>NC_092424.1:101670410-102310833 GCF_036169615.1 Heliangelus exortis | reverse complement strand
CATGCTTTCATTTTTTAAAATACGTTTCAGGTTTTCATGCTTCTGAAAAAGAGCTTCTGAATATGCTCTGAGCAGAAGCTGGTGGAAGCTCAGGTATAGCTGTCTTTTTTTAAACAACAGAAAACCAAGATATGTTATATTTGAAGAGACAAAGCCTACCCCTGTTCATTTTACTTAATGATAAGTTTTGCAGTTGATGTTGAAATATTTATCAGAAATTAATTTTAGGTGAAGATAAAGATGCAAATTTGGTGGGGACGGGGGGGTTTGTGTGTAAAAATAATTTAAAAGTGCATACTTTTTGAGGAAAAGGAAATAAGAAATATCATGCATGCCTGTACATTGTACCATCTAAGTCTGAAAAAACTTTGTCTAACTCCCATGCACTTTTAGTGATTAGTGATGTTGATGCAAAGCTTAAACAACTGAAGAGATATAAACTTGCCTGGGAAACCATAAGAAAAGAGCTGTGTTGAATTCTGCACCCCAGCTCTATAAAGGCCTGACCCACAGAGTCTCTGAGGATCTCCCAGTTTTAGCAATTTCAAGGAGCATAGATTTATTTTAGAATAGATCAAAGTTACAAAAAATGCATTTTTCACTTTTCATATTAATGCAAGCATTGATTGGCATTGTTATATAGAAATAGGACCCACTAGATTTTTTTTTCATAGATGATTTGCTTCACAGCAATAACTATTTGGTCAGATATTTTATTGGCTTATTTTATAAACCATAGCACATGCCTAAGGCAGTTGCTGTTGGCAACAGAATACTGCTGTGATAGAGTTTTGAACCAAAAATTAAGACCATGTTATCTGATACTCTAATACATTAAAATTTACTGCTTTCTTTTCATGCTTTGGAAAGTTACTTCATTAAGAAGGGGAGATAAATTTTTATGATGTACACAGAAATGTGGTATTTTGAAACATATAATTCTTTCAACACTGTAATTCAAGAAGCTTGGAGCTGTGAAATCTGAGAAAAAGATGGAATTTTAGAAAAAGATGTATTCTGGGAAATGGTATGTTCTATTTTAGACAAAAATTTTTTAAGTCTAAAAAATCATGTCTTCATGTCTTATTATTCCTAAATGAGCTTTGAAGTACTTTGCTTTAATTCTTACTCCTGTCTTGAAAAAGTCAGTGATATATTGTGAATATTTCTATTTTTACACTGTAACTTACTGCATATTATAGCTAATACAGACACCAGAGAAAATATTAAAGCTGTTAGAAATTTTGTGTATATCTATAATTTCATATTTTGCAAGCAGAGAGCTTCTGCAGAACCTGGGTTTGCAACATAAAAGATATTCCTATAATATTTTTGCATAATTATTACAGCCTTTTTTCTGATTTTCATTATGAATATTAAATTACTTTAAAAATTGTGACATTGATTCATTGCTGTCTTGAAAGCACTACTGTATATTAATTTTTTTACATATAAATTTAACGTACATTGAAAACTAAGACATCAAAATATTTTTTATTGCTCAGTAGAAATCTATGTGATGGCTTACAGTTTTCTTAAATCAGTAATCCTTACTCCTATGTATATGTTCATATAAGTAATTCTGTTTTCAGGTAGTTAACAGCAACTAAGGGGGCAGTATTCAAGCTATAGGCAGTCCCTCCTGAGAAATACTTTTATTGGTCTCAGTCCCCATCTAGAAACTGGGAAAAATGTAAAAAAAAACCAAAAAACCAAAAAAACCCCACAACAAACAAACATACAAACAAACCGAAAACAAACTCCAGGTTCCCTTAAAAAGCTGAACCCCCTCCAGTCACCATCTCTCTGAGATGATGTGAACTAAGAAATCTTTCTCCAGAAGGAAGCCAGGAACCCAGGTAAGCAGAGCAGAACAATGTAGATGAAGAAAAGAAACCAATAGAGCCTCCCATTCAGTGCCATGTTAATCATTCATGTAACACTGAGCCCCTGCAAGCTGCACTGTTTGGGCCATGCTGAGCAGGGGCTCTGCCTTCATTCCCAGTGGATACTTTGTCCTACAGATGCTTTGCAGTTCCCAGGTCCAGTCCTTCCCTTGCAGCCCTGTAAGCCCCATTGGTGTCTTTGGGTTGTCACCACTGAAGCAAGATGGGACTGCTGGCTAGAAAGATGTCATTACCACAGACAAAAAAAAAATCTACTGCAGCACCAGATCCTCCCTAAAATCCAAATGGACCCTAGAGAGTTGTCTCAGATGATCCCTGCATCTTCTGGGTTGGATAGATTACACAGCTCAAAGCTGCTGTAGGGATATTTAGGTTTATTTAAGTAGCAGAGAACTTTCTCCTTCTCTGGAACTTCAGGACATGAGTTTGATTTATATTACAATATTTTCAAGCAAGATAATAATACCATCTTAATACTATGCATTATGCCTTCTTCAAATTTATGATACTGATAATATTTTCTCACACTCAGCTCCTCCCATTGTTGGAGCAGAGTAGTTAAAGCATCTCAAGCATCTCATTATAGATCCAGAAAACTCCCAGTTATGTTAGTTTAGCAGAAATTAGGTCATTGGTAGGGAAATGCAAGACAGAAGGGTATGAGAATAACCATCACTTTCTTTTAAGTGCTCTCAGTAACAGAAATTATATTTTCTTCAAGCATACTGTTTTTGATGGATTATTTTTGCTCTAGCTTTATGCAGGAAGGAATTCAAACCCCAAATAATGTGTTTATAGTGAGGAAATGGCTCCAAGTGCCATACTCAACTGTATTCAAAACTACATCTAACATTCTCTTCTTCCATGTTCACTGCATGTTTAACCTGAAGGCTCCCATGGTGGAATTCTGTGATCACAAAAGTTGCTTTTTCTCCTTGGAAATTTTGCTTCCAGCCCCTTGAAATCTGTTGAAGAAGGCTGCTGGAATTTAAAGCCACAGAGCTGCCCTTAAAGTTACATTCCCCATAGCAAACGGGCATTAAATCAATGGGTCTATTCAAGTGAGTCAGTGTCCTTTGCTCAGGCTAGCAAAGATGCTGTCTCAGAATAGCACACAGTTACTGAGGAGAAAGTCCATGCAGAAATAAATCCTGCTATGGTGAAATTCAGGACTGGCTGATGTCAAAAAGTCTGATGTTGGCTATAAAAGGCCAGGATTTTACCCTTCATCACACCAGCCCCTTCCCTGAAGAGATGGAATTGTTATTTATTTATGTGGTGCCATTAGTGTGCTAGGCACATCAGATGTGATCCTTGTTTGGTGCAAAGCAGCAGTGTTCCAGGAATTCCTGTCCTGCTGTTCTCCAGGGTGCAGTTCTTGCTGCCTGGAACAGCTGGTGAGGCCATGGGAATAACAGCAGAATTAAGATCTCAGTGCTAAATTTTCACACCTCCTTATGATCCCCCTTTCTAAGCCAGAGCTCTTAAGGAATGCAAAGCATCTCTCAAGAGACTCCTTATTTATTGATTTGCATTTTTATAAAAGAAAAATGTGCATTGGGATGCTGTACCAGCACTTGTAGCCTCCCAATGAACAAACATTACAGTAAAGCACTCTGGTCATTAACAAACCTTAATAAAATTCCTATTCCAAACATGCAATATAAAAAGCATTCCTCTATTCTTTTTTACTAGCAGAAATTATGTCAGTTCAGAAGCAGGAGGCCGAATTTCAATGATGATATCCATGGGACACTACTGAGAGTCTTTCGTGGACACAGGGCTGGGCTAAAACCTGGTGGTAATTTGCATTTTTCTTTCTTAGTCTTGGGTATTAATATATGATTAAAAAATTATGTTATTTCTTGTATCTCCACCTGCTTGTGCTTTATTTTGGCCCTGAGTGTGTAGCTCCCCACCTGCCACACATTTCACTGGTCTAGACCATAGTAAATCAGTTTTTCTAAGAGGAGGCCATGGGGCACCCTACTGGAAGCTTCAGAGAAGTCCAGATGGGCAATGTTCACTTCTCACCCTGCATCAGTCATGCAGGTTACCTTGGAGAAGGTGATCAGGTTTGTCAAGCACAATTTGCTCCTGGTGAATCTGTGTTGTTTCTTCTCAAGTACTTGCTTCATTTGACTTGTGAGAGTCTCCAGGAGGATTCCATAACTTTCCCAGGTACTGAAGTAAGGCTGATGAGCCTAAAATGACCCAGGTCCCTTTTTGAATCCTTCTAGTATATGGGGATTAGCCTTCTTCCAGTCATCTGGGACTTCCTCTGATTTCCATGACTTCTCAAAGATTATGAAAGGTGCCCTTGCAATGACACCTGCCAATTCTCTTTACACCCCCAGGCAGATGGCATCCAGACCATTGATTTGGATGGGTCAAACTCCTGTAATAATTTGGATACCACCTCTTCCTTCACTGACAGTGTGTCAGTGTTTGCAGCATCGTGGGCACCAAGTGACCCAAAGCTAGACTTTCCTGGTTTTTAAA
This sequence comes from Heliangelus exortis, assembly GCF_036169615.1. Lineage (NCBI taxonomy): Eukaryota > Metazoa > Chordata > Aves > Apodiformes > Trochilidae > Heliangelus > Heliangelus exortis. Next base: position 102,306,424 of record NC_092424.1, on the reverse strand, counting down.
ACACAAAATGTGGTTTCAAGATTAAATTCCTTTTATTCTGGTGCTATGGAACATCATCTATCTTCATCTTGAAGCAAGGATGAAAGCTCCCTCCATACCTCTACTTGCTTTTAGTTGGTCTGGTGAATAAATACAGCAAGTGACATGGGAAGGGTCAGGTGTGGGGGGGAGGGAGAAGGATTGTTGCTTGAGTGTTTGCTTTTTTTTTTTAACCCTGAGGGTAGTAAAACACTGGAATCCGTTGTCCAGAAATGTTGTGGAGGCTCCATCCTTGCAGATTCTCAAAACTTGACTGAACAAGATCCTGAGCAACTTGCTCTAGGTGATTCTGCTTTGATCAGGGCATTGGACTTGATGACCTTCAGAAGACCCTTCTAACAAATTGTTCTATAATTTTATGAGTAAATCACAAAATCAAATGAGGAATCACAGCTTCCTTATTCAGAAAAATACAGGGCTACTCTTCAGTTGAAATACAAGTGTACTGATACAATTACTTATATTTTAAATATAAGGTAGAATATTTAGTATTCTGTAATAATAATTACACACCAGAGCAAGTAAGCAATAGCTGCAAATGAAAAGCCCAGATCTGGGATATAAAAGAGGGATGAACGTTCTCTCAAAGGAGGACACATCCAGTAGTTTTTGTACCCCTTTTCTTTATTTCCACAGGGCCGTGTTGATGTGCTACAGGGCTCAGTGGCCAAGGTGGAAGGAGAATTTGGACTTCGAGTCTAGTTAGTTCTGCATCTTGCTGGAGAAATTTTTTAGGCATGACTTCTACCTTTTCATAAGGAATGGGATCAGCTTGAACCAAATTATTTTTCATAGCTGCTGAGCCGCCACCAGATCTACAGTAAATCTCAGTTGTTGCTTGATTAGCAGGAATTCAGACAACCCAAAAGAAAAATCATGTTTTTGATATTTTTTCTCTAGTTCTGACTCAGCTTAATGAATCATTATTTCATGCTTCTTGAGATAAATTATTCCTTGATATAACTGTGAAATTAAAAGGTGCTATCAAGGATACATTTCATAGAAAGAGTTACAAGGTTCAAAAGAAGCCCCACAGGTCTAGGCATCTACATAATAGAAGCCATGGGACTTATTATTTAATTTCTAGTTGAAGCCCAATAGACCACTGTCATTGGTATAATACTCGTTCTAAAATTTCTAATAGCTTGGAATCAATTATTTCTCTCTCCAATTCTTTTTCTGTAGCTAATGACCCTCAAAGTCAGAAGTGGACATTTAATTTTAGTCAGATTTTTTCAAGCTTGATCTTCCAGGCTTTACATCTACTAGACTGGAGAACTCTATGAACAAATTTTAATCCTTCAAGCAGGTAGTTCAGGTCCCCTCCATCTTCTATCAGATGTGTAAAGCAGGTTAAGCTCATTACTTGGTATAATTTTTTTCTAATCCTTTCATTATTCTTTGAATCCTCCCTTAAGATATTCAACATGGAAAATCCTGAATTTTTGTATTATTCATGAAGTAGAACTGAACACAGTATTTCAGCAGCCATTATATCAGTGCCAAATACAAAATATTACCTACATACTCCATGTACCCCTTTTTAAAGATCAAAGCAATCACATTTCTTTAATGGAAGAATGAAAAATTACTCTTAACATTCTCAGTTGAGATAAGCCAAAGTATTACATTATGTTCTAAATTCATGCTTAAATGCATTATATAAAATGGGGTGAGGGGGTGGGGGAGTGGAATCAGCCAAAGTGATGATCTTTATCTCAGAATAGCCTAAAGCCCAGGGTAAAAGTATCTTCACACAGATGCCAGATGTGGGTTTCAATTCCTGCTCCATAGATTTACCAGGAATCCCTTCCCAGCCTCGCTTCTCAAACTGACAGACATCTGGATATCTCATGGCCAGAGCTGTCTTCCTCCATTTCTCCACCACTTCAGAAAGTGCTGAATTCTCTAGTGCTGAGACCCAGGTTCTCTGTGGTTTCTCTCACCTGGCCCCTGGTCAGCTTGCTGCCTTCTGCAGACTGAATAGGCACTGTACCCCTGAGTGCCCAAATTCACTTCAAGTATTTAAAAGCATGGGTTTAAGACAAGATCCAGATAATAAGCAGGTAAAAACCTGATATAGCTTGTTCCTGATTCTTCTGCCATTGCACACAGGCAAATCTACCTGGCTCCAAAGTAGAAACTCTGATACCATGTGTAGCAAGACATTACAAGCTGCATAGACAGATGAATTAAAGGCATCCTCTTGCCAGATTCATGAAATATTGGGAAGGTAGAACAGTTGCTTTAACCTAATCTCTGGCCTGATGTCCTATAGACTGCACAGACTGTGAGCTCCATCCTTCCCCCATCCTCATTGCCCCCTGCATTATGTTAGCTAGCCCAGCTAATTTGGGGTTATAAATTCCATCAGAGAGTAGGGATTGCAAACTGGAACCCTGCAGGCCTGAGCTCTTTTCATGAATCTAATCATAAACCATGGTCCCTAATGCTCAGTCACCCTAAAGCTGCTTTTGAGGAACACCCAGAAGAGCTGAAACAGGGCACAGATCTTACAGGGCACAGTGAAGCCAAGAATGCAATTGTGGCTCCTAGACTCTCTTGACCTAGATGTAAATTACATGGGGGTAATAACCATTACAGCTTACATGAAAGTGACTTCCTCTGTCTGACTTTAATTGTTTTATGGAGACAGATTGCCTAGGAACCTCACTGATTCTTCAGCAATAACAATTGGATTTATGGTGGATCCCAATATTTCGTACTTTAAAGAAAGTTCATGAGTGTTTTAGCAGATTTCATGTCCTCTGGCACAAGAGTCATGAAGACACTTGCATTGACATTTACAGAATAATTTTTGCATCCCATTTGTTTTTTTTAGTTTTGCTTGTGTTTTTTAATTTTTTTTTTAATTTTGTTTGTTTGTTTGTTTTGTATTCTAAAACAAAAGATAAGATTGATGTCTTGACTGGTTTGTTATTAGTATTTCCAACAAAACATCAGCTGAGGTAAATAAATGTTGCTCTATTGAATTCAGGAGAACAAATCTATAGCAGGAAGATTTGAAAGGTAGGGGAGGAATTTCTTTTGAAGACAGTTATATAAGCCAAGGATAAAAGACATGGAGAACACTTCAGTAACCCTGCTAATCTTTCCTCTGCCATTACAGGATTGCTCTGCTATGGACATGATTGTACCCACCTTCCTTTAGTAAAAAAAAACCAACAGTAAATAAAAACTAAAGAAGACCTGACATCCCCTAATTTCTGCTCTCCCTATATTCTTTTTTAGATGTTATGTGGAGTATGAGCCTTGGACTGTTCAGCTTTAATCATTTCTCTGTCTGGAGAGAAGCAGTAGAAGGCAAGATCTCTCATCTTTGCTAGTACAGGAGAAAATCCACAAAATCATGAAAGTTTTTTAACATTTTAAGTAGAGTCAGGAGCATGACAAGTGATTTGAAACTCCACTACAAACACCATGAGTTACTTATTTTACGTTCAATGCTCTTGCTGGTTATGCTACACCATAGGAAGTGTCATTGTTGGTTTTCAGCTGTGAAATGAATCAGAGGTGTTTCATAACCACAAAGTTGGCTTCCTCTTCATTGGTGAGTATGACCTCCTCTGTATCAGAAATAATCCACTGCAAAACACAATGTGAAAACTCCTAGCTTAAAGCAATTTAAAAAGTCTAGTCTCTTTTCTGAAGAAATTACAAAGTAGTCTCTTGTAATATTTGAAAAAAATAGGCTTTATTCTGTTTCCTGTAAAAATATTATAATTTTTACATTCCAGTTTGAAGTACTATGTAAAATGAACATTGAAAACTTCTGGTACTATGTGGGACAGCATGGTTAGGAGTTGTACTTGAGGTTTACAATTATCCTTGGTCTCTCAGAGGTCATGATGCTTCTCCACAACTTTGCCTGGCTAGACTGTGCACTCTTATGTTTCTACAACATATTGCAATTAGCTGAAAATCCAGCTTGGGGCTTTTGGGATGTTTTAGCACTAACATCAAGTCTAGTGTTATTCCTAATTGTAATTAACAAAATGAGCCAGCAAATTGTCAAAGGGAAAATGCAAAGAGAATCTTTTAGAACAAGTGGAGAACTGCCTCAACTTTACTATTTTTTATTTCTGTTTTATTTACTTTTGTTATTTTTAAGAGGTTTTGTTTTCTTTTGCGTTGCATTTTCCTTCTTTGTTGCCTTGTGGGTTGTGACTGCCCATGTCTCATTTCAGATATAGTTGTATTTTGTATTCCAGGTTATTATTTATAGCTATAGAAAAACTGTCCAGAGACTCCATCTATATAAACTTACCTAAAAGGCTTAGCTCAGTTTTTTAATTGAGTAATCTAAAAAGAAGTAGAATAAATAAAATTATTTGAACCTTCTCTACACTTGCTGAGCAATTAGATGACTTCTTGCATTCAAGGACATGCTCTGTTCATTTCCTCTCCACAGGAAGGGAATGGAGATGCTCAAACATGGAAGCTTAGGAGAGATTTCAGGACATAGGAGTGAGCTATCAGATTGTTTGTACTAGCTTAATTATTCATAATTAACTTAATTTGTCTTTAGCTCTCCACACCAGACTGCAGTAAGATCTCTCCCTATCTCTTATTTTGCTAGGCTTTTAACTTCTATGAAGTATATGAGCATTTCTGAGAAAGATACTAGATAGAACAGTAACAGTAATCCAAAAGAGAGAAAGAAAAAATTAAGAAACAATAGATAAAATTAAGAACTTAAAGGACGACAGCATCTCTCTTTAGTTTTGCTGGGTCTAAAATTACACTCTGTCAGCAGTAAGTTTCTTTACTGCCTTCACTTCAACTGGAAAAGCCTGAATCAGACTGCAGAACAAGGACACTTGTGGAATTTGGAGACACTGAAGTATGTACTTCAGCATGCATGGTGGGATGCAAAAAGCTGCCAGCTCTTAAGAATACTAAATTCATAATGAAATTTTCTGAAAGAAAGAAATCATCAGCAAATCTCAAAGGGCCAATTTTTGTATGGCTGAATCCACTTAATACTCCTACTGAGTGAAAAAAAAAGTTTGGATTAGAGAGAGTTTGAGGTTTGCTTTGGGAAGGGATATAACAGTAAGAATAATTTAACCAATGGAAGTCTAAAAATGTGCCAAAATCTTTCAGTGTTTCTGAAGTTCCAAAAAGATGGAACTTTCTGCAGACTGAAATTGGGGCTGTAAAGAAGGTACCCTTGGTTGAATATGCATGTGGTGAATCATACAGGAGGCCAGAGTAGGTCATTCAAATCATTGTTTGAAAGAATGCATACAGCACCTTACAGGAAAGGAAAAAAAAATGTGCAACTGCTCTCATCTAAGTTTAGCTGCATGCAGTTTAGTTATCTAGAATAAATTAGTCATTCCTAAAGGGTCCATGCAGGGAGATAATAAGAGAAGGTGCCTTCAGGAGGTAGCTGTTTCTCCACTGCCTTTACAGGAAGATCAGGATGGTGGAGTTACATTGATTAACTTGTAAATGACAAAATTAATTTGATCGCCTCTGATTATATCAAAGTAATAATTTGATTTACTGAATTTTTTCAGTTTTCAGTTACTGAATGATGATTTATCTTCTCAGTTCTCCCTGTCTGGGTCTGTTGAGATGCTGTGGCTTTACTCCTGATTTATATTGCATAAGGAAACTCAGAACCTCTCCTGCATTTGCTAAAAGGGCTGATGGTTTTCATCCATGCATACAACATGCAGTTAGTTTGTACAGCCAAGAGAACAAAAATGATACAAAATATTGAGATATTTGAGTTATTTGCATAGAATTTAACACCTATTTTTTATTGTTTACAGTGCTGTATTATTTTTAAGGTAGAAATAGGAATGTTGGGCCCCAGCAGTATACACTGATTTCAATAGAAGATCTGGTTTGTGTTAATTTGGTACCTGCTGGAAAAAGGAAAATAGGTACTTTTGTTAGGGTGGACACATGCTTTAGGAAAGGCCTATTCTTCTCTTATACAAACATGTAACTATAGAACTAACCTACATTGCTCTCATGAAAAGATAATTCATTTCACAACACCTGTCCTACAATAGCAAATAGCCATCTCTTGCCACCAATTTTTAACAAATTTAGAAATCCATGAAGAGGTGTGAAATATGTATTGCAAGGATAGCTACAGATTATGGAAGAACTGCTGGCATCCTTAGATGTCTGGTTTGTAAAAGAACACACAATACTTTTAAGAAGCTCCAGACTTTAGATTTGTTGCATCTAAGTGATCTTATTTTGTACTCAGTGGGAGTACTATGGAACAAAATGGTACTCAAATAAGCAAATTTTTATACATGCATTTCTGTCTCAGTGCTGGAGCTGCCAGCTTCCCCTAGGTAATCAGCCAGAAAAAGTAATACCTGGTCCTGCTGTTGTGCATGCAGAGTGTCTGAGAAAAATGAAGCCAAGTTTTGAAGTAATGGGAAGCAAATTTTGCACTGCGAGCTGTGAACAAATTAATTTCTTTTAAAAATCCCCACATAATTTGAGTGGTACATTTTAGTACCTCTCAAATGCTTTTCTGGGGAAAGGGGATTCCTCTGCTGGTAGATTCACCTTCATGTGTCTCATTCCCCATGGGGAATAGCCAGGAAGCACTGAAATCAGCAGCACAGACAGCAAACCACCCAAGGTGTTACTCTAATTTAGCTGGGGCTTGTTTTCAATTAAGAACAAGTGGGGGTTTTTTGCTTTATTTTGCATGCCATCTAGACACTTCCCTCTTCTCTCCTGAGAAGGATACATTTATTTTAGACCACAGAAGTGAAATATGAAGGAGTTGCTACCCTGATTGCAGTAGCTTAGATAAAACAGATCCTAACCATACAAAGAAAATCAAGCTTGGATACTGTTTTATTGGTTGTGCAAAGCAAATAGGAAAGTCCTTAAGAAAAGCCCATTTTTCCCTAAGGTGGAAGGGCTGACAGACAAGAGGCATCTTCTCTACATGGCTTCTCTAGATCTGTGCTTAGGGATGGAAGAAAAAATGCCCTGCTTACAGGGGATGAATGGAAAAATCCCATTTTACCACCTCATTTGTTGGAAAATTCACTATTAATGCTTCCTTACTTCTCAGAAGTGTTTGATTTATTTAATTTGTGCACAAACTTTTCTAGAGAAGTAATAAAGTCATACCATGACATACATATAGCCCATTTCAAATTCTATTTTATTCTTATGAAGTGTGTTAGTAGTAATTTCAAAGGAACTTTGCTGTGATGTAAATGCAGATAATTTCAATATATCCATAAGTAATTAAAAATATGGGAGCATACTTAAGATAGGGTGGATTAATTTAATGAAAGCTATGACCTGAAGGCTTATTTAGCTGAATCCACCCTTATTTCCTTCTAAACCAAATCTCTTTGGTTTGGAATAAGTCAATTGGAAACAAGTTTGAGCTATCCAAAATGAGAGCATCCACAGAGGAGTTTACACTTGTTTAATTAAGCTGATAACACAAATAGGTAATAGTTAACTTTAGTAAAACTACAGTTATTTGTAAAAGTTATCTAACATGTCAAAAGCATGCATGTCTGTAGCATGATACCTGTTAGCAGGCTTACCTGGATTCAGTGGAGCCAAAGATCAGGAAAAAGCCAGACCAGAGAGTTAAGGTTTATGTCATTCATACATATTCCATACCATTCCTATGAACACCTTGAACAAATAAGAAGTCAAAGAGAGTATCCTGTTTCAGTATGGGACCATTAAATGCAAGTGCTGTGAAGAGATCCTGAATTATCAGCAGCTGAATCTGTTGTAAAGCACTGACTGTGAAAATTGAATTCAAACCATGACCTGGTACTTGGACTTTGGACTAAGCATCAGGCTGTATTAAGAGGTGCATGCTGTTTGCTACTATTCTTAAAATGCAATTATAAGCTTGTAAAATAGACCAGGTGTCTGACAGGTATGTAATCAGGCAGCTGTTTCTTGAACAACTTCTTTTGTATTTACACCAACTTATTTTGTATTTACACATGAAATTTCAATTCTTAAGTATAAAGCTAATATTGTTACATATCAAATCTCCTATTTTTTAAAACAATGAGGAAGGAATTAAAAAATTTCAAACAATGAATCTTTCAAAGCACTGTTAGAAAACCTATTTTAAAATTAATGATATGCAAAATAAAACAGTTTGGACCAAACACATTACTTCAAATTGATTGTAGTAACAGTTTGTCATTTTGCCACAGGGACTGTCCAACATCCCAAACGATCTTTTTCTCCCCTGGTGAGGTGGTAGATTCTCCGTCCCTGGAGACATTTAAAAAGAGACTGGATGTGGCACTCAGTGCCATGGTCTGGTAACTGCAGCAATAGTGGATCAAGGGTTGGACTTGATGATCTCTGAGGTCCCTTCCAACCCAGCTAATTCTATGATTCTATGATTACTCCTATTTCTTATTTCAGAAAATGAACCAAACCACCCCTTAATTTGTACAGCTCCACTCATCTGCCAGAATTTTGTGACCGCCAAGAGCAGCCTACACAGACAGCAAGGGCATTAGTAGGGCAAACAGGAGGTGAACCATTCTCTGGGGAGAAGTAGTAGAGGTATGGTACCAATGAGCTTTGAAATAAATAATTTCTTGCATCTCCTTTTATTAGTTTCTCTACATTTTCGAAATAGAATCATAGAATCATAGAATCATAGAATTGACTGGGTTGGAAGGGACCTCAGAGATCATCAAGTCCAACCCTTGATCCACTATTGCTGCAGTTACCAGACCATGGCACTGAGTGCCACATCCAGTCTCTTTTTAAATATCTCCAGGGACGGGGAATCCACCACTTCCCAGGGCAGCCCATTCCAATGTCTGATCACCCTCTCAGTAAAGAAATTCTTTCTAATGTCCAACCTAAACCTCCCCTGGCACAACTTGAGAACGTGCCCTCTTGTCTTGCTGAGGGTTGCCTGGGAAAAGAGACCAACCCCCACCTGGCTCCAACCTCCTTTCAGGGAGTTGTAGAGAGTGATGAGGTCTCCTCTGAGCCTCCTCTTCTCCAGGCTGAACAGCCCCAGCTCCCTCAGCCTCTCCTCATAGGATCTGTGCAAGAGTCCCTTCACCAGCCTAGTTGCCCTGCTGGTGGCAGGACCTCGATTTGGACTTGCTCCAGGACCTCCAGAACTGAGGGGCCCAGAACTGGACACAGTACTCGAGGTGTGGCCTCACCAGCGCTGAGTACAGGGGCAAATACCCTTTAAGGTGGGATGAATTTACTCACGTGCTGCCTGGATCCATGCCACTTTGCCCTCTGCAGCAGAGATAGCAAAACTGGAAAATGAATTGCTGAAACAGCTCAAAATTCCTACAGCAAAACTACAGAAAAAGTCTCTGATGCCCAGAAGGATGGACTTCTCACCTGAGGAAGAGCACTGCCTGACCAGATCCTTTGCACTTGGAACTCTCCCCAGTCTGTCAGGGGTTTTCACACAGGCCTGTGTGGGCTCAGTTCAGCTTTTATTGCCTGTACCTCTGCAAGTAAATTAAACAGACCAGCACTGGCATTTTATTATCCATTCTGTTAAACAGCTGGCATATTCCCTAAAGCCATTTTGTCTTCATGTATTCCCAGAGAACACCCACACAGGACACAGGGACACAAGACACCTCAAGCAGTTTGGATTCAACCTTGGGGAGGCATTTAGCCATGTGCATGTGCAGTGTTGTATCTGTTTGGCTGAATCAGAAATTATTCCTCTGGACTTTTATTTATGATATATTCTCTGGGACTAACAGAAAATTAACAGAGTATTTTAACAAGTGTAAAATTGTTTAGAAGCATCTAAATAGTATTAATTGTCAAAACACTTGTGCTTGTACTAGTAAAATTCATTATAAGTGCTTACAGACATCCTAACTCAGAAATGTAATATTAATGATTGAGTTGTCAAAAATAAAATCAGATTTAGGACTTTTCTTTTATCTTCTTCCCATGTTTTAAAATGAACAGTATCATGGGCCTGCTGGGCATGTTTTCTGGTTCATGAGGAGCATCTTCCCATGCACCATTCACATGATGGAGAAAAATACAAGGCTGGCTTTCTGAGGCTATTAAAGAAACCTGCAGCAGACTAAGCTTTACAAACACATTCCATGGGAGATGTTTGGCCAAAAATTATAGGAACACAGTCTAAGAGGGAAGGAGAGGTGGAAAAGTAAGAGTAATTGCACAAACAATTGTTGAAATGGGAGTTTCTGGTCAGGATGCCAAGGCTTTGCTACTTAAGTATGTGCCCTGTAAGCCTTTGCAACGTGATGATATGGCTGTGCTGAGGTGAGCTATGATGTGTAAGAAAGTTGTTTGGTTTTATTTTGTTGGTGGTATATTTTTTTTACATACTACACTTTGGGAAAACTGATACTAAAGGTGGGCAGAAGTTCTTGCAGGCAGAACCAGGACTTGCAGACTGTTGGTCTACCTGTAAAGTAATCTGTACCAGGACCTGATACTCTGTCATTGAGGCCAGTTGGCATGCACTGCCCACATTCACCTTCTATCTTAGTCTCCAAAGCAGTCTAACTGGATAGTGGGCAGGTTCTCAGCCTCTACTTTTTACCACTACACTGTTGTAGTGCTTTGAGAGTATGCTGAGCAGCCACCAGCAATGCTGAACGGGGGCCCATGGCCTGGTCCTATTTAGTTCTTTAGGGTAGACATGGCCTTAATGTATACATCAAGTCATCTGTTGCTTTAATTCCACAGATTTCAAAGGATTTGAGCCAGAAGGAAACTTGCCCTGAGCTGTGCATTCTTGCAGCATGCTTATTATCACATTTGCCTTTGACTTGCACAGCTGTAAATCCATGGAAACCAGAGTAATTCAGGGATGAATCAGGTCCATTATCTCCTTGTGTTTGTACAGCACTTAGCACAATGGTGCCCTGATCCTTATGGGAATTCATGTTATTTTAGGACAATCAGAGCTTTCATTCATTAAACTAAAGTATATTTTTAGCCTGAGATGGCTTCAATGGTAATGTATGGGGTGTGGAGGGTGTGAATGAAGGGGAAAGCACAACTGATCCCCCACCACATGACTCTGAGCACACATATCATATGCCTAAGAGATCATCTCCTCTACTGCTTATTATGATTGTGAAAATGTGATCAATAGGGAAGCTCAGGTAGAAGACAAAGAGCACAAACTCTGTATATTTATTGCCTCTTTTTTACCTAAGTTGCATCATCATTAGGTTGCTCAGGATGTGAGAACCAGTGTCTGAATTTGGAACATTTGAGGTTAACATGGGTATGTTCGGTGCCTTTTCTGAAAAGTAATAAATCAGCTATACCATTGCTTTCCATGGAAAGTTAGATCTCAAAGAGATGTTATTTGCTCAACATGATTTTTCCCCCCATGCAAATAAAATGAACCAGAAACACTTGAAAAAGCAAGTGCTGTGCTTACTCCATGTTCAGAGGCGCTTGTTTCAGCTCTTTTATGAAATCTTGTTAAGACCAGTAGGTCTTATAAATTCTAATGAGATACATATGTGGAACACATATAAAGACATTACACATGTCTTACAAAATATTTGCTATGTAAAGGACCCAACCATGTGAAGCTGTTATTCAAAGCAGAGGTAAATCCTAGCAGAAGACATCAAAAAAAAAAAAAAAAGCACCAGTTGCAGATCATAATCCTAGCAGGAATTTTTGCTAGTTCCTGTGAGTTAAAAGCTGAAACGTGTGTTCTGGCTTCAAGTTATTTTCACAGACATAAGTGGGGAAGATTGAATAGCAGCTGTCATTAACCTCAGTGTCCTGACATGACAAAATCACCATTACTCCCAGTAAATGTGAGCTGATGCTCACAGCTTAGAAACATTAGAAGCACGTATTTTTACAACCAAAAATTATGAGCAATTATTGCAAGAGTTGTAACAACAAGCTCTAAAACCTGACATATGAAACTAGGGACCTGACTTTTCAGTCCCAACTTACCCACTAGGAAAATATAAATTAGCCTATTCCAAAGCCACAAGCTTATTTTCCTTCAGATCATTTTATTATCTCACCGAAACATAGTCTTAAAAATCATTGCAGGGAAAAGCCATGTCCAGAAAAGACTGCTAATTTTATTTAACATTTGAAAGCCCTTTTCTGATACTGTTTTCCATTTTGCAGGCTGGCCCACTAAGCCTGACTTACTTACTAATTAACAGAACATTCTGTTTGGTGCAGGGGTAAACTATCTTGGGTGTAACTGTTAGGGAAAGGACTGAAACATCCCTCACTAAGAAACAGTAATTTCCCTCCAGAGTTGAGTTGCCTTCAGTGTGAAGGCAAATTGAGCAGCTCTGCTGACCAGGGAGAGATGTGCCATGGAGTTACCTGACTGCAGGTGTCTTTTCCCTGTTGTCCACCTATTTGTTCTACAACATCTGGAACTCCTGTGTCTGACAGCCTGGAATTAATATTCCCGTGGTTGTGTCCAAATCCTTCAGCTGTTGAAGGCCTTTGCATTTTTAGAACAATGATGTTTGCAGTTTAGTTCATTCACAGAAATGGTGATGGTGCTGCCTTGTCCCAAACCTGCTGGCAGGCAGGGAGTTTCACTGATGTGCCCAGGAGGGAGTTAGCCTCTGGTTGAGCCTTTTGAACTGGTTAGTTCAGACCTTTGGCAGTCGAGGGGAGAAGCTATGAGTTGTATCAAAATTGTTGCTGTGGTGGCATCATGAAAATTCCATCTGGAAAGTATTCCTTGTAGTTCAAAATAGGTGGGTAGGTCACAATTAATTTTTTTTTTTTTAACTGACAATGTAAGTTACTGTAAGTTGCTGCAAGCAATTAGTAACCTGTGATATATTTGCTTTACAAAATTATGAGATTTTTCTTCCCTAACAGAAGTAACTAAAAGCAGTGCCTGTAGGTTTGGACTGATCACTCTCGGCTCCTTTTATAATCAGTAGAAGAGAGTGAGGCTGATCTGATAAACGCTGAAATCTTTCCCTGTGCAGAATTACTCTGTGGAGATGCCACACTTCAGCCCTGATGTGTGTGGGAAAAAACATTCTTAATTTCTTCAGAAGTATTTATATTTCCTTTAATTACAGCTGCAGAAAGTGTAATGAATGTGTATAAGTCATCTAAATTCAGCACAAGAAGAGAAGACACAGAAATCTCATTCTGAAACCTCCCATTACACAGATGGAGGATATGATTCCTTCCCCCTGTCTCAGCCACCATCAAAACATAGACTGGGAGAGAGATGACATGGTGGAGATGAGAGTGATTCTCACCAGCACCAGCACCCCTTTTCCTGATGCTTGCCGTAGCAGAGCTGCTGGAGCTCAGAGTGCAGCTTCACCAGGTGGCACAGCAGGGAAAAGAAGCTGGGAAAGAAATGCTCTCTCTGTACATGCAAAGGATATCAAACCAAGACTCAGAAACTGAGCAGAGGTTTCATACCTTCCAGACAGAGGTGCACCACACCAGGACAAATTCCTCAATGGACTAAGGAATAGTCTGAATGCAGCTCTTTTCTATTATCTGGGACCATGAAGGGAAAAGCTTAAAGCAGAAGAATTCCTCTGAGTTGTGCTTGGTCAGTAAATGTTAAAATAAAGCTTTGTAACACTGAAAATGAGGCTAGTGAGCATCAAATGAATGCAATCAGCAAATCCCTTTTATTAACAAAACCATCACAGAAATGCTGCTAAGAATTTTTTTTTAACATTAATGAAACCTAAAGAACACTGAATAGATTTAAACTTCTTAGAATACTAAATATAAATAATTTCATCTAATAAATACTAAAGAGCAAACTTTTAGGAATACTGAGTAGTCATCTCTTATGAGTAGTCATCTCTTATTCTATTTATGGTGCCAAGCAGTGATGCCCATAAATGCATGCTATTTTATAGCAACGAATATTCAAGCAAAGATCTAGATTGTTATAGGTCTGAGCAAACCCACTTTTCTCAGCCTCTCCTTGTATGGCAGGTGCTCCAGTCCTCTGATCATCCTTGTGGTCTTCTGAAAAGCTCTGAGTGAAAGAGTGAACAGTTTGTAAAGATCTGCTTTGAGCGACCTGCATACACAGTTACTTTTACCAGCTGGTTTCTTCTATCCTCTAACCTCTTTTATCTTTTTTTTGAAAAATGGACTACTGCTACTGTACTCACAGCTGTACCCAAATATTCTGTGCAGATCTAGAGAAACATAAAGTAGAAGTGAACAGAAGAAGGGAAACATATCACTGGGTCAAGTAAAAGCATATCGAGGCAGGTCACTAAATTGAAGACTTCTTTCTTCATGATTATTCTATGCAATGCTGTGATGCCAGTAAAGCTAAGAATTCATTAAGGAAATGTGAGATGTTTGTCCTAAGAACTCAAAAGCTAAAGGAGATCTATTTTTAAACCTCATAATGTTCATAGTTAAAGGAAGAAAAATAAAATAACCCATTACAATTTTGCATTAGGAAACTAATTCTATCCTTGGTTGGTTGCACATGGCTCCCATTGACATCAGGGTCATTTTCACAGATCTGCTAAGAAAATGTTGCCCTGAATATATAACCCGTAGGAAAAGAATTCTAAATTTCCTCACATGAGAAAGCAGTGCGGTTTTACACTGAAGTTAAATCCAAGAGTTTTACATCCTTTCTAAAGATTGCTTTTCAAGATCTAAGTAAAACACCGCCCAATATTTCTAGAAATAAGAACTTGCACAAAATCTCCACTGAAGACATCACTGGAGGCATGTGCAGAGGCACAGGATAGATAGATAAGGGTGATTCTGTCATTGGGTGCCATCAGCTCTGTTTGAGAACTTAATGGCTTTGGGAAGCAAGGAGCCTGAACAGGAAAAGAGACCACGGTGTCACATAAGATGAGGAGCTAACAGGAAATCTGAATCCCATTAGTTACAATGTGATTACAATGAGGATTTTCATACCAACAGGCCAAATGTCACTATTATTGAAATGAGGGAGGATGTTTATGGTCACACGAGCAGGATCACAACTTGGTTCCTCATCCTTAGGCAGAGAAGATAAAAAACCTTTTGTTATTTTTCTCTCTCGGATGAGTCTTGTCACTCAAAATTCCACTGGAATTGCTAGAACAGTAACACTGGAGCTCACACTCATTAGAATTAACAAAATGGTATTGACATTCACAGAGATGCATCAGAATTACGTTTTTGCCTCAGAAGCCCTTTGAGTAGGTTTTCCTGTGCACATGGTGGCACTGTGAAGGCAGAGAGGTCACAAGCTTTCCTCTTGCCCCGAGCCATTACATTCCTGTGTTCAGGATTCAATAACTCCATTGCTCCCACACTACTGGCAACAGTGGCATTCAAATAGCTTTGTTATTTACATTTTAAAATATGAATAGGCTCCTAGTTGTCCTAAGAAGACTGTAGCATTAATACAGTAATTATGCCATGAAATTGCCTCATTTACTCTTTGAGTTTGGTTTGGATAAAATGGTTATTTGGCATCCCAGCGAGAGGCAGAATCGTCACAACAGCATGGCACAGGATTCATCACAACCCACAGCTGATGGAGATAGTAGATCAAACACACTTTTGGCAGAGTATGCACACTCATATAGATATTCCTGCATATCTATACACATCACTACCAGGGCATGCAAATATTTGCACACAGCAGAGTTAAATATGAATCCTTCTTTTAGAAAGTTTTTCCATCTAAAGTGGTGAACCTGATAAGAGCCATTGAACAATCTGGCATAGTAATGTTGCTGCCTGGTTATCTGATGAGTGTATTTCTACTTAGAACTGACAAAAAGGCTTTCCTTGACTTCGATTTCACAATTATGTCTCCTTGTTTTTCTCTTTCTGTATTTTCTTTATGGCAGAATTTATACATTTTAAATCTAGAATTTAGTATTATAGTATCCTGTAAGTCTCTTAAATTGATTGTGTGACGATTGCTGTCAAAACCAGTTTATACAAACTAACACACCTCTGTATCATAGTTTTAGAAACTTAAGTACCTGCTGAGTTTTGAGGAGACATTTCAGTAGACATCTGTCTTTCACAGGTAGATTTCAGGAGATAATTTTTTTTAATAGCAAATGTGGTAGTTCAAGAATTTGCGTTGGTTCTGAAAAATTCCAAGATATACAAAGAAAATCCTTAAAATATTTTTACTTCAGTATTCAGAGTTGATTTTCAGTATTCAGTATTTGATTCTCAGTATCCACTTCAGTACTTAGGTGTGCTTTTATCTTTATTTGCAATATTTCTGTAATTGTTTTTCTTAGTGAAAATTTAATAAATCTCTCAACAAAACATTGTTCCAAATGAAAAACCAAAATATTACTTTTAGAAACTGGGAACATAAATATCAATATTTTTTGTCCTTAAAAATTTCCCTCGGAAAAAAAAAGGCATACAGTACTTTCTTTTTCTAGAGTGTTTTTATTTTTTTTTTTATTTCTATGAAAAGACAATTTTTAATGGAATTTCAATTGCCTATCTAATTGTTGGTTCAATTTTCATTAGAATAATGATAAAAAAATTATGTTGGATATTCTATTTCTTACAGTTACTTGAATACCCATGTCTAAAAGAAAGGTGAGAATACAGACAGTCCATTTGTCTTAATTGACTTTTCCTCCAGATCTTCCACAAGACCTTCCTGGGACACATTTGTTGTTGACTTTTTCTCTTGTTTCTCAAACTGAGAAGAAAAACAAACTAATAAACAGATAAATTTACCCAGAGACCAAAAGGTTTGCCAAAGTGCCTTTTGAAACCAAACAAAATGCAGCCCATATTTCAGTGTCTGAACAATTTGATCTTGTCACTAATTCTATTAAAGCAGCTTCACAGTTAAAGTAGCACAGAGAAATTTGTAAACAAACTGGAGCTAGATTTGCATTCAGTTCACATTATTTTAACAGTATTTTTGTGGACAACTGGATAGCTCTTTCTAATTCTGCTTGATTTGGATTTTTATCAATTTCCAAGCAACACAATATGTAAGATTTGCTTACAGTATGGAAAAGCTATGGATAAAAAAAATAAGAGTCATAGTCTATGTTATCACATATCAAACAGGAAATTGAGCAGTTTTATCATGAAGAAAATATTTCTAAAGACTTTTGTCTGGGCTCTGTTCTATTTGTATGTTAATCGCTTGATATTTTTATGAGCATTAAATTAGATAAAATAATGCTCAGTACTGGACATTTTTAAAGGATTCTCATCCATTTGTATAGATCTGCCAGAACAACTTCAAAAGGTTTTTGCAAACTAACTTGTATGTGCATATTACCTAGTTTAATTCATTAATATAGAGTTTTCAGAGAATACATTGACTTTACAGTGCCTATAGTTGTAGTAGATCTCCAGGGGCATGTAGAAAAATTATTTACTGCCCACTAGCAGTTCCTCACTTCTGAAATGAAAAATGCATTCAGAAAACTAGTTGGTTTCTAGAATAAAGGGAACAAAAAGTCAAACAAATTATTTTTTAAGAATTATTGATTAAGGCATGGTCATGTCTGGTTTTTAAACTGAGATTTGGTTTTCTTTCTTTCTTTCTTTCTTTCTTTCTTTCTTTCTTTCTTTCTTTCTTCCTTTCTTCCTTTCTTTCTTCCTTTCTTCCTTTCTTCCTTTCTTCCTTTCTTCCTTTCTTCCTTTCTTCCTTTCTTCCTTTCTTCCTTTCTTTCTTTCTTCCTTTCTTTCTTTCTTTCTTTCTTTCTTTCTTTCTTTCTTTCTTTCTTTCTTTCTTTCTTTCTTTCTTTCTTTCTTTCTTTCTTTCTTTCTTTCTTTCTTTCTTTCTTTCTTTCTTTCTTTCTTTCTTTCTTTCTTTCTTTCTTTCTTTCTTTCTTTCTTTCTTTCTTTCTTTCTTTCTTTCTTTCTTTCTTTCTTTCTTTCTTTCTTTCTTTCTTTCTTTCTTTCTTTCTTTCTTTCTTTCTTTCTTTCTTTCTTTCTTTCTTTCTTTCTTTCTTTCTTTCTTTCTTTCTTTCTTTCTTTCTTTCTTTCTTCCTTTCTTTCTTCCTTTCTTTCTTCCTTTCTTTCTTCCTTTCTTCCTTTCTTTCTTCCTTTCTTTCTTCCTTTCTTTCTTCCTTTCTTTCTTTCTTTCTCTTTCTTTTCTTTCTTTTCTTTCTTTTTCTTTTTTTATTTTTCTTTTTATTTTTCTTTTTATTTTTCTTTCTCCTTCTCTTCTTTCTCTTCTTTCTCCTTTCTCTCCCCTTCCCTTTCTCTCTTTCTCTCTTATTCTCTTTCTTAAGTAAAATAGGTATAGTGAATGACAGAAACAAGCATTTTATTAGGGATCTGTGCACTCTGCATTAATGGTACATATAATTTTTAACTGCTCTGGTTCTTTGAACAATTTGTTCCAGCAAAGAACAGATTGAACTGTTCTTTGAATCACTCTTCAGCAGGCAGTGCAGTGTGAGCTGGTGATGTTTTTTCTTTGTGCTGGAGCTGAGTTCATTTGGGGTAAAGCTTGGTGAAGTGCAGATTTGTGAAGGTACAGCAGAGCCCTGCCTATGATCCAGGGGGCTGAGCCAAAGGCAGCTCTGCAGACTGTGTATTGCATTTAAGCAAACAACACACATAATTTTCTGGCATCTTAATGCTTTGTTTTCAATTGTGCATCCCCCTCGTGTTTGACATTTAAATGTTAATCTTACTTATTATTTAGAGCTCTCTGGATGAGTATCAGAGTGGAAATCATTCAAGAAGCTGATCATGGAGGTGGTCACAGGCGGTGCCCTCCTTCTCACTGAGTTGCTGTGTGAACTGGACCTGGCAGTGCCAGCTCTGGGGCTGAGAAGCAGGAATGGTATAGCTGGGGAACAGAAGATGGGGCTGATTTGGTTATTCTTGGTAAGCAGTGCAATCTGGAAGTAGAAGCTGTTACAGCAAAGGATATGTTTGGGTCCAAGGCAATCCATGAAAGAGCTATGGGTTACACATATGACTTAAACCCCTTTAGTACATGCAGGCACAATTGTTCCATTAATTTCTGCAGTTTGAGGTTCTTGTCCTGGACTGACTTAAAAGGGCAAGTGAAAAATTTCAAGACCTGATACAAATTCAGGGCTGCATAACTGGAAGATTTCACCTTTTCCCATTTTATAGTACTAGTTTATTTTAAATTCCTTTTTCTTTGTTTTTTTGGGGGGTGAGGGATGGGGGAGGAGGGAGTGGGCACTACAAAGGTCTCCCTGAAGCTACTGAGAACCAAAGTAGAAGCTATAATTGCAGTTTAATGAAACCAATTTTAAACATTCCTTTTATCTCTGCTGGAATGTTTATTGTCACAGTTCGAGTTTTCCCTTTTTAGACAAATTCAAGCCATTTGCTAACCTGTTCATGCTAAATGTCACCCTGTAAAATAAGTAGTTTTGACAAATCTACCCCCACTCTACTACCCCAGCACATTAAAATATCACATTCACATTCCTGCTTTTTGAGATGAAAAAGGTGACTGTCATTTGTCATTTCTGCCTAAAAAATACCATTATGTTTCTTGTAGGAACCTGGGAGAAGCTCTGGATTTCAGTCAATACCTTAAATAGAACAAACCCCCCTCGCTGGGTAAGTATTCATAAAATTCCTGTGCATTTGGCTCAGGCAGCAACCACACTGGATTTTCTAAATTTTTTTGAAAGACTGAGGTGAGATTCAAATAGCAGTCACTTGCAGACTATGCAGCTTTTCCAGAAAAAGGCTGAACTTTCAAGCAAACCCCATCTGCCTCCTGATGGACCAGATGATGCATAAGCACTGGGATGTTTACTTAGAGACCTAATTAGACAATTAAAAGCTAAAAGTACTACCTTTTACTGTGACAAGGACACCAGTATTGGTATTTTTGTACCTGGTAGTTACCTGAAGCCATTTAAGATCCTTAAATGAGGACTCCTAAGTCTTCAAGGGAATTCAGTCTGCTGCAGGTACTCTGAGAGCACCTCAAAAGACCAAAAAGTCTGAGGCTTCCCAAAAGGTAAAGAAGACAACAATTCTGCACAAAATACCCCAGGAAGGAAAGAACATGAATCCTTTGCTTATTAGACTGGTGTTGGATTATTCATCTAGAAACAGGGGTGGAAACTTCACCTGCCTGAACCTGGGGAGGTTCAAATCTACCTCCCAGGTTCCAAGAAGACAAGCTAGGACAGAAGACAAAGCAGGAATAGTCTAGAGGAGTTTGTGTATCTCTAGATTGTTGAAGGAATAGCAAGAAGACAAGAGGGTAGAGTTCAGGTTTCAGACAGAAAAAAAGAGTGAGCAGCCCCTTACGTTTAGAGGTGCTGGGAGGGGCATTTTGTCCAGGACCAGAGTAAGGGACCTGTTTAACATGTACTGATTAATGTTCCTGGAACTGTATTTGTGAGGGGAGTAATTATGCTATTTTTTTAACTTTTTAAGAAACTAAAAGCAAGAGCTGTCCAGATTATAGCACTAGTTTATGAGTGAATGCTACAATTATGATTTCTGCACAATATGAAAATATACTGAGACAATCCCGTGGCCTCCAGCACTACAGTATATAAAGATTTAACTATTTTTAATACATTCAGTTTTATAAAAATCCTAGAAAGAAGGAAAATGGATAATTTATAGCTTCCAGTTATAAAATGTTTACCCAGTTATTATTCAGCCTTTTAAGCACCCAAAACATACACATTCTCATAGACCATAAAAATATTAGTCACAAAATTACATGTATGAAATTACAATAAAACTTTAATATGTCCCTTTTTGACTTTTGGGTTTTCAGCTTCTTGTTAAAATCGGTTCTTTAGTCCTTAACTCAGTTTAAAGCTTAAGTTTTCTGGCCTGAACACTGTATTAGCCATCTCATAGATGCTGTGATACCACATCTTTATTTCAAGGCTCACAACCAACTGGCAGACAAACAGTGTGTGCCCCTCTGCCCTCGTGTGAAATAAGGGGCAGCTTCTGGCTCTTTCAGGTAGATTCTGTCAACTTAAGTGTGAAAAATTATAAGGGACAAGCTCTGCCTTCTGAAGTACTGATGCAAAAGATTACAATACTGTGCAACCCCAGGGATGGTTGGATGGCTGCTTTGTACTGCAAAAGAGCTGAAAGAAATAGCTTTTATTTGGGGGGTTTTGTGCCTCTGAGTCAGCATATGAAGTACCTGATGAGGAAGTTATGGTTCAAAGGAAGGTTACAAAAATAACAGCAGCCATCCTAAACTTATCTAAAAGATTTACAAGAAGTCTGCTACAGTGTGTGGGTTTTGACCTCCAGGAACACTAAATTTTATTCATCTTGTGCAGAGGAACAAAACACCCTTGGTGCATTAAATCAGATTCATTTTTTGTAGTTGAGTGCTTATGGGATTTGGAGCAGAGGTTTAGATTATAAGGAAATAGTTGTCAAGTGTAAAGTACAATTAAGACAATTTTGGTGCCAGAACCAAGATTTTATTTCCCTGTGAACCAAGGAGTTTAGGTTTTTTCAGTTCTTAATATAGTGAGGGTAAGAAAGGGGACATTTTTCTTTCCCTTTATCTGAACAGTCAACAACGTGCCAATATGACATTTGTGTTGCATAAGCAGATAGTTTTACAATGTTCACAATCTATCATAGATTTACCCCCTGTTTAGGACTTAATATCATACTTTAAAAATCTTCTTAAGATCTGAAAGTGTTCCTTAGTACTCCCTGTCAATTTAAGTAGCTCCTAGAATCACACTTTGCTGCACACAGAGCAAAGTCCTCTAAATCGCTGAATCACTGAATAAAAGGATGGCTTGGTTTGGAAGAAACCTTAAAAATTACTTAATTCCAACCCCAATGCCATGGGCTGGGACACCTATCATAGACCATATTGCTCAAGGCCCCATCCAACCTGTCCCTGAGCACTTTCAGGGATGGGCAGTCACAACTTCCCTGGGCAACCTGTTCCAGTGTCACCCACAGGAAAGAGTTTTTAGATACGTAAGGGGCAAGTGCCAGGAGGATGGAGTCAAGCTTTTCTCAGGAGTGACTAACAAAAGGAAGAGGGGCAATGGTTATAAACTGGAGCATAGGCAGCTCCATATAAATATTAGGAAGAATTTTTCCACTGTGAGGGTGACAGGGCACTGGAACAGACTGCCCAGGGAGTCCGTGGAGTTTCCTTCACTGGAGATATTAAAATCCCACCTGGATGTGTTCCTGTGTGACTTGCTGTAGGTGACCCTGCTTTGGCAGGGGGCTTGGACTACATGATCTTTTGAGGTCCCTTCCAGCCTCTAACTTTCTATGATTCTATGAAATAAAAGGCAAATATTCGATGGCCATTTCAAACCTACTGAAGTCCATGAGACCTAGATTAATCTCACTTCACACCCTCAGAGGACCTTTCAATTATAAGAAAGAAACTGGATGACATGCTTAAAGTAAATATGTATGGGTTAGGTAGTTAAAGCTAGGGGATATTAATCCAATCTAGGATCTGTCTTCAATAATCCCCCAAAATACTGATAATACTACAAGCTAGCCTCTATATAACAAGTCATTAGGCTTCAGTTTGTTCTGAATATACTGGAACTGAAAGGCTGAAATTCATATTTATTCATCTATTTATTTATTTATTTATCTCCTATGTAATTCATGTGGTGATGTAATTGAGCTTGCATTGTTTGGAGGGACAGAAGGATTGTAGGCGACTGTGGGAGGACATTTGTTTCCTGTAGGAACTGCAGCAGGGGAGCAAAAAGATGTGTAAGACAAGGGGGCACAATGTAAAAGCAGAAATTTATGATAGAATCACAACTCTATTTATATCAATGTATACACAGAGATATATTAAAAATGTGTCCCTGTCAAAGCAAGTAAATCAATGTATATGCCATTAGAAAGAAATATATGCTGCCTGGTTTGTATGCTTGGGAACTGGGATAGTTACTGTATGGTAGTTTAGTCCAGCTCTCAAGAATCCCTAGTTTTGCCATTGCCACTAGGAGAAAATGCTTCAAAAACATGGAGTCAGATGAACGGAAATATTTTTAAGCCAAAAGATTTTGAAAGGCATTTTGAAGATTTACCAAAAAATACCACCCTAAGATTCAGATTTAGGGCATCTGTTTTCCCTGGTTTAATTAAGAATTTACAAACACTTGTAACTTCTGCAAACAATGTCTTCAGTTGGAAAGCAAGCACCTAACCTGCTAAAACATGTTCCAAAGTTTTAGAGGGTTCAACTTCATATCGGGATTCAGTTTCTCCAGTGCCACCCTGTGCTGTGCTTCTGCCCAAGAGCATTTTCCCAGGATCTTGGCAAACTGGCTTTCCATCCCATACATGTATGCATTAGTCTGACAGCTGACCTAGGTTAATCATGTCCAGCGCAGAGCTACTAAGATGATTAAGGGAGTGGAACATCTCCCTTATGAGGAAAGGCTGAGGGAGCTGGGTCTCTTTAGTTTGGAGAAAAGGAGACTGAGGGGTGACCTCATCAATGTTTTCAAATATGTAAGGGGTGAGTGTCAGGGAGATGGAGTTAGGCTTTTCTCAGTGGTGACCAGTGATAGGACAAGGGGTAATGGGTGTAAATTGGAGCATAGGAGCTTCAAGTTGAATATCCGAAAAAATTTTTTTACTGTAAGGGTGACAGAGCCCTGGAACAGGCTGCCCAGGGGGGTTGTGGAGTCTCCTTCACTGGAGACATTCAAAACCCACCTGGACACGTTCCTAGGCGATGTACTCTAGGGGGCCCTGCTCTGGCAGGGGGGGTTGGACTAGATGATCTTTCGAGGTCCCTTCCAACCTCTAGGATTCTATGATTCTATGATTCTATGTCACTTTTTACAAGAGTGCAATCTTCAAGAAAGAAGTTGAAAGCAAATCAAACAAATCTTCTTTTACAGTTTGTTCTGTTATGTAAATATAATTACAATGTGCATATATATGTGAGCACAGTGGTACATGTGAATCACATGCTTGAGCTTCATCATGAACCCAAAAGTAAGGTACAAATAAAACATCCATCTAGCTACACCTTTACACACTCAAATGTACCTGCACTGAAAGCCCTATTCATTGGTAGAGCTTTATCTGGCACATGGCACATGGTCTATATGCTGGTTCAGTTTTTCTCACCTTTGGAAAAAAAAACTAAAAGTAAATGTCTGGTCTAAATGAAAAGTTCAGAACTTTTGAACAAGGTGCATAGGCTACCCATGGAAAAGGGAAAAGTATCTTGATAGAAAGAAAAATAAGGGAGAGGAAATGAAAGAGATGCATGTCTACATGTTCTCTGGGTCAACACTAATTAATGAGTTGAATTCTAAGAAGCTCTCTTTTGTTTGGAGGGAATGTAACATACTGAGAAAATATCCTTGTCTAAATTATTGGTTCTAACTTAGGAAGCCTAGATGATAACTTTAAAGATTTTAAGAAATTGCTTAAGTGTACTGCCAGTGATCAGTCTAAAGGAGATAAGACAGAGAGGAACATATCCCTAAAAGTAAGAAAAGAAGAATCAGGTTTCCTTTTCCATTAGACACAGAAAACAGGTAATGGGTGGACCTTGTGACAGGGGAATGGAAGATGGGCCTTAGAAAACATTTCTGCAATAGGAAGAACTCTGAAGGAGCCTGCATTGTGACTCCACTCTTTCCTCTGGCAAGCAGTGGAGATCTTAGAACCTACAAGCCTTTGTCAGGGTTAGCACAGTTTTAACTGACACTACCCTGAGGACCCTGCCATCCCTGTGCTTTGATAGTTTTTGTGCTTGCAATTTCAACTTGGTAACCTTTTCTTCTTTCTTTCTTCCTATCTTTCTATTTTCATTCTTATATTGCTGTAAACTCGTAGTTTTGCTGGGATTTTTCAAGCCAATCATCTCAGGGTTGTATTTAGATTTGCCCTTTTTTTTCCAAATATATATTAGTTTATAATTTTTATTTTTTTGTTTTGTTTTTTAAGGTGGATGTGATTGATTGGAAGGCCAGAGAAACCATGAGATCAAGTTGTTTTTTTTTTTGAAAGGAGAGTTTAGATGCATTGGAGACTCTTCATAGACCAAAGAAGTTAAGTCATTAAGGTCATTAAGGTCATTAAGTTAGGTCGTTCTTCTGATTACCTCATATTACAATATTCTTTCTTTCCCCTGATGGCATTTGAATCCTAGGATAAACCTCAGGTCACTGTTCCTGTTCCTCTGTAGCAGTACAGGTCTGTGTTCCACAGAACAGGAAGCATGATTTTTAGAAAAGAATGAATTCTGCTAAATGTTTTCATCCTGTAAAATGATGCAACTCTAGACTGTGTAAGAAATTTGTCAGTATTACTTCATCAGTAACAGCAGATTCTTGCATGAAAATATTTAACAAAATAGATCCTGTAAAATCTTTAGTTTCTGGTAGCAAGGAAGTCAGAGACTTCAATTACACAAGTAACACTGATTGCAAGGCATCTTAGTAACTAAGCAACAAATTTTGTACCAGACTTACACATTTAAATTCCTATTGAAATTCATTAAAATTAGTCTATTAGGCATTTAAAGCCTCATCCTCACTTTCTCCATACAAAATGCCTCACTCTGTTTGTTTCTGCCTATGTATTTTTCACATTTTTTTAAAAAGCAAGTATCCACGAGAGAAATTATGGAAGTATATGAAAAAAATGTAGATACAGAAAGAAAACATTCCTGTGGTGATATCATCTGAACACCTCCACTGTAGTACGATTGTTAAAAGCTGCAAAAATAAGGGAAAATGTGTGTCTTCTAGGGCACTTAATTATAGGCCTGGAAAGACCTAAAGTAATGGACTTTCAGGGTCTGAGGTGATATTATCTTAGAAAATCAATTAATTTTCAAGTTTTCTCAGTATCGTTAAATAAGTTAATAAAACATTTAAAAGCATGTTTAATTTTAAATAAATTAATAACCAGAAATTATCTTTTATGAATCATCTGTTTCTTAATGTGATGAATTCAGAAATAGTTGGTATTTTATTGCTACTTAAATACAAACCTTTTTTCAACAACCTCAAATGCAAATGAGAAAGCAGCTGTTGGCTTCTGCCATATTCAGTCTCTCCATGAGAATGGAAATATCTCCATGGCAAGTGCTCATATCCTGAGACCCACCCTGAAGTAAAAGGTTCAGTAAGTTCCTATATAAAATTAATTTCATATCACCTCATTCACAATGCAAGGAAAACTATTTTGGTTATAGATTTCTTCTATCTGTAAAAATAGCAGTTTCTTAGCAGTACTAGGGACCATTTATGCATCTTTTATGAAGACTTCCTTATCCTAATCCTCCTAATGTTCATCAGCCAAGAAGTAAAGGAACTGTGCTTTGGAGCTATTTGGGATAATTCTGCTTCCTTGACCACCAAAGCACATTTGAAAATAAGAGATGAAAATGTTTTGTTCAAACTGATAAAAGCCTTAAAAGGATCTTACCTGGTGAAATTACTGCCTCAGGAACATTTCTCACTGGTAAGGCAAGAAGCCTGAAAAAAAGCAGCACAATTAATCTATGACTATAAGCAATACCAACAGTGTTACATTTCCCAATAATTGGCATTTGTAGTTTTACTTCAATATTTGATGCCTTTTTTTAAATCTTATTACTACTAAAGTAGTAAACTGTTTATACACTTTGTTGACATTTTCACTTGCATCCCCAGAGACAGAAGTAAAGGGAGAACAGGGCTGCACTAAAGAAAAAGATATAGTACCAAGCCATTTGACTGATTTCCTTCAGACACTTCACATCCACAGGGAAGAGTAATTTGTGGAAACACGGAGACAGAGGAGTAATGGATTTCTCTGTCAAAATGATGGGTGAAAGAAAGAAGTAATTACTGTTAATGCACTTCAATTATGGCTCAACAGTTTTTTAGCTGTATGTTCCCATTTAATTTTCATTTAAAACAAAACAGTTGCCACAGATCCAGAGTTAAAACCAGAAATCCCTTTCAGCTACTGGCAAATTAGTAAGTAATGTTCTTATTATATAAGGAGAGGGAAGATTGGATTCTTCCAGGCAAACACGGGAAGTGCTTGTTTGTTCCAGGCACTACTCCTTCTCCCCCCCAGTCACAAAGTTGAACTTTACTTCCAATGTTACAATCAGCTAAGCATGATAATACTTTTTTTCTGGTTCCTATTTAGCTTTCAAAGCCCTCACAGGATTTCTGTCATGGATCAGTGGCACCTTCCAGGAGGGAGTGAGGTCAGTGGACATCCTTGGTATACAGGAAGGCATGTTCTGTTAGAAAAGGGAAATGTTTTCAAATCCCTCAGATCTTAAGCTACTAAAAATAAACTAATGAGTCTTAAATTAACTTTTTTTTCCCCTCCTCAGCTTTTCCAAGCCAAAAAAAAAAAAAAAAAAAGTATTTATTATCTGGGAGTGACATGCAGGAAATTAGCCTTATAAATTGTGTTTAAATTACTATAGTATCCAACTTTCCTTAATTCTAATCTTAATATTAATCTGCTGTTGAGTGTATGTTTCAACTTCACTGAGTTTTTAAAATTGTTTCTCACTGCACTATGTGAAGTAATTATTGTTTAGGAGCTCTGAAGATACATGGTGTAGAATTCACCTTGTTACCATTATTTGACCACCTGGAACAGTTCTGAACTGGTGCCCATGATCAGTGTTAACTCTCTATATTCCTCCAATAACAAAAAGGAACTTGATAAATTCCTTGTGCATGTGAAATGCTCCATAATAAAGTCAGAGCTGGAATACCAGCAAAAAAAGTTTTATGTACATGTGTGAATGGATGTGATTTTTTCTGAGAAAGTGATTCTCAGTGGGATGCCACTGAAGCAAATAATTCTATTCTAGGTATTTCTGTTGGAATAGTTGCCTTTAGAGTGGACTGATTCACATCTGTCCCTCTGACCCACTGAATTTCTGGCTATTGCAGGCTGAAGGGAAGGTTACAGAAATCCTTGTGTGTTTATAAGAGTTGCAACAGCTCTGCTCCTGTCTGCTAGGGCTGACGGTGATAAACTTGGCTTTGTTTGATCCAAAGAAAGGGAGCTTTTGGGAGAGCCTGGAGTAGACCAAATGTTCCTCCAAGTGCCTTGGTTTGGGTCCTGCCTGTCCCAATAGACACATTGGATGTGGCATCTTAGTTGAGGGGAGGCTGAGAAGGAGAATTGGAGTTATGGGTTATCAGCTGCATTCAGGGACAGGGAGTGAGCATTTACCCATTTTATTTAGTGCTATAAACACTTGAACAGAGAAGAGCTTAAAGAACTTCAGACTTTTTTCAGTGTGTTCTCCTATGACATATGTGCCATATGTCTCTTTGGGACATTTTCCTTGTTGAGCTATCTACAGATACAATGTCACTGAACTCAGTGCTTTTGCTGGCCTGAGCACTCAGAACTGTGAGTTTCCAAACAACCCTTACAATAATAATTTCACCACAAGCAAAAAACCCCAGCTGGGCTAGTACCTCCCCTTCACAGTTACCTGTTGGGCATGTTGTTATCACAAGGCAGCCTGATGGAGCAAAAGATGTAAGCCACAGAGAGAGGGGGACTCTGGAGTGATATCATTCAGTTCTATGAAAAAGTTACAAAATAAAATGAGATGCAGAGTACTACACCCAAAAAAGCTTAACTACAGCTAGCTATCAGCCACAGAACTCATTGAGCATTCAGGCAAGCTTTGAAAAAAATCTGAAATCTTGCACTTGTGAACTTACAGTTTCGTACAGAAATTCAGAGAGGTGACAAGTATGCCATCAGCAAGATGGCAAGGAGAACTTGTAAATCCTGGTAAATCTGGACCAAATCGTGGTGTATTGCAATTGTTCATGTCTTGGGCTCTTTGAGAACCTTTACCCTTAAAATGCAGTCACTAATGACTGAATCCCAGTCTCATCACAGGTGAGTTTAAATGAAATAACTGCAAACCAGTGCCTGCAGAACTTTATGTACTGACTAAAATCCTTTAAAATACTTTCAGCAGGAAGCACAGAAAAGATTCTGTAACCCCTGAATGCCAAAACATAGTTCTGTGCCATTTGGAATGACGTGAGCTTGATAGAGTGGGTGAGATGATCCCATTGTTTCCCTGTGAAGATTTGTCTGTCTTTTTCCTGCTTCTCCACAGAAAATCTCTCAGTTTCTTCCTCCACCTGCAGAGTTCCTGGAGGAAGCTGTCAATATTTCATAGTAAGTTCAAACATACCATGTTTTTATCATAAAGTTTATTTACATTTCTTGATTACATTTGTTCTGGCTCATTTCCTTTGTTTCATTCTTGCCAGAAAACCTTTCTAGAGTACTTGTCAGTTATTAATAAATTGAGTCAAACAGTAGCAAGTGTTGTTCAATAGTTCTGGCAAATATTAATGAATGTAATTTTCATTGTTAGGAGAATTTTTGGCCCCTTTTCAGATCAAACACAAATTCCATCCCTTTAACATCTGTTTTCACTATATTCAGATTGGCAAGCAAACAAATAAAATGAAAATGGAACTTAAAGATACATCTTCAGCAAAAGATACAGACACTCCATTAATGAATGGACTTTCAGAACTTTTTTTAAAAAAATGAAATTAATAACTGAGTTTTGTTTGGCTGTTGAGTCATTCTTCATAAAGTTATGACTTATGAAATGAGAAAGAATCAATTTAAGAAATCATTAGATTCTGTGAAAAACTTCTGAAAAAAAAGATCACTACTTGGTGAAGAAATTCTAGTGATGTTATTCAGTTTAGTTATACTGATCTTTATTGCTAAAAAAATAATTTTATTTCTATTCTGATTATATATTCTATATCAACTTCAAACCTTTGCATTGTTTTTAGACTTTGTTTTATAGCTCTCCTTATCAGCTTGGTGCCTCCCATGGCTGGGAGTGTCCAAGCAAAGGCATCACTTAATCTTTGAAATTTATAAAGTCCTATGAAGATCTTTCTGCAATAATATCCAGCTTTCTGTCTCAGGTCTGCTTTAAATTCTGCACAGTTCAATATCCATTTTGAACTGCAAGTTCCAGGTAACTATAAAAAGCAGTTAAGCAGCTTTGCACAGGTAGTAGGCAGACAAAGCAGAACCTCTCTGTTCCCCTGACATCTAGGGACCACTTTTTCCCTTTTAGAGCTACTTTTTGCCTTCTGTCACAGTATAAAACAATTCTATCTTTTATAAAAATAATATAGTAAATTACAGAGAACAACCCTTTTTGTCACATTCTTTTTCTAAAACAGTATAGTAAAAAATTCCTCCCTGCAAAGGTAGATTTTTCTAAGTATCCATCTCCCATTCCCAAAGAAGCCTCCATCAATGTGGTAACAAGACTTTCCTATGTTATATATGCCTTTACTACCAGTATTCAAAGCCTTTCTCTCCTATGATCACATAATTCTGATAATGATTTAAAACTTCTGAAGGGCACTATAATTTTCCCTCAGATTCTCTCAGTCCTCTGTCTCAAAGACTCATGCATTCCAAACCTAGAAAAGACCATTATGATCATCCAGTTCCACCACTTTTACATTTCTTGAAAGTTGTTGAAAAGTTTGAGGCAAAAATAGCCAAAAGTCAAGATAAGGATAGGCTCTAGAGCTGGTCCTTGCCTCGTGTATTCCTGTATTTAAGAGGCCCAGGGTATCTTAATGAAATCTTAATGAAAATCATGGTCATGTGAGACTGTCTCACCCTTCCACTGGCATCTGTAATGTGGAAGCAAGCATGTCAATATTAATGAGAAAATAGTTCAAAGTCAGCACCTGAATTTGTGCAATAAAAATGCAGCAATAAGGAAGGTACTGTATGTCATTAGGAAGTAAATTTAAATTACAAAATGAAAATTAGTTGATAGTTGTATTGAGATAGTGTGATACAGAGTCAGGGAATGAAGGGAAAGAAGTAGAATGTTTTTTCCATTGGTAATTTAACTCCTTTTAGAAGCTTTTATTGAAGGGCTTATAATCTGTTTCATCATTTTTCGCTGTAAAAAGACTTTTTTTTAATAAAGTCTCTATAGCCTTCTTTTCCCCAGGAAGACATTATTCATCACTGATACACTGTGAACATGTTGGGTCTTAATTTATTCACTATATTCATAGACTGTTTTCTTGTTAAATTCACAGATGTTATCCATACTAATAAAGGAGGATGCTGACCTCTCCTGAAATATGAAAACACACAGTTAGCAAGTAACACCAGGCTGCCACAGCTCTTCTCAAGAAGAGTCTCTGTCTATGTCTGTAGCAGTAAATTAAACATTGACAAGGGGGGTTCTGAATGCTAAAATGTGACATAGCCTTTTAGCAATTAGCCCTTAAAAGCAAACAGACATTTTGGCTGGGCAAACTAATTATCTCCTGGGACTTAAGGTAGGCCCAAAGACCACATCCAGTAAGTATGATAGATGTGACAACAGTATTTAAAAGGCCAAGAAATTTGGATCATATGGACAGTGACACTTCTGTGTCATTTGGACTCAGGCTCAGAGAACAATACTGGGCACTCAGTTCACAAGATTTACTTTCCGAGGCTTTGAAGGCTGAACATTTGTATTGTTTTAGCAGAATATGAAATTCATAGGCCTACTGAAGTGAATAACTATTCCTGAGCAATTGCTAAATGTCCACAATTGAGAGTGCTATGTCAGGAATGCATCTGAACATCTGAGACTGCCTGTGCTTTTGGCCCAGTCACACAGTCTAAGTACACATGTGAGTATCCCTTTAACAAAAAAACCTCCCAAATTACATTTCTAACTTCTCCAGTGTCAGCTATGCACTTGGAGAAAAGACTGCTCAGTGCCTTTTGGAATAATCCATTGAACCTTCAAGTGCTCCTAAGTAGCATTAGATAACAGTTCAACCTGCACTTTCTAGGCCTGAACCAGATGACTTTTTACAGAAGTATTTAGTTACAAAATCCCTCTCTGAGTTAGCACAGCATCAGTTTACGTACTAAAGATTCTAAAGCTAAACTGTAGCTTGTCTTTCATTTCATATGTTCATAAGGTGGAAGAGCTGCTATTCTGATGGCAGCCTAACATACACTTTTTGGAAGGAAAATAAAATCTAGTAAATATATTAAAGGGTGGATTGTTTCCTCGGATGCTTTTTGCAATACATAGGTTGAACTAATGAGGAATGAAGATCTTTTAGGTATAAAAAGCAGATTCCCAGGTTTCCCTTTTCTAAGAAGGAGGGTGAATGAATTTAAGAAAATGGTCTTTTCTTCAGAGTGTGATAACATTCTCTGTTTACCTTTGCATATCTCCTAAGGTCTCCCTAGACCCTAACATTCTCAGCAGTATGATGTTTAAAGATACCCAGGTAGTGTCTCTGAAAGCTGTGACTGACAGAGCAATCATCCTGACTACTCACCAAGTGTGATGGAAATTAATGTATCAGCAGGAGAAACCCTATTTTCAGGCAGAAGACATCATACTTCCACCCAAATCTTTGTGGAAAGGAGGGAAACAATGGCATCCTGCTTAGCCTCATGTTAAGCCGCATTTAACAGGAGCTCATGCCTTCTCCCTTTGCCCACAGAAATTCCTATGTCCCCAGACAACTTTCACAGATGCCAGGAAAAAGAAAAACCAGTAAGTATTCACTTCTATAATTTAAAGTCAGAACCCTAAGCCCATGAAGATGAGACTCTAGAGATGACAGTTGTTTGGGGAAATGTAAAATTCTCTAGTGTGAGACATTCACATCTAAGATGACAGTCTGGTTTCCCTTCTTAATTGCTGTTGAGACAGACATTTGTAGGGGATGATATATTTTAAACAGGACATCTTTGATGTCTGAATGAGAAATAGGAATCACATCCCACACTTCGGTTTTTTTTGATAAATGTCAAAGTTCAAATAACACCACAGGTGAGATGAATCCCATAATTTGCAGAGGGATTCCAGAATGATGATCAGGCCAAAACCTGAGAATTTTTTTTTCCCCTTAGAAAGCTCTTCAAGCAGTAGTGGTATGAAGTTTTTACACAACTTGAAATTATGAGAATGTAATTGACCACATGGTTTAATGCAATTTATTCTGAGAAATGGTTCTAAAACAAAACAATTTAATGAATACTGAAAGTAATGAATCTTAGTTTATATTTATATCATGGCACACGATTAAGTGAAAATCTTTAAAAGAACTGCACTAAAAATTTTATCATGACCTTACCCTTACCCACTGGAGAAATGTAATTAGCACAACGATAGGGAAGAAACTAGGGACAGAAAAAAATCAGAGAATGTCTTTCCCAACTACAGGGAAAGCATCATTTGGAACTCACATGTTATAATGTGCCTGGAGAAAGAAATCTTGACTGAAGAATGACAGTTTTGATGTGTGATAAGGGACAGACTCAAAACAGAACATTTTTAGAGTTAAAACTTCAAATGTTACATCAAGTTCTGTCCCTCAGGGTTGAAATAATAAGTCGTCTGTCCAGCTACATATTTTCATTATTTAAAGTCTCTTCTTAGCTGTTAGGTTTGGTTCAAATTCACTCCAAAGTTAAAATGTTTGGGGGGAGAAATGGGAGATAAAAAGAACAATAGACAAGAAGGCACTCATAGCCTATGGCATTATTTAGCCCTTGTTTCCACAAGTAAACAGGTTTCAAATTCCTGAACTGAAGGGGAGAAAAATCTGTGGAATTGACTGACTTCATCTAATGAATATAAGAAAAATATCTCTTTTACATGTCTCAGAAATCTAAAAAAAAAAAAAAAAAAAAAAAAAAAAAAAAGAGCATGCCTGAGGTGATATTTTACTGTTGTAGAATAAATTCCATGCAAAGTCTTGGCTTTTGTGTAAGAGGAGCTCCATGTTCCAGACTTTGCCACTGGCAAGTTTCTACTACAGCAATTCTGCTGTCCAAGTTTCACTGCTATGGTATCTCTTTCAAGGTTACTCTAAATACAGACTGCTCTGTTTGCCCCATTTGTGGGTAATGCCATTGCACAGAAGGACCAGGCTTGGAGGAGTTGTCACATAAGTCCCTGTGAACAAGCCTGAAGCATTTTGTTCTATTCAGGAACCGGGGATCTTGTCCTGTTTTTCTTCTTTTTCTGCTTTCCTACTTCTCCCCACAAAAAGTAAGGAACTGAAGTCAAGATAACTTTCAAAACTGTAATGAACATTGCTTTCTTTTAGAAACAGGTTCACAGTGAAATCTCCAACCCTCAACTAAACTGATTCCCTTTAATCTTCCTGCATATTGCACTCCAGAATCTGCACCAGTTTTCTAGTCTGTGTCCCGAGGCACTGAAAGGAAGGTTAAAAGGATCTTTTCCAAATTTCAAAACAAATCATAGAAAGATAAGTGCAGAAATGAGTAGATTCTGCACAAACATATTCACCAAATGGTATATTGACCAATTAGAGCCTGCTAACATTTTTTTGCCCACATTGAGTTTCAGCCATGCAAATAATAATCATAACCATAGAATCCTAAAAGCCCAGTTACTGTAGTGCAAACATAGGAAGGGAACACTGAACAGATATTCATGGAGAGGAAAAAGCATAACAAATATTTGGATAAAAGTTTATGTCCACTGAGGATATTAAAGGAACAGAATAAACTACTTCCCTTTCCTTCCAGCTGGCCAAAATGATCTTTTTGTAAATGTCTCATTTCTCCTGTGTGCTCCAATATTCCTTTTGTTTATGTTTTCTCACCTCCCAATTAAGTTAAATGAGGGGAGATGTCCATACTTCTTTAGATTTTATAGGCAAGCCTGGATTTATTGTAATGACATTGTGAGTAAATAAAAATACTTTGTAATTAGATAGCAATTTCAAATTTAGAACAGAAAAATAATTTTTCTGTTTTAAGTCTCTTCTGTTTTAAGTAATCGAACTGCTCCAGCAAGTAACCCTTTAATCATTCTGATTAATGCAGTGAGCTCATTCTGCACTTCTCTTATGCACGTTGTCATTTCATAGAATTGTCACAACTTTCATCCTTTTTTATTCCCCTGTCTGTATTCCATCCAAACCCCACTGGACAGTTGTCTCAGACAATGCTGCCAAGACAGCTACCACTGATACTGCTGGTGAGTCTCGTCAGTCTGGATGATCCATTTTCAGGACAGCAGACTACAGAATGGCCAGGAAGATATGTTTTGTAAAGGTAATACTTTGTTTTACAAACTTATCCAGATGTTTTCTGTAGATTGCAGTATGTGAGATTAGAGCTGAATAAACAGGATGTCCAGCTCCCTCACCTTCTTCTCTCTTTTTGTAGGAATAGGTGCTCATCCTACCTAAGGAAATAAATATGGAGTAAATTCAATAAGAGAAGCAAACAAAAAAAAGAAGTATTTCCCCTCCCAGGAAAAAGAAAACAAAACAAATCCAACCAACCAACAAAAAAAACCCCCCAACCAACCAACACGCAAAAACCAAACCAAACAAAAAGAAAAAAACCACAAAGAAACCCCAACAACCTCTGAACAACCCAAATTCACAAAACCCCACAAACTACAACACTCCACAGTTAGAAAACATTTGGTTGTATTTTGACCATGAGTAGCAGTAGAAAAGACTGCAATGAAATTAAATATTAGAATTGACTCATTTTTACCTGTTTAAACCTCTTCATGAGTACTTTAAGGTCATAATTTTCACAGTGGTTAAATTAGGCACCTCTAAAATGTCATTAACAGAAATGTTACCTTTAATTTAGCTTGGGAGAAAGTGATTTGTTATAATACATGACAAGATAGCATTTTGTTAATTGTCATCCTGGTGTAAAGTATAAAAGAATGGAACTCCTGATCTCTAAGGGTTTGTCTAGTTCTTTTCCCAGGTGCATGAATTCCTTTTTAACATTGAACATTTTTGAAACTCAGACATGTTCTGGGACCTCTTTGGAGGACATAGGTTTTCTGCTGTGTGTATCTTCTACTAGGAAGAAAGCAAGATCACAAGATAAAAATTTCTTCCAGAAGTTTTTGTCCATAGTGAAATCTCCAGAACTTGTTCTTGGAATAATTTTCTTTCATCCTCAGTTCTCTTGGTTCTGTTTTAAACAAGAGAGTAACTCAGTTTTCTTCTTTGCCCTTATGACTTGTATTTCTCCCATGAATATATTCCAGCTTGTGCCTCCTTGGTTCAGTCTGCAGTCTCCTTTCTCATGAGAAGCATCCAGCACTGTTGCAACAAAAGGTATGAAAAAATTTTATTTTCAGGTCTCATTTATGTTTGGTATATGATGATCAACCATTTCTGGGTACTTCTATTGTGCCACCTAGGCACATTTGGGCACTATCTGAGTCATTGTTTACAAAATCAGAATCAGTGAAACAGACTTATTTTTAAATACATGACTTCATTAGTGATTTCCAAAGATAAATACTGCTCCACCATTGTGAAAGGCTTGGCTGAAACAAAGGCAGATGTAGACATTCAATAGGATGCTTGTGCTGTACACAGATCCAAGATTTAATTTCTGCTGCGTTTTTCTTCCTCTCTGCTTAAGAAATTTGTGTTATTCTTCGTATGTTTTTCCAAAACCCAAGTGCTTCAGAGCTTCCTTCTTCTACAAAACAAAAACAGACAGTGTCAACCCACAGCCCAGCATGTGAGCAGCCCAACAATAATAAGCTAAAGTGTGCCTGTGATGGAGCAGAACTGCTGATAAGAAAAATATTTTCAGTGACTAATTTGAAATTAACAACTCAGTCCTGTTTGCATTGAAGTCAGTATTGACCCACCCAACATGAAAAAGAAGAGTAAGTGGTGGTTTGATTACAATGGAGAGACAAAAAGCTAAGCTTAAAAGGCTCTTTGTTTCTAGGGAAGAAACCACAATAGCCTTTCTGGAAGTTAACAGCTGGAAGCTGAATGCTTCTAAATTCAAATGAGCAGCATTTTCCTAGCAGTGAGGGTGGTTAGGAGCTGTGACAGACTTCCAGAGGAAGAATTACATTCTCTTAACTTTTGAATGTTTTAACTTGAGCTTGGATAGTCTTCTCAATGCTGTGATTTAGCCAGGATAACTAACTTGCTGCCAAATTTTGGTCAAAGTGGTCTTAAACCAATTACATGATGCTGCAATATTTTCTGTTGTGAGAGCATGAAGTAGAAGGTCTGCAGATTATTCTGGTCCAGACAAGGTTCCCTGTTTTTCCTGCATCTGTGGAAAGAAATCCACTCCTACCTTCTGTGCCTAAGCTCTGTGTCATGCAGTAGATTAGTCCAGTTCCTTTGACATTCATGCCTAAGATTCAGTACAGGGAAGATAAGGTCTGTTCTAATTACTAGATTAATAATTGAATTTTAACCATATTCAGGCCTTTATGAGTCTATCACAGTACTGAATGCATGGTACTGGCCTGCATTATATGAAGCCAGTCAGGCTATGGAGTCATTATTATGTCTTTGATGCCTGGCACAATAATATTTTGCTGTTCCATGCAAAAAGTAGCATGTCCAACAAAAGGGATTGAGGCTGTAAGGCTTGTAGTTTGGAGGATGGAAGGAAGTCACACATCCCAGTGAACAGTCTGACCACTGATCGATGAGGTAAGAGGGATCAGGAGACTCTCAGAAATCCATCCCTTTTTTCTTGATTTCTTTTCCACAAGCATTTCTCAAGGTGTGAGTGCAACATTCCATTGCACATGAAAGAATGTGGATTTAGTGTTCCCTGTTTGTAATAGGAAATTTTAGAGTATTTTTTGTTTAATCTGATTTGCCTGATGTTTGTTGTGAGTAAGTGAAAACATATAAAATCTTTTTCACAGATTCACCTTAAAATATACTGCTGAGACACTTGACCATTTAGCAGACCAATTCCTCCTTTATGGATCTGACAAAAAATTAACAAAACGTTCAGAAACTTACTCTTAAAAATTTAAAAGTTTTTTTTGGTTGTTTTTTTTTCTTGTTCCTAAAAACAACCACTGTTTAATTTCTCCAAGCACAATTTTGTTGCAACTGATCCACTTTGCAGTAATTGACATACACACAGTTTGTTGGAGAATATTTTCAGGGCAACAAGAAGTTTTCCTTACATGAGCAAGGGAAGTATTCATTGGCTTTCTGTAAAACAATCAGCTAAGTGGTGGATTTCATATGATAAAGGCTTATCAATTTATAGAATTTCAGACCAGATCATAAAATCAAAAATACGTGTAGAATCCAAACAGCTAGGCATGACTGAAAGTCTTACAGCTACAGCCTAAACCCTGCTCACTAATTTTCCTGAGTGTTCAGGGAGAAAACTATTGGTTTTGAAAAACCTCTGCAGAGGGCCTATCCAACATGTTTATATCACAACACTGTAAACAAATCTCGTATGTCCAACATGACAATGATGATGATATAAAATCAGTGAAAGTGCTCTGTATTTGATCACATGAATTGTGTTGTTGCAGAACTGAGAAACACCCTTCAGCTAGTTGGGTAAGGAATAGCTATGGAGGTTCAGAACAGAGATTCTTCTTGGTCGATATACAAAATTATCACTACTTCCCTGTATGCATTTTCCAGATGCTCATTACAGAGCTGATTATGGGATACATTTGCTTTTCTTAAATGCTTTGTAAAATCCTACATTGCAGAAACTGTGCTGGAAATATATTGTGAGAAGAGAATTTCAGTCTGGAATTGTTTGCTACAGGTTGCACTTGCTCCATCTCTTGCACTCACACCTACCTGAGTTGCTTTGTTAGTAAATCCATAGAATTCACTTAGAAGAATTACACTGACCTCCAAGAATATTGGTCAGGACCCCAGATCCTTAAAGTTACTAATGAAGGAAAAGGAAAAGGAAAAGGAAAAGGAAAAGGAAAAGGAAAAGGAAAAGGAAAAGGAAAAGGAAAAGGAAAAGGAAAAGGAAAAGGAAAAGGAAAAGGAAAAGGAAAAGGAAAAGGAAAAAGAAAAGGAAAAGGAAAAAGAAAAGGAAAAGGAAGAGGAAAAGGAAAAGGAAAAATGTGATTGTTGTACAGAAGCTATTGATTCTTTTTCATTTACAAATAGCTCCACACAGACATTCAAATAGAGTAGAAGAGAAGACTACTGCATGCAGTATTCATGCTGACCATGTAAATCTTCACCCCACAGGAAGATATAAGAGTTTCAGCAAATGAGAGTAAAGCAAATCAACAAATCAAAGAGACACCATATGGGCAAATGCACTCTTTTTGTGTAAAGTTGTGTCATGGAGAGATATTTTAATGTGGAAGGGGGTGTTGAATGCTGTGCTTGAGGCAACAATGTTATACAGAAGCTGTTTCTATTTATATGGAGCTATTTCAGTGCCTCCAGGACTGGAATAGTCATCCTGGGTTACGAAGGGCTGCTGACCCGGAAACTTATGAAAGACATTTCTGTTTGGAGAGTCCTTTGCAAAGGTTGCTCAAATTAGTTGACATCTTTCTGAAACAAGCAGCAGTTGTGTGTGCAAGATGGGAGAAAATACCGGGTCTCAATCAATGCTTACTTTCTCATGGGAAGAAAGTGTGTGAACAGATCAGAAAGGCAGCAGAGCCTTTGCATCTGTGTCAAGGCAAAGGAGAGCTGGCAGTCAGGTGGCTCCCCTTCTCACAAAGGGAACAAGTAGAGTTAGGTAATTACGGTTTAATATTTCCAACAGGATGTTTGAAGGGAGCATTTAATTATCCTGCCAACATCTATTCAAATAAACATGAGGGATTTAGAACATTTTTGGAGCTGCAGGCTTAAAAGGAATACCAAGCATTCTGGGGCACTAAACCTCTTAAATCTCATCTGTAAGGTGGCATAGTAACGTTTGTATTGACATTTTCCCTGTTACATGAAATCATGCCTGCCCTGGAAAATGCAGAAGTCATTTTCCTAGAAAATGCAGAAGTCATTTTCCTAGAAAATGCTGAAGCAGCCTACATCCTCTGTCACCTTCCTAAATCCTGTTCTGAAGCTTTACTGAAGAAGTAGTGTTTTTAGTAGAGCACACTGAAACAATAGCTGAGTGAATCTTCTTTGTTTTCAACTAATGCTCTTTTAAAGCAAAGACATTGCTGAGAAATATTCTGAGCACTCCTCTCATGGGCTAAATTATGCTGCAAAATGCCATGCTGTGGAAATTGCCAACTGAATGGCTATATGGACAATTATGTGAAAAACTTTTCTTGTTCACACATTTAGTCACACAGATACACTTGTGTGTGTGGATTTCAGTATTTCTAATAAAAAAACCCCAAAACCTAATGGATCTGTTACTGCTTTTTTTGTGTTTTTTCTACCTGCCCATATCTCTAATGCTTTTATAAAAATTATTTTTCATAAAACCTTTTTCTGTTGTCTTAACTGTAAAATCTGCAGGGTTCAGAAGACGATCCAACAAGGTAAGTGTTACACAGGCTGGTCAGTCTTTCCCACTTAAATCAGCTGAAAGATCCTATGGAAGCTCTCTCACGAAACAATATTATTTTTAAACCTAAACGCAGACAGAAGTCACTGTCCAACGAACACACTGTGAGTGAACAAGCTCTGCAAAAAAAGCTATTGTTGAGAGCAGAGTTGTGAGACTGTGAGATAAAAATGAAGGACAACCAGGGGGAAAAAAAATTCAAGGAATTACAAAACACTGGAGACCTCTGTAAAACTCTGCGGCTTAGACATGAGCTCAAATCTGGACACTTATTTGAATGTTCCCCCAAATTATGAACTTTTTTGCTGACGTGTGCTTCAGGACATGTGTTCTTCCATGAGTTTTCTGCATAGTTCTGCAACTAGGAAGGTTATTAATGCATCATATTAGTGAGCTTTCCATGTCTCCAGAATAGAAGCTTTCCTCAGCTCTGTCAAATTTTAAAATTAGTTTTATGCCTTTCTACCCACCTATTTTTATATGTAGGATGAATGAGATATGATTTTGTTTATTGTGGGAAGTCCTTGTAGGATTTATATTAAATTCAAAAGATTACAACTGAAAGAGTCTCATTATCAATGAAGTGAAGTGGAAGTCCTTGTAAGGCAAGAATTCACTTTTGCAGTATCCTTGAAAACTTTCATTATGTATGGGTTAATAAGAACCATAGTCTTGAAATCATATGCATTTGCCCATTTGAAAAGAGTGCTTCTAACACCTTCTTAACTATTTTATTACTGAGATACCATGCAATGTTGAAACTGAGGACAGAGTCTGCAATATTTTTGTTGTGTTCTTTGAATGTGGCATGTGGTTTGAGTTTTAAAGC
The DNA here is from genome assembly GCF_036169615.1 of Heliangelus exortis. NCBI lineage: Eukaryota > Metazoa > Chordata > Aves > Apodiformes > Trochilidae > Heliangelus > Heliangelus exortis. The sequence goes on along the minus strand of NC_092424.1, from coordinate 102,265,257 downwards.
TTATTTCCTTTTGGTCTAATGAGCCTCTGAAAGCAATTAAATAGAAAAAAAAGACAGGTTAGGCCAATGACATTTTATCAGAGGAAACACTATCAAATATAGTGCCTGAAAAACTTTTTGTAGGTTCCCAAGATTTCTCACAATAAAATACTTTCTTTCTGACTAGAGCAGTAATGAGAAACTTGAGGCATTATATGTTTTTCAGTCACAGTTGAGACAAAATGCATGCAATAATAAGAAAAAAATGGGCTTATGTGCTATACTCAGTTATCTTTTGTATGCCTGCCACTCAATTCTTAGCTGTCTGCTTTGGTTTTTGTGATATAGCATGTTTTTATCCTGAACCCATGAGCCTCCTTCAAGCATGGAGTTCTACCCAAATGAAACCCTTAATTATTTTTTTGGACAACTTTTTAAAAGAAATGGATTGAGCTTATTCAGGGTACTTTAATCCATAGATTAATATGAGCTCACAATCAATTCAGATTTTATGGAGATGTAGAGATATGATGGGTGGACAGCAACTGAGTAAATCACTTCATCTTTCAAAGTTCTATCTGTCCACATGCATCTTGGCAGGGAAATGGTGGTTACTGGAGTTGAATGGTTATTACTAAAATGATGGATAACAGCACATTTGTTGTTGTTTTGTACAGAGGCCTTGATCCATCACCAGAGACTCACTGTACAGGGCACTTTGCATGCCTCTGTCAGTCATGCCTCTACCCCTTTGGTGTTTTGAAGCTGTATTTGTGTCCTAGAGCTACCCCTATTGTTTTATTGCTATTCTTTACTATGTCTATAGTAAAGCCTTCCGTGCCCTAACATACAGAGATGATCAAAATATTGAGACAAGTAGACAGTAAGTAAACTATATAAACAAAGTTTTCTTCTATAGATCAGCTTTAAAGTGAATCACTTGGAATAAAGAAGTAAGCTTCAAAGACGGTGTTCACAAGAGTCTCTTTGGTGTTTTATAGGGGCCTATGTGGCTAACAGCTGCTTGAATTTGGCAACTGCACTCTTCAGATCTCTGCATGGGAGAAAGGTGCATAGCTGGTCTGTCTCGTAACTTGCTGGAGACTCCCATCCTCTTGTTGAGAGACAGGGAATAATCTTAATCCCATTTATCTTTGTCATCTAAAATACAGACATTTGGTTGAAGAGGTCATTTATAAGTTTTCAGTAGAGCAAGCCAGAAACAGTGGAAGCTTCACCCTAAGATAGCTGTCTGAAGACAAGGCTTAAATTGCCATTTAGAGTTCACTTTCCTTCTCTAATGCTTGTGCAGACTTCATTTCAATAACCTGTGCTTTGCTTTACATGCTAAAAGTGACCTTAATCTGGCCCTAGCATCTCTTTATATGATAATTAATGACAATTAATTGATAATTAATGAAAAGTTTTAAAAGTGATTTTAAAAGCTTCAGTTAGAATTGGCACAGATAAACTGTAAGCCTTTTATATCATGTATCACATATGCACAGTAATGTCCCTTTCACAATTTTTTTCTTAAATTATCTTTTAATGACAAATATTTTTTTGCATAACTGCACTTAAGTAGCTACCAAATAAAGACTGGGTCTTGCACAATGCCAAGTAGAATGTTTTCCAAGGACATGAACATCAAGATAATATTACTTTCACACATTTTTTTTCCTCATTATAGATACCTTGGTCAATCCTACTACAATCACAAAACAAAATAGATACAGAAAATACAGAAAAGGAGTAGAAACAAACTGCTGCAGAGGTGGAATTCCCACCTCCCCACCTGCAACTCATGTTTCCCTTTTTCTTATCAAAGACGTTAATGCAATCTCTAAACTTTTATCCTTGCTAAAAATAAACTCAAAACTTTTATCTCAAAATAAAACCATTAGTCCTAAATACAGTAAAATAAATTTTCTTTCTTAATTATTGTTACTAATTTGTTGAGGAAGTAGTGTTTGGGGAGTACCATTGGTTCTTTAATTTGAAATAATCTGAACTTGAAAGAATTAATAAAGCTGGTTCCCTTTCCCTATGTCAAACATAGACTTGATTATATGATTGTAACTAATAAAATATATTGTCCTTAACTGAATTCCCTTTTTCACACAAAGACAGATAGATTGCCTAGCTAGGCTTTGTCCACAAGTTTAGCAAGACACTTGTTTTTCAGCAGCATCTCTTTGTGAACTACTATGTGCATAAAAAACTGACAGTAAAATGCTAGTAAGGAAACCTCTGTGCTGCTGTTAACAAACTTGTCCTAATTCATTAACCTACAGCTTCATTATCCACACTAATTTTCAAGATGTTGTTCTTTCCCTTGCTAGATTAATTCTGTTAGCAGCTACTTCTCTGGGTACAGAGAAAAAAAAATGCCTGAAGAAAGAGTCCTCTAAGAGAGATTAAATGTAATAAAGGAAAAAATAAAAAAAAACACCCTTAAACCAATGGTGACTTAATAGAATCGTGTCAAGTGACTGTTGGTAGCTGGACAAAAGATATGATCACAAATGGTATGCTTTAGAGGTGTGCCAAAGACAACCATAAAAAGAATGTTTGCATATAAATTTCAAAGAGTGAGTAAGCCAAAAGTTAATAAGTAGGAGACTCAAACCAAAGTGACTACATTTTATTTTTTCTTGTGCATTGATTAGCTACGAGTTCAGAAGCAGCAGAAGGCAATCACTCAGTTATGCAACTTGCAAACAGACTGTGCAGCTTATAGCCATAAAATATATTTGGAGTCCGGGCTAAAGAAAGGGTTAAATTCTCCAGAAAATTCAGTAATAGGTAAGATTATTAGTGGACCTAGGATTCTGGCAAGGTTGCATACCCTGTAGATTATATAAGAAAGCCACTTTTTAAGTGTGGAATGATGAAGAAAGTTTCATAGACGACCTACTCAACAATTGGTATTGGAGGTTTTTACCTTTCTTTAGGCAATTGGTTATGTCAATGCCACCTGAAGCATGAATGAGGATAAGTGAGTGCTTCTCTGGTGACCTTTCCAATGGAGAACAGTGAGGTTTTACCAAAGCTGGCAAGGCTGTGGTGCAATTTCTTGTCTTTTACTCAAGTTGTGCTTTCATGAATGGGGAACAGCAAACCCATTCTGGTTTGCAATTACACTCATGGACGCAGGAACTGAGGGTGAAATGCTGGCCTGGGCACAATGAAGTTACTGGGATAACATTCACTTCCTCTGGTGCAGTTGTGGTATCACGTGAGGTATTAATGATTGTTTCCACTTGCTAGTGTGGATACACGTGGATTCAGTCTTCCACAATAGCTATCTCAACAGTCAGAAACCTGTGAAGCTTCATGGCTGTATTATTGCCTCTACAGAAATAAAATTCCCTTCAGGTAGCTCATGGGGGTTTACTTATCCTTTCCTCTACCTCCCACTTACCCAAATATCTCCTGATCACATTCCACATGCTTCTGTCAGCAGGAAAAGTAGAATTTAACAGCCCGGATACCAAGGGTGGTCAAACACACCACTTCCAGGATTCAGGGATGATGGAAAAGAACCCCCTGCTTGTCCTCTGGGGTGACCTTCCATCTGAGATGTCGGGTTATCAGAGATCCATCTGTAAACAAAGGATAACAGGTTCCCTGGGCAGTGTCAGGATCACACTCAGTGTGACACAGTGTTTGGATGTTCAAAGAACCCCTCTCTCCTTGCTTTCTTTTCCAGGCTTAATAAAGGAACTGCTAAAACTTATGTAGCCTGATAAAATGACAAGACAGTCTTTTAGTGTTATTGATTGTATACAAGAGGTGAAATGATGAATTATTTCCTATAATGCACCCAGAGTGGGTTTCATCTTTTTGAGAGATGTTCTTGAAATTCCTTATATGAGTTCACTTCTTAAACTTCCTGATGGAAGGAAAAGGGTCTTCATTATGCCGAAGGGTTGGGGCAAGACAAATATCTTCTACCTGATAGCAGTAGGGAGAGAACTTCAGAGTGCATGATCTGTGAGGAATAAAGATGTATAGTGTATAAAATGAACTGTGGATTACTATCATAAGAATGCTGTCAAATTGAACCAAGGGGACAAATTGTGTGCCTCTGAAGGCACCCCACACATAATAAACTTCAGCCTCTCACCACCTTCCTTTATGTGTGGTGGAACAGCTGGTTGGCTGCAGCTTTTTTCTAACTGAAATGAAAAACAATTTTATTGCTCAACAAAACAAGTTCCACAAGTAGGCCAAAAGCATTAGTACCAAATGTGTGCATTGATGTGCAATGTGTATGTTGGGTGTAGCTACCTTTTCTATACCTGTTCCTATGTCTACCATGTTATATCCTAGCAAAATGGAAATTTAATCTATTATGGGGACTTACCTAATAAGTTTCCTCAGGATTAGTACCTTATATACTTATTCTGTGTGAAACAAACTATGTTTAAGCCAAAACTTAAACAGTAGATTTTGCAATAAGGCAACTTGAGAAGATGATCAGAATGTAATTTTTACAGAATCATTCTCTTGGACTCAGCTACCACCCAGAGATTGCTGCTGGTTTGTCTGATGTGGAAAGTACCTGATATTAATGGATAATCTAGAAGAGTTTTATGTAACTGTAACAGTCCAAGGGAGAGTAACCTTACTGTTAAGTTTAACTAAATGTGTAATCTTTAAAACTTGGAGCAGTGCTGGTTTTTCTTGTTTTGGTGTAGGTGTCAGGGGCAAAGACTCTCTATTTTCTATTACAGAAACTTCTGCTCTTGCCCATTACTGTCTCATTCATTTTGAAACCAGCTTTTAAACTTTCGAGCTTGACTGAAAATCTGAGTATGAGCTAAGTATGAGCTGCAAAAGCAATTTCATGTTGCCCCATCCATGGTTGTTGCTAGAATTTCAGATATTGCAGGATATTTTTTTATTATCCATTGTCTTATATAATGTCTGAGGAGCTTTTAACATGTTTTGGAGAGAGCAGCTGGATAGACTGAGGATTTATTGAGATGCTCAAAGAGCCACTATGAAGTCAGGCATCAGGGAGGGTTGCAGGGTTTAACCTGAGCTGTTTACTGAGCTCAGGCTCACCAAAGAGGTCTCAGAAACCCACTTGTTAATGCAACCATAATATACTTTTTTTTTTCCTAAAAACAAGCTTCAGAGCTGGAAATCTCTTTTTACTACGGCATTCTTATTCTCTTTTCTATGGAAATGAACAGGCTGGTTTATTCCTGACAAAGCATACAAGGAAGACTTGGTGTAAATGTAAATAAGGTCAGGAAATCCATACAGCTAGAAAGATGCTCTGATGCAAACATATCTTTAAGAAAGCTTTTGATGGGTTGTGTTGACTAACACATCTAAGTTGTAATTATTGCTTATTCTAATTTCATTGCACGATGAAGGCTTAACTGAGGCATCATTTGTACTGTTCAAGTGCCGAGGAGGTTATCTGGGACCTTCAGACACTTGATCAGAGTTTGCTGATGAAAGCCTGACCCTGTTGTCTAAATCTGTTGCCTCTCTGACTTTACCACCATCGTTGAAACTGCCAGCAATAGTTTGTCCACAATGAGATTGCTTGGTGGTTTCTTTGTCAAACTTGTTTTATCGACCAGCCCAATGTGAGGCACTGTCTTTCACTCACAGGTCAGCTCGAGGTATTGTATCCCAGTGAATGTATCATGACAGAAGAAAATAAACACTGGGGGAGGAGGAAGTTCTGATAACTTTCACAGCCCAAATGGAAAGCCAGGCTCTTTGTACACTCATTAAGCTTTGGCAGTGTGTAATGGGGGTGTGAGTGCTGAGCTGTGGGGAGAGCTGAACCTCTCCTTTCCAGGCATCTTTTCTCATCCCATACTGCTCTCATGACACAACTAAGGCTAATGTACCCCTAGACACAGCTTGGCATAACTCATTATCAAAACATATAATGTTTGGTACTTTTTCTGGGGTTTTTTAAGTTTTTATGTCACTATTATGATTTTTTTTTTTTTTTTTTTTTAGTCTTGGGTTTCATGTAATCACATTTATTCTTCACTGATTAGAAAAATGGGACTCTGGTTTATGAAGCAGGAAACAGCATGATTTGTTGACTTACTGATTCAAAATGCAGGTTGTCCCACACCCTACATTATGTCTTTCACAATACAAAATCAAAGGCATAAAAGACAAAGCTTTACAGGTATCAATCCTTTGCTGGTGGATATTCATGTAGGTGGACCACTGGGCTGAAAATCCCCTTCAGTCACTATAAGCTTCCTTTTAATAGAAAATTAGATCTCAGATTTCTTAATAATCCTCCACACATACTTCACATTAATTTACGTATCTCAAGAGAGGTATCTAGTAATTACTTCAGTAAAAATTATATTAAATAAATTATGGGGGTGATCCAAGGGAACAGTTAGGATTAGATGAAATTTAAGGAAACTAAAAGAAGGAATATGCTGTCCATCACCCTGCGGCACCTTCCTAGACACTCATTCAATGAACTGGCCTCAAAAACTCTCACTGGTACTTTTTTAACAATTGTTTTGATTTACTGGTTCTTCTCTGTGCCAGGTGGAGTAGTCACAATACCCTTTATAAATATATGGAACTTCATGTATATAAATATATGTAACTTTATTAATGGACTTCCCTATCCCCTCCCATTTCTTTGTATTATGCATATCCCACTTTTCTGTGGTTATGTCTATGTGCACAATAACTCAGTTACTGACTAGGCAGTAGTGAAATACATTTTCCAGCAAGGACCTTCAGCATTATTGTGAAAATGTACATGAGAATGACAATAAAAATACACCAAATTTCAAAACTACTTAAAATCTGAAACTTATATGCTTTCTATTCAATTACTGAAGACAATATTTGGTTATTGGAGATCAATCCAAGCAGATTATATTTTTTTCCATTGACACATTTTAATAGTTTATTACTCTACAGGTAACCTTGCTGAGATGTACTTACCCTAGAATGTAAGCATGATGACAACATTTATATCAGCCACAGGCTCATATATCTCTTCTTACCTGCCAAGAAATCTACAGTATCGTAGTAAATCGGGAAAACATGTTTAAATTTTTTTTTTTTGTCCACAAACATGCCAGTTTGTTTTTGACTAAATGCTTCACAACTGACTTGAACAGATCATTTGAAGTTCACACTACTAACAAACAATTAAATGGCTCAGTCTGTCAGATGTAGGTAAAACTGCTTTTGAGGACATTTAAAAATGGTTCTGCATTCATTTACTTGCCAGTAGAAAAGGTTCTGAAACAGATACCCCACTAACTCCTGAAACAAAGTAGAGAAATATACTTTGAATGTAGAGAGATGGTTTCATAACACATGCAGTAGCTAAGGTTCAAAAATGCATGTATTTTCAAGGATTTTTTAACACAGTCTTATTGCATGTGTAAGGGATGAGAATATTAAATATTTATCAGTGTGATCTGAATCAAGTGCATCTGAAAACTAGAATTTTTATACTCGTGCATCCCTGTTTTCCTTTTCATGAGCTGTTTACCTTCCTAGTTTCAAACAGTATCACATTTGAGTAAAGGATTGTCAGATCTCCTAGTGGGAATTATTAGCTTAAAATTGGAAATCTTTCTTCATTAGTGAATAAAACCTCCGTTTTATGGATACATGTTGAAACAATGCACATTGTTTTCAGTGTTTTCTGAGAAAAGTATAGCCCTTTAAGGAGCAGAAACATTGAGTAGAGTCATGGTGTTTGTAAGATGTGGACTCATTACCCAAAAGTGTTCTTGGAATCAGGGTAGGTGACTCATCTTCAAAGCCTGGAAGTAGAGGTACTGAGTCAGCTGCTGGCTTGGGAGCACTGCTGATGATCAGAAAGCCAGACAGGATTTCTCTCTTTAACACCAAAGTCAAAGCATTTAGACCCAGACTGGGTGACACCTCACAGACAATGGAAGAGCTTGTGTGACAAAGTGACATTTCAAGCTGTGCACAATAAACAGAATTGACCATGAAAATGATCAGAGGTAGAAGAGTGTAGATATGGGACTGCAAGGAAATGAAAGGAAGTGGATGTTGTTATTCTACCTTCTCCAAGTGTTGCAGAGGAGTCACGACTCATGTGGAGGAGTAAGCTTAGGCAGCAAGATTGCTGTTCTGTGCAGTGATGATACATTTATTGTTTGTGTTTAAATAAGATAATAAGCAGATGGCATTGTGAGCTGTGCAAAGCCATGTTGGTGACAAAGGCAAAGGTGATACATGAGGCTGTACCAGCAGGCAGGAAACACTCAGAGGTCCAGAGAGGCTTTTAAAAACTTCCTATCAGAGAGGAATACTCAAAGCCACATGTAGCTTTGTGTCTTTGTAAGACACAGTTAACTTCCTCTGGATGTTTTTATGCTGGTCCCTAATCTCTAAGGCTGGTGTTCCTCTTGTCATCCGTCTTTACCCACAAGTTGTTTCTTGTGTTCAGTGCTGACTACAGGGCTAGTAACCAGTGCCTTCTATCTCAAAAGTGTAGCTCCTAGCTGGTGTTATAATAGAAATTAACACACACATCAAATCTTTCTCAAAAGAAATCAGTATGAAAGATCCTAATTTAGAAAGTTGATACTTTCTATCATATGATATCTCACTGATAATTTTCATGTAAAAATTGGAATTTCATGGCTATGTTCACAACTTCAGCCAGAAGCAGGTTGATTTTTCTCAGTTAATGAAAGGAAGACTTGCAGTATAATTAAAGTGAAGAAGTTTAATTCATCTCGAGTGTTCTTATTTCTATGCAGACCAACAACCAAGCCCTTCCCTATCTCTTAAAGCATCAGTATTACTGAAAGCATCAATGAATCAGCACTTGGGTAGTGTATTCAGTAGCTGTTGATGGCTGCTGGGAAATATAACACACTACAGTTCAACAGAAGCAGAAAAGTTATAAGGCTAAAAGACAAGAAAATAATCAGAATTGTGGTATTACCTCTGTATTTTGCATACCCTAAATTTTCTTTCCTGATAGCAATAATATAGGTACACAGAATGAAATACCAGAAAGTATGAAAGAAAATTTTCTGATTTCTATACTCTCCCTTCTGCACAACTGTGTAACAACAGTTACTCCAAAACTCACAATAAAAATATCACAAAACTCGATTGATTAAAAGAGAAATATATTTGCAAAAAATACTGCTTGTATTAATTATGTACAGTTCCTAATGTAATGGAGCTGGCTCCTCTGCTTTAAAAATTCGTTACTGGAATTGGCATTCATCTTGAGACCAAGTCTTTTGGAGAAATGTCATGTACAACACAGCTGATGAATAGATTAAGAAAAGGTATAAAAAAATCCCTACTTACCATTCAGCTTTCCAAACTAAAGGGAGTTCCTATGAGACTGCATGATCAGAAGATGTGTCCCTTACCTTTATATTTGTTCTGTCAAGAAAAAAAAATATTGGCCTACTTTATACACAAGAATTGTATATTTTATACTTGGAGTTCTCAGAACCAATACACCAAATAAGCTGTTTTTACAAATCCTAGGCAAGAAGTGTTTACTCCAGGCCAAGTCCAAACTAGAAAACTGCTTCAGGCAAGAACAAACAATTTGCTTTGTAAACAGTGACCCCCCACTTGTCTGAACATTTTTGTATTTCTTTCCTGGACATCAGACAAGTGAATGACTCAAAAAGTTACATCAGAGCATGATCATGTACTAAGGGCTGGAATAACCTTGAGAGGAAATAATATTTTCTTCAGTAACAAGATAATAGAACAATTGAGTTACATTGGATATTAATGGCAATATGCCCCTAGATGTCAAGAAGATGGTCTGAAAATGGTATCTTAAGGTTCTGAGTCAGTTATCATGGTCCTGCCATTGCTTTAGCAGAAATTAAATGCTTCCTTGTGCTAAGAGCAATCACGAGGACAGTTTTTCATACAGTATTTCTTCATACCAATTCTTCATGCCTGTACTGACTTCTAGCAGCATGTTGGTATTTTTCTTAGTGTCTTTAAATTGTATTCTCTGAGACATGTCAGTCCATTGAAGCATTTCTGCATTGGGTTTCACCATCTGTAAAATGAGGGAAATAATACCTGTTTCTCTATGCAACCATTTTTATCCCTAGCATGGGGGATCAAGAAACAGTTACTTCATAGTAGCTGATTAATATTATATAAAATATAAACATAAAATTATCCTTTTTTTCAAGTGGTTGGGCACCTGAAACTGAAGCAAGTTTTTCCTTAAATACTCACTTTGCATACAACATTTTGTAGCAGCTCAAGCATCATGCAGATATTTCTCAGGCCCAAGGCTGCCTCTGAGGCTTTCCAAATCCTTGTTATTAGTGTAAAAATTCCAGTCACTTTAAAGAGGAGATGAAACAGGCCAATACTTCTACCATTTTTTGAGTGCTATTTCTTGTGAGTTCTCTACAATATTATTTCTTCTAAAAAAACTGAAGAAACTTTCTTGCAACAGAAATGTGATGTCAAAATATCATGCAGATGTTGTCTTTCTTATATGCATTTGTATTTCAAAACATTAATTCTGATGTATAATTTTGCCCATTAATGGTTTCTGAAGTATTTACTAACAATGTGCCCTGTTCCTGAAGCAGTAGGTCTTTTATTTCAAATTTATGACAGCGACAGATTTCCAAAGACAATAATCATGGCTCATCTCTTTTCCTCTCCTCCTCCAATTTTTTTTTGGGAGTGGGTATGCATGGATTTGGTTCTGCTGATTTATGTGCTACTTTGTTCTTTATCTGTTTGCACCTCACCAGTAAAATAACATCATGCTATCATTTCCAGGGTTCACAGGACCCTGTCAGCACTTTGCAGTCAAAGGTCAACCAACTTCACAACTCATAGTTAAATAGGTTGAAAAACCTCACCTAGTATTAACCCCCTATACATCAAATGAAGAAAAATGGTACTGGCATCACTAAGAAAACAGGATTACCATACAGCAGGCTATTTTTGCTGTAGCACACTGGCAATACAGTTGTTGAGACATTGCTGGTTTGGAGATGCTCATTTCTAGGAGTGGACAAAGAAACTTGTGTTCCTGATTGCCAATGATTTATGTTTTGCTTTGTTCTTTATCTGTCTATAAGTACCCAGGAGAGCCATCCACATGTTGTTATCTTTCTTTCATCTTCTGAGCTGTCTGGGACCAGTGCATCTTTCCCTGACACTATCTCTCTGCCTGTAAACTCTTCAGCATTTGTTTCCTGCACTCATTTGCAAGTTCACAGAACCCTAGAAATATTTATCAGGCAAGCAGCAACAAACTTGCCTCTAAAAGTATAAATATACTATACTATATAGAGATGGCAAATGCTTGGCTGCATTGGAGACAATAACTTCAAAAGGGATTTAATTTTCAGGCATTTGTGCCATTTCTACTCCAAAGTTTCATGGATCCTTCAAACAGATGTTATTATGCTGAAAAAGATTTTTCAAATGTAATGTAAAACAATTTAAGTGGAATTGTATATATTATGTTATCCAGAGCATCTTCTCATTCTGATTACTAAAAGAATTTTGGAGTTCTTAATCTAACTGGTACAGTTTTCATTTTTTACTCCTGCCTTTCCCATCATCTGACTTTTAAACAGGAAAAACTTGGGAAGAGAGAGACAAAAGGAGAAGTGTGCTTTTTCATCTAAATGATGAAATGTTTTAAAATTCTCCATTGGCACATTAAAAAAAAAGGCACGTATTTTCAATGAAAAGTACATTTTGATACAAGTATTTAAAACACTCCAGGTCAAAACATCCAAACTCCATTCAGCTGTCCTGAGAAACAGTTTTTACATCCACTACTGACCAAGGCTCATTTCTCTGACACGTAGGCACTTTGAACCAGAAGCATCAAGAACTGGTCTCAGGCTGCTGCTGAATAGCAAAGGGAGGGAAAGGAGCAGTGGGCTGAAGAGCAGACAGCTGACAGCTGAGTAGCAGCTTTGGTATGTTCTCTGAAATCAATCATCTTTGGATAAAATGACAGTTCTTGAACTCAGTGGACAACTGAGTGACTGCAACACTGCTGTTACCTGAAGGGTCTCCACCTAAACATCCTATGATGATATTCTAGAGGACAGGTCACTAGGCTGTGGTAGTTCATCAGGAGTATGGAATAGCATTTTTCATTAAGGAAAAAGAAATAGTTAAAGAAGAGCTTTCCAACACTAAATTTCTTGACAATCCCAGATTAAACATGGCAAAACAAGCAGCTTCAGGTATTTTTTCAGACAGGTCTCTCCACTGCCTAAAAACTACAGATTAAAAATCCCACTCAGGCAATTCAAAACTCTAAAATCATACTTGGAACATTTAAAATGTCTTTATTTCCAGAATGAAGCACTTGGTTCTGAATGCCTTATTTATTCTGTGCTTCCTCATAACACGTGGGACTACAATGACCTGTCTTGTAATTTCTGTTTTGATTGTGCTGTCAGTCCTTCCCCACACTCTTATTTTTATGCTTACCAACCTGTGAACAGCAATATTTGAATTCTAAGGCATTGGAATATTAAGGATATGCAAAAATGTAGTGAATCTGTCTCTTTGGATTTGAATGCATGGGATGAGGAGGCCAATAAGTCATTCTTTAAAACTCCCACAGCGTGGGAAATTCATTGGTGACAAACGTCAGCGTGATATTTGAGACACATTCAGACACTGTTATGAAAGTCCCATTCCTCTAAGGACTGTTTGAGACCTCTTAGCATTGCTAATGCTCTATAGCCCTCTGACCAGTCATTCCTTCTATGAAAATCTTTCTGTTGCATCTGTCTATTCTTACATAAAATTAAATACAAATACTACAAAATAAAAGCATCGCCAGTCAGACTGGCACATCACAGTTTATCTGTAAGATACAGTGTAGATATTGCAATAATTCAGTCTATGATGCCCTTCACCTTTCATTGCATTGATACTCACATACTTACACAGAACCACAGAATTATCAGCTGGAAGGGACCTCTAGAGATCCTCCAGTCCAACTCTCCCACTAAAGTGGGATCACTGAGAGCACATTGCACAGGACTGCATCCAGGGGGGTTGTGAATATCTCCTGAGAAGGGGACTCCACAACCTCCCAGTGCTTTGTCACCCTCATAGCATATGGTATTTTCAATTAATCAACAAGGTTATTTTGCCAATGGGACTGGGGGATAGCTATGTCCGTGTAAGAACTTCTGGGCACCTAATTCAGCACTGTGAATTGTTCCTACAGAGTGTAAAAATGAGGGTTTGACACTGATATATTGGTCTTGATTTCAGCAGCTACCCAGGCTGCTTTTTGAAATTATATGGATGTACTATAAGAAATTAGTATTTCATATAGACACAGGTAATATCTGAGTCATCTGTGCTAGACCAATAAATCTTGTCCTCATTGAAACCTATGCTTATATTATTCCCTTTGTCCAGCAGATCAAGATTTTGATTTTGTACTGGTGCAGCTGTGAATCTGGTCATCACTTGTTCCAGTCAGTAGGTGAGTCCTAATCTCACCAAGTAGGTGAGTCCTAAACAAAGACAGCATCAAGGACCAAAAGCAGGCATGGAGTATATTAAGGATTATTGAGAGCTTTTTGAAGTTATTTCTTCACATCAGGAACTTTGTTTGGCAGTGAAATCACAAAAAGTCAGTTGATATTCTACCAAAACTACTTTCTATAGTCTAAATCTACTAATAAAGCAAAAAAAGCTACTACATGTGCTTTACATAGCCAGCCCTGGAGGACGAAGATTCAGTATTTACACTGATAGCTTACAAACAATGTGTATAGCAGATTTGTTTGCATAACAGAATTGTTAAACAATTCTCAATTTTGAGTGAATTTACATGAATCAGTCTGTTCATAAACAAGATCGTAACCTTTAGATATTTTTTTGTTCTCAAAGTGACCTCTTCCCTCTGCCCTGTTTATGCAGCTATGCCATTATACAACTATGTCATTAATTGGTGGCCAAATACACATATGGTGTATTTGGTTATGTGCTCAGTTCTCTGAAAAACACGGGGTCATTTTTGCTTGCATACTGTAAAAAATAATAATTAAAAAATAGTAGGAGAAATTTCCATAAAGTGGGAGGCAGAATCATTAAATCCAACATTATGTATGAAGCCTGTAATGCTGGCTACACAGGCCCCTCAGTTACCTTTTGAACTGCAATCCTTAACCCTTCAAAGTCTCTAAATTTGACAGTAATCCAAGGTATGAAATTATATGCCATGCAGGGTCCCATGCAATACAGTTTAGAGGCCAGCTAAATGTTTATATTTGCATGTGCATTTTCTGATCTCTACTTCTACCAAGAGAGCAGAGCCAAATGACAATTTTAATTTTTTTTAAAGCAGAAAAATGAAATAACATGCACCTTTAAAAAACAGTTACCATTACAGAAACACACTGATCCCTCTCTGGGTGTTTTGTATCTATTGCTTGTAACAAAACCAAAGAAAAATACCTACTTATTGCCAACATCTCTGAGAAATATCTCCTAAATCTTTGGACTCATCCTGGTTTTCTGATTCTCAGCATCCTAAGACTAGTGAGGGCCACACACTTTTTTTCTTATTGTACTACAGTATAGAGTGTATTGGACTGTGTACTGTGCATTGTACTGTGCATTGGACAAATGCACAGATGCAGCTTTCATATAGTTCTAAATTCCCAGACCAGAAAAATACATTAGACAAACCTGAGTTATGTAAGGTTTAGTATGACATCTAATATTTTTTTAAAAGACTGTTGATGAGTTCCTAAGTTTTTAGAAAAAAAAGGAAAGTCTCGATACAAATGTGTACATCACCATGAACGGAGAACTTGCACTGTGGAGCTATTAGTCCTAAACTTCCCATTGCTTATTGGGAAAAGACAATCTTCTTTGGGGAAGCTGGCTGCAGCATTATTTAGGTATTTTCGTGATGGCCAACATATATTCCTGAGGGTTTAAGATTACTTGGAAAGGTCAATTATGCAAGTGAGATGAAAACAATCATGACTAAGTAATTTAGGAAGATTTTGTCTGGGGAAATCTGTGGGAAATGTTATGTAGTTGAAACAGATGAAACAACAAGATCAGCAAAATATTAGTGAGTGATGGGTCAGAAATATTGAAAATATACTGTGCAGCCTCATGAAGAACTCGTTGTGCAGTGTAACCTGAACACTGGCATATTTCTTTCTACTAGAATCCTTTAGACATGTGCAATAAATAAATAAATAATTTTAAATTACAAATTTATTTCAAGACAAAAAAAAACTAGGACACAATTTCTAGGCAGAAGCATGTACTTTCATTACTAAGAAAACCTTTTCAGTTTTTGCTACCTGAAGTACTGCAGAAGATAAAATTAATTTTCCTTAAATGAAAGCCTGCTTGAAGGCCTAGCAAGACAACAGAATTATTTTGCTGCTTCCATGGAAGTGAAACAGTCCAAACATGTTAGAGATCAGAGTAGATAGTTCACTGAAAGAAAAAAATGAATATTAAATAATTCACTTCCACCTATTCAAGTACAGAAAGCTCTGCTACAGAAAGCTCTTGGTGAACAAATTTACCAGAAAAGTGTAATACCAAATTTGATCAGAATATTTCAGTTTCCAAGAATAATCCCATCTGGGTCTAGTACATTGGATCTGCAGCATATTCAACACTGGTATTTTAAAAATCCTTTTTTTTTTTTTTTTTTTTTTTTTTTCCAAGTAAAACGTGATTATCGTAAGTTTCCAGCTCCAAATTGTTTTGTGAATAGAAGATGTAGAAAATCATTCATGTTGTAAAAACTGGAAACTTCCACAATTCAAAGCCCAAGTGGTACATGTGGTTTGGATGCACAGTACAGATTTCAGCCATGAGCATCAGAACACACAGCTTCATCTGTTACAAACTCCTTGTCAGCTTGTTGACGTCAGATTAGGATTGTGGTTCACTTTGCCAAAAGAAATGTCAGCTGTTTGCTGAAGTATGGAAGTTGATAAAAATTATTTTGGTGGCATTAACAGCAAGGCTGTAAGTGAGCATAGATTCAGCATCATGAATTTTTGCAAAACATGGCTTCAGTCCACAATAGGACAATCAAGACTGAACTGGGGTATGATTTGACATGTACACAAGGACAAAACAGATGCCTAACAGCTTACATATGGTGCAGAATTCTTTTAAGAAAATCAGAGTGAGGATGTTGTTTGCAACTTTTCAGATTTAGAAAGCAAGTGTTTTAAATCAACTTGGGAAAAAAAAAAGGCTTTCAGAATATTGTGTGGCTGTGATTTAATTTTCCGTTTTAAAAAGAAAACAAGTGAAATAGATGTTTATTCATTTGATAGTGTCACCAGTTATGCTTTGAGAAGCAGGGAACTAAACCCCTGCTAAATTGTCCTAGTTTATTCCTATGTTCTCCTCCCTATAGTAAAAGATATTTATATGATGCTATAGTTGCTACATCTGAAAACGGCATATTCCATAATAAATTTATTTCTAGAAAATCTCATAGAATTAAAATGTCATATCTGTATTTGATAGCTGGAGAACACTAGCAGAATATAAGTTTAAGAGCTTACTTTCAGCCACATAATGTTGCCCACGAATAGGACAGGAACTAACCAAAGTTTCCTGAATACTAGTTCTGTTCACTCCACAAGACCAAAACTACTTAGCCTTCATATTCTTTACTCCTCAAAATTTTATGGAAATGCAAAAAAGTTTTCTGAGCTCCGTTGTGTAATTTCACACAGTCTGCATGCACTATCTATGGTGATCCCAGATTAATTGCATCTGTCACTTCTCTCCTGAGTAGTTACAGTTCCTGGTCCTCCAGCAACAGGACCATCTCCAGCACCCATGCAGCCCATTCTGCATGTATGTCTTTTGCATGACCCAAGAGTAATGCTTCCCAAGTCCAGCCTTGAACACAGAGATCATTTGTGTCCCATGAAGTACCAGTCTAAAGCTAAAAGGACTTTTGCTTTATTTTTCTTGGGAGATACTAATTTCAAAGCTGTGTCACAAACTGGCAGTAGGAAGGTGTTTGGTCATGTTGACTTCTGAAAATGACACTTGAAAGACCAACAGATAAAACAGAACTCATGTGAAGTTAAAGAAAACTTGGAACAAAATCACACATTGGGAATGAATGCTCCAGAAGAGTAAATCAGAAATTATAACAGTGGGTGAATAATGACTTTGTTAACAGGAAACAGACGTGCTATGCCTGATTTCAGCTTGGTGTTATTGAGCCACTGTTACTAGGAATAATCCCTTTTCCTAAACAATCTTTACACTACACCAACTAACAAATCACTTACTCTTCAATACTGAAAATACTATTTCCTTAGAAGTAATGCAATTTATGTATTTACATCTCACACACAGTTTTGTTTGTTTAACTATATCTCTGAGGCCTGAGGATTCCCAGCATATTATTTACCTCTTTGCTGATCACTGGCTCATTACAATATAGAGCTGTGTAATGGGTGAGTAATGGAGAACAATTCTGGTAAAACTACTTTCCTGATCCATCAGGCTGGGCCAACATTATATCTATTATTACAGCCATGAGAGTGGCCTTTCCTGAGGCATACATCACACAGATGTACATCCCAGTAAATGGCAGGGAGAAGTTAATTTATGACATATTTAGAAAATCACTTTAGTTCTTGAACATCAGAAGATGTTTGCTGTCTCACATAGGGGACTCAGGGCTTCATTTTTAAGAAAATGAGTTTTTTCATAAACGTAACTACATAACCTTAATATACTACACTAGAGTTCCCAGAATGTGTGAAACAATGACTGAGATGGAAAGAGGATCTGGGTATAATACCCTTAGGTAAGATTCATATTCCATACCCTTAGGTTAGATTCATATTCCAGTTAAAATCATTAAATTATTTTTTAAGTAACAACTATTGATCATTTTATTGAGCATTATTTATCACTGACCCCTTTGAAAGTATCTACACTATTACACCATGTTAAATTATGTCTGTTTTGCAGAATCATCTCATAAGATGCTAAAGATGTGCCTGGAAACAAGAGCAGAGGAATGAGAATGGCTGTGTTTTATGTGTTTTGTTCAAAGACCAAGGCTCATTGTCTTTTCAGTACCTATCAGAAGCACAGAGCACAAATAGCTTCCCTAATTTTGATAACTGAGCTCTTACAAACTGTTTACCTTATACACTCATGTTTCTACAAATATTCATGGGAAAAGTCCTTAATTTTCCCTTCTGCAGGCAAGCATTCTACCATTTATTACTAAGTTATTCCCCTCAGGAAATTCTCATTTTGTACTACACAATCTGTGAGAATGAAAGCAAGCCAGTGTAAAACCAGGCACTACAGCATTACCATTACCTTTACTCTCAATGAAGGAGTAAATCCTTGGATCTGCCACTCCAATAACTTTCTATAGGGTACTGATGCATTTACCTGTTTTTCTAACTCATTTTTCCTGACATTTTCTTGACTACCAGGCTTCACCACTTCCTCTGTTCACTTGCATTTCCTTTTAAACAATGTTCTTTATTTGTCTAAATATTTTAATTTTAGAATTTTTTTTTAACTTAATAGATCACTGGAATCTCTGGAACATTTACCAATAGGGTGCTCTGGTCAAATAAGAAATCAAACACATTTCTCAGTAGAAATACTGTTAATTTCTTATTCTCATGGTTAAAAAACTTTATGCTTGTTTCTACTTTGAACCTGCTTTGTCTTACTTTCGTCTGAAACTTGTCAGGCTTTATCAGATTCTCCCAGTTCTGTAGTGTTCTTGTCAGCACTGTCTCTAGCTGCCATTTCCCTCTCTTTCAGTCATACAACACAAGTAAATACTGAATAAAGCTTGTAGCCAAGTATATGTGTCAGTGTGTGACCTACAGACTGTAGATTTCTACGTTTGCATGAATTTGTGCACAGAAACACACACCTGTACACAGAGAAAACTACACATAGGTATGTAAAAGTGTCACTGGAGGAAAGTAACCAACTTAATGGCAATGCCAGAGGATCCAGTCATTAAAGACATAAGACCAAAGCATGTGGCTTCCAGGACTGAAAATGTGGGGATATTGTTAAAATGAGTTAATTATTGCAAAATGTGTGACCAGAAGAATATAATTATTTTTCATTATAGAGCTATGGAATACAGTATATTCCCAGGACTCTCTTGGTTTATTTAGTGCTGACACAACTCTACGCATTAGTTTCATACTGGTGGAGCTTTGGTCACTGTTTTGTTATTCTGGAGAGGACATGAAGAAAATTCAATAATGTAGAATATGTAGAATATACTGTTTTAAAATCTCCCTCACTATTAAAAATACAGAGAAAAATATAGGAAATTGGAGCCTCAAAACACAGCTGAAAGAAGTGAAATTTTAATTCAACCACCAGTGAATTGCACTCCCACGCATGTACAGCCCCAGACAATAGACTGATTCAAGACAATGAATGCACAAGAAAGAAGTCACTATTCTCCCTTTTCTCTCTGCAATGCTAATTCTTTTCCTCAAACTGAATGCCTGAAAAACAGATCCAGTGTTGCAATCTTTTCCTTCATGGTTGATAACATGAAGCATACTATGATATCACTTTGACTTCATCTTGACTCTGAATGTCAACTTTTTCCTAAGACACATGTATGGGATCAAAATTCATCTTCTGTGTGAATCAGCGTCCTGAATGTATCATCATATCAAGAGGAAACCTCCTGAGAGATAAGAAATACAACTTTCTGATGATAACAACATTAATGAATATCTGTAAGATCTATTTTAAAGGAGTGTAACAAGATGCTAGCATTTTTCATAAAAGGATTCTAAGCTTCTTTATATACAAGATAAAGGAGTCAGCTATTAGTCTATTGTTTTAAAAATCTTACACACATAAAAATTGAGGCCAGGCAATGCTGTGTTGTCAGCTACACACAGAAACTGGGTTTGCAACACAGTCAGATCTTTACCTAGCATTTTTTGGTGCACAGCATCCTACATAACAGGCAGTTTAAGCCAAATGTATTCTCTCAGTATACCTGCTAGACTGATACCTCTAGCTTTTTTTCTTGGTTTTGACTGGCTGGGATGAATTTCTTCTTCCTTCAATTGCCCGAGTGTGCCCAAGCCAACCATCAAGGTTTCTTCTTGAGGCAATGGGGAGAGATGAGCCCCTCTGAAGGATGGCTCATCTTAGGTCACCACATTAGGTGTGTCAAATATGTGAAACAGTTTGCCTTTGGAGATGCTTATCTCCTCCCACTGACTAGAAAAGGATCTTTGCTTTGACAAATCAGCTCTTTTATCTGACAGAAGTCAGATGAAAGGAATCCCAGACATACAGACCTCATTGGCCTCTCTCTGTGTATTATAATATGTCACACTGGCCAGGTGAAGCTCCCCACAAACACAGAGGCTTCCTGACCTGCAAAGTTTGCATTAAGAGATTCCATCGTGTATGTGCTGTCTTGATATACATAAAGTGATGTAAGATTAGCTAGGCAGAAACTTCCTAATTCCCCTTTTGGGTAACTTAATTTATTATCATTGTCTTTGGCTTTCTGGGGACTCAAGAAAACCAGTAACACCTCTCAAGTAATTAAGCAAGGATTCCCTCTGATCTGGTGAAGTGACAGCCTATTCTTCACTTCAGTTTCTCAGTTTAGTCATAAAACATGGGTACAATTTAGCAGCAGGGAAGCAAACAGCTGGAAATTAGAGAAGTGAAGGTTAAATATGTAAAAATGTACATATTTCACACATGCATGTTTACTTACTGGTTATTATTTTCAAGATTATCCATGCAAAGAAATTCATTGCTCAATATAATAATGCAAATAAATAATTTTAGCCTAGGAAAAGAACAATGCTACAATTTTAGTGGAAAGTTAATATTGGGTAAACCATGATAAAACCAAATTAAAATTAGCTATAAATTGTCGCGTTTTCACATGCCTCCCTCCCCAAAATAAAAGAAAAAAACACAAGAAAGACACCCCCCTGGCCCGATTCACCATATGGTTTTTTTATAAATATTTTGGGTGAAAACTGACTTCTGGAAGGGATTGGAGTCTGATATATGCATTTATCAGCATTTTAGAAGATCCAATTTGAAACATCTGCTAACTCTTGAAAGAGTTATGTTGAAGCAGAAAACAGTCCTTATTTAGGAGGGTTATATGCTCAGAGTTTTATATTCTCCCTTCTTTTCTGCAACGATAGCAGGAAGAGGAGAGAGCTGCAAAAGCATTTTGCTTCCACCTTTTCCAGGTCCAAGATTTAAAGCTTTATGGCGAGGAAAATCAAGATGACAGATGCAAAGAGACAGTAAATTACTGACACACTCCTCTTCAATCATGCTTTGAAGTGCTAAAGAATTTAGACCAAATCTCAGCCATGAAAGGTTTGTAAGAGGCAAGCTGCAATTTACTAGGCCAGTGGAATGTTACAGATATATTTTTAAAGAATGCATTTTTTCAAATCTTGAAATTTGGGACAAGGCAGAAAATTTTGAAAATGGTAAATGTTTTTGACCTCTGCAATGTTTATGTTTTGGTTATACTGTTGTTATCAGTATGCAGTTACAATCTCTACAACTTGCTCTTCTTCTAACCTTCCAGACACACTATAAATATTTAACAGTTCTTGCAAGTTGATTTACATAGTACTGACTGGGTAAGTAATACCTTACTTCTGAAAAATGTATGCACATATATAGTGCAGTATAAATAATTAATCAAATACAATAAAAACAAAATAACAACAAAAAGAAAATAACTGTTTTCAGCAGACAGTCATCTTTAGATAGATTTTTTTAAACACTTGTCTTTTCCTTTCTATAATTACTTCTTTATTTCTTCCTTCCATCATCCTTCCTCTAATAAGTTTATTATCATTATCATCATAACATAAATTTAAATCAGAATGTTTTGGGTTTTTTTTTATATTTTGCATACGGTAGAAAGCAGAGCCACTCAGCATATTTGTTGATGTTTCACCTATTCAATTCTAATATGGGCTCAGATCTTGCAATAGGGTCACAGATGGAAGTAATTTCTATCCTTTTTGGATCTGCACTGAAGTCAGCATGGATCTTTGCCAGTTCATGGGTCTGTACAATTTGATCCAATTCACAAAGCCACCAGCAAACTCTCTAGCATAGTGACGTAGCTCTGACTCAGTCATAGAAACACAAAATTAATTCTTTATTTTGCCACACAATATTAACACATAAACAAATCTTCAGAATGTCTGGAGCAGTCAATGTGTCAAGAACTGTCACATCAAAATCCATCCTTGACTAAGATGGACTAACAAAGTTCTTGTTTGAAAGTCTAGCAAGTGGTGATTGAGGTCATTGCTCTGCAGAAGAATCATAGACCTTTTAATAGATAAGAGGAAAATAAGATAGCTGTAAAACAAAGATAGGTAATAGAAAAGAAAGAGTCACTCACAGTCTAAATAGGGCCAAGACATTACTCTTTACAGAATATCTTACTAACATTTTTCTGAATAAGTAGACAGAGAGGCAACTGTTGACTAAGTATAAAGAAACAACACAGTAGTAATCAAGACTACAGATGGAGACTGGAAACAGCTTTAGCTCCTTTTCAGGATAAGAGGACATATTTTAAAGATGTTATACAGCTGTTCTGGACAAAACATAGAAGTCTCTATAGTCAGCTCAAATATGAATTCAAATTCTTGATTCCTTTCTTTGGGAACTGCTATGGACACAGATGAGCTCTCTACAATTTTCCTAGCAAAATATAACCAATAATAGAGCAGTGTGCTGGATCTGCCATAGACCCACAGAAAGTACTCTATGGAGTGGTATTTGACAGCAGGTGTCTTAAGATTAGTGCTCTACTATTAAATTAAATCACTGCAGGTAACATTCCCAAGCACTAACATTCAATCATCCAAACTAGTAAGTTGTTAAGACAATTGCTATTTTGATCTCCCCAAAAACTCCAGGCCATGGTTAAGGACTTAGCCTGAGGACATTTTCAGAAGATGATGATGGCACAGGGAAGTACAATTCTTTGACAGTTGGCTTCAGTGTCAGAGGATAAACCCATCTACATTCAATTTACATATGGGTGCAATGAGTAAGCACATTCCATGAATGGATCAGCACAGAAATCGGTGTCATTGTCAAGCTTACTTGAAAATAGATTGAAGCAATTATTTGTGTGATTGATTGGTTCTTTTTAAAGCACTTTACTGTTTACAGTTAGCAATTAAAAGGGTGTATTTCAAATGTTAGTACATTATGATATCTCATAGCAGTACCTATATTCCACAAGAAATCAAAGGCCAAGCCTAAAAAGGCCAAGCCTAAAAAAAATTTCAATATATGGTTAGTGAATCTGAATTTTTCTTTTTGTGAAGAAGGAAGTCATATGGATACCGTAATAATATGAAGTCACCCTATTCATATCTGGATTTATATCAAATCCCTTTTCCTTATTTTTCATATTATTTTTCTCTACATTGTTGCTATATAAAA
The DNA here is from genome assembly GCF_036169615.1 of Heliangelus exortis. Lineage (NCBI taxonomy): Eukaryota > Metazoa > Chordata > Aves > Apodiformes > Trochilidae > Heliangelus > Heliangelus exortis. Next base: position 102,241,758 of record NC_092424.1, on the reverse strand, counting down.
GTTCTAAATAAACAATAAGGAAACTAAGCAATAGCTGTAACTATGTACATGGTACTGTAATATGAACAAAGTGATGACAGCTGGAAAAATGCTTTCCCGTAGTTTTGTTCTTCATTTCTAGTAACATGGCACTTCTGGTCTTTAAAAAGAAGCCTAGAAACCTGGCTCAGACAGCTATTGTCAGGAATGCCTCCTTTCTAAACACTGGTTTAAGTATTAGCTTTTTTCTGGTTTAATAAAAGATTTTCCTAAACACTCCCTTATATGTTATGCTTTAGTGATGTTTCTGTAAAACATTTAATCATAAATTATTACAGAGATAGTGAATCATTCCCATAATGCTGAAAGTCTCAGCACAGAAACACAATTTAGTCCTTGAAGACTTGAGATTCAAAAAGTGCCTCACTGACATTTCAGAGAAGAATTCTGGAGGCCAACAGACATACTCACTTAGTGATGTTTTCACACTTGTAATGTTCTTATGCGTTAAAAAAGTATTATCAAATAAGGAGTGCTCACCTTGAGTATAGCCTGAATAGAGCTCTCCTGAGCAGCACAAGCTTCATACCTATGCTTCCTGGGTGAAGTCCTAGCATTTTTGAACTCTGCTATTATTATTAGTCAAGAAGTTTTTCCTTGTTTTCAGCAGAGCTGGGACTTGACTAATCCATATTTTACTTCCTATAAAAAAAAAAAAAAAAAAAAAAGGTAAAAAAAATGTTGATGAGGGAAAATCATCTTTCTTATCAAGGCATGAGAAATTTTCTCCCTATACAGTAGAGAATTATTGCAGGCTAGTGAACAAAACCAGTGTGGAAGGTTTCAGGGCAGTTTTGTAAGATCTCTCATAGGTAACATACACCTGCACAGAATTCCATGAGATTTCAGATGAGCTGTGGTGCAGCTCCTCATGGGAAGGACCTCACTTGCAAGGTCACACTGCAGAGCTGAGCCACAAAAATGGTACCAAACTCCATTGCTCCCCACCAACTTTTCAAAATCAGAAAGAAAGCAGAATTGTGTCTGATATTCCAAAGATCATGATCTGGATCAATATGTGAATTAATTTATAACACATTAGAATATTCCCTGTGAGATGCTTTAATTCAGCTGGTGTATTCCACTTGAGTACTGGAGCTCTAAAAAAGTTGAGACAATTTACCATCAGGAGAGCCAAGACGATTCAAGAAAAAAGGCATATTAATTTAGCCCTGGTACATAAACAAATTACTGGGCTTTCAGTCACTAATCAGTTTAAAAGCACTTCTCCAATTCGTTTGGCTGGAGCAGCTCTGGGGAATTACCAAACAAAGACAGAGAGAGGAAAATGTTATTTCACTGAGTGCCTTGTGATGTACCAAATAAATCCAGTTCTGGAGCCTGACTATTCACTGATGACAACAGACCATGCCTTCGATGTCATGACCCCTGGTGAGCTAAAGGGCATGACTCTCAAAGGGTTAATGTTTTCCACCTGTTGTTGACCACAGAGCAAGTTCTCCTGGCAGGTCTCCTGTGAGGAGAATGTGGCCCCTGACCTTGGTGGGAGTGGGATGCTGCATAGTAAAGACACTCCCTAACAGGCACTGCAATCTGGCACTCTCACCCCAACTCTCTGGTGGTTGAAATCAGTAGTACAGCAAGCTGCCAATAACCAGCAAATTGTGAATTTGAAAGGCAGGGATAAAGGTGAGGTACAATCCCCAAGAAATCTCAGCCAGCATTCTGAGAGGGTAACCATGACCTCCATACACTATGTTGCTGGTTTGGGCTTTCCTCATAAAAATATTAGAATCCATGCAAGCTGAAACAACAAAAATAATAGAAAACAACAAATAATAGAAAAGTCAATAGAATTGAAATTGAGATGCAATTTCATTCCAAGCAAACAAACAAAAAAAAAAGCCAAAGCTGTTGCTCTTCTGAGTCAATACAAGTGTTCTGATCTATCTGATATAAGCACACATAAAAAGCTGTAAGAACATTCTCACAAAGTTACCCTCTATAAACATAGAGATCATATTATGAAGATCTATGATATCTTCATGAAGCCCAAACCCTTTTTCTTCTCTTGTCACTGGTTTGGTATCTGAGTCACACCCACCTGGAAACAGGGTTTCTGGAGCATCAAAAATCCTTTACTTACATAATAAGTGATGCAGGATGTCTGATGTCTGCTAACTCTACTGGTGCTCTATCCTGCTTTTTTACCCAGCTATGTTACTTATTTGACCTTTTCTCTACTTGTGAAGAACTTTTGGAAAGTTTTCCAGTTGATCATGAGTGAGAAAATTAACCAATAACATTCAATTAATATGTTATGATGGCAAAATTTGTCAAAGAATGCTTTGTTCATAACAGCATCTTTTTATTCCAGTTCTTCATCCAGCCCTTCAGAGAGAATTAGACCTAATCTCTTTCGTATTTTGTGGGGTTCTAGTATCTGAAACCCAAATTCCAAAGCTGACCAATAAGAAGTGACAAATTAGAAATAAGACCTCCATGGAGAATATTAATCAAGTCACTATTAATATTATTTATTATTATTACTTCTGAAAGAAAACCACTTCCTGTGAAAAATTCAATACACAATCCTTTAAAAACCTTCAAAATGGTTGTGACTGCAGACAACATTTTATGCCAGTTGAGTGCCCCATCAACCTGCTTGTGTTAATTTTTCTTGTAGAAATCAAGTGACCATATTTTCCATATATCTGAGATTCCAAGAAACAGAGAAAGCTTTATTTCTGGTAAGCTCTGTCAGGTGGGGCTTTTCTTCTGTAGGTTGGAGACCAACTGTGTCAACCTCTCAGTAAACAGAGCTGGTCTTAAATAGAAGATTGGCCACCTATAAATTATCTGGAGCCCTGGGGGACTTCCTAAAAGGCACATGAAGAAGCAATTGGGCCTTATGTTGTACTTGTGACTTCTGGGCATTCATCACCAGTGGGCCATGTAAGTGGGTTAAGGCTGTGGCTGACTTAAACCCACTTCAGACCAAACACTGAAGGGTGCATGAGAACGAGAGAGAGGAAAGGTCAGAAGAACGTGGAGGGGATTTTCCTCACTTCTGTTAAAACTGGAATGTTCTGCAGGGTATGCAATCTGCAGAGAAAAGTGAAGAATACAGTATCAAAGGCCACTGTTGGATGTAGACAGAAGAAAGTCAGGATTTCCAACAGCAAACATTGTGGTTTTCCTGTGATGGCTGTAAACTAACAGAAAACATTAAAGTGATGGAGGGACAGGGAAATTTGCCTCGTCTATATAGGAAAAATATTAGCTTACATTTAAAATATGCTAACATTTTCAACCCTCCACTTTCAGATTTATAGAATAATATATTTTTAAGCCTGCAAATCTACACCTCAGCTTTCTCTTTCATGGTGTAACAATTTTAGAAAAAAATAACTTGACTTAATGCAATTGCAGATTCCCAAGCTAGCATTAATGCACATTGGGAAGGCAAGTATCAGGCATAGTTACCAACTCAGATTTAAAAGGAGTGTAGCCATAGCCTTATTTTTCTTTTAATATAATCAAAGATATACTGCTTCCACATATGTTTCATAGGAGGAAGGATGGCTCTGTGCTTTATCACCTATAAATCACAATTTGGGTGTTGTATGTGTAGAGACTCTGATAATCTCTATTTGTGTCCACCAAAAGCTCTTTAGTAGCTGCCACAGAGATTTTTAACATGATGTAGATTAAAGTAATTCTCCAACCAGGTTCTGTAACAGTGTTTAAAGCCCACAATACCATATGATGACCAAGGACTCTCATTCCATACTATACACAGATGTTTCCAGCTCTTACAAATAAAGGTTTATGAAAACAAGGCTTTTCTGTATAATTTTTGATGCAGAATTTCTAATTCTCTACATTTTTTGCACAACGCAAATTTCAGGAATGGCTCTCAAATACAGGAATGTATTCTATGTCTCTTTTCAAAACCTTGTAAAATTTTACATTCAGAGGAGAAAAATATACTATTATGCCTTAGAAAATGAAACATTTATTAAAAATAGATATTTAAAATATTTATAATGGGTACTCTCACACAGACACACATACACAAAATCCATATGTCCCTGCTTAGGTTTCTGGGCAATGCATGAGAGCCTGAGATGGGGAAGTGTGAAATTAGAACATGACAGCAAATACAAGACATGGATCAGTTGCTAGCTTCACACTCAGGTTTGCTGATAATTCCCAGTTTGGTATGAAAGGGTGAAACTTCCCTCTGGAGGTCTCTAGATTATATAGACTTATGGTATATGGACCTCCTTTCAGTCCTCTGGCTTCAAAATGTTCTATGTGCAGAAAGCATGCTTGTGAGGAAAAAACAAAGTGTTAGGTAAAATGATCTCGTCTTCATGCTAAAAATTTGGTATCCGAGTAAATATGTATTTTAGTATTATTTTATTATGTTTGCTAGCTGCATTTTATTGATACTACTGTTGTTATTGCATCATCCAGATAAATGTAATTGGAGCTATATTAAAGAAGGTTATGAAAATGAAAAGATAACTCTGAAACTGTGCTGTAATTACACCATTTTTATGACCTTCTAGTTCTGAGCACAGCTAAAAGTAATTTTGTTTCCCACCAGCCTAGCTCAGTCACTTCAAGACTACTGATTTCAGGAATGGTTTGAGATACGCTGCACTTTGTGGCCTACTGGGTTTGTCCTCTCTTTTCTGCCACCAGCAGTCAATATTCATACAGTGACAAGGATACAAGATGAATCTCTTATCTTTTCAATCTTGTGTCCTGTTTTCTTGCCTTCTCACTGTGGATGAGAGCATCACATCAACAATTGCTTGTGTATTTTTTCTGCTCTGAACTGCCAGTTAATCTTGTAAGAACAGAGTGTACCTAGGCACTGTCACCTTCTCTCCTAAGTCCCACTGATCTTTGTCAGAACATAGTGTACTGGAAGTGAGAAAGAAGCATCAAAAGCTGACATAAAATGAAAATTGTAACTTGACAACCAGACTCTAAGCATGGTCTTTATCATTGCCAGTGCTACCGGGTTTGGTGAGAAAACTAATTTATTGTTATTACTTTTATCCAAGCTATGGCTCATTACAGCTCCCAACACCCCAGAACATTTTTGGTTAAGAAAAACCTATCTTCTGAGCAGCTTTCACTCTGATATTCAGTGTCCATATTACCAGAGATGTCTTCCCTCAGTGAAATGATGATCCTCATGCTATGTCTGATACATCAATGTCACTGATGAGTGAAACATCTATAGAGAAACCCACAGAAGCACCGAAGACAGACCACACCACCATTAAGAAATATATTATTTTTCATTTCTCTTTAGTTTTTCACCAATTTCTACATAAAGTCCTACTAAAGATTACTAAAAATGAAATTGAGAATTGAAAGCTGTTGATAGGTCTGTGAGGCAGAAGAAGAAATGTTTCTCATCTGGTCTAAAAGGTAATGAAATAGTATGGGTGTGTTGGTATAGCTGTAGAAGAGAAAGCAAATATTGACCCTGGTAAAAAAAGCTTGGTAAAAACAAAAGAAAACAAACAAAAAATCTAAAGCAAGTATAACTCAAAAGACTTATGAATTAATAAATTCATTCATTTGAAGAGCTTTTAGTTCTTTAAGTTTAAAGGAATGAAGACAAACTTTGCAAAAGCAGTTTATACTTGTGCTTCTTAGGTATGAAATGTCACAGATACCTAAGGGAATTCAAAGCTTTCTGAATGGAAAAAGCTAAATCCTGCTGATTTATATCAGTTTTTCAGATTATGATAGATTTTACAAGTGTTATGGCCTAAATCTGATTCTATATCCAGCTATCAAATATTTATTAAAGCTGCAGGCTGATCCTATCACCCACTTGATCCTATAACCACTAATTCCTCTAAGAACATTTATTAATATCTTGCAAACAGAATTTGTAAAATAAACCTCAGAGCTTGGTAAGAAGACTGATAATATGATTGTCTAGAAATGAAGAATCAAAAAGACATTATTGACTGTAGACCTGTGTGTCTTTCTGCTTTCCTTGCAGTGGGTAATAAAGATGTATTTTCTTAAGGGATTATTTGATGGCCTTGTGATGCACAGAACATGAACTTATAGAAACTGGAAAATCAGTCAGACAGACAGAACAGAAAGCAGAAGCAAACCAGTTCTTGCACATATTTCAGTCTAGCATCTATCAAATGTTGTTCATAATGTCTTACCATGTGTTGCTCTACTACAATTTCCCAGGTGATTGTCTATCCTTGTATTATATTCCTAACATGGAAACAGACCTGGATCTCATCATAGATCAGGGAAGATAAAGGCTTAAAGGAGAAGCTATCTCTAATTAAATCTATTGTTAAAGGATCTTCCTGCTTGTGGTTAATTTAATTGAAAACAAAAGCAGATTAATTATATTTGAAGTATGAGACAAGAATGTTCAAGAATTTTTAAATAGAAAAAAAAGAAGTCAATTCCATACCTATTAGATACCTAATGGTCTAGGTATTTATTACAAATCTACAGATTAGTTTTCAAAAATGTGGTATATATAGTCTATTGTCTACCATATGGGACTTAGATATAAGATACTCCACCTTTAAAGTTGTCAGTTTGCTATGCATTGGAAATTAAAGGAGTTTAGCATGTCGGTCTTGCTTAAATTTGGAAGTAAGTATCTTAAATTATCCTCCTGAATCTAATTTTCAATCACTTTGTTCTCTCGTTCCCTGTCGAAAATAAAGCTAATACAATCCCCATCTTTTATCCACATACAGATCTTCAAAGCAGGATATTTTTTTGCATCTCCCAGCTCATCTGGTACCTTTAGATATGATCAAAACATTAATATCATGGGCTAAGCTTTTAACAGCCTCATTATATCCCTGTAAAATCATTCCCCTCATTTTCTAAAAACTCTTTTCAGCATCTAATGGTATAAATAGGTAAGAAAGATTAATCTGTTAAGCAGCCAGCCACTACTCTCTGCAGTATAGGGAATTTAAACAAATTTTAAAAACCAAACAAAAAAACCCAAAAAACCCACTAAGCCTCAACCTTATCGTCCCTTTTTAAATGTTGATTTTCCATTTAAACCAAAGGACTTAGAAAGGGGCCCCCTATGCATCTATTCCCATCAAGAAAATCCTTTGAAAAAATATTAGCCTTCTGTAAACAAGGTAAATTAAATATTTTAACAATGTAATTGAGATAAAAGAGTGTACAACAATTTTCTAATGAATGCAGTATGAAACTCTAGAGCATTAGCAGCTGATCCCATTACAAAATATTAGCTGCTCTAAAAGGGAGTCATGAACAGCAAGGTCATGGCACAAACTTCCTTGTAGATGTTAGTGTGGTTGGCACCTGCAAATCATTTGGAAGCAAGTATTTATTTAAATACCTTATTGTGCTACCAGTTTCTCTGCTTTCTTTCATGCTAAACCTTTATTCACATGGGACCAAAAGAACTAGAAGAAAGTGAGTGCAATTTTTTTGCTATATAGGGGTATAATTAGTATAATTAAAATACATTTTATTCGTATTTTCTTCTCTGACCTCAGCAGACAAGTCAATAAACAACTCCCAAAATAATAGCAATGGGTTTATTCAGCAGTCTATTTCTAATTTCCTCAGCAAAAGAACTTTCTCCATAGTCTATTGAATTTCAAGTTTATTTTACAGTATGGGGTGTAAAATACTGATAAGCCTTTAAAAATTAATTATTTGTCCACATTCATGCCAAACTCCTGTACGTATATTAATCTACACGGTTAGAAGTTTTAATTTCAGAAGTTTTCCTCTTCAGAGTCAGGAACAATCAACAGAAACATGACATATGACAAGGTGTCTTCAGAACAATGGCATCAGAGGAGCCCTAAGTTTCATGACTCTGAGGTAGGAATTGACCACCCATTATTCAAAATATTGAAATGTTCAAGAGCATATTCATAGGATTTGTCCATTTGTCAGAAGAATGGCAAGAGATGGACAGGCATAGGATGCTAGCAGTAAACAAAATAATAGTAATTCTTTGTGTCTGCACTCTACACATTTTAAAGACCCTGGTTTTATGGGACACACATAATTTTAAGGCTCTCAGAAATGGAGGCACTGAAATCTGCAAGTAAATCTAAAAATTATTATTTAATTGATGTTGTCAGCTGAACAGTTGACCACTTCCTGTCCACAGATTCCTGAGACTGCCATAATCATAAATGAACAGAACTTCCAATTTACAATATTCATAATAAATATGAATTCCTGTCTACTGAAAAGGCAATTCTTCAGAAATGCTACCTGCACAAGAACACGGATTTTCACAGCCTAGGTTTGAACTATCATATCTGGATGATGGCATAATGAAAAAAATAACCAACAAGAACTTCCAGTGGAATAAAGGTAGTGAGGGAGGGCAGTTCCTCTTTGCAGTGCTAGGACTAGGTCGGTAGGGAGATAATATATAGATCCAGAGTTATATAATTTTGTAGAAGTAAGATAGTGCATAGCATTTAGGATGAAGAAGCCAGAAATTTATTTGCAACAAGGAAGAAGCCAGAAATGCAGAATGTCTGGGCAGTTCAGAGAGTTAAACAAGTCTGATAAAACAGGTATACTAATACTACCACCATACCAACTTATAAGGAGTCTGGTATCATACATGTTTGGGATTGTACTGTCCTGATATTGGTCCATCTCTGATCTTCAGAGTATCCAGTTACATCTGCCCAGACCATAAGTCTGAAGCTATAGAGAATTGATCTTAATAGATGTTGAGGTCCCCCAAAAACAAATATGTATAATAAACAGTGAAGACTGGCAGACTCTACCAAATCAGCTCAAGTGATTTTTAAGTTCTGCACTTGGCATTGGAGGATTTTCAAGTCTGATTCACAAGAAGTATGTGTTTTGTGCATCACTGGAACTATCACAGCCTTCTTCTGTTCATGCCAGAACTGTTTATAAAGTCCAAACACAGAATTACAGAATCACAGAATTATTGGGACTGGAAAAGACCTCTGAGATCATCAAGTCCAGATGTGATCAGACATGCACAAAGCCACTGAGGTCCTAAATTTATTCATCAACTTGTTATCTGACTATATCTCCACTCCAGTGGGGCACTCAAGCCAATCCTGAAGCCATTCTCCCAGGTTCTCCCCAAACCCAGCATGGATCTGTGAAGAACCACCAGAGTCTGCTTCCTTATTTAACATAAATCATCCTAGCTTGTGTTCTCTGGTAAAGACCAAGTTTTGAATCACCACTCTGCTTGATTTGACTGGCTGGATGGTGTCCAAGTCACCAGATCAAGGAAATTTAGGGAAGTATCTACTATCAGAACTGGTGCTCATCTGCCAGCCTTGTGGCACAGGCTCAGGAGGACAGAGCTTGGCCATCTGGGCTGAACACTCTCACCCTGGCAATGCTTCAAGCAGGATTCCTCCCTGAAGGGTTTGTAGCCTGGTCTGGCTGTTCTCTCCTGGGTCTCTCACAGTTGCTCAGTTGCTCCCAGCTCTGTGTTTTGTTTGCATGTGTAGAGTTGCCCTATCCAGACTCTCAGTTTGCCTTACTCAAGTTTTTCTATTAGGTCTATTTTCTATTTTTCTTCGTCAAACTTTGGTACAAGGATTCAAGGATTTAAACCTAGTTTTACAACCTTCTATTTTATGTCTTATCATATGAAATATAAAATCAAAAATTTTTTTTTTCCAGAAGTTGATAATTATAAATACCAATCAGAGTTTTATTTCTGTGGCCATAATGTGAAGTTTCCCAGACCATCAGCAGGAAATATTTTTTAAGACAAAATAGCATGGCCCCTCAGTACTTGTGGCCATCAGTCTTCTTCCCTTTAACCAAGCCATCTGGATTACTCCAAAGTATCATTACATACACAAAAGAAGCAAAGGCAAGCCTGGCAGTCAGTGTTGCTAACCAGAGGAAAACTAAAGTAGAATCTGTAGCTCCCTACTAAGACATTAATACAAAATATTTTTAATCCATGTGACCTAAGATGAACAATGACAGTGGCTGTTGTATATGGATTTATTTATCCTAAGTGGATAAATAAATGGCAATAAATTGAAGTCAAAATATGCCAAATTAACAATGGAATACATTGGAAATCTGCTTGGGAAATATTAATATTGTTGGTAGTCATGACTGTCTTGGATCTGGACAATAATTTTACTTTTCCAGAATTGACAAAGAAGTTGTAAACTTGGTCACAGGCAGCAAATGCTCAAATGAAAAAGGCTTCACTTTCAATCTGTGCTGAGATTATCTGACATGATATCATCTTTCCCTAGTTAAAATATTGTGTGCTAACATTTGCAAATTTGTAATGTGTGTTGCCATGACTGCAGCAAACATTCTATTTTTAGGTTCTGTTAATCTCTCATTTCAAAATATAGAATGGCAACTAATAACAGCAGTGTTCTTCTCCCTTGTAGAAGCTCAGCTACCTTATTAAAAAATTACTGTCCGCTCACATGTCCAAAAGGCAGACATTTCTTCATGAAATTTTATGCTAAAGAAAACCTTTTAACATGAAAATACTTTTCTGCACTATTTACTGAGAAGACACAGATCTCACAGTTAAAAAATAATAGATGCTATTAACATTCCATTTATAAGTATCTCATTCTATAATGACCAACATTATCATATTACCTAATCAATAATACATGATTTACACTAAGTATATTAAAAGTCTACATTTAGCAAATAATCAAGATTTTTATATTCCTCTCCACATTAAACATAGACATGAATACCTACAACTTGCAACAAGAGATCTCTACCTGTATCAGACAGAAGTAGGAGAAGGAGCATGCTAACAATGAAATGGGAGGGCTGCTGGTGTGCTAACATGCAAGTCTGTATGTTGATCTTGTTAATTGCCTTATATAAATGGAGACACGTTGCACAGACTCCTGCTTGTGTTCCCAGCTCCCTGGGAGCTGAAGAAGGGCTCATACTGATTTTACTAATGGGAGTGTTAAACACAGATATGTGAACATCCACATTTTCCTGTAATTTTGAATTCCCTGTATGATGTTTCAAGTAGCAGAGTTTTCAGAGATTTTTAAAAAAGAAGAAATAGATATATTGTGTCACACCAAAAATTACTTTGGTGTAATAATTGCTTTCTCAATGTAGTGACCTGTACAGCAGTCATTAATGGACATTTGGAGAAAGAGAACAAAAAAAGCAGTAAGTAGAGAGCACATTCTCAAATGGGGAAAACAATACACATATATTGAAAATAGATGTGCATTCTCAGATGCAGTTTGTCAGACAGAATTTTTTTTTCTCCCATTTCCTATTCTGTCTTTTGACCATCACAGATAATTAAATTGATGTCAGCTTCCATATTATTTCCTAGGTAGAAATGATTAATTTAGAAACCTTTCTTCTATGTGTGTAATTAGTATATATGTTTGGGGTTTTTTTTCTGCTAGCATCACTTTACATCCACTGAGACATTATTTCACCTGTGGGTTTGTTGCCTTGTCATTCTGTTACCTCTGCAACTTCTTGCCAGTAGCTTTAGTTTAGGCTGCCCTGTACTGTTTTGCATCAATGCTCATTTTATATGGTCAGAACACAATGGCTTGAGCAGCAGCTACCATTTCTTTCAGACATTTTTTGTTCAATGGACATAGAGCACAAATTTGAAAAAACCCACCCATACTCCTGACATCTATAGAAACCAGAGGATAGTGGTTTGTTCTAAAACTGTCCAATCCCATCAGCACAGGAATAAAACAATTTCTTCAGTCTCTAATTCCAGTAAGATCTCCCTTGTCTCCACATGAAGCTCATGGGTATATGATTTTATACTCACCACAGTTGCATTCTAGCACAATCCTGAAATACCCACTAACCAGCACAACAACCACCCAGCTTGGTGTATCTCAGAGGAGGAGGTCTGATCAGTAAGTAAAATGTAGAGAAGGAGTAATTATTTGCAATCTACACTAAATTAAACTATAGACTAATTATGTCCACAGTATAGTTATGGAAGCTCCTGATGCAGCTGACATTGCTTACAACAACTACTTCCTCTGCTTGCTCATGTATCACGACAAAGAGTATCTTCTGTCTCACCTTACAAAGGACCTGCTAAAACCCTCCAAAATACTAAAAAAATATTGAAAATTTATGTTTCTCCTTTGTTCCTTAACTTACCGTAGCTGGTAAAGTCTCATGCTTGTGACAAGACCACTTGTTTTTTTAACTTCCCACTTCTATTCCATATGCAGCAGTGCCTGTCTTGTTCCAATTTGTGTTCCAAACACAAATCTCTGCTGGAGTATTTTGGTTTCTGATGCTCCACGGATTGCCATAGGAGACAAGGCATGAATCCTTCCTCTAATTTGTCAAAGTCCTCCATGAAACTGTTAGAGACACAGAACAAGAGACTAACAATTTTTGCAAGAGTTCAGGAAATACTAATGACAAAGTAGCCAGAGTTATAAACACCTATTAATTTTTTTTAAAAAACCATTGAGGTCTAATTACTGAGGAGGAAATAGAATAGTATCAAACATCAGAACTTTACAAAGGTTCTCATTCAAAATATCTGATGGGATACTGGCAAGGAGGGAAATCAGTTTAATAAAAACATCAGACACCATTGGAGGCGTAAGTGGTGATATTTTAACTTCTTTAACTCAAGAGAACAAATACTTGAAGAATTTAGAAATAATACCATATGTCCAAACTATATGTATAAGGTTTCCATCCTGCACATTTCCAAAGTAAATAAGGAATAAGTTCCACTATTCTCAGTTAAATAAAGGTCAGGTCTGGGCTTCCATGAGGATAAAGCACTAAGTGCCATACCAAACAGAACAGCCAGAGCTTCTCCAGGAAATATCACACAGGGAAAGGAAGAGTAGACTTCCTCTGAAAATCAATATTTCAGGGAAATCTCTTTTCTGCATTCCTAAAATGGCATTTTGTTGAGACTGTCCCATGCATATAGCGGGGTATGAAATTTGTGGATAACTGACTTATGGACAATTCTACTGTCTTGTTTTTTGTTTCTTTTCTTTATTGTAGTTCTAAGTCAATTAAAACAATTCCATGTATTGCTTCATGACACTTTGGATCTGAGCTCCCAGTTTGTTTCACATGGGGAACAGCGTGGCCTTCTTTTATTCATGTTGTGCATCTAGTTGCTCAGGGGAAGAGTCCTCCTGCAAACCTGCATCTAGCTTGGTTCTTCTGACACTCACAGATGGCTTAGTTGGACTTGATGATCCTTTCCAACATAAAATTTCTATGTTCTATGTTTCTCTGACTCACCTACACCATACCAACGTTATAGGGTCCTAAACACTTACTTCAGCAACCTCCACTTGTTGAAATTCCCTCAGTATCCACCCTGATCCTGTAGGCTATGTATGCTCCAAAACATAGATACTATCTGGTGAGAACCGGAGCAAGAGTCTTGTGTGCAGTTTCATGAATAATCATCAAGAGATGCACATAGACTCAAAATTGAGCACTGGAACCCAATTACAAGGCCTGTATGATGGCTAAATCCTTGGAAATTATTCATGCTGACTCATCAGCTACCATGACATAACTGCTAGTGGTACCTTATGAAATGTCTCAATCCATAGAAGCTGAGAAAGCAAAGGTTGTAATCTAATACTGATTATGGTCTGTGGTCTATGTTTTGGCTAGCAATGTTGGGTCAACTTTCATGTACAAAGTGAGTAGTGTGTAATGTTGTGAACCTATCTGTAAAAGATTCAAGTCTCCTTTGAGGACAGCATCATAGTGCTCCAGGAGCTGCAATATTCAGTGGCATGTTTAGATGAGCTTACCCAGTGGCTTAGCTCATACGAGTTCAGGACTCTGCAGCTCCTATTAGGAAGGCTTCATCTTCATAACCTCCAAGGAGATACTTTTCATAGAAAAATTACTGTCATTATCTATATTTAACTATCATTTTGGATTTGACTTCAACCGAGTCAATCTCCTAACACAAAAAGCCACACCAAAAACACATATATCTGAAATCAGTGGGTTAAGTCTCAGTTACCTACAGTTCCAATCTGGCAGTTCAGCCTGTGTTTGGGAGTTGCCTTTTCAAGGACTGTGGCCAACACAGCAGGAGACAGGTTGGATTATGGTAAACATAAATCAACTGGATTAAAAATAAGGCCTCAACACCCTGGCCTGCCAGCCTATAACCTCAAACGTACTGTGGTCCTATAAATATGGTTATTGATAAGTGCTTTATGGTGCCCACATACTGGTAAATCAATTACTTCTTCATCATGGGTAGAAGAGCTGAATCTTGATAATGTAGCCTATTAAAATGTTTGAATAATCCCTTGCAAGGTTTTGGCCGATATCAGCATTCACATGTAGAGCATGAATCAGCATATGTGAGGGATCACTCCCACCAGAGTGATCCCACAGATCCTTGTGTCCAACAGACAGGCTGGACATTGCCACCTGATTTCAAGGGCCAAGAGAGCTAAGTTATACGAATGTTACCAGACTGTAGCTGTTGGCTACAGGTCCAGTGAATGGGGCAGGTAATTATAATTTATTGGTGTGAATGTAGGCCAGCTGACTGCAGTCATGCATCACTGTCGAAAGTGTGGAAAACCATCTGTTTTCCCTTCCTACAAAATGCTGGCATTTGAAGTCAGGGATGAGAGGGACAAGGAAGGAGAGAAATGAAGAGCATAAGAGGAATAGAGAACCATGCAGTCGTAATGTAGTGCATGCAGGGAATGGTTTATGGTCACACAGCCTGAGGAATGTTTGTACTTAAACCCTGCTACCAGACTTTCCCCAGCTTGCATACCTCACTGTTTTTTCTTTTTCTTTTTTTCTTTCCTGCAACAGAATGTGTTCCAGGCAGGGGCACCTAGCCAAAATGATCACTGAGCCCTGCTCCCGTGTCACCTGTGGCTGTGGGGGGCCTTCAAAGGGACTCTTTAACTAGGGCAGTGAAGTAGACTACAGTTGGGGGTACATGAGAAGGCTTTCAGGGAGCAAAGGAAGTATAGCATTTCTCTCATACCTATCTGCCTGGTCTCCTTCAAGACCCTGAGGCTGCAGTCATGGTAAGAAAGAGCTGAATTTGTTTAGAAGCAGGTACAGCTGTGTTTACAGTTCTGGAGTTTGGTATGAAGGTGTCAGTGTGCAAGCTGGACTCACTTGGATGCACAAAGTCAGGGTTTCTCAGTACCATGAAACTCTAATTTTGGCCTCAAGACTATTGTTAGCAATGGTGATAGATGATGAACCTAGCCTCACAGTGGCTCCTACATGTAATGTTGTCTGGATCTTCTTGCAACCTTACCAAGCTCATGTTGCAAGGGGATCGTCAGAGGACAGGGCACAAAGAAAGTCCTTGTCATAGAAAACGTGACTCTTCCAGAAGTAGCTAACACGGGTCTTATCAGATAAAATGGAGCCAGAGAAGAGAGCAGTGTGTCATGCTTCATCTCTAGACAATTTTACCATTTCTCAAGGTTTCTGAAGTGAATATCAGAGAACATTATATCAATGATGCAAAGAAGGCACAGGCTCCACAAACTTTTTGCCATAGGTTTTGTATGTGCATACATTCCACAGTCAAGCAAAGGGATAGATTCAGCAGTAAAAGGTAGCCATAGACAAAATCTGAGACTGTTTTTGTACTATAGTACCTATCCTGTTAGACAGAATAACTTACAAACCAGAAAGTCAAAGAATTGATGTGATTACCAGTGTAACAATACATTTCAGAGTGTCTGCATTTCTCTCACCTTGTCTCTCCAGGACTGTCTTGACTGGTAACCACTGCTATTTATTATAAATCACTGAGAGAGATTTCAGTTCCTGGTGTTTTCTCAGTATGACTACCTATGAATAACTTCTTTTCTTCCAGACAACTGTTCCATTTATGGGGACTGATTTTGATGTTAAAAAGCTGTATAGTTTTTTCCAAACATACTTTTTCATATTGGGCTTTGCAACTGAACTCTTGCTACAAATTCTGAGCATGAAGTGCTGCTTTTCTGTCTGACATCCTGTAACATATCTTAGTCTAAGTGTGATTACCAATTACTCTGTAGAACCAAATGAAAGCATTGTAACTATGGGATTTCATTTGGCTGCCTTAATTTAGACATCTAATTTATGTGCCTCTGGGTGTAATTTCAGGAGATTCTAGTTTTGGAGACAAAGACAGCTTAAAAACCTATGCTGCACTTCATCACTTCCTGAGCCGTGGTGATCCAACGCTTTGTGAAAACATGGTGTAAAAAGGATAACAGACCAATCTGTTAAAAAAAAAAAAAAAAAAAAAAAAGGAAGTAGTTGTATTTACCTGCATAATTTCACCTGCTTAACTGCTGCACAGCCTTGTAAACTGAAGTAATAAATGTTGATTCAGCTGGTACAGGAGAATGGCATGAAGGTTATTTCAGTTCACTGGTGTTTTAGGAAGCCTAGGAAGAAAGGACAACTATCAAGTCATCCGTCTGGAGCATCTATAAGACACCTGAATTTTAGGCCCCTAATGAATACTTCTGAAGTAGATGCACATATTCTCTATGCAGTCAATGGAGAAAAACAAACAATAACTACTATCTATATCAGGGAGACAAGATCTCAGAGATGTGTCTCTCTGGTCATACAAAATGCTTCTCAGAGAAACAATATAATCCCTACGTTACCCTTTAGGCACCTAAAATTCTCATATGTATTACAGACTATGTGTCCTCTCTACAGTCCTACTTCATCATCTAAATTAGGTGCTGGCAGTATGACTATCTCCCATGAATGCTGCTAAGGACATTAGGTGGGAATAAAAAAGCAACATCCTGAAATCAGTTATGCTGCTCATTTTTTGTCAGCTAAGTAACACCACTGTTCTGGGAGTCTTTAGCTGTTCCTTTTGCTGCAGTTTTCACTTCCCTTTTTCCCCAAAGGGATGGTGTGAATGGATTTAGCATGGCAGAGTGCCTGGGCCCAGAGAGTTATGCTCTGTAGAGTCAGTGTGAAAGCCATGCTGTGTAAAGGAAAGGTCTGATTATTTTTCCTCTGGTCATTGGAAATATTCACTGAAAATACAGAGAAAATTTGTAGAATTGAACTCTCATGGGTTCATGCAGTGTAACTATGTCTACAAGTATCTAAAGGGTAGGTGCAAGGCAGATGGAGCTGGACTCTTCTCAGTAGTTTTCAGTGACAGGATGAGGGGCAATGAGCACAAGATGGAACAGAGGAAGTTCCATTTAAACATAAGAAAAACTTCTTTACTATGAGGGTGGCAAGGCACTGGGACAGGCTGCCCAGGGAGGTTGTGGAGTCCTCTCCTCTGGAGATATTCACAACCCCTCTGGATGCAGTCCTGTGCAATGTGCTCTTGGTGACCCTGCTTCAGTGGGAGAGTTGGACGGGAGAATCTCTAGAGGTCCCTTCCAACTCCGATAATTCTGTGAAACAAGAACATTATCACAGTGTATTTTTAAGCAGCCTAAGTAATGGTGGGGTTTTTTTCTCAAGTAGAACATGCTGTTAAACCTATGTGCAAACCTCCCCCACCCTGTATGTACACAGTCCTTCACAGAAATCTATGAAATGCAATAGAGCTCTTTTGGGGCAATTTCACTGTCAGGGAGGAATGCAGGAAGGGTGGAACACCAGCTCTGTGATGGAGTAATTTTAGATTTTATTGTAATGCCTGCCAGTGAATATTCCACATGCAGAGATTACTAAAGCAAACTGTGAAAGGCCACAGCCTGCCCTGTAACCCTAAAAGGATGTTGGGCTTGGCTGTCTTCCAGGGCAGCAGGATGTGTGGCCTGGATTAGAACAGGAATATTCCTAACATTCATTGCTTTTTAATGATGTCATGCTTGCTAGCTATTGCAAGCCCTTTATGCTTTCCTCTGTAAAAGCTCTTCTAATACTACCAAAATTTCCTGATGAGAAAACAGTTGAAAACAAGGCTGTAAGCATCACTTCCATGCAATTATAAAAGAACAGAGCTGTTAAAATTTAGTTTGTGGAAAGAGTAACTCAGCCTTGATGACAGCACTGTTCTACATGTGTGTCAAATGCTGTAAAATGAAGTCAACTATTCATGCTATATGATTATGTAATTTTTCTGATTTTTACAATACAAAACACTGCAGCTGAAAGGCCTTGTTTTGCCTTACTTTATACTGTGTCTGAAAATGTAACCCAATTTTGAAAAAAAAGGATTGTATTTGATATTGCAATCATTTTATTTCAGGGAGGATGTAATCATTATATTACAAAATGAAACATGAATATTCCCATTTTGTGCACATGAAAAGCAGGCTAGCTACCTCTTAACATGATGATCTATGAATCACTACCTCTGATCTATGAATTCTGAAAATCAACAGAATTTTAAATTATGTTATTAATTACAATTTTGTGGATTAATTACTAATTGCTTTTAGTCAATTACAGTCTGGTAAAAGTAGAAGCCAAGGCAATCCAACCCAACCCTACAATCTGGAACAGTAAATATGACGGAGCAAAACTTTCCTTGGTGGTAGCAGATGTTAAAACAAGGCACAAAAGCTACATGATCCAGTTTGGGAAGGTCAAGCTGTGCACCAAAAAAAATTCACTTGAAGAATATGGCAGCAAGGGAACAAGTTCCTCTATCTCTATAGTTTTCCACGTCTCAGATGGACAAATAACCTTACCTAGCATGGTGACTAACTCTGCTGTGAGACAGACGGGGATGTTGGAACAGACCTCCAGCTGTCACTCCTAACCAGCTTGTTGGCAATCCTCTGAATTTCATACAGGGTCAAGGCTGCTCCTTTATGCCATCTCCCTGAGCAGCATTCAGTGATAGACGCTTTGGAGGACAAAGAAAACTCTGATACAGAAAATTCTTTAATCACTTGCTTCCAGCTACAAATTTACTGTAAGCATAATGAATTTCTAGGAATTTCTTTAAAATGTCGTTGGTAACAGGAATGTTAAGATGTTGAAAACGCTTTTAGTAGCCTCCTTTCACTTTAAACACTAACATTCCAGACCAAGGGTTTCCAGGAAAGAAGTCTTTAAACCTGAAATCCTGGTCTTAAAACTCCCCACCAAGAAACAAAGTTCTGATTCAGCTGATTCACGATAAAGAAGAAACAAAGGCTGCCATTACAATCCAGCCCTTAAGGAGCAGTTAGTAGCAATTAGAAAATTATTGCCACATCACAATCCTAGGAGTATGCCCTGGGGGAAAAGCTTTTGACAGAAGTCCACCAGTCGTCTGATCTTGCTGCCAAAGGGGGTAAGCAATGCTTTCTTTTTCACACAGGAGAAAATTGTCCTGACCCATGGATGGTAAGCTTTTGTCCTTAAAGTCTCATACCTGCCTATCAGTCTAGCCAGATATTTAAAAATTAATTCCCATAAAACCACTCTGGAAGACAATAGCTTTAGGAAAGGTATTTCAACTAATAAAACTTTCCTTCGTTTGTATTTTTCATTGCTTGTAGTGTCTTACGAAATCATTTAGTAATTATCACAGCCAAATTTTATCATTAATTTTATCATAAATCCTGTCATCTAAAAACTGTAGATGAAAATAGATTTAGCCACTGAGAGGGGTAACACAGTCACGTTTCCAGCAGTAGTTCAGAGAAACTCAGAAAACAGATTATTTAAATATCGCACAGTCAGAAAGCTCTCAAAAATTTGGTTCATGATCACCTAATTTTTCTCATTTTAAGATCTTTCTGGAAGAGAAATATTAAAAAAAATAAAAATCTGATCATCTGGTTGCAACTACAGGTGTGTTAAATGTTGAGTCATTTTAATAGTCTGGAGACCATAATTAATAAATTCACAGTAATGCTTCAAAAGTATTACCTTCTTTCAGTATTTTTTATTTTTTTATGAGGAAACAAAGCATATGTGCCTTCCCAAAGTCAAACAGGAAATTAGTAATCACTTCTGGACTGAGCACAAAAAGGTCTCTTCACACAAAGTCCCGGGTTCCTCCATCCTCTTTACTTGTATATCTGTAGGGATGTTTGCATTTAAAATAATGCTTTAAAAAGTAGATATGACTGCACTATTATCAATTTGTTCTACATTGCATTTTATCCTATTCACAGGCTGTTCAAGGTCTCACGGCTCAGATTTATTGGGGAACTTTTGACAACACTGACACTAGTTACAAACAGTAAAACTGAATGTCAAGAGTTTCTTTCCAAAATAGATATATCTTGGAATATTTTTTGGCTGAAAGAAATAGCCATATTTCTCTTGAGCTGACCAGTCGTTTAGGATAAACTATATGACTAATGCCATCAGTATACAGATGCAATTACCTTACATTCACCAGGTAACTCCTGTTTTATTAGTTCTTTTTACAAAAACTTGCCAAATAAATCATCATTACTGGAAGTGGAATGATATCTTTGGCCAAAACCAAATATCATTCTACAGAATAGTCCCAGCAAAACATGAAGTGAGTGTATCACAGGCAGTTACTCAGCAGGACAGATGACATTATGGAAGAAAATTTCAACTCTTAGTGCAAGATTTGCCTGCTTTCAGTAACTGTTATTGTATTTTGAATGGAAGAAGCAAGGCAGATCAACTGAGAAACTGAAACTGTATTTTACAGTGTGATAGAAAACTTTTCCTAACTTCAAGTCATAAATACATTTTAAAATTTCAATTGCAAAATTGTGTTGGTAGAAGGAAGCTAGCACACATGACAATCAGAATTGTCATTTACACATCTTCCTTTGCTTTTGGAATATTTACAGATCAATAGGATGTACTGTAATGCATTTCTATCTAGCATCCATTCAAAGAGGAAAAATAAAAACTTCAAGTGGAAGTGGAGTCCTATTTCCGTAGGCTTTTGGGCATTTTGGGGGGCATTTATCCCAATGGTCAAATGTCCACTGAGGTTTTCTTCTCTGTTCTTGTTCTTACTACAAAACCACTAAAAATTTAGCACTGGTGACTGCTTCCAGAGCTAGAATGGCTCAGAATTGTGTAAAAAGTATGGAAGATATCATTTTTAATTACTAGCAGACCTTCATGGTTGGGGCAGCATCTGGCTGTGTTATGTCTGGCACTAATATGTGCTATTAATCATTCACCTTCATAATCACCAAATTCACGCCCTTTGTTTCCCCTCTGCACTTCTAATGGGAGTCTTTTTCAATTACAGGTCTCCTGTTTATCCACAGAACACTGCAGCAGCCCTAAGTATGACCAAATAGGTTTTGAATTTAAATACATGAGCTTCTTAGGGGAAACAGACTTTAATTCAGATATATGCATTTATATCAGGAAACAGACTTGACTACAACTGAGATTACTGTGGGTCAGGCAGCTGGTTTTGTGCATACCTAGCAGTGTGAGAACAGCAAAATCAGCTCCAGACTCAGTGGGATCTTAAACCTTTCTGTATGTTGTACACCAAACCACAGGAGCATTGCTACACCAAGAGCCTACTTTAGGCAGTTTTGAGCACTCTGTAGCATGCTACAGAGTGCATGCTACAGACAAATGCAGAGCTGCTTCAGGTCCAAAGGAGGTCAACCCGGCTGGTGAAGGGACTCGAGCACAGACCCTATGAAGAGAGGCTGAGAGAGCTGAGGCTGTTCAGCCTGAAGAAGAGGAGGCTCAGGGGAGACCTCATCGCTCTCTACAACTACCTGAAAGGAGGTTGTAGCGAGATGGGAGTTGGTCTCTTTTCCCAGACGACTTTCAACAAGACAAGAGGACACAGTCTTAAGTTGTGCCAGGGGAGATTTAGGTTAGATATTAGAAAGAATTTCTTTACGGAGAGGGTGATCAGGCAATGGAATGGACTGCCCGGTGAGGTGGTGGATTCTCCGTCCCTGGAGACATTTAAAAAGAGACTGGATGTGGCACTCAGTGCCATGGTCTAGCAACCGCACCAGTGGGTCAAGGGTTGGACTTGATGATCTCTGAGGTCCCTTCCAACCCAGCTAATTCTATGATTCTATGATTCTATGATTCCCTTTTCTTTTGTTCCTCACCTCTGCCCTCTTGCTGTCTCTTCATCCCAGCCTGGGTACCTGGTCCACAAACCAGTGCTGTGCTCTGTGGCTGCTCCCTTGTAGCCTGTGGCATTCATGGAGTCTCATCCACATCTGGGTACCCGTTACCGTATTTTGCACGTTTGCATATTTCTGTTCTCTGCCATCTATGTGCATTTCTGTGGGTGGATGGGAGGCACAGGTACAAGCCTTGCATTGGGAAATGAGAAGTTCATTCTGTCACTCTATTAACAGTAATGTAGCCATCTCCATGGTCAGACTCCGATACCGAATCCAAATACACGTCCTGCCTCGTTTGCAGCTGCCATCATGGAATTAAATTGTTCAGTCAGGTACTCAGAGCCAATCGTGAGGATTGCCCTGGTTTGAGAGAACCAGGACAGAAATATCAAACGGCCACACTGACCTGAGACCGCCCAAAACCCCCGGGTGCCGCCAGGCTTTACCTGAGGCAGCGGCAATGGCAGCGCGGCTGTGCTTGTGGGGGAGAGGCTGGGTCAGGTGACCCGAATGGACCAATCACAGCACTCCTGCCCACGGCGCCTTAGGGACCCCTGGGCCCCCTGGGCTGGGGTGCTGCCTGGGTTGGGACCGGTGTGTCAGTGTTTGCCCTGCTCCAGTGAACTTCCCTCACTGAGACAGCTCACCATCTTCTGCCGCCTTGAGCCGGACTGGCTTGGCTGGTCCAAGGATTTTGTGAACTGACACCAGAACCCTCGACTTGGGCACCTCCATCTGCTGCTGGTCCAGTGTGGGACTTTTCCGGTTGAGAAGTGACTCCAACGGAGGAGGGTGGTTTCTGTATTTTCATATTTGTATACATCTGTATTACTGTTTTTTATTTTGTTAAAAATATTCTAGGGTTTTTTTTCCAACCTTAAAATCTCTCTCCTCTATTCCTCTTTTTATCTTCCCTTGGGAGGGGAGTGGGAGAATAGCAGAGCACCTGTCACCTGGTTATTGTCCAAAATGGTGACAGGGAAACAGTGGAAAAATAGTATTGAAGGAAGAGACCAGTACAGCCTTCCAGAAGGCATCCCCTTCCCCAAGTCAACGTTGTGCATACAGCATCTCCAGGGCTGCCATCATGGGGACACTGCTGACCTGGATGGGTCCTCCTAGGAGAAGAATTCATTCTTGCCAAAGCTTCTGAGAAGTGTGGCTCTTATTTGTGACCCCTTAAGCATTATCTATCACAGTCTGGATGTGGAGAGTAGTGCCTGCGTTCAGATCGTGAAGCTGTTTTTGTTTTATAATTAAGCAGTGTTTTAGCAGTAAAAAAAAAACCAAAAAAAGAGGGTACCCTTAAATATAGCCTGGCAATGAACCCATGACCTACAAGAATCTGTAGTCCATTAGCAATCAGTGACCCATCAAGTTCTCTTCTTTACATTCATTATCTTGCAGTTGATTGAACTCATGCAACATGACATTTATTTATTCATTCACTTGGAAAACAAAAGGACATTAGTACTATTTAAAGATGGGACTAACTCAGTTATTCTAAGAACCTAATTTTTCAAAGACTGTCATTTTAAACTGAATAATATAAGTATTTGTAACTTTCCTTGTAATTCCATGCTCCCTAATTGAAATCTTACTGATTTCCTAATCCATGCCTTATAAGTTTTTCACCTGTTCTGAGTTTTGAAGTCTTTATCTGCTCACAGTACCTACCCAAGAAGATTCATTTAAAAGTAAAAATGGGCTACACAGGGAGCTGTTCCTTGGCCCTGTGTTCTCCTGAACAGCAGCGTAACTCTTTGCCCTCTTCCCACCCCCCGAAAAGGGAACTGTCACTTCCAACTATTTCAGAATGTTAATTCTGTAAAACAGCCATGCTACAACCCTGCAACAATGCACAGTTTATCCTGGGTGGCTTTGGAATTGCCTCTGACTCCTGCTCATTTCCCAATAATTACTGATAATTACACCACTCAAAACAAAAATGAAACACAACAGACTCTTTCAAAGCTGTAGAAACAAAGTTTGTCCAGAAACTGACCTTCCCGTTTGGAGGTGAGAGGAAGTGTGCATGGAATTATATAGGCATGATGAGTTGCTTTCTAACTCATTTTGATAGAAATCAACAAGCATAGGCAGGAGGAAAACCAAGGCAGTAGCTGTAAGGAGCCCCAGGGTGCGTACAGGCTTAGGTTTATCCAGTGGTTTTAGGAGCTGTCAATGTTCTGCCTAGCCTGTTATCTTAATATACTGCAACAATGGCAATGATAAACAACATACATTTAATATAAACCCTTCTTTGCTTGTTTATAGAAAAAGTTTCTTTGGTCAGCATATAAACGTCTTTGAGGTCTTTTTTAAGGCTCATTGCCAGAGGGAAAAAAGAGAGAAAAAAGACTGCTGGGGGAGTCTAGGAAGACCTGCCAAATCTCAGTTATACAGCAAAACAGTTTTTGTGGCATTTCTCCTTTTTCTGCAGACTGGTTTTACAGCATGTTTCAGCACAACACTCAAAATCACACCCATCCTCAGTTTCAGTCACCCTCCTTTAAATCACCCTGGCCAAAGCAAGGGCCTTGTACCCACTGTTGAACTTCAGTGTAAGAGTTTTGGCAGAAAGAGGCCTTGGACTTGTGATGCTGCATTCACATCCATATAAGAGCTGAGGCACAAAGCAGCCTTGGAGCTGTGATGCTGGATTCATGGTGGGGTAGGTATCCATGGGCCTTGGAGCTGTGACATTGGGGCAGGGGCTCTGAGGCTGCGTTTCCTTCAGCACAAGAAGCGAGGGACAGAGGGGCCTTGGGTTTCAGAGAGCAGAGGCAGAGCAGTGCTCATGTGCATCACTCACATACACAAGTGTTCTGTGAGCCACTGGGGTGCTGCAGTTCCCTCAAACATTTAAAAAGCAAATAAAATTTTCTTCTTTTATGAAGGCTGCTTGGTGAACTTTGAGATATCGCTCTACCACCTTTAAAGGCAACAGAAAGCAACCAGCTGAATTCCTCAGCTTTTCAAAAATAGCGCGGCAGCTGTTCAGATTCATTTGTGTTTCTTTTGGCATTCCTTCCCTGTATTCAGTAAGCATGATCAGCTGCTGTCCACTGGAAGCACTATAGAAACAGATCTTCTATTATTATTAATTCTATTATTATTAATCATTCATAAATGGCAACAATGTGCTGCATTGCAGTTTGTCATACAGAGAGCAGATGGTTTATTATGAGGTTAACATTCTGGAGCTCCAGAGATACTGCATCTGATTTGCCAATCCCATTATTCCCACAAACACTATGAAATAGTTGATGAATGCTAGATTCCACATTGTCAATAATTCCAATTTTGTGTCACATGATGTCTGAGCAATATTTTTGTACTTCTCTGGAAGTTATGCTGCTCCTCAGCAGACACAGCCTTGGTGCAGGAATTATTGAAGAGATTTTTGGCTTGTTTCATGCAGAAGCTCAGAGAAGATGATCAGGACAGCTTTCTCTGCTTCTCAATGCATGACCATGACTGGCATTTTTTCTGATTCTAAGAATTCTAAAAAACTAAGAATCTAGAATTTCAAATACAGATATGTCTAACTCTTTCAGTTATAGGTTAAATGTGACCTACACAACCTCAGAGCTACCAAAGGACCCTCACAGACCCATTAACACAGACCCCCCAACACTCACACAAAGTTACTTTTAATGTAATTATCTTAAAAACTAAAAAACAGGGAGGGAGGGCTCTCACACATAGTTCTACCCAACCACATAAGTGTGTAATAAGCATTAATTCCAGCTAAGGTAGAATAATTCAATGTCTGTGAAACAAGGATAATCTCAGCCTGATTTTACTTAAGAGAGTCAAATGAGATAATGAAAAAAATCTGTAAGTTAGCAGAGCAGTAATTTTAGGCAGGATCCAGTCAGTGAGCTTGCATCATACATTTTAGCTCAAACTTCACAGTCAGTCAATGGTGGAAGACTAAAGGAGGCTGTAGCTGCTGCTTAGTCAGCCCCCAGAGAAAGGAACAAATCACATTTGATCTGTCAGCAATGTCCATCAGAAAGGAAAATCAATCCACTATAATTAAAACACAGTGAAAAGAAACAGAGAAATAATGTCTTTTCTGCAAGGCTCCAAAGTATATTTAGTGAATATAAGATGCATGACATGGGTTCCCAAAGTATCATTTGTGATCTTCTACCTAGCTTGAGTAGGTTTATTCTCCTTTCTTAGCCAATAGCAAGAAATAGGTATATCAGTCCATCAGGCTTTTACACTGAGTTTTGCAGTGGCATATTTTTCCCTGTTAGTCTGTATTGAGACTGTATGAATCCACCTATAAGACAGAACTGTTTGAAATTAGCTGACAAGTCTGATAGTGCTAGCCCTCATTTTAGGTGGTATCTAATACTTGCAGAGAAGAACCAGCAGGGAAGAGCAGTGGCAGAAACAAGTTCATGCATTGCAGAACACTGGAGACTGAATGCAAGGCTGGCCCTCTGAAGTCAGCCTTGTTCCCTGTGAAAAATTCAGAGAAACTTGGGTTGTTGGAGACTTTTGGGGCCATATGTATTTGGGGACCAGAGTAAAAGGACGAAGGGATGGAGAGTGAGACTCCAGGCTGCTTGAGAGGTCTCTATTACTTTGTCACTTTATTCATTTCTTACTTACCAGAGAGAGGGATGATTTGGTAGATGCATTCCAAGTACTTTGAAAACAAGGTGGAACAGATGAACAGTGTGTAAAGAAATGGCTGTGGTTGAAAAATGAAAACAACAAAACCCACAGCAATTAGCCATAATTAAGTTAAATGAAAAAGTAGTTATTTTGACATTCTTGTGAAAAAACCTGCTGTGGTGTGCTTTTATGCTGCAGTTTTAAAGAATTTCAAAAAACCTTGATTGTTTTAATTGGAAAAATTGATATTCAATCTTTAACAATTCCTACTCTCCTTAAGACTGAGTTACTCAGAAGTAACTCTGAATTATTCAAGACTTGATGGAAATCTTTAAAAAATATACAAATTACTATCTTAGATCAGATTGACATTCAGTTCAGAGGGTCAAAATAAGGCACAAAGACCTTGTTTTCAGGTTTATCAGAAAAGAAGGCCTTCTCTACAAGTAAGTAAGATACAAGAAGTTAACTTATTTACAGCAGTGAGCTGGAGTAATAAGAGTTTCCAGTGTTTGATAGTATCATGTCAGCCTGGGCAATATACTTTTGAATAAACTGAAGAATATTGTTTGTTGGAAGAAATAATTGGATGGATTTGATCATGGAAGCAGTTAAGAAGCAACCAGAGAAAAATATTATTTTGCATGGATCAGTGATATGGCTGGGAATGAGTTTTTAGTAATGCTGCTCCTCTCCACCATGAAATGACTCTGGTATTTCATTGCTTGCAGAAGCTACACAGAAGCAGGAATTATAGCATTATAAATATTGTATATCATAATGTAAAGTGAGGCAACTATCACAGTGCATTTAGTTTATTGGAGAGGAAGAAGTGAGCTGTGTTTCCCAGCAGGAGTTTGGCAGTAGGAGGTACAATGCTACAAAAGGGACAGAAGCTGAAGTCACCCTGATGAAATGGGGACAGGAGCTGCACTAAAACCTCTTGCACATGTGTTGAAGAGGCAGTGGGTGCCAGTGATGCAGACAAGCAGGATGTTTCCAGAGGATGGGGGGTTTCAGTGTTGGGAACCATGTAACAAGGAAACGTGTATATGCAAGAGAGGAGCAGGAAATAGGATGTTTTGAGGGAAACAGAGGAAGGAAACTGAGATGCAAAGAAACAAGAGAAGGGGAAGAAAGGAAGAAGGCAGGTGGAGGAGGAGATGAAATTAGGAAAAATGTTATTAACTATTATGAGATATGGTTATTTTGGCAGCTAAAAAAAAAAGCTTTTTTTGTTTTTCTTGCTCTTACAGTTCCATTTAAGTCACTAGAGTTACCACAGGAATGTGAAAACAGGAGTTTGTCAAGACAGTCTCTGTATTAATTAATAATTGAATTTGAGAAACCATTGAAAAACTCTTCTATTCAATATTGAGAGATTCTGAAGTAACTTTAGATAAATAACGTAAGCTTACACTTGCATTTCATGCCAAAACATTCTTTCCTTGCAACTGCTCTCCACAGAGACTCATAACTTTATGATAATATCAGTACAGATAAATAGATGGGATGCAAGTTTTGGGTTTTGTTTTGTTTTTTTGTTATTTTGGTTTTTTGGGTTTAAGAGAGAATTTATCACTAAAGATTTCTTAAAAAAATTAGACTATTACCTGTTTAAAATGTAAAAAAACCCTCTAACCAATAACTTTGCATCCAAGGCAAAATGTTATATCTGTAGCAACAGAGCAGTGATGTTAGCCTTTTCCTTTCTTTAAAAGTTGAAAGAGAAACAGTTTTGACACAGCTCACCTATCCTGGGTGCAGTATCCAACACAACAGTGCTGTGTAGGGTGACTCTCAGAACATGGGGTCCTCCTCCTGAAATGCAATGGCTCAGATGTTGTATTTGCTTCACAGTTCCTTTGCCTCCTCCAGGGTGTGTGTGTATGAGTACACAAAAAACACACTAGGACAAAATATCATGCAGTCATATTGACTCACTCCTGATCTTTTGTCACACAGCTGAACACCCTGACACATTGCAAACTCAGCTGAATGGATACCAGGCTGCAGCAATTTGCTTCTCCTGCAGCCCTGACATTTTGCTGTCAACTCCCTAACCATTGCAGCAGGGACTGGAAAAGGACTGGAAACCAGACTGTTCTCTGACTTTTTATTTTTCTGGTTGCCTAACTTGGTGTTGTTATAAGCTATGAATTGAGAAAATTTAGTCATACTGACTTGATACATGCTTCATGTCTAAAACCTTTAGTATGACTTAGGAGCTTATTACACATACTGACCTGTAAAGAAATTTAAGAATAAATGTGATGATTAACATAAGATGAGACAAATTTGTTCTTAGTGGTACTGGTGTCACCCTATTGTTCATAGAATCATAAAATCAGAGAATGTCAGGTTAGAATGGTCCTGAAGGGTCATCTGGTCCAACCCTTCTATATAATACTATTGTTTATCTGAGATTATTATTATTATTGTTGCTAAGATGTGGCCATGGACATTTTTCCCCATAGTGTGAACTGTTTTTGGTAGCCCCAGAACACATGCAAAGGATGAGAGAAACCTTTATGCACCATAAATATCCATCCTCCTTTTTGAGTTAATAATGCATCATAAAAATAGTTATAACTTAGCCATCTCAGCTTCCCTTCAGTTTTATGAGCTTTCTTTAACAATTAAATTTAAATGCAACTTCAAAAGGGGAGCCAGAGCAGCTGAACTCAGCTTCATGCACACAGCTCTGTATTTCAATTAGTGATGGGCTGCCCCAGAAGGTTCAGGTTTCTGTTTAGGACACAGGACTAGAGTAAAACTTATGGTAAATTTCCACCATCACAAGCAAACATGTTGCTTATGTGCTATACATAAATACTTTACTTCTTTACTTCAAATCATATTTAAGAATTATTTCCCACTACACCACTGTGAAAAGCACCCTAGAACCTCACTCCTCTGCTTATTCTTGTTATCCTTCCTAAACATAATTTGTGACCAGTCCTTCCCACTTCTTGTAGAATCATCCAACCCTTGGCTTTGTATTTCTTGTTTCTTCACGCCATTTAACTTACCAAGTGTAAAAACCTGGCAATATTCACACTGGTCCAAGGAAAAAGATATAGAAAATAATCTTTTTAACCATATGACAAAAGATGCACAGTGTGAGGGTGTGTAGGGAGAGAATATAAGGGACAGGTATATACTGATCCTGCTTCTCAGATATTTCTTGGTTTCCTGCAACCAGCATTTTAAGTGTGAATTGGAAGCTGTATACAGACCACAGTGATTAATAACCCCTCTGCTATGAATCTGTTCAGTCCTTTGTCAATCCAGTGATAATTTTAGCTTCCACAACATCCTGTGGCAATGAATTCCACAAAGTAATTATTCACTCTAAGGAAGAGTACAGCTTTTGTTTGTTTTAAAGGTTCTGGTCACCCCTAGTTCTACTCTTAAAAATAACAGTGGGT
The DNA here is from genome assembly GCF_036169615.1 of Heliangelus exortis. Lineage (NCBI taxonomy): Eukaryota > Metazoa > Chordata > Aves > Apodiformes > Trochilidae > Heliangelus > Heliangelus exortis. The sequence goes on along the minus strand of NC_092424.1, from coordinate 102,211,631 downwards.
AGCCATTCCCTAGAAAACTTTTCTATGTCTTTTCTGGTTTGATAGATCCTAGTCAAATAGGTAGACCTCAATATATGAACAGATAGACAGCAGGATATACTTAATTTTTAAGTATTTCATTTCAAATTTAATTGATTCTGGTTTTCCCTTATAAAGATGTAAAAGTAAGCTCAACTCACTGTTTTATCTTGTAGATGAGGTCATTGTGACTACACATTGGATTCAAACCAGATTATTATAACCCCCAACGCCATGAAATGGATATTTATCAAGCTTATGCCTTATTCTTGGTTTTTTCCTAATAACCATAACATATTTTCAGTGTCACAAGCTACTGAGCATAAGTTTCCAGGCAACAATCTAGATAAAATATTATTAACATCTATTTCTTGCATAGCAATGGTACCCTAGATTCCAATATTCTGTACATATAACTGCCTGATGGAGAGAGGGGCTGAGTGCCTTTACTTTGTCTATATCCACAATTGATTTTATTTGGTTTTTTATTGTTCAGACACTTAGCATAATGAAATTCTGCAGTCCTTCACAGCCAGGTTTAGCTTAAAGTACCCTGAAAAATTTTTTTTCATAAAGAAACTTTAGCACTTCAATGTTATACATCATTTTCAGATCACTTGTGAATATGTTGAACAGTATCTATCCCAGAAGAGATTCTGGGAAACTCACTTGATAACCTCCCTCCTCTTAGTTTTACCTTTTTTTTTTACTAATTATTACCAAGTTAGTTATTCCCCAAGAAGATTTTTCCTCTGATCCCATGGCAGCTTAAAATTTGAGAGTCTTCAGTGCTGGTCCATGTCAAAATCTTTTAGGAATTTCAAACACACTGTGTCATCGTCTTCATTTGTTCCTTGACTACCCTCTACAAATATCTTTCTAAAGCTTTCCAACTAGACAGGAGTGAGATCCAGCCTGCTTAACTTCTATATTTCAAACATAAGTCTCAAACAGCAATTCAGGTTTTAACTTCCCACCTAGTACAAAAGAATTACTCTGATTTACCAGATAAGTTCCTTGTGTGCTTAGCTTTAGTCACACTTTCCTGTCCAAAGGGGAATGTCCCCATTGGACATACCTCTGCCACACCTACAGACCCGTTAGAATCCAGTACTGTTCACATAGAATAGTTGCAAAATACTTACACAGGTTGCAGACAAACTGAGTGTGGGTCACCCTGCAAGGTTATTCTCCAGGTTCATGCATCAGCCACTAGATGATGCCATATCCTGGGCACAAACACATTATCAGCCCTCTCTCATCCTTCTTCTTGATCCTTCTTTTATGCATCCAAGAGTCTTGGGTTGAAGAGAGCAAGAAAGAAGGAAAAGATGTAGTGTTAGTGCTAAGTAGAGATAGGAAAGACTTGGGATTCCTGGTGTTCCTTTGGCACTCTTTCTTATTTTTGAAAATTAATTCAGGGTCTTTACTGTCTACTTTTAAAGAGGTTTTCTGTCTCCTCAGACATCATCATCTGTTCTTGCTCCCTATGAACAAACTCTACACAGAGGTGAGTGAATGACATTTTTTCTCAGCATCACTGCTTACTGTATCACAGACCTGAGATAATATTATGTGTAAATTCCAAATTTTTTCTCTTTAAGTCTTTGCTTTAAAAATTACTTTTCAGAAAGATTAAAAGAATCTATTGATTGATATGTTAAATGTTTTTAAAAATACATTGGGTTAATATTCAACTTATCTGATGATAATCATCTAAATGCAATTTGTGTAGTCTCTGATAGTTCTCTAGCCTCCTTGAGCTGTAGACACTTCTAAAAAGCATTTGTTCCTGCTCAGACAAACATCAAACATAACAGGATTGAAACTTTCTGCAGATGTTGATTTCTGTCTGCCAAGTGTAGGGGGAGCCCAACTGATCAGGTTTAGATCACATCCATATCTTTGATAGGAAAAAACAATTTGACAATTTCTCCCTTTGTGTTCTGATATATTCACAAAGCAAATTGGTATTTCTGTATCATAAATTATATTTTAAGACTGTAATCCACAGTGACCTATCACAGGCTACTGATTGGAATCATATGTGTGCTACTATTATAATTAAGTCCCTTATTTTTCAGCTAAAGCACAACTGTATCAGAATCAGAGAAACAAAAGGACTAGAAGTCCAAAATATAATACATTTTTATGGTGATAAATCCAAACATCTTTCTTTCATGTGGAAACACTTGTGTGACAGCCATCGTTTTCTCCAGAAATTACAATACACATATCTAATTTTTTCATTTTGATTCAACAGAAACTTTGGGCTGTAAGCAACTCAAGGACTGGTGGGGGGTGTGTGTTTCAGGAGCTGTGTTTTATTACAGGGAGTTTGCAAAAAAAATCTTTTTTGCTCAGGTAGTTGCAAACTATATTTTTAATAGTTTACTTTCACCATTCTTCAAACAAACAAGATTTTCTTATATTATTTTCTATTCTTTCATGTCTTTCTCCCTTTTTATGCCATGTATCTTCATCTGCTGATTTCTAATTGCTAGGGAAGGCAGACAAGATGCCCCATTGGGAACAGATGGCTTTCTGGAAATCTACCAACAAGGACTCCTGGAACAGATTTCATCTGCAGGCCCCACACAGAGGTAATGTAATATATGATACCTACAAATAGATAGTGTTCCAAAGCTTAGGAAGAAAAAATTTATCCTGCTGGAATTCTTAAGCCTGTTATGACCACAACTTGCCAACAGAGAAGCAGGCATAAAAATGGATCCTATATATAGCATTCGTTTTTTGAAGTTTATTCTCTTTACTTCTGTATCAGTCCCTATGGCAGGGTCAGATAGGCTTAAAATGCATTGATTCTAAATAGCTGTGGTTTACTTCTCAATGCTGGATTTAATTAAAAAATTGAAATTAGCTGTAATGGTACTACTTTACAAAAATGCTGTGAGATGGAAGAAAATATTTGAAAGGAATGTTCAAGTCTTCACAGGACTAAGGATAAATAATACAGGAACAAATATGCTGGATTAGTGTAAGTGTGAAGAATTGTCTTTGTTGATGTTATGTCTTTCTCTTCTGTATTCTGCACCTTTACTTTCTTTCATCATAGGATAAATACTATTTGTAACATTTTACAAAATACATATTTTTTGTTTGGTTTTCCTCAATCTAAAATAAAATTAATGATAATCATATTGTTTATTGTTGTACTTTGTGCCTGGAAAATATTATTCTGAGGTTATAGATGGGGCTATAAAACTTAGAGATCAGAGATATACTGTTTATCATAAAAACAAAAAACCTACAAATAGTAAAGTGACAAAAGTACTATGTATCCTTAGAATTCTACCCTCAGCCTTGAAATGATGTGCATTTTACTTATTGTTCCTGCTCACAAAGAAAAATTAATATTAGGGAACTTCATTTTTCATTATTTATGAAACAATAAAAAAATTATCTTCCGTCTTTTCGTGTATAGGTAAGAGTTAATGACAAGGAATCCTAAAAACTCAAATAGTAGAATGCAAGTACCAGAAAGAAAATAAATATCAGTGCTACTAATTTTATTGTACTTTTTATCAATTCAGACATGCTGGGTTTTTCAGGAGGGAAAATGGCTTGTCTGCTTTTTGCTCGTGATACTTCATGATACTTACCAATGTTATGATCCCTTTTGAAAATTCAGGGTAGAAGTTTCTTTTTATTATAAAGGGAAATTATACAAAACACTTGAGAACTAAATTCCAAATCACATACCTGTTAGCAGGACAAGAATACAAAAAAAAAAAAAAAAAAAAAAAAGTAAAAAAAAGGTGGGAAGATACAAAAAAAAGGTGGGAAGATACAATCTTTTGATATAGATAGAAAAACTGATCCTTGCTTTCCTTAGGACTATTCAGGAGAAAAAGAAAACATGGAATTGTAACTACTAGTCAGATTGTTTATATTATCTTTGCAGTTAAACTAGAAACAGCTATTTAAGCTATCAATGGGAGCAACTATAGAAATCTTATGTGGGGAAAGGAATATTCTTCAGTTTTTGAGGCAATATTTGGGCATTTTTATCCACCCGCTATTTAATTAAAGCTCATTTTGTTTTTGAGATAAGAAGTTATCAATTAAGGGGGAAGATGCCACACTCTGCATGGAAGTCACAGGCACAAATCCATCCCTGCTCCAGGGAGGGACCTGGGGGTGCTGACTGACAGCAGCTGAACATGAGCCCACAGTGTGCCCGGGCTGCCAAGAGGGCAAAGAGCATCCCGGCCTCTGTCAGGAACAGTGTGACCAGCAGGGCCAGGGAGGGGATCTGACCCTGGTACTCAGCCTTGGTGGGGCTGCACCTCAAGTACTGTGTGCAGTTTTGGGCACCAGAGTATAGCAAGGACATGGAGGTGCTGGAGAAGGGCAGCCAGGCTGATGAGGGGCCTGGAGAACAGGTATTATGAGGAGAGGCTGAAGGAGCTGGGGCTGATCGGCCTGGAGAAGAGGCTGAGGGGAGACCTTGCTGCCCTCTTCAGCTCCCTGAAAGGAGGCTGTAGTGAGGCTGGTGTTGGCCTCATCTGCCCAGTGACTCATGATAAGACAAGAGGAAATGGGTTTAAGATGCACCAGGAGTGGTTCACAGTAGATATTAGGAGAAATTTATTCACTGAAAGAGTGGTGAAGCACTGGAACTGGTTGTCTAATAAATTACTCTGTAAGAATCTAGCCTAAGGTGCAGGTTTGCAGAGTTACCTCATAACATAGTCACTTAATCTTTGTTATTAGAAGAGCTTTCTTCAAAACACATGCAAGAATTACCTTCTTCCATTGTTATTCTCTTTGGATATTCTTAATACTTGTTACTCTCTGCAGTATCTACTCCTGAAACATATATGGAGAGCTAGCAAATACCATTTCAGTTACTCTGTAGCTAAGCAGCTTTATTCCATTTTTAAGAGCTTTCCATCTGAAATAGCACTTTCTTCTCGTACATCTGTTTGTACTTTTCCTCTTTGATCTTCCCTTGTTTGTTTATAACTTTCTCATATTTTAGAGCACATATTATATACTCTTCACTGCTCTAGAGGAAAAATTTACCTCAAATTTCTGTTACCCATTTTTTCAATCATGCTGAGTTATTTTTCTGAGATTTATTACTATAAATATCCCAGCTTCATTTCCCAGCTTGCATATCTGCAGGTGTACAAAATAGTGATATAAATAGCAAACCTAACTTCTGATAAGCAACAGGACTCTCTAGTTAGAAGAAGAAAGCTGAGTAAAAAAGAAAGCTGTCACCCAAAGTTTTTATGCTAAATCATCCTTACACTCAGGTATGCCTATATGTGCTCTGCTCTCCTGTTAAATTCAGAGAAAATTCAAGAACTTGAACCCTGGTTCTCTCAGGGTTATCTGGTAATCTGATGTGTGGGCAGGATGTTTTTTGTTCTACAGTAGCCTACAACAAGTTAGGTCACAGAACAAAACAAAACAAAAAAAAGGGGCTGACTGCTTGGATTTTGAAATATCCTGAAACAAAATTATTTTGAGAATTTACAAACAAATTCATGGTTACTGCAGAAGACTGTTGAAACTGGCATATACTGTGTTTCTAATAGGATATCCAAGCAATCCTCCAGCTCAATCCAGCATGAAATATTTATTTATAGTACCTACAAAATGCAGTATTTCCACGTATCTTTTTTCTGATGTTATCTATAGGCTACACTCTTCTGTTATTTTGGGTTTCATTTTTTCTCCTAAGATTTCCAATAAAAACAACTTTCATAAATTGCCAGTTTTGAAAGAAATTACCACAGTTTATCAAATATTGTTTTAAAATAATGTGAAGGACAAATATTGTATTAAAATATTTTTTAAAATGCAAGGAAAATGTTAATAAGACCAGTAGATGAAGCTTATACACACACTAGCTTTGCTCTCAGTCTTAGGTAAACAGGTGCATTGTAACTTCATTTGGCACATTATATTCCTTCTCAACAAAAGCTCATTAGGAGTCTTTCATCTACAGGAAGTTAAACAAAGCTGGATGAATTAAATAATATTTTTCATGAAAATGTATCATCTATTTTTCTATCTACACACATTATTCATTGTTTTATAAACAATATGAAAGTTTTAAAAATTCAGTTAAGATCCTGAAATGGAGCAAACCAATCTTTTCTGAAAAGAGTATGTGGCAAATATAAAATGAGACTGGGAACTACTTGAGCACAAACTAAGAAAAAAGGTCAGTTCTAAACCAGAGATGAAACAAATAAATTTATTGCAGTTAATTTGAAATTCTTTATCTTTCTTCTCTGGATATAAATATCACTAGTTCTTACTATCTGAGAAAAAATGTTTTTTCTACTTTTATATTTATAGTTAAAATGTGAAAGTATTACAGAATATAGTAAAAAGAAGTTTTGAAATTAAATGTTGACTCCCCTCAAAAAGATGAATGGTGTTCTGAAATTTGAATAAACTTGCATACATTTTTTTTTTCTTAAAAAAATTTGTACCAACCTCCCTCCCCCTAAAAGATAAAAATAAGCCAAATGAAACCCAGTCAAAAATGCCCATAAGAGAAGTGGTACATTATGGTCAGTTACTTGATACCCTACATCAGGAATCCCTATTATAAAATGTGTGTGCGTGGAGGGAGATTTTCCAGCTGCCAAGTTCTTAGCCAACACTAAAACAAAAAGTTATGACTACAAAAAAACCCCAACCTTTTTCATGATTAGGGGACTGGAATTTCATACTCTGCTAAGGAAACCCTTCAAAGATTTGCTGAACAAGGGTAACTTTGAAGAGTCTCTTTGAGGTACATCTAATGCTGCCTCCCTTCAACGATCCTGAGGCTTTAAGCTGTGCAATGCTGGATCAGCAATGCCTGGATCAGCTGAACACCTGAGTTCAGCACAATTTGCATTTTCTCATTCTCTGTGTCTCATTAGAATCAGAGAGAATTTCTATCTGACTCACCTGGATTTGAAATCAAATCAATTAGCATTTTTAAAGTACCCTGAGAATATCAGGTGATAAATCCCACAGAAAATAAAATACCCACAATAAAGTTGTCAAATATTTCATATATCTGGAAGTCTCTTTAGAAGTTTAAACTGAGTTTAAAAGAAGAATCTATATGGTAAAAATGTACAATCAAAATAAACAGTCTTTGTCTTACAGCATTACATAATTTTGGTTCACAGACATATTCTGTTGCAGCTGATAATAGGCCACTCAGTGGGAATGTGAATGTAAATGAAGTGCTAAATGATGAATTACACCCCTCTGATTACACATCAGAAATAACATCCTTTATCTAGGCTGTTAGTGCCAAGAATATTACTTAATACAACAGAAGGGGTTGAAGGGAAACAAGGAAAAATGCAGTGTAAGTGCAGCATTATTCAATAACAAATGCAGTGTGTAGACAGGGTATTCTTTTGTATCAGTGTGTCCAGGGTATGCATTTACATTATTGTTCAGGGTTTTTTTTTAAGATATTTTTTGAGAAAATGTTTGATGAAAGATTGTGTTTGATCCACACCAAATTTTCCTTTGGATCATCAATAAAAGCCTTTAAAGCAGATGGAAAGAAGAGGTAACCAATGCCATAGCCACAAACTAAGTACTCAGATCCTGATCTACTTAAACACTTAAACATATGTTTAGTTTAAAATATGCATGTCCCGTTTTAAGTTTAGTTGTGTGCTTAAAGCTAAGCTTATATCCAAATGCTTTGTTTATCAAAGCTGAACTGAGCCATATTCAGGCACAATACACATGTAACACTTAGACCTCTGAAGCACTTAGCACACTCCTAACTGTTTTCTATCTAATTAGCAGTGATAAATTTTCTCAATTCATTGGTTTTCTGTATCTTCTCAGTTTCCAGCATCTCCCACATTATCAAACTACCTGCTAATCAGCTCTTCATTCTCCATAAGCATATGTAACTTTGCATGAAACATAAATTAACTCTTCTGGTGTCCTCTGCTAAATCAGCATCAGTGTTTTTCCAAGCCAGATGTTCTATACAAATGATTGCTTTTAGTCTCCAGTATCTCCAAAACAGAGGACCATGGCAATGCATTTCTTCCTAGTCTGAAATATCTCTCTCCAAGTATTATCGCACACTGAAGTTTAAAGTCTTTTAATTCAGAAAGCCATTAAAGATCTATTTCTGTCTATCCTGTCTATTTTTTTAACTTTCACTGAAAGAAGACAGCATGTATCATCTCTGCAATCATTTCTGCTGTTTCACGGAGAATATTCTACCTTTCTAGAAATATAACACATTTTGAATCTTCTTCAAATGAGGAGGACATTTCCACCAGTCATGCATTTTTGAGCCAGATGATCCTAAGTGAAAAACTAACAAATTAAAGTGTCGCTCCTGTGCATTCCCCTTGTACTCAACACTGGTGAGGCTACACCTAAAATAATGGGTTTAGTTTGGGGCCCTCCACTACAAGGGCATTAATGTGCTGAAGCATCCCCAGAGAAGGGCAAAAAGCTGGTGAAGGGTCTAAAACTCAAATCCTGTAGGGAGTGGCTGAGAGAATGGGTGTCATTTAGTCTGCACAAAAGTAAGCTGAGGGAAGACCTTATGACTACCTACAACTACCTGAAAGGAGGTTGTAGTGAGGTGGGAGATGGTCTCTTCTCACACGTAACTGCTGATAGGATGAGAGGAAATTATCTCAAGTTGTGTCAGGGGGGGATTAGGTTGGACATTAGGAAATCATCTCCATCAAAAGGGTTGCCAGGCACTGCAAAGGGGTTCCCAGGGCAGGGCTGGAGTAACTATCCCTGGAGGTATTTAGAAGCTGTGTAGTTGTGGTGCTTAGGGACATGGTTTAGTGGTAAATTTGACAATGGGTTATTGTTTGGACTTGATGATCATAAGGGTCTTTTCCAATAAAAATGGTTCTATGATTTGATGATTCCTGCTTGTGAAACTTCTCGTAGCCCTTTCCGCTGGGATAAAAAATGCTGTGCTGGAAACCTGCCAACTTCTTGGCTTTTTGTTTGTCACAAAAAGTGTCGAAGAGGTCAGGTATACCAGGTAAACCCAGAATATCTGTCCAGCTTTTTCAATGGTCTTGCCTTGGTGGTACCATTTGCCACTTCCAAAGCTTCAAATGCGAGCAAAAGCAGAACACAATCTCAATGTGTTAGCAGCAGCAGCTCCACCAAGCTAACAGGAGGATCATGTAGTAAAAAAACTGTTCAGTCACATAAGCCACCAGGTATTAAAGGGAACGCAGACAGGGAACAGATCTGGAGCAGTAAGTGCCTTTGTTACTTTGAGAGCAGACCACTTTTTAATCCATCTTGTTGCTTTTACTTTCCTTTCATCTGCGGCCCACAGCCAAGGCTTTTGAGGAACTCAAACCGGGAATGTGGCCAACTGCTACAAAGGTTATAACATGGTTTCCGAATTCTCTTCTTGGGTAAAGCAGATGTTGTTTAAAATACTGCATGCAAAACACTAAAATAAGAATGACCAATAAAGCAAGGAACTACAACAGCACAATCCCCAGAATAGATTTTATCCATTGTGTATGTTTGGCAGCTGGTCTCTGAGTGTTGCACTAAGTGAGAAAAGAGGGAGGGAAAATAACAAACGAACTAAAAAAAACACACAACAAAAAAAGAGTTTAAAAAGAATCTGAACCTCCTAAAAGTGAAGATGGCAAAGTGTATTTCCTTAAGAAAATACCAGGAACTATGCTTCTTACTGTCCCATGCTTTTCCAATTGCTCATTATTTAATTATAGTAATTTTATTGCATCTATTGTTACATTTCCTTACAGGCAGAAAGAGAACAGAAAGTCTTCATTCAAACTTGCATTTATTTAAAACTGAAGGAATCACAAACCAGGGAAGAACAAAACTAAAGACTTGCAGTGTTTAATGTACCATGATCTGGATGAAAGTACAAGATCCTTCATCTCTTATTAAACTACCTTTTTACAAAAGTGGAAAATGCACATAGCCACTCATTCTTCAATAGGAGCATATTTACAGTGTCATACTTGCCTTAAGCAGGTTTTTCTAAAAGCTTCTTTCCTGTAGCCAATGCTCTTTATCCCAAGCTTTATGAAGCTTATTGTCTCTGGAGGCAGCACTGTGAGGATTATATCCTCTGATTTGCAATAGTTTGTACTGAGATCTACAAATCAAAGATTTGCCCAATTTTTCACAGATAGGAATTTGATTGTTGGATTTATTCTAGAAGCATTGTTAGACCAGTGGCAACAATTAAACTCAAAGTACTTGTATATAATTTTTTGTTATGTAAACAAATGTATGCATTATTTGCATGCAAACCTAATATCCTACAAAGCAAAGGCAAAGCCTGAGAAATTAATAGCTGTTTTCAGCAGAATTGTGCCTGACTAAACAGGGTCAGCATACTTTGTGTGTATCTAACAATTTGGCTACCATTCAAACAACCTTCTTCCATTTCAAGTTGTACCTTGGAAACGAGTGCCTTTATCCCCTCAGATAAAACAGGGACAGTACATACTGAGGGTGAGGGATTTTTCAACTTCTGGTCTGCATATCTATGGGTTACTAAGAGAAAGAAACTCACTGCCCATAGCCTCTATACAGATTTGAAGCTCCTGCAAAAATTAAGTTTGCTGCAAAGAGAATGAATTTTGCAGCATCCTTCCCCTCACAATACTCTCTCATGTGAATAACCTGCTGATAACCTGTCCATATTTTTACAGAAAACCTGCAGGTTGCAGGTGGGGAAACACAGTACTACTGAGGCATACTTCCAACCCCCACCTATCCCTAAATCTCTAACAGCTAATAAAAGAAAGAAAAAGCTAAAATGAAAAACAAAACTCTTCTTTCTCAAGGAAAATCTTGTTCCCACAAAGACAAATACTAGAGACTCTGTGGTGCCATCCAGGCAGTGCTGCAGGTATGTGTTGGGATATCTCCTGGGGTTTGGTCAGACCAAGACATGTCATGTCTACCCTCCAACAGAACTGCTTTGGTTTCAATAGGGCCAGGTGGCAGTGAAGATCTCCATCCAGACCTGGATGTTGAGCATTATTCCTGTGTCCAAGAGTTCAGACATAGTATTGGAAGTCTACTGAATGTTCTTCTATTGCTTTAGATTTTATCTGCTAAAAGTCTAGAGATGGCAGTGCTGGGTGGATGTACATCCATTGTACACATGTACATACAGAGACAGGTATTCCATGGTTGGTTTATACAGCCATAAAATCATTTACTGGAATAGTGAGAAAAGCAAGCTTTTCTTCCCATCTGTATGCTTGCTAACATTTGTCACGCTGCTAAGAATAAACATAAGAAGATAACCTTCAAATGGACAATATTATCTACAGACCCTGAAGGTGATTAAGTATTTGTCTCCCTTGGAGGCAGAGATATCTCAGAATTTTACCTTCTACTTCTTCAGAATGTTTTGGCAAATTGCACATTCCCTGCTGTGTCTTCTGCTGTCATTTCTCTTTCCTTGAACTTACATGCCAAACAGGACACTGTAGTTCTGAGGTACTATATGCTTCTATAGGCTGGAATTAATGTGCCTCATCAAGGTATAAGGAAATCATTTCTTCCTGTTCACTCTTGCTCTGCAAAGAGTGCATCAGCTCAATAATTTTGTTCTTTTTTCACTCTAATCTTCTCTCTGCTCAACCTTGTCTTCCTTGCACACAGTGTACTCTGCAATGCTGATTTCTAAACTCAAACTGGAAAATTAAGTACAAAAAGATGATAATCTGTCTGGGACAAAAGGAACAATTTCAGTAGTTTCAAGTTTATATAGCAGGAGAAGGTCTTCATACCACTTCAGTTGTATAGATAAAAAACAGGGAAAGGTTTATATAAGTTCAGTGTCAAGCTCTGATGCTGCAAGATTACTTTGCACTTCACTAAACTGTACACACGTAAAGAGGCCTTGCAGAGATTTCCTAACTGTGCTTGTAGAATTACTCCTCAAGAAAAGATGTGCTAAAGTGACACAGGAGTCAGCATCACAGAATAATTGAGGTCAGAAGGGACCTCTGGATATTGTCTAGTTCAATCTCATGCTCAAAGCAGGATCACCTACTGCAGGTTACTCAGCACTGTGAACGGTTGAGTTTTTAACATCTCCATTACCTCTCTGAGCAGTCTGTTCCAGAGTCTGACCACCCTCAATGGGAAAATATTTCTTTTGTTATGTTTAAACAGAATTAAACATATTTCACTTGCCTCAAATCTGGCTTCATCTTTTTTACACCTTCTCATCAGCTATTATGCAGTTTGTTAAGTCCCTCCAGAACCTTCTCCAGGCTAAGTAGTTCCAGCTCTCTTAGACTCTCCTTCAATGAAAGACACTCCAGTCCCTTCATCATCTTTGTTGCCCTGCACCCAGCTTCCTCCAGTCCGTCTTGTACTGGGGAGCCTAGAACTGAAACCAGCACTTCAGATGTATCTGTGCAGAACAGAAGGGAAATATTACTTGACCCAGCCTCCTTATGCAGTCTAGGGTGCTGCAAGAGTGCATTTTTGGTTCATGTTCATCTTCTTGCCCATCAGGACCTCAAGGTCCTTCTCTGAAAATTTCTTTCTGGGTAAATCATAGAATCATAGAATCATAGAATTGGCTGGGTTGGAAGGGACCTCAGAGATCATCAAGTCCAACCCTTGATCCACTATCGCTGCAGTTACCAGCCCATGGCACTGAGTGCCACATCCAGTCTCTTTTTAAATAGCTCCAGGGACTCAGAATCCACCACCTCCCTGGGCAGCCCATTCCAATGCTTGATCACCCTCTCAGTAAAGAAATTCTTTCTGATGTCCAACCTAAACCTCCCCCGGTACAACTTGAGACCTCTTGTGCCCTCTTGTCTTGCTGAGGGTTGCCTTGGAAAAGAGACCAACCCCCCCCTGGCTCCAACCTCCTTTCAGGGAGTTGTAGAGAGTGATGAGGTCTCCCCTGAGCCTCCTCTTCTCCAGGCTGAACAGCCCCAGCTCCCTCAGCCTCTCCTCATAGGATCTGTGCTCGAGTCCTTTCACCAGCCTGGTTGCCCTCCTTTGGACCTGCTCCAGGACCTCGATATCCTTCCTGAACTGAGGGGCCCAGAACTGGACACAGTACTCAAGCTGTGGCCTCCAGCGCTGAGTACAGGGGCAGAATCACTTCCTTGGACCTGCTGGCCACACTGTTCCTGATACAGGCCAGGATGCCATTGGCCTTCTTGGCTACCTGGGCACACTGCTGGCTCATGTTCAGCTTCCTGTCAATCCAGACTCCCAGGTCCCTCTCTGTCTGGCTGCTCTCCAGCCACTCTGTGCCCAGCCTGGAGCTCCCCATGGGGTTGTTGTGGCCAAAGTGCAGGACCTGGCACTTGGCCTTGTTGAACCTCATCCCATTGGAATCAGCCCAACTCTCCAGTCTGTCCAGGTCCCTCTGCAGAGCCCTCCTGCCTTCCAGCAAATCAACACTTCCCCCCAGCTTAATGTCATCTGCAAACTTGCTGGTGATGGACTCAATCCCCTCATCTAAATCGTCAATAAAGATATTAAATAGAACTGGGCCCAACACTGATCCCTGGGGGACACCACTAGTGACCGGCCGCCAACTGGATGCAGCCCCGTTCACTCTCTGGGCCCGGCCCTCCAGCCAGTTCCTAACCCAGCACAGGGTGCTCCTGTCCAAGCTGTGGGCTGACAGCTTTTTCAGGAGAATGCTGTGGGAGATGGTGTCAAAGGCCTTGCTGAAGTCCAGGTAGACCACATCCACCGCCTTCCCCTCATCCACCAGGTGGGTCACCTGATCATAAAAGGAGATCAGGTTGGTCAGACAGGACCTGCCCTTCCTAAACCCGTGCTGGCTGGGTCTAATCCCTTGCCCATCCTGCAGGTGCTGTGTGATTACACTGAGGATGATCTGTTCCATAACCCTGCCAGGCACTGAGGTCAGGCTGATGGGCCTGTAGTTTTCCGGGTTCTCCTTCCAGCCCTTTTTGTGGATTGGCGTGACATTCGCCAACTTCCAATCATCTGGGATGTCCCCAGTGAGCCAGGACTGTTGGTAGATGATAGAGAGAGGCTTGGTGAGCTCTTCTGCCAGCTCTCTCATCACCCTTGGGTGGATCCCATCTGGTCCCATAGACTTGTGGGGATCCACTGACTGTTTCCTCCTGGATTACAGGGGGGCTGTTTAGATTCTTGTCACCTTCTATAAGCTCCAGAAGCCAGCTGTCCTCAGGATAACCTGTCTTACTGTTGAAAACTGAGGCAAACAAGGTGTTAAATACCTCAGCCTTTTCTTCATCTTTGACAACTATATTCCCGCCCATGTCCAGTAAAGAATGGATGTTTTCCTCGCCCCTCCTTTTGCCATTGATGTATCTGTAGAAGGACTTTTTGTTATTCTTCACAGAGGTGGCGAGATTCAGTTCAAGTTGTGCCTTTGTCTCTCTTTCTTTCTACACAACCTAACTATATTCCTAAATTCCTCCTGAGTAGTTAGTCCTTTTTTCCATAATTGGTAGGCCCTCTTTTTAACCCTAATTTCTTTCAAAGTCTCCCAGTTCAGCCAGACCGGTCGTCTTCCCCGCCAGCTCGCCTTTCGGCACACTGGGACAGCCTGCTCCTGTGCTTTCAAAACTTGCTCCTTGAAGTACGTCCATCCCTCCTGGACCCCTTTGTTTTCAAGGGCTGTATCCCAGGGTATACTCTGGACTAGTCTTCTGAATAGGCCAAAATCTGCCCTCCAGAAGTCCAAGGTAGAGGTTTTATTGATGACCCTCCTTGTATCCCTGAGTATTGAAAACTCTATTATTTCATGATCGCTGAGTCCCAGGTGTCCACCAACCACTACATCTCTCACCAGCCCCTCTCTGTTTGTGAAAAGAAGGTCAAGCGGGGCTCCATCCCTGGTATGCTCATTTACCAGCTGGAGCAGGAAATTATCTTCTATACACTCTAGGAATCTCCTAGACTGCCTCCTCTCTGCTGTGTGGAGTTCCCAGCAGATGTCTGACAGGTTAAAGTCACCCACGAGAACAAGGGCTGATGATTTTGAAACATCTGCCAACTGCTCGTAGAATAATTCATCACCCTCATCCTCATGATTGGGTACTCTGTAACAGACTCCCACCAGGATGTCAGCTTTGTTTGCCTTCCACCTGATTCTGGCCCACAGGCACTCCACCTTATTATTACCGACTTCAACTTCTACAGAGTCAAGAGACTCTCTAACATACAGGGCTACCCCTCCACCTCTCCTTCCCTGCCTGTCCTTTCTGAAGAGCCTGTAGCCACCCATGGCAGCACTCCAGTCATGGGACTCATCCCACCACGTTTCCGTGATAGCGACTACATCATAGCTTTCCTGCTGCACGATGGCTTCCAGCTCCTCCTGTTTGTTGCCCATGCTGCGTGCATTGGTGTACAGGCACTTCAGCTGGGCTGCTGGTTTGTCTCTTAACTTGGGCTGTCCACCCTTGGGCTCCTTTCTGGAGAGCCCAGTTTCAACCCCTCCCCCCTTCAAACCTAGTTTAAAGCCCTCCTTATCAGGCCCGCCAACTTATGGGCTAGAGTCCTTTTTCACCTGTTAGATAGACGCAGCCCATTTGTCCCAGTCTTGTGCCCCTTGTGCACAAAGTTATTCCTCTCCCCATAAAGGACTTTACATTTTCCTTTGTTGAGCTTCACAAGATTTCTGTCAGCATGTTTCTCATGCTTCGTGTTTCTTTCAGTGTTGTCTGAATGGCTATCTGGGTACATCAAGTTTTCCTCCCAGTTTTATACCATCTGCAAAATTGCTGATGGTGCTCCTGGTCTGATCATCCAAGACATTAATGAAAATTTTAAATAGCATCAACCCCAGTGTGTGCCCTCAGGGCCTTTGTGGATGTTGTGGTACACCAGGCACATCAGAGCAGTAGTTTTCATTGTCTTTCTATCTCATCCTCTTTAACAGTTTAGTTTATGAGGATCTTCTGGAAGAAAGTGTCAAAAGTCTTACTAATATTAAGATGTAATGCTCTCCTCTCCTTCTCCAAGCCTGTTATCTCACTGTATAAAGCTATTGGATTAGTTAGGTAGGAAAATTTAGTTCAGAGCTCATGGACTCATTTGTGTGTGTGTGTGTATGTTCATACAAGTGCATATTTAAAATATAGATTGAAAAATTAAAAAGTGCAGAAAATGGTAAAAACATAAGTTAACAATATGCATTTCATTATAAAATGTGATAGGAGAGATGAGGACAAGAAGGATACTAAGGAAATCTTCATCTCTGCTGAGGCTAGATGTGGTAATCAGGCACCATTCCAAACTCAAGCTGCCTATGGGATGCTTTCCACAAAGTCACAGCTATGTTATCGTAAAAATATAATCATGCATATGGGCAGACAGAAAGATGTCTTTGAATGCAAGAAAAAACATCTTTTCACCTTTTCAAATAAGAGGTTTTAGCTTGAGCTCTCTCAGGAAACAAAGACAGCAGTCCTCACACAGTTTCTGCCCTGGAATGTACCCTCACTTTGGCAGCAGCAGGCAGCCTTATAGCTCCAGTGCAGCTGGTGTGGTCTTATTATTTGTAGATGGACTTAAACCTAAACAACTGGACTCTAGCTCAAAGCCCTCTGTTCTCAAGGTAGTGGTGTTGTGGACTTCAGAAGATTTACAAAACCAGAAGGGGCTTTCTCAAAAATTGAATATAATAATCAAAATATAATATCAAACTTAGGAGGGAGAAAGAAAGGCTCTAGGTAACTAAATCATCTCTACTTAAAGCCCTTCCAAACTGAGTCAGTTGGAACCTTGGACCACGAAATAAATATGCCTGTACATAGTTTCAAACACTATCAGTTTCAGTTCTGCAGAGTAATTTCTGGAAATCTCTCTGACACTTTCATAATTTTAAACATATCTACTTATAGTATATGTGTTGCATAAAAATAGAAGATGAAAAGGAAAGGGTTAAGTAGAGAGTATTGTGTGTCACAAGTAAATGCAGAATAAAGGGGGGAAGTGTGGAAGGAGGTGCAGAAAGACAAGTCTGTGTCTGTCAAAACATGAGAATCAGAAATGATTAGAGTCCAAATTACAAGTCTGTCTGTCATGAAGCATGATAGATTTAAAATACAGGAGAAGGCAAATGACAGTTAAATAACAAGCTGGAAAAACTTTTGCCAAAAAAGAAAAATCACAGAAAAGTACCCTGACACAGCCAATCAAATTAACAGAGCTCATCTTCATGGAAAATTGCTTATTGTAAATGAAGGTAAATAACTGTCTAGAGGAAAAACAGACAATGGGACTTAATGAACAGTCTGAACATCACTGTTTACTGCATGAATCATTATCACTGAATCCATAGCCAACTGAATTGGAAGAAAGCTCAGAAATTATCTGAAATAATCTGTCCACCTGGACAGAAATTTGTTTGACACAGCATAGTTCATTCGTGTCTCTGAAGGACACACAGTATTTGCTAATGCTCCTGAATATTTCATAATTGGCCAACTTTTCTTAAATATAGAGACACATGGGATAGATATTTTTAAAAGATATCCTAGGAGTTAATTTTCAGTATGACTGATAATTCATGTCCATCTTTTATACACTGTTTGCCTTACAAAACACTCAGCTTGTCTCTCATCCAAGTTTCAGGCTATGATAGAAAATAATATTGGCTTTGCAAATAACTTTGTGGAACAAATACTCCCAGAAATATGAATCTGAATGTCAAAATTGCATTTCCAATTTAGACTTGCCAAACTGTCAGAATATTTGTTATTTTTCTTAAAACCCCAGCTGCTAAAATCAAGAGAAAGTAGAATAATTTAAACTTTTGTTTAAGTAGATGTTTTAGACCCCTTAGAAGATGAATAGTCTTAAATTGTAATGCAAATTACTCAGCAGCCAGAAAAGAAAGAGGAAAAACATGTTGCATTAGGAAAAACAAACCAAAACAATACCAAAAAAACCCCTACCCACGAAAAACCCAACCTTGAACTATTTTTATGGCAAGTTGATGCTTTTCTGAGCCTTGCTTGTCAGTTTGGTAACACTTAACCTCTGGGACACTTCGGTGATCTCGGGGAGATCAGGTGGAAATTACTGTATTTAATGTTAAAGAAAAAGCAGTTGCTCATAAATTCGAATTTGTGTCCCAATTAAGAGCCTAAATTTTTAGGTTTTAGATTTCTCTCTGCACTCCCCACTAATTTGTGTTGCTGTATAAATAAGACTGAGTGGGAGAGCGGGGGAACAAGGAAGCAAACTCAGCGCTGTCACTGCCTGCACTGACAAGTTTTCTCTCAGCTGTTTCTGTCAGAAGCCAACAACAAGCTCTTGTACATAGAATATGCTGAGAAGAGGTAGCAAGTTGCTTCTCTGGGAACTGTTGTGGCTAGATATCTAGCCCCAAAGGAAAGGATGTGTTACCATTCTACCTGAGCTACCTAAAGTGCTGAATATCCTCTGGAGACACAGCTTCTACCACTCTTATCACTTTGTTGAGTCTCATCTACTCTTGTAGTTAATGATTCACTGGATGATGACATTTGCTGAGGTTATGTCATCCAATAAGCTCTCATCTAAAGGAACCTGAATAAGCCAGGCTTCTTTTGCACTTAATGAAAAGTAGAGTAAAATAAG
The DNA here is from genome assembly GCF_036169615.1 of Heliangelus exortis. Classification (NCBI taxonomy): domain Eukaryota; kingdom Metazoa; phylum Chordata; class Aves; order Apodiformes; family Trochilidae; genus Heliangelus; species Heliangelus exortis. Next base: position 102,193,001 of record NC_092424.1, on the reverse strand, counting down.
AGATGCTCTGTTTATGTTGATCAGTAATGGCCTTTCATTGCCCCTGGAATTGGTCCTCCAAAGCACTGGAAGAGCCAGGATCTGTAGCAGATATTTTAAAGATTCACCAATAGTTATCACATATTCACACACAGTATCAGATGAAACAACTGTGCCTAGAATGGCTTCAGTTTGCCAATCTCTAACACCTTGCACATAAGGAAATCCTTTAACAATGGAATGAAGTCCAAACTAAACAGAGAAGAATTGTTTTGAAGGATGGCTCATTTCCTACTTCTGGCTCTTTACTGTTGATTATTTAAGCACTCATTTCACTTTATAAATGGAAACTGAATCATAGTTTACCACTGGAAAATTATTGGAAATCAGAGTCCATTCGAGTCACAGACATGGCTATTTCCTCTCTGGACAGGAAGACAATGCTCAAATGGTCCTTTCGGGAGCTCTGAATGATAAAAAACCTGTTTCTAGCCTCTTTCAAAAGGGTCTGTGTAGTGTTTTTATATTTCACTTAAGGAAAAAAAAAGTCAGGATATCACTCTCCAAACATGGATGTTAAAGCAGGAAAAAGGAAAGGTGAATATACATTTTCTATTTGTCTAGACAGCATAAAGTCTGCTTGCAAACCTGGAATGAAGGAGGCCCTCTAGCTTTTCACTTCCCTCTTCATAACTTATTGGTCTATTTATTTTCATTTATATACAGAAGAGACCGGAAAAGGCAGATCCATGGCTGCAGGCCCATGTGACAGTATTTTTGTAACTAATTATTATAATACACAATTCATTTCAGTTCATCTAACAATGCTAACAATTTCCAGATAGAAGCTAAACAGTTTTAAAAAAAACACCCTTTCCCTCTTGCTTTAACTTCTGTTCTTCTCCAAGAGAAGGTAGATGGTTTTCACTGCTTGTCTTAGAAAGCAGGTGCAGGATATTTGTGGTGAGGTCTAAAGTCCAGAGACTGGAGAGGGAGATTCTGAGTCAGTGGGTCTAAGAGCAGAAACAGCAGAGCTGGACTGGGGAAGCCTCAGGAAATGTGGCTGCTGATGGGATGGACAAAGCAGCTACCATCCATTTCAAAGCTACTGTAAGGCTGTAGCTCAGACTATTCAAAACACACCCATGACAATATCATGCACAAAGAACTTGTTTTATGTCTCATGTGACCTGTGATCAAATACAAACTTGTGTGTCATAGATGTTTTCAGTTGTCTAGACTCCTTTCTTATCAGTGGAGAAAGGCACTTCTTGCAGCATAGATTAGTTTCTCTTCAATTAGGTGTCCCTAACAGGTCACTTGAATACCATTTTTAATTATTTTCTTTTTTTTTCTTATTCTACACAAAGAGAACAGGTTGACTGGCACAGACATAAACATCCACACTGAAGACTTCTGGAGTTTTTTACTATTTTAATGACAAACACTTGTCACAGTACTCCAGACTCCCTTCACAAGTAGTGGATGGGGTAAGATGCTCACTCAGGTGCTTTTTCTCAAAGTTATTTTCTAGTCAGCAGGTTACCAGCCTCTTGAGTGGCATGGGGTTACTCTACCCCAGATACAGGACTTTGCAGTTACCTTGGTTTAACTTCATGGGGTTTATGTCATCTTGTTTCTCCAGTTTCTGGAGTCTCTCTGAATTGTAGTCCTACTCTCCAGCATATTGACTGTTCCTCCCACATCACTGATCTTGCTGAGGGTTCACTCCATCTCAACACCCAGGTAACTAATGAAGATGTTAAAAATTACTGCTCTTAGGAGTAACCCCTGACAAAATTGGCTGCCACTTGGACTTCATAGAACAGATCAAAATCCTTTGACAATGATCAGTCAGGTAATTTTCTATGTGCTCACAGGTCCAAATACCTGAGCTGTGTCCTATCCTTTTAACCATGGACAACATCTGTTTCTTTCTGCTCATCTACAGAGCCATCTCTCTCATTAGAGAAACCAAAGACTCTGGTTAGACATGATTTTTAAACCTATGCTGGCTGTTCCCAGTTTTCTGTCCTTCTTGTGCCTGGACGTGGCTACCAGGAGGATAGGTCTCCTCATCTCCCCTGACAAGCTCTAGCCACCAGTATTGGGCACCTCTCTGGGGGTGGCAGTGGACTGGAATGTGGGCCTATGGGCAGGACCCACAGACAGGGAGGAGTGGGATGTAGAGAGCAGGAGGCCAGCCCTGCTGTGGCTTCTCTGGGGCAGAGGTTGATGGCCCCAGGGGCTGTCAGGGGGTTCTGGGCTATGGGTAAGTGGGAGGAACATTGGAGAGGCTGATGGTGATTTGTCTTTCCAAGAAACTGTTCCATGTGATGGAGGCCTGCTTTCTTGGAGATAGCTGAATGCCTGCCTGCCAATGGGAAGTAGTGAATGAATTCCTAATTTTGCTTGCTTGCATGCACAGGTTTTGCTTTGGGAACTGAACTGTCTGTATCTCAGCCCATGAGTTTTTTCCCATTTATTCTTCTGATTACCAGGGTAGGGAAATGATGGATTGGGGGGTGGGGCTCAGCAAGTGGCTGTGTGGGGCTAAGCTGTCTGCCAGGGTTAAATCACCACAATTACTAGTATCCTGTATTTCCATACTTTCAGCACGGTGCTCAGAGACCCCAGATGACATGGGATACTTGTTATAACATGTGCAGAAGCACTTTTATCATCTCCCCCTTCCACACCTCCAGTTTAGGAATGTTGTCAAGTATCAAGGGGATTAGTTTCAAACGTCAAAAGCAGATGTGGGGTTATGAGCAAAGCTTTTTAAAATTATTTATTTATTTAAAAGAAATACAAAAACCTGTATTTCAGATACCTTAGATAAGGAAATGTGAATCACTTCAAACAATCCCGGTTTTTCAAAGCAATTTATATTCTAGACTGTTGGTCTGCAGACTTCCAAATGGAATGCTAATTATCCACTTTCTTCCCCAGCTAAAAGCTTTCCAGAGTCTGACAGAAGGAAAGGCACTAGACTGCTGAACAACAATATCATGCTTTCAGTGGGAAAGGCAACTATAAAATGTTTCCTGCAGCCTAATTCTTCTAGCATCAGCTGATCCTTTGCTAGTCCCTACTTGACATCAATTAATCTCTCCTCAACACTTTACCATTCCCCAGGGCCTTAGCTGATATTCCTTTACTTTCTGATGCATTTAAAATGGAAGATGGGGAGAACATATTGAATCTCAAACACAGCAGAGTGATATTGTTAAACTCCTCCTAATCTGATGAGATGTCTTTCATTATCCAGTAAAGGTACCTACAAGATTCTAGTTCACTGGAATATCTCCATCATCTTTTCTTTAAAACAAGTGATGTCCCATCTAAAAGCCAGAGGGAAGCTCAGTATCTGAGGTATTAGAATGCAAAATTCTTAATGTGCCTTCCCAACTTACTGACTCTTTCTTAATTATTTGTTGGTGCATAGAGCATAGTTCCATTCTTTGTCACTTTATTGGGAATTGCCTCAAAATGAGGAAGAATGTTTAGGCACCATTTCTGGAAGGCTATAATACTTAGGTGAGCTTTTCAGGAGAGGTAATATTACCTGGTATACTTTGTAAAACAGGCAAAATTAGAACTGCAGGAAAAGTTTTCCTATTCCCTAAAAAAAATGTTTCAAGTCTTTTGAGTTTCACTTCATTTAACTTGGACCATGGTATCCAAAACAGATTTATAGCTACTGAACAGTTATCAGTATCCTGTGAGAACATTTTTATTTCATACTAATGTCTTTGAATAACATGCAGGTTTACATTCATAACATAATTTATTTGTAACGTTATTTTTTCCATAAAATGTAGGGTTCTTGTAGAGGTTCAGTACTAAGATTAGACTGTAAAGTGTTTGCTACTGAACTTCTTGCTCAATGCTAGACTAGACTAAAAGTAAACTAAACAGAAGGCGATAGGTCGAAGCTGCCTATAATCACTGGAATAGCACATTACCATAGTTTGTCACTTTGGTGACAAGAACACAAAATGGATTCCAAGATAGTACATGGACCTACTGTTGGTGTTTCCTCTGTCTAGAAAAGTAAGGATTTAGTTGAACCGTCAGTCAGTGTCACTGCCAAATACTGAGGCTGAGGCTTCAAGAATTACAATGATGTGATCTAACAGCTCATGTTGTCTGAAATGAGGAGTTCAGGCTTCTATCTTTTTCTCCTTTTCTGCCTGGTCCTGGCCATACACACTTTCCCATTTGGTACTGGTTCTGACCTGAGATAACATTCCAACCTACAAAAAAACCCCAGACATCTATCAAAAAAAAAAAAAAAAAAACAACCAAAAAACAAACCACCCAACAAAACTAAAACCAAAGAAATCCAAAATCAGAAAAATATGGGTAATTTTCTATTTGACAATTGAACCTTTTATGGAAGAGCTCAAAAAGTGTGTCTTGGTCAACACAAAGAAGAGCATATGGTTTTGATTCCTGGAATTAGAAAGAAGGAAGGGAAACATCTGAGAGGGAAAAGTGAATGGCAATCCTGACAAAATGGACCCCAGTAGTGCACAAGTGTTCATGAAAATACCATCTGAGGTTGCACTGGGGACAGCAGTTCTTTCAGCACTTTTATTTATATTTTCTTCTAAATGTTCATCTCTTTTGAAAATGCTGAGCCCAGGAGATAGGAGTGATCATGGCAGGAACCAGAGCACGTCCTCCTCGTCCCCCCCATTCTCACAGTTGCAAGGATCATTTTAATTTGGTGCAATGAGTGTCTCCACTCTTCTCTTCTGAACCTTTCTGATCTCCCGAGTTCTATCAACTGTTTTAATTCCCAAGAGCATCAGAAATGTCCATAGGGATCCTCCTACCAATGTGCTCATTTTCTTCCAAGTCTTTACACTTTAGCTCACAAATGGTTTTGGTTTGGGGTTTTTTTCGGGTTGTTTTTTTTTTCTCCATTTGCACTGATTTGGCTCCAGTGAATCTGAAAAATTAAAATATTGTTTACAGTTCATTTGTATGTGCTCAGTATGGAGAATTGGAACAACAGCTGAGAATCTTGTTTTGCTTCCTGGCCAATATGGCACGTGTTAAACTTGTAGAGCAGCAGCTTAAAGGCTGTGTTTTTAGCTTTGGGACCAATTTGACATCTTTTAGCAATTTTTTGGGGCAGCAATTCAGAAGACTTTGATTCTTCCCCCACCCCAGACACCAATCTGGTATCCTTCCATCTAAGATTTTTGACACCTTTTGTCTGTGGAAATCAATAAACAAAGTCTGAAAATAATATTCTCTGCAAAAATAAAGCAGTATGGATAATTCTGATAATTCTGATATCATTTTTGGCCAGCGTGTAACTTTAAAATTCAGGCTCTTTGTCTTCCCTTGCCTATTATTATTTTACATTTATTATACTTCATTGTAAAATTTAATGACTTTTTCTTCTGAAATATGAATCTTAGAATTAATATGTTCCATCCACATTTTAAACTGAATATTTAGCAAAATTTATTACATAATATTAAGGGTGATTGCTGAGGCTATTGGGAATTTTTGTTATAAGGCCTCAGATATTTTTATATGCCTTATCCTTTTAATGCATTTTTTTAATAAATGGGTTCTTTTATTACCAAACACCAACCTTGCAACAGGAGTTCACTGGGTGCCTAAAGCTAGTGCCTGTCATGATAATCTTCTGCACATTTTTTGTCTCTCAGCCACATTTAGGAGATTGAGCATATTGCAGTTGCCACATCTAAAGACCTGTGTCCAACAAAGAATCCAGTTCTAGGGTAAAAAAATATAACATGGACTTCCTCTTATTTGGGACAGGGCTGACAATAACTTTAAGTTTATGTGGATATCAAACAATGTTTTATATCATGGTAATAACATCTTATTTGTTGTAGTGTAGACTAAAACATAAATGAGAAGATGGCAGTGTGCAGGTATGATTTGGAATATTTTTCTTCTCCATTTAAAGCCACAGAGGACTATTGGAATCATACAGGAAACAGATTATTTTACACTGAACAACTTCTTTGATGTGCTGAGGTATTTTAGCACTACCTAAAAATGAGGAGAGGGCTTATTGCTGAACTAGGTACATAACTTGCCTGGCAGTGGTACTTCCCATGTTCCAGTATAGTTATTCCTATGTGCTTGCAACATATTCAAAAGGAAAGACTGACATTAGCAATTTTCTTTAACTGCATTGTTGCCATTTGCACTACCAGTCTGTAGATAAAAATATTTCCAATATTATTTTACTTCACTATTTTTTTTGTCTCTGCAGAATGTTGGCATACTCAGCAAACATAAACTCAAGGAATATTTAAAACTCTGGATTAATAATATCCATGTAAAGGATTCAAATATTCTAATCCCATCTTTTTGAGGATGAAACAGAAAGATAAAAAATTTCCCTCGATTGACATAGGGGGCAAGCAATGGAATCACTTGTGAGATTTGTCATTCTTTGCATGTGGTTATTTTCCTTCCTATTTCTTATGCACCTGAGTTATCTGACACAGTTTCTGCCACACAGCATATTTAGTCCTGGCTTTCTAGGAGAAATGGACAAGAGGAGACTGCCAAATCCCTGCCAAATCCCCACAGTGACAAATCTCAGTAGCTAAAATTCAAACTCCTAATTTCAAACTGAATTCATTGCTTGATTTTCACATATATTATTTCCTACCCGATATGTGTTACAGATAATAAGACTGGTTTTCTTCTGCTGAGGCAAAAATGAAAAATATTTTATATAATCAAAAATTTCTGCTGGGTTTTTCAGGACTACACTGTGTGTAGTTACTTGTCTGTGCATGCAGTGCAATGATTTATTCTGCCCCTGCAGCTGACCAGTTTTAATCCTAGTTAGTCAGCTCTGCTCTTTTTGGGCTTCTACCACAAGAAATGAGTGATCATTGCCTTGCACACAGGAAATTCTGTAATTCTGTTTTGTTGTTAGTTTTGTTTGTTTGTTTTTGGTTTTGTTTTTTTAGTGCAAGTAACTCTCATCCTTGTACAAAAGGCAGGAATAAAGCCTACATACCATTAACATTGTAACTATATCCCCTTTGCAGGTTATAAATTCCATGTCCCACTGAAAAGGAATAGTTTCAACCTAACAAAAAAATATTTAAGATCTGACTTCTCAAATAAATCTTTGTATGTGCTCCACTACTAGGAATGTCATGCAGCAATTTTTAGGGGCAGCTGCAATATGTGCTGACATATCAGCTACAATTTTAAGAACCTGTATACAATAGCAGGTATTATTTGGTTCTTGTCTTGCTGAAATTTCTTAGGTAGAAGAACTCTCACCAGAGAGTCCCTTTCTCATTCTTTTTGAAAGTCTGAAAATATCTAAATGAAACCTCTGTCAGTTTCCAAGGTTGTTCTCACAAATAACTTTCCTTTTAGCTACTTTTCACCATTAACCAGTGCCAGAGCACAGACACAGGGACTCAATCATCTGTATTGCTAGAACAGTCCCTCACACAGTTTTGGTCAGCTGGAAGTCTTCCAAATGATTCCCAGGCATGGTTTGGTGTTACCACATGATAAGGATCAGTGCAGGCAAGTGTTTCATATGAAACTAACCTACTCCAAAAGCAAAGAGAGTTCACCAATATGGATACGACCAGCCAAGCCAGCTAGCCTCAGTCCAGAGAATGGCCTCTAGATCTGTTCAGTTAACTGCTTTTGGTAGACATGGTTTCATATATATGACTATCTATAAATCACATATATAGTCATATATATAAGACCATTCTTGTAAAATGTTTGGAAGACCAGTTCTCTGAGTTCATCAGGAACCCAGAATTGAGATGATTGGAGAAGACCTCTAGGATCATTGTGTCCTACTGTCAGCATCCTCATTAGACTGTAACTGTTCTATGAAGAAAGCATCAAAATATTAAAATTAAGTACTTAATGCAGGATAGTAAAGGTAAATCAGGCTAGCTTTCAGTTATTAGCATGTCCTATTCTGCACTGATTCATAGAGGTCAGACAAGATAAGGGTATTCTCAGAGTGGCATGGCTCTAGGATGCTGCGTGGCTGCTCTCTGTTCTTTTTAATTGAATATCCTAAGTACAAAGCAAAAGAAGAAAAGATAAAATAAAATAAAAAAAATAATCAGAATAGCCATTTTGCAGGACAACTTGGCAAATTGAATTTACTTCAGTGTAACACCTTTGGTTAAAGTATTGTTTAGCTTTCATTTTTGAAAGACAGTGTCAAATGCATCTTCCTGGAGAAAAAGACCATTCCATCACCTGTAATAAATTAAAGCAGCATACTTGGCAAGAGGTTAGACTATTATTACTATAAATTTATATATTCTGTAATATATATATAACATATATATATACTGTAATATACTATATATATACTATAAATTTAGGTTTTATGTTCATTGTTACTCCACTGTGATTATACAAAACACTTTAAAGATGTGGAGGTATAAACATGTCAGTTCATGAAGGCAGCATTCAAGTGTCTTCAGCAAGTGCAACCATAATATGGGTCTCCTAATTTGGCATCCTTTATAGGTTTTAGATAATTGAATATGTAAAATTAAAAATAAGGCATATCTACATATGATTTTGATTTTTTTCCTTATAAAAGAAGAGTATGCCTTGAGATTGTGCTAAAGCATAAAATGCAGGGGAAAAAAAAGTGCAAAATTCAAAAAATAATATATTTTATATACTATATATATAGAGAGAAGAAACAGGGCATATGCAGGGCATGGTCTTTTTCCCATTGTATGTTAAACAGAGCCTGAATTTTCTATCAGAACAACAAAATTTAGTGTTGCTGGTGTGTTTCCTGAGCACACTCTTGTGAAGCAGTTAACACTGTGGAAGCCCAGATTTCATTACATGTCAGACAATGTCTAAGTTTTCCATGCTCACTCTGAGGTAGCTCTAAAGATCTCTTTTCAAGATAAATTATTTAATTTCCTTCCCTAAATCTTTTTTCCAGGCAAGATACACTAGCTACATTGAAAAGGGAATTATTTTTTTCCTTTCCAGAGAGCTTTCTCTTCAACAGATCAGCTGCTGACATCTCAGGTTAAGCTATCTCAGCATAATCAGTGATACTATAGGGTGTGCAGGAAGTGAAATGAGCACTGTGAAATTTTCAGGTCAAATATTAATCTGCCTGGTAGTAACATGTCTGGAAAGTTTCATCTTCAGCATTCCAGTGATGCCCAAATCCTTTCCACACTCTGCATCAGCACTGATTCACAAATTACAAGGTAATTCAGATTTTAAAATTTGCATTTGAAAGTTTGCTTGAGGAAGGGACTTTATTTACTTTTTGCAACTTTAGATACTTAGTAGTTAATGAGGGCTGGGAGCCAAGTGTTATACATTATAAAATGTTTTTTAGTTTGTTTTTCCTGCTTCAAAGAATAGCCCAGATCTCAGATTCAAACTAATAAAGTGTAAAAGTGGAGTAAAAGAACACAATGGCAGCTGTCCTGTTCCAGAAAGCAGTTCCTATTTAACAAAATATTAAGCAGAAGTAAGAATATTAATACTGTGCACTATGTCAAAGAAGTAAAATATTTCTGCCATGAAAATCTTCCCATGCAAAAAAACCAAACCAAACCAAACCACCTCTAAGAACTTTACCCACTTTAGTTCTGAAAAATTCAAGGTAAGAGTAGCAATAATAATAATAATAATAATAATAATAATAATAATAATAATAACAACAATAATAATAACAACAACAATAATAATAAATTACTTCAGCATAAAAAGTTAGAGTATAACACGTTTCACAAAGCTGAAATGTGTTATGGGAAGTGGAAAAGATAATTTTCTTAGGACACATAAATCCAGAACAGATGGAGCCCTAGTGAATACAGTATCAGGCATGCCAATAATAGTTAAAAAATGGATCAGCTACCAGCTAGTTTCCTCAAGTATAATGGAACAGATCTTATAAAATTTCCATGCTCCATACTCACAGGTGTATGTGCAGTCCTCTGTATAACACACACAAAAAAACACCTCCAGAGTGTCAGGCAGATTAGTTCTAAAAGTTGTGAAATCTTGGGAGGTTGTGAGAGATGCTTAGTTTGGTTTTGTTTCTTTAAATTTTGGCTTGTCTTATATTTCTATATATTGAAACATGGGTTTATTCACTGGGCAATAATGTTCCATCTTTGTTTCTGAGGAAAGTAGTACTCAATTTATTTGAAGTTGAAAAGACTACATTGTAAGTTTTAAACATCTGCAGTATGTCATCTAATTGACTATGTATTTTGTTTAAGATAATTTTTGTCAACATTGTTTTCCTTATTTATGTTTAATGAGGATTGAAGTTAGTTTTAAAAAAAATTAATAAACCCAGGAAGCTCATGTCAGTTATTTATAACTGTAGAAACCATTTTAAGGCTATCTTTTAACAACCAGGCGCTTCAATAAAACATAAGTAAAGGTTCTGTCATTGCTACTCTCAAATGGTGTGTTTTCCAGGACTGGTTACAAGCATGAAGAGAAATAGCCATGAAGTGTTATTAATAATTTTGATAGCAATTAAAATAATGTAAGAACAATAATTAAAATAGTAATCAGTCATCTGTATTAGCACAGCCTCATTCATACCACTGTCTCCTACACTGATTCCCACTTTCTTTTTCTTTCAAGTTATCTTTCAAGTCTGTTTCTCAAAGTGTATTCCAGATTTAGTCTATACATACAGGTGGATTGAGATGATAAAAACTAAACGGTGAACAAGTTGAAACCAGGACAATGAATATGAATTTCATTTATATTCATCTCATTGAGGACATGTTCTTAAATAAAATTGCTTTAGCAGTGATTTAGGACACTAGGCTAGCAGTATGGCTGGAGGTGATGGATGGTACAAAGAAAAATCAGTAAAATTTTGGTAAGCAGTGGTGTTTACTGCTGTGTTTGAACAGGAAAAAAGAACAAGCAACATCTGTTTTCTCAGGAAACTCCTATCATCCTTTCTCCAAAAGAATAAAGTATATTGAAGATTTAACAGCTGTGGAAAAAGCAGAAAGGTCACTTGGTCCAAATCCCAGATCAAGTCAGCCACTGCCCCTAGAAGAGAAGGATGAATTTCTAGCTCTCAAAATATCAGTCCAGCTTCTGAGAAGCATTGTTTCTTCTTAAAAGTTTTGTTTAAAGGAGAGTAAGCAAGAAAAAGAACTTGAGATTCCAAATTTCAGAAAGAAAAGCTTATTTTGTCTTGTAAATATGAAGGAAGTTCATGCTTTAATTTTTGTGCATTTCAGGTGGTAATTCTAGTCCTTATGCAGTGAAAGAAAGAAAGAAAAAATGCCCAGTGCTGGAAAATAATGAGTTAATTTTTTCATTATAGGGTACCAAATGACTTTGTTGGAGTATGCTGAAGTGTACATAAAAGCTGCAAGCAGTCATGAAGACTCTACAGATATGCACTACTCAAACAGGTATGCCCATAAAAAAGGTTGCCATACACTAGCACACATCCAACTGGTCATTACTGCCTCTTTTGCAGAAGTTACTGCTCCACTTTTGGTTTGCTTGCAGAGATGCTCACATGAGCACTTTGTATCTTGTAAACTAGGGGTCTGAGAAGAGAAATATTTTGGATAATGGATCTGGGCAAATTCAGCTAATTAGGGCTTAAGCAAAACAGGAACCATTCACATATGAGCAGCAACTGTACCCAGATCAGACAGAAATAACCTGGTGGTTGTCTCCAGGGGATACATCTAAACAATGCAGTGGCACAGAGTTTAATTCTTCACTAAATCTGAATGCCAAATTTATAAATTACAGAGGCCTGTACAGGACTTTAACAAGCTATCTCTTCCCTTCATATGCCGAAAAAGAAGATATTTCTGTCATTCCTGACAGGTTTTGTTTTTCAGTAACCAGCTTGTTTTTCAATAACCTCCAGTGATGGAAAATTCACAACCTGCCCAGGCAATGCATTCCAGTGCTGCACTAACCTTTCTATTAGAAGATTTTTCCTGTCATCTGATCTAATCTCCCATGTGCTAATTAGAAATCCTTATACATTATTCAGTTGGTCAACATCGCCCTTGAACTGTACACAAAATCAGACATTAGTACTCCAGCTGACACTTTACTAGTGCCAAATACAGCAAATACTTCAGCCAAATTAGAGATAACACTGCTATTTACTTTTTCAGAAAAGCATAACATTCTTGACTCAGGTCCAGCTTGTGAACCACAGTAACACTAAGATCTTTTTGTTTAGCCAGTTGTTTCTCAGTTTGTACTTGCAGAGAAGAATTCTGTGTGTGTGTGTCCTTGCACTATGTAAATTTTGAAAGGTCCTGAGTTAGCTTGATCTAATGTTACAGCTAGTCCAGCAGTGAGTCAGAGGCTGGACAGGTGACCTCCTTAAGCCCCTTTCAGCTTGAATCATAGAATCATAGAATAGTTTGGGTTGGACCTTAAAGATCATCAGTTCCAATCCCCGTGCATGAGCAGGGACACCTCCCATTAGAACAGGTTACTCAAAGCCCCATCACATCTGGCCTTGAACACTTCCAGGGATGAGGAATCCACAACCTCCCTGGGCAAGCTGTTCTAGGTCTCACTGCCCTCATTGAGGAATTTCTTCCTAATATTTAACCTAAATCTACCCTCTTCCAGTTTAAAACCATACTACCTTTTCCTATTTGACATACCCTCGTAAAATGTTCCTCCACAGATTTCTTGAATATAGCATGATTCTCTTATTTTCTGAGATAGTTTTAAATTCTCTTCTACAGTGTATTTAAGGCTTTCTCAGCTTGTGTCATTTGCAACTTTGTCTTGGGTTAGTGAAGTGGTGTTTTGGAAGCCAGGGGAGGTGTGAGGGGGTGGGACACAGAAGTTCTCCTGTGAGAAGCTGCTGAAAGCTCCCCTGGTTCCAATCCTGTCCCTGCCTCTGGCCAAGGCCAAGCAGATATGGGAAGCACCTCTGCCAGTAGCATATTCAAGAAAGGGAAACTGAAAATGCAAAAATTAAAAAAAAAAAAAAAAAAAAAAAAAAAAGGCAGCAGAGAAGAAATGAGAACAAAAAAAAGACACTGTGGTCAGTGAAGAAGAAGGTGCCTGAGCAAGATTTCCCTGAAGCCTGTGGTGAGATGGCAGCTGTGCCCCCACAGCCTGTGGAGGAGCATGGTGGAGCAGTCCCTGAAGGAGCATGGTGAAGGAGCCTCTGAAGGACCACTGTGGGGTAGATGTAGATCTGTAGCCCTTGAAGTGTCACAGGTGGGCAGGCATGGAGCTGCAGCCTGTGCAGGATCACCGAGAGGGGGAAATATGGATCTGCAGTGGTGGAGGACCCCGTGCCAGAGGAGGTGACTGTTCCTGAAGCAGCTGTGACTCTGTGGGCAACCCAGGATGGAACAGTTCCTGAGGGACTGCACCCCATGGGAAGGACTCATGTCAGAGGGGGTCGTGAAGGACTCACCCATGAGAAGGACCCCATGTTGGAGTGGTGGAAGAATGTGAACAGTCCTCTTCCTGAGGAAGAAAGAGCAGCAGAAACACCATGTGGGGAACTGACCCAGAACCCCCCCTGCCCATCCCCTGTGCCCTGAGGGGGAGGCAGCAGTGAAGGGATCCGGGCCCTGGAAGAAGCCAGGGGTGTGTGTGTGTGTGTGTGTGTGTGTGTGTGTGAAGTTTTAAGTTCTGGCCATGTTTTCTGCTTCTCCTTGTAGATTAAATTAAAAATGTTTCCCAAGTTGAGTCTGTCTGGTTTTTACATGTTGCTGTAATTGGGGAATGAAAACCTCTCTATCTTTGTTTTTAATAAGGAGCCTTTGGGTGGATTTTCTCCTTCCTGTCCCACAGTGGTGGTGGGGGGTGAGTGAGCAGAGGCCTGGTTGATACTGGCTGGGCCTAAGCTGTGGCAAACATTAATAGAATTACTTCATTTTTTCTGATTATAACGAAAACTTATGGTTTCCAATCCAGACAGCCTCTTTAGTCCAAAACTGAGTATATTCTTCCAGTCCGACTATGAACCACTGCTAAAACACTTATAAAGTGTATTAACTACCACGTAATCACGGCTTCACCACTTTCCCCATTCATCACAAGTTAGACATAACTGTAAGAGGTCTGAAACTCTCCCAATGACACCATGTGTTCAGCAAGGGCTTCATCATAAGGATATGCCTGTGTTCTCCTCAGACTTCTACTCTCTCAGAAGGTCTAACCAAATGCTCATCTAAGCCCAGTATTTTCACCCTTCTTTCCAGCAGTAAATGATGATGTATCATCTATTCAATATTATTCCTGCAGCTCTCACAAGTTCCTACATGGATGACCAGCAGAATGAAGCCACTGGGCCAGGTGAGTTTCAGCAAGCTTTCCACACCATTTTGGACTTAGTGTGTTGGTAGGGTATATATCTCATGGGATGTCAAGTCCAGTAACCATATGGATCACTTCAACTCTCTCAGGACCCAACTACTAAATCATTCTGTCCTCCATTTCCTCTTTGGGTTTCTGCATCACATCTCATAACTTCTTGCTCCGTCACTTCCAGAATTATTCTTTACTCTCAGGACAGCATGTTGGTACCAGATTGTAGCAGGACACTGCATAGAGGTAAAACCTCATGCATGAATTTTTCTTCACCCAAAAGTCCTTTTCTGTAGTTTGAACATGGTCTCTAAAGATTTAAGTAATTATTTCATAATTGATACACTTAGTTATATGGATGCATAGGTATATAACTGGTTATTTAGACAGGCACAAAGACAGAAAGAGCATTATGGGTGGAAAAATGGTGGAGAGGAAAAAAAAATTAAAAGCTTTATTACTGTAAGTAAATCACAGTGACTGCGTTTGTAGCCAATGCTCAAGTGATGTTCTAGAGATGTGGCACTGGACTAAGAGGACATGTACAAGGTCCTCTTTCATAGAACCAAAACAGCCAAATGGGCACCTATTCATATATGTTGTTACCTTTTTAGAGGGAGGCATCAATGGCAGTTTGGGGAGTATGCAACATTCAGGTAATGTTGTTGATTTGTGTTTCTGCCATCAAAAGAAGCCAAAAACACCCCTTTGAAGGACCTCTGGGGTACTGAGAAGAAAAATCCACTTCCATCCTTATAGCACTCTCATTAGATATTTCAATCTGGAAAAGGTGATGTGATGGTACGGGTAGTGCTATCTTTCCATCAGCTGAAAAGGCTTTACATTTGACATGAGACTGTCTTTATTTAAGTTTTCTTATGAATTTAAATGTATCAAGAAGATTTCAAAGATTATGATCTCCAAAATTTGAAGATATAAATCTTTTTGGAATAGGTACCTGTTATTTCCTCACAAAACAATACAGGACATTTTTAGACAAGCGTTCTCAAGCAGATTTGCAAAAGCTACTCTAAAACTTAGTAATATTTAACTGTTTGTGCACAGAGAAAAATGTGTTTATTTACTGTGGGGGTAAAATAAAAGTAACACTGTTGTCTTTGATTCTTATTTTTCCTCCCTCCCTTCCTAAATCCTGGGACCAGCCAAACCTGTGTGTGCTTTTAGCTAAGCCGAGTGACCGCATTGTAAACCTAACCTCGTCAACATGCTGTAAATGGTTTGAATTAATTAATTTCCTCTGGAAATCTGTTGTATCCTGTATCCTGTTTTAACCCCCTATGAAGAAGGCCCAATGTGGAAATATCAGTTAGCACCATAGGCACAGCTCAGTGACAACTTACTTTGTTGTTAATGAAAAATGGTTACTGTTCCATGCGGAAGCCTATTGATGTTAATATGTCCAATGCTCTTGTGGGCTAACATCTGGTCTGTGTTAGATGTTAATTCTAATTCTCAGTCAATATTTTTGGACACTGCTACTGTTGGCAATTTATTGACATTACCTGTGTGTTCTGCAAAGCTTTGTTTTGATGGAAGTAAAGCACACTTATTTTGTAATAATTCATTATTATTACTTCTACTTAGTCTTGTTGGGAGGGTTTGTAAAGACCCACATCATTAATACCTACTTTCTTGTTCAATTACCATATAATTTTTTCAAATGTTTCCATTTGAAGCACACCGCCACTGCTTATATGGATGCTAGGTGCCCAAATCTGCCAAGATGTGGTAACAGAAACACACAGAAAGACTTCCCTACCCCCAAAAAACCCATGGTGGAACTAAGCTTTAGTATTCCACACCAGAGAAGTAAGGGGCACAGTGAGAGAAGAGACGTCCAGACTGCCAAAGATTAAGTAGTTTCCTGTATTGGCTGTATTTGCAAAGTAGGTCCGCTAATGGCTCATTGGCTTTGATTCTCCTGTCTTCTTCTTGCCCTTTTAAATTCTGAATATAAAATAATCAGATATTTTTTCTATTTACTAGATAGCAATCAAGGAGCTGCCATCTACCAAACTCTTGTAAATAAAATTTTGGGGTGCTGGTGGATGAGAACCTGAGCCATCAGTGTACACTTGCAGCCCACAAAGCCAACCCTCTCCTTGCCTGTATCAAGAGAAGCATGACCAGCATGTCAAGGGAAGTGGTTCTCCCCCTCTACTCTGCTCTTGTGAGACCCCACCTGGAGTGCTGTGTCCTGTTCTGGAGCCCCTGTTACAGGAGGGACATGGACATGCTGGAGTGTGTCCAGAGAAGGGCCATGAGGATGATCAGAGGGCTGGAGCACCTCTCCTGTGAAGACAGACTGAGAGACTTGGGGTTATTCAGTCTGGAGAAGAGAAGGCTCTGGAGAAACCTTATTGTAGCCTTCCAGTATCTGCAGGGGGCTACAAGAAAGCTGGTGAGGGATTTTTTAGGATGTTAGGTAGTGATAGGACTAGGGGGGATGGATTCAAACTAGAGGAGGGTAGATTTAGCTTGGAAGTTAGGAAGAAGTTCTTCACCATGAGGCGAAGAGGTGGTGAGACACTGGAACAAGTTACCCAGAGAGGTGATGAAAGCCCCATCACTGGAAGTTTTTAAGGCCAGGCTGGATGGGGCTCTGAGCAATCTGATCTAGTGGGAGGTGTCCCTGCCCATAGCAGGGGGGGCTGGAACTTGATGATCTTAAAGGTACCTTCCAACCCTGAAAATTCTATGATTCTATGAAAAATATATTGGAATATGTGCTGATGGTACTACAGATGATAAAAAGGTAATAAGAATGATCTAATATTTCAAGAAATAGTGAACTTGATAAAACAGAAAAACTGAACTGTTTAAGTAAAGAGTCCTACTTGAGCTAATGGAACCATTTAATCGATAGAGCAATGAGGGAAGACAGAACTCAGGTTAGGAGCAATTAGACTGGAACAATTTTTTTATCTGTTCAATTGGAATTGACAGGAAAAAAAAAGAGATAGGAAAGAAAAAGGACATTTATCCAGACAAGAGTGGTAGAGAATGGGAGCAAGAGCTGAGGAGTGGTGGGACAGAGAGAATTAAGGCTGAAAAAGGATTTAAAAGAGGAGTTAGATGACTGGCAAGATAAGAGACTAGACTGGGAGTGGAGGTAGGAAAGGACATGGCTTGAATCCCAGTCAGGGCTAGGAACCAGGTGAGAGAAGACTTGTGGATTGGGTTGTGGTTAAATGAAGAGTTCATTAATAGAGAGCAAGAATAGAAGTACGTTGATGCTGTGAGAATGGCTGGACTAAAGGCACTGAAGAGAGATGCACTAGGGAGAAGAAATCCACTCTGCTGGCTCAGATATGGAGATGGGACTGCTATTAGGAACATGGTGCTACTGAGTAAAGACTTCTCCCAGTAAAGACTGGGAGAAGCAGAATGGCCTTAGTAAAAAGCTTCAATTATCTATTTTGTAATTTTTCAGGGCATTACTTTGCATCTTTAACATTTTATTGTGAGGTGGTGGGGGGTGAGGTGTGCACTTCAAATGTAGTTCATTAAAATGGGGCTTGCAGTTTGCAGCACATTGTTAAACCACAAGGAGATCTTAAACATCCTCTTTTATAAAGAATCCTTGGTTGCTATGGAGGCAGTTTCAAAAGTCCTTTGTTAGAATATGTGTTTTCTGCTAATAAAAAAAAAAAAAGAGGCCACACATTTTTGGCTCAAAAATTATAACCCAGAAAGAAAAAATATTACTGAAGAACTGGAGAATTAGAAAGTCAGACAAAAAGCACAATGCCCACAGGGAAAAGACAGTCTGCAACTGAGGAAAGAGGAGACAGGTAGGAAAAAAAGATTTGATATTTTAAGAATAGTTTCCACTTTTTACTGGTTATCTATTTGCAGAATTAGAACAAACTACATAAGGAAGGGAAGGGCATGCATGCTCTTGCAGATAGAAAATCAGACTTGTGCAAACAAACACTAACTGAAAGCTTTAGAATCATCTATTTTTTCCAGCAGGCATTTTTCTTATATTCCTCTGAAAGGTGTCTGAGCAGTTTTCAAGGGAAAAGAAACAGGCAGTTCATCCTAAGGTCTTTCTCTTCTCTTACTCCCCAGTAGCAAAGGACTGTGTTTTTAGCATTAGTCTAAAGTTTGGGCACTAGTGGTTTAAAGGAAAGGAGGGAGGACTGTGTGGGATTGCTTTTTGAGTTTTCTTTTAATGGGTTAGGAGCCCCTGGGATTTCCTAGTCATGGGATCACCAGTGAAAAATCTGCCTCAACAGTTTCATGCTGGAGAAGTAACATTGCTTCTGGGGACCATCATTTCCACAGAAGCAATGCATGATCTGGACAGTCTGTGGCTATGTAGCCTCTGTGCTGGAACAGGGACAGTTCAGGCATTTTCTCTGAGCCAGCCAAGGACAATTTGAATCCACCAGAGTTCTGCTGGTGATACAGCCCCACTGTGTGTCTGCATCTGAAGCTGAGGAGGAGGGGCACACACTGCTGCAAATGGGGCCCATGTGGGTGGACTGGGGCTGGGGAGCATATGTGAAACACAGATGTGGTGTGTGTTCCTGAGCAGAGTGGAGTGTGACAGCAGGGGCTTGGGAAAGAAGTCTCTGTAATGACTGTGTTAAGATATTTTAATAAAGAAGTTACCTAGTGTAAATAAATCCATATGTTTTGTAATCCATAGCCCCATTCTGCTTCAGCATCTGGCAATGTGGGGATTTAGCAGTGGCAGAATTAATGGTATAGCTTCCTATTATATTTAATAGGGGGTGGAAAACAATTAATGACTTATTTTAAATGACAGTTCAAGAATAGTCTTCATTAAGGAAGGCTCACAATTAAAGGAGATTATGCTTGCTAAAAGCCAGGAAGAATTACACTAACCAACAGGAGCAACATGGAAGAGGAATCCATATGCACAAGCAGATTGTCATTGTGCATGAGTTATAACTAGGCACACTCAAAACTTGCCATAGATTTGGGGAAAAAGGCAAACATTTGACAAAATCTTGCTTTCTGTGGAAAAAGCCACCAGTTTATATGACTTTTATTTATCTTTTGCTATCTTCCTCCTCTCATAATTCCCTCTCCCACAACAAAGAAGTGACTTTGTGGGGGGGAGAAAAAAAAAAAGTAAAAGACATGGAACAGATATTAGTTTTTTTAATGGAAAATATTAGAAAATGGTGTTTCTAATTTGCTTGTTGTATCAGTGAATTTTTTCAGGAGAAATAAATAACCAGCTATTTCTTCAGTCTTTAGTAGCTTGAATACAGGCTTCCTGTTTACCTCTAATTCTTACCCCATAAAACACTGATTTTTTAGTTCAAGAAAACAGGACACAGATTCTAGGAGAGCACTGTCAAGCTATTATTCTGTTTTTTAAAATATGCTGTTCTTTAAAACACAGACTGAAGAGACCACTGGAGGGAAAACTTAAAATTATCCCTTTTTAATCCCTAGGAGTGTTACCATGAATATTCTTGCTTTGGAGTTGCATTCACCACTGTTTATCATCTTAGTGTTGTCTATGTCTTAGATTATGTGGGATACACTTCAGATGCCACTAAGAATATTTTGAAAGCCTTTAAGTTCATATCAAGAATGACAGTCAAAATAATGCTCAAGCACACTCAAGGAATCCCATGACCCTTCTTCCAAAAGGATTTACATAATGTTGTCCAAAAAGCTGTTTATCATTTGTGTAGCTAAATGTCCTTGCTGATAAAAGTGTTCTGCAAGTTTCAGTTCTTTCCAGTTCCACACATCCTTTCCTAGGGGAAAAAAAAACACATCATCTACAAAGTTAGTAAAAAATAAGAATGTGAAATGTGAACATTTGTAGCTTGCTGCTCAACACTGTAATAACTGTGTGTATTCTGGGGAATTACAGTAGCCTAAGGGGCACAAAGTTGCTCAGCTATTTCCTACTGTTTTTGTCCCTCCAGGAAAAGGAGTGTCAGGACTTTCCTCTCCCCACTGGCTGGTTTGCAGGAGGGTGGGGTCAGGGAAATGATAAAAGGCAGTGAAAAGATAGCCTGTTTTTATAGTTTTGCTGCCAGCAGCTAGCCCTAGGGGAAGCAGGGTATTGTTAGTTAGAGCTTTGGCCACGTAAGAGAAACCTGGATTTGAAAAGTGTTTGTTCCTCACTCAGCCAGGTACCCCAGAGGCTTCATTGGATATGGAACAAATGGGCTACATGCTGCTACAAATCTTTACATTCATGCTAGCTTGAATTTCCCCAGTAAAAAATGTTGTCCTACGAGATTTGTTTCTTAGAAGAAAGGGAAAAAAAAAGAAAAGAAAAGAAAACAAAAAAAAAGAACCCCAAAACCAATGCCACAGCAGGGGATGGAGGGCTGGGCCAGTGGAGCCAGCAGGATGGTGGTGCAGAAGGCTCATCCCAGCTCTCCCATGCTCGTGTCCACTGCTGTGGACCAGAGGGTCCCAGGGCACCCAGGAGCAGCTGCCAGATGGATCTGAGCAGTGTAGGCTCCTTAGCAGCTACTGCTCTGCTGGGAGATTAGTGTGGTAAAATGCTGCCATGTGCCTCCCTGCCCTGACAAATCCCTTTCATTCCCCTGACACACAAATACAAATTCTTTCCCCAAGCAACCTGCAGGGCAGGATAGCATCAGCCTTGGGGCTGGCTCCTGGGCTGTCTGGTGTTTTGCTGTAATCATAGGAGTCTGAAAAGAGAATGGTTTGCTGACTCCTTATTTATACTCCTGTTTCCATATTTCCAGGCTCTGCTTACTGCCTGATTTGGCTTTAGAGTAGTGATGAAGGATGTGAGGACACATTCACATTCTCCCAAGGTGCAGAAGGTTGGCCAGAGCTTGGCAGTTTGCTTTGGTTTCCCTGGAATATTGAGTTCTCTCCAGCAATTCAGCTGTACGAGAAAAATTGTGTAGCTTGTTTACACACTCAGATCACCAGATCTGGGTAGGTATTTGGATTCCTTGGGTCATATTAGCAAGAATGGTTGTTTGCTTGGTTTTCATCTTCATGCAGCATGGTTTTAGGATCATCTAGAGGGTTTATGGGTCCTAGCACTTTCTCAAGCAATGAGAAGTGAGTGAGTAGCAGTTTCTGTGCCACTTGGTCATTGCAGCTTTTGCTCTCATGCTACAGATCTTCAGCATCTCCCATCAGGTGCTGGAGAGGGGTTTGCAGAGACACACCAATAAGATCTTCTTAACTAAGCCATCTCATGCTTGGGTTCCTATAGTTGCTAGGGTCTGGACTTGCTGACATAGATGGCCCTTTCCAATCCTGGTGCAGTAAGAGCAGAAAAAAAACAACCAAAACTTGAAATCATAATGTTTCCATGTGCCAAGTTTTGTGGCACAGTACCAGAATTATTCTATATAAAAAATCAAGAAAAAAATACATTTGTTAATTGCTTTTCAGATACTCACCCGTCAAACAGGATTAATCTCACCTGTAACCTCAGTTGCCATGAAGCAGTGATTATCTTGTTCATCATGGATAACAGATAAAGGAAAAAGTGGCCATGCTCTTGTTGTCTCAATACAGTGCCTGCATCCACATCTTTCTGCATGCTGGTCCTGCCAAGATTCTATTGAGGAGCCTTTCTCTCCATCTAAGAAGCTAACAAATACACCAGTGCCATGTCTACTGCTAGGGAGAACTAAGCCTTGTCCCTCAAACACAGCTGCTGGATTAATACTAAAATTTATATATAGGTTTGGGGTTTTTTTACATGAAGAGGTTTATCTAGAGAGAGTGTCTACTGCTTCTTTATCTTGCTGTGGTGGAAAAAAGAGATGTGTCAAATTTGCTCCTTCTGTGCTTCTGGTGCTTCTGCAAAACTTTGTTTTCCTATAACATTTTTACTGTTATGCCCTAGGGACAAGTGTTAGCAGAATCCAAATATTTAGATGTTTATTATCCCCTGCACATGTATTTTCCATTGGCATAAATGGTGTTTAAATGTGTACATAGGGAAAGGAAAACAAACAGTTAATGATCTAAGAGAAAGGGAAACACAGGGGCCCCAGAAAACAAGTTAGCTGTGGAGGGGAGGAAAATTATTTTCCTGAATTAATTATACAAAATAGCAATAGAAAAGAACTGATGGACTTGGATCATCTCCCTCTGCCCTCTGCAGGAAAAGGATTGTATCTATGTTTGTCTCATTCTTTGTACACAATTTACTCTTGGATAGCTTTAGTGCCAGTGAATCAAATGCCTTCAGAGACTTATCATTGGCAACTAATTACCATGACTTTCAAGAAATGTTTTCCTGATGTGCAACTTCACCACGAGGAGAACTGCTGAGGAAGCAGTGACAGAGAGAAGGGAAAGAGGTAGCTCTGAGTGATCTTACAAACACAGAATCAGAGTATCTCATGTTGGAAGGGACCCATAAGGATCATTGAGATGATCCCAGAAGAATTACTGCCCCACGGGTCAGATTCTTTCAGAGTGGCTACAATGGGGACCTTTGAGCTCTATAAAACCTACAAATTTTCTTTAATTTATGTCCTGTGAAAGCAAATAAAAAATAAAGAAGGTAGTCTCATAATGAAAGGAACTATGTTGTGAAGTGCATTGACTAAAAAAATCCCAACTAATCAAAGAAATATTGCAGATGAGTACTCACAGTGAGTTTATTGTTTCAGTGTTTTGGTAAAAGCTGTGGAATAGTGGAGTGTGAGATATCAAAATTTCAGAGTGGGGTTCTGGCATTTTCCACAGGCAGAAAATTGGATGACAAGACAACACAGCAGTATTTTTTCCTGCAATACTTGTCCTTCTAACATTTTATATGGTGACTTTTGATGTCTCATTTAAACCAGTGAATAGCAGACAGGCTAGAACAGCCAGAGCTCAGCAGCTGCTGGTGCCCGTGCTTCTTCCAGTACTGCATTCCTGATGTTACCAGTGTGACCAAGCAGATCCTGGGCATCAACATACATCTCTGTGGAACTCTGACACATCCCATAGCCTCTCAAATGGTCGTTGAAAAGACATTGCTAAACACAGTACATCTGAAAATATTTCTGTTTGCCTATTCATCATGAACACTTTTCAGAGGAACAAACTAATCTGCCTGGTGACAGGCATTTCCACAAAAGTGGAGGTGGAGGACATGCATATACATCAACCTTTGGGAAAGCTTGCTGCTTTCTTTGCCTTGATAATACACAGTCAAGAACATTTTCTGAGCTGTAGTAAAAGTTAAGGAGATTTCCCTGTACTTTGAATTTAGCTAAGCTCATCGTAACTTGGAAGTTTACTGCAGTACCCAACCAGTCTATTCTTCTCTTTTCCTTAAACTACCAGCAAAAATATTAGGTGAACTTAAAGAAAACAGGTAACTGACTCATTCCTGGAATAGTCACTGATCTATATTCCTCTCTCAAAGGAATAAGAGACCTTTGATGTCAGGTTAGGAATAGGAGATGCATTTGACTGTCTAAGCTCAGAAGGCCAGATAAAGCTGGGGGAGAGCTTTGGTGGATTAATATAATTAGGTATATTGATGGTGTGATAGCAACACTTTTATTAAAGAGAGAAAAGTAATGCTTTACTTTGGAATTATAATTTCCCCTGATATTTTAACAGCTGTATCTCTGGGATGGTCATTAGCCTTAACTCATTTCTTAAATTCACTATTATTTTTCCACAATGGTACCTATTGAGGTTTCCATATTATATTTCTAAATTGTTCTTGGAGGAATTAAGCAGAATAAAGTGATTCAGAACAAATGAGAATTGATAATTAAAAATAAAGACTTCATTAATTACAAGGTGGTTCAATTAAGGTAATGAAGAGAACCAATTGCGATTGATCCATTCAAAGTCATCGTTTATTGTTACAGATTTGATCTGAGTTCTGCCTAGTTGGGAACAGGCAAATGATCCCAAGGTTGCCTGAATCTGAATAATTATTTACTTGCATTCAACATTTGCTTACTTTCAAGAGACAGTTGATGCCTATATACCCACTTTGCACTGGTGGTTCCACAAAGTTTTCAACAGCTTTTTTTTCTTTTTATTTAAACTGGGTAATTTTATTGCCTATCAGATTCTATGCATAAATATATTTAATGAAGCAAGCAAAAATCTTACTAAAATAGAAGCATGACAATGCAAACAATAAAAAAGTCCCTGATAGTTCTATACTTAGAGAACAGTTTCAAGCAAGGCTGATGGAGGCAGAGAGACAACTGAGAATTACAGAGAGAATTTCAGAGTTTGGAAAGTCTTAAAAAACCCAGAGTACTGATTATATCATTAATGGTCCAACAGCTGCAAAGAGTTTTTGTTCACAGATGATTTCATGTATGTCTTTCCACAGCTAAATATCAATTCAAATAAAAGAAACATAGAATGATACAGAGAGGACCTTGCACCACCTAATTTGTTGAATTAAGGACATAGGACTAACTTCCTTTCTTTCTTCATATGATCACTGAAAGGAGCCACACACCTCAGAAAGGTGGTGAGAAATCTCACACGCTGAGCAAAGAGCTACTTAGAATTGCAGTTTCTGAAATTCCATTCAGCTTTGAGCTCTTCAGGACATCTCCAAGGGACCTCTCAGTGTATCTGAAACCAGAGACAAGGATTCTCCCCAGAGAAATAAATACCAGGTATAATCTGAACTAACTGATCACAGCTATAGGTTGCCCTTTATAATATGGCCAGAAGAAGTGTTGCTACAAAGTTTTTCTGTAACAAAAAGATGATTGTAGTATTAGCACAAGAGGAAGTGCAAGAGCCAGGTTCTGTTCTTCTAAGTCTGAGAAGTTTCAAATTTATAGTTTCCACCTCAGTGGGCAGTTTCCTCCTGGAAAGGAACAGTTATTCTAACACTTTACTGGGTAGAAACAACATTCTGCAGAATTCTTGGTTAAGTTAGGCCATTGTATAGAAAAGAAGGTGAATTTAGCAGGTTTTTTCCTCCTGAAAAAGTTAAATTAACATATTTAAAAATTAACATATTTAATATGACTTACTAGATGCAACAACACTGGTAGGACATGATGTCAGAAAAAAAAGAAAATAAATTTTTTAAAAATCCCAAAGAACTTGTATTGTTTTCTACTTATTAGCACTAAGAAACCTCACTGTATATAATAATGCAGGAAGACAGAGTTCAATATGTTTTCCTGCTTCCTCATCTTTATGAGATCATTACCTTCAAAAATAATTAATGAAAATCAATTGTACATAAGTGAATTAAGAGGCTGTACATGTAAAGGTATTTTGGGAAATGTAATCATTTGTGAGTGTAGCAATTATGCTTGTCCAGTCAATAAAAGCTGGTTTTTGTAGTACATCTTTAGCTGCTTGTCTTTCTTTTGCAAATCCTTTTCTTCTCTCATCAGAGGGGAAATGAGACAAAGTGATCAAACACAATCTACAGAAGCAGTTTTTGTATGATGATTTGTCAGGCACAAGGATGGAACATTTCATTCCATTAAAAGAAAGGAATCTTAATTGATACTTGAGAATAATTTCTTTGACAAGAAGAAGTATTTACAAAGTTCTTCTATATTATTCTGAATATTATCCAATTTATTGATGCTTAACACCAGAATATAAACCAAGTTGTATTTTCAGCTGGGTCTGAGGGAGTAATACTTTCTGTAGGAGTTAAATGCATTGTTAAATGTGTTTCAAAACAGAAATGTAAAGAAAGCAACAGCTAATGTGTAGAATATAGTAGACTACTGGTCCTCTCTGCTTCCACTCTCCACCATGCTTCAGAGGCAGAAATTATTTCAAATATACTATCACCTTGTGTTTTTCATATAGAGATTAACTCACGTATTTTGTATAATCTTTGTTTTCCAGATTTTTCTCTCTAATGGGCTTGTTTTGAAGGTTTGTGTCTGTAACAGGATCAAGAAAATTTATCTTTATTTTAAAATTCACATTCTTCTCACTGTACAGCTGACATTGCCAAGTTATTTTAAATCAGAGAAATGAGAAATGCAAGACTTCAGAAGATGCCAAGAGATCACCTAGACAATCCTGTTTTCTAGGAAGCATAAGAGTATGTACACAACAGTGATGAAAATGATTGATAAACCCTGCTGACTATCCCCAAATCTTCCTTGTAGCAAAAGACAAATTTATGGGCATGTTGCTCCTACTAATTTCTTAGTGTCAAGAATTGAATTAGCCATCTGTCCCTTTTTCTGGGGTCACTGCCATCCTTGGCAAGACTGCAAAACTCTTGCCAAGGTTTTTCCTATTTCTTCCCTCACTGCTCCCTCTCAGACTCAAGGATATATTTTGCATAGGCCTGGAGGAGCTCAGTCCACTTAAAAAAGCTGTAATTGCCTTACAGTATCTTGCTACCTCTTCCCTCAGGAAATTTCCTGTGTTCTTCTTTAGAATGCCTAATGTCTTGTAGCAAGGCAACCTGCTCATTTTCTGTCTCAGAACTTTCCTCCTCACACACTTCATCTTATTTTAAGCAGGTTTTCAGCAAAGCTCCCTTCCTAGCCTTCTTCCTTACCTGTTCCCCTCTTTCCTCTCTTTTTTGTCTTCCACAAAAAATATTTAAGGTGTTTAGTTGGGAATACTTTGTTGACAGCTTCTCTTGTCCCATCTCACTGTGTCATCACAGTAACAGGACAGGTGGGGGGTGCCAGTAATTGCTCAGCTTGCTAAGCACTGTTTTCCTCATGTTGTTAAGACCATTATCTATACCAGTTCTTTACTGAAACAGAAAAATAAATCTTTTGAAAAATATAAATGTGTACTTGCATACCTATTGCCTATCATTTTTTGCAACCTGTATCTTTAGTTTCTGGTTTTAACATTAGATTGAACTAGACAAAATTGTTAAAATAATCTTAGTTTTTATGTAAAAGGAAATTTGTAGCTTGTATTTTTTTAACTAAAGCAAGTAAACATGGCTAAACTATGATGTTATGATAAATTAATGCTACTGCTCTACATCAGGAGACATCTTAAAGATCACTGACATTAAATCCTCAAACACATAGTATTATTTCCATTTCTCAACCAAAACTACAGTGTAGAAGTGCCTGGTGAATCAATGCAAAAAGCCAGCAGAGTCTATTCTTTGCTATCTGTTTCTTCTTTGGACACTCCTCACATACAGGAATCCTGTCAAAATCCAATGAGTCTCAAAACTCCAAAAGCCTCAAGTCATTGAAAGCTCTGGGAATCCAGCTCAGTAGGAAGTTCATCTGCCACTGAAACACTGTCAGCACCTGCAGTACCCTGCTGCAGCTACTCAGAATTACAAATTATATAGGACAGAATGAAAAGAACTTCTCAAATAACTGCACTTGGAGGGATTTTAAAGACCTCAAATGTCTTTACTCCATCTGAAGCCTTACAAGTTTATTACCAATAAAATGCTCAGGGATAATTAAGGATGAAAGCTCAGAGCTTTCATCTTGTTGGATGTGCCAATAGCTGTCAATTAGCCCTATGTTAACTATTTTTTGCTCAATAAATTCTGTTATTCCTCCATTGTGTGAAGACACAAAAAAATGTAACCACTTCTGATGCTCTCTGCATACCTCTACCATCCTGAACACCTTTGTGTTCAAATCTTCATTACTTCTTGCACATGTGTTCAAATCTTCATAACTACATATGATATGTAGTTATCCCTATATTACTGAGGGGCAAAAGATATTCTCAAGCCACACAGAATGATAGTCAAAAACCAAAAGCTTAACTCAAGTGTTTGACCTTTTTCAGAGTCTACAGTCTTCCTTATAATAACATTTTGTTGTAGCTACAGATGCAAAAGTATAAAGTTTCTATCAGCACCTCTATGTAGGTAGGAAGTGAATTCTTGATTGGGAAGTTAAACCAATAAAGTCTTGATGGAAGATTCACTTTATTCAAGTTCACTTTCCCCAGAAATTTCAGATTTTAATTAGGCAGCCCAAGTAGCTCGAGTTTTCTGACTGTGTGGTCAATGTGATCTGACATTTATAAATACTGAATCCAAGCACTTCTAAACCACTTGCAGTAAAAATTCAGCTTGAATCATGCATCATCATGGAATCACACCCCTGCTGAATTAGCCATATATATGATATAATGTTTATATTGGGTTTATGTTGGGTATGTGAAAAAAGTTGATATATGTCATGGCTGAGGTCAGGGGCATGTCTAGATTGTGGCTGATCCCAGATTAATTCTGCTGGAACAGCATACACACACATACACAAAAGAAATTGTTTGGTTGGTTCAGCATTTCTAGAGATTCTATTTCAAATATTTCACATGGCTACAGTAGATACACATCATTATTTTTTTCTTTCCCCACTGCTTCTTAATTATGTCACAAATTTGTGCCCACTCAATTTTGCCTGCCTACAGAAATATTTAGAAGATGCTTGGATATGTGTCTTTTTGTGCTTCATATCAATACCTATTGCCATGGCAATTGAACCTCCTTTACTTAAAGTCAGTAGTGTCCTTAGCAGACACCATGGCACTCCCTGGCACTCTGCTTTTTGGAACTGATTCCACACTTGGGGCACTTTCTTTCTTGGTTTCAAGGCTTTCTGACTATACACAAAACTGACATTTTGATTGCAGAAATGAGGACAAAGAACTTTAGAGGGAAAGGAGCAGAGCCAAGCCAGAAAGCTGGGAAGATCCCAGGCATGTTAAGCTTCCTACTCCCACTGCTTCTCTCTTCTTGCTGAAAAAACACCATCCCTTGCTCAGTGACAGAGCAGAAGGCTCTGCAGGTAGGAGGCAGAGACTGGCTATTCAAACAGTGCCATCCATGTCCTCATGTGCCATCTCAGGCAGTCTGTCCCTATAGGCTACCCTTTACTTTGCTAAAAGTAAATAAGCAGTGTTGTTTGGGCTCAAACTATTATTCTTTCCCAAAGGAAGGGCTTTATGAAAATCACAAACTTCCTCAAAAAGTTGCAGGTTGCACTGCTGAATGTTTCCTGTAAGGACTCATAAGCATTTTAAAGAGCTGTGGCATATGAATATCTGAACATGGAAGGTTCAGAATAATAGGCTGAGGATTGCTTGTTCTAAAATAGGGAGACTTTTTGTAAAGTCTTATAAAGTGCTTATGCAACCTGGTTTTTTTTTTTTTTTACTTTTATTGCCTTTTTTACACAAATGCTATTGCTTGGATGGTTAGTTGATTGTTACTGCCACAGTTCAGGAAAAAACTGCCACTTTGGGTTAAAAAATGTATTTGCAGCTCTCCTTTCTGAACACAGTGATGTTCCACAGCATGCTAATACATGTACAAGAATTACTCTGATGCTATAAGTCCTGTTGCCAGGATATTTTTGCAAGACATTTTTCTTCGACTGTCATTTGATAATGGTGTGAAATAGCTGTTATTTGAAGTATTTCAAACTACTGTTCAGCCATAATGCTTTAAAGTAGCACAATAGATAGAAAGCATGAAGTGGAACATCAAAATCGATACGAACAATGCTTACTATTAATATTATACCTACAGGATGATTTCAAATCCCTCAGTGGGCAGAAAGAGAGATTTGGCCCCCTGAAGTATAATCCCTTTCAAAATTCCCATGCACTAATTCTATCTCCCACCATCTGCTTTATAGGAATGTGCTTTTATATAAAATGGAGTTTGAGTCTTGTAGTTCAGAGGCAAGAGGACTCAGCCACAAGACTCATTATGTACCCATTGTGTAAGGCAGGAGTACACAAACCAGTTTTCTCAGAAAACCCCATTTTTTAGCAGAATTTCAAAATTTCTCAAGCATGCTTTGCACTGTGCTCTACAGTGAGCTGCCTCAAGTCACAGTGTTCAAGATCTCAGAAACTGTCTTACTGCAATGAATCTCAAGAGCTCTGCTGCTATTTGATATTATAAGGTAAAGTATCAAGACAGAAATGATACCTGTACCACATAGAGCACAAAGTGCTCCATGCAAGGCAGAGCTATGGGAAAAGGCAGGAGATGGGCTGAAAGTCTTACACTGAGCATCCCTCTCTATCATCTCAAAGTGATGCACAAATCCCCAGGGAACTTGGCCAGCAACAGTTGCAAAATCTGAGATTTGGACAACAGCAAAACCCTGGAGGATAAAATATCTCTGGCTAATTTATTTTCAGCATGAAAGAGAGCAATCCCTGCTGCACCGGTCCCTTCCTTGTCACAGTCTTTTTTGCTCTGTTACTCCAAGAACCTGAAGAGCTTAGATCACCACATGAGAAATGGTGGATTAAGGTGAGCATTTGGCCTTGCGTAACAACTCAAACTGCTTTACATAGCTCTAAAACATAGTTACAAATGTGCTATGTGAGCTATTACTATCATTATCTGCAAAATCACATATGAGCAGACAGTCTGGCTAGCTGAAAAGGTGTGTGGAATCCTTTTCATCCTCCTTGGTGGCCCCAAAAGTAAAGAGATTCAAAATCACTGCACCTTTACCTTTCGTCTGATAATTACATTCCCATTCTGCTGGCCATGAGTCAAGAGATCCCAGCTCAGTCTGCTGACATAGTGCAAAAGTGAATTGGGAAACTGTGTAAACAAGTTATGCTTGTGTATAATAGAAAACTGGGGAGCTCGTGCACACAGGACAACTGTGTGAGCAGTAATCCACAGAATGATGACAAAAGGAAAAAGCTAAAGGAAAAAACTAAACATAGGATTAAATGGATTTTTTTTAATATTTATAACAGGATATAGAGTGTAAGGACATGAATTATTGAAGTAATCCTGACATTGCAGACACTGCAGTTAGGGTTTTTAATGCGGATTCTCATCCCCAAGGGCTCCAAGGATTGGTGGATGTGCAGTAGCTCTCAGTAGTTTTTACTTAGTTGTGAAACACACTGAGACAGACAGACCCTGCCTACCTTTGTGCTTTATTCCAGTTCTGAGCACACAGTCTGAACCTCATCTATTTTCCTCTGAGACCTGGTGACTTTTTGCCAGCAGCAAATGTTCCTTACTTGTGCAAAGCACAAAGAATGTCAAAACTGAAGGAAGAAAAATGCAGTGAAATTCTGTACAGTGTATCAGCATGACTGGGAAGATGATGCCAACCCTCTGTGCTGGCTCAGGGTGGACCTTGACAGTACAAGTAATTGCCAAAATTACCAAAGACACTGAGTAAAATTCTAGTTCATTAGGCCATCTAAACACAGTATTCACTCCACTTCTACCTATAAAGTAATATAAAGAGATGAGTGAAAATTGGTTTGGAAGACACCAGACATTCATTGCTGCACTGATTTTCCTGTATTTCCTTCCAGATGAACCAATCCTAGAGGCATAATTGCAACCAACTGGTGAGACCAAGGAACTTCTTGGACAAAAGGAGTCTGTGTGCTTGGGTTTCATTTAACTGGGACTACATTCTGTCAGTCAACAGTGCTGTACCACACAGTGAGAGTGAACAGTCCACTGCAAGTAAACATACAGTTACCATTTTCATCCAAGGAGAGATCATAATATTGCTTGCAAAGTCATTTGCAGAAAACCAGGCCATTCCTCAATCCCTAAATACAACAGGAGCAATTAGCATTATACAGTTTCCCCACTAAGAACCCCACGCTTGCTTTCTGAATGGTCACGATCCTTTCTGCCTGCTTTTTGCAAATAAAAAAAATCCCTTTCATTCTTGGATTCCTTGTAGTTCCAGAAACACTGCTCTCTTCTCCTGTGACCCATACCTCTGGTCACATCCTTCTGTCACATGTGGTCATGCACAACTTTACCAGTGTATGTCCAGACCAGTGAAGCTATCAAGGACACTTCTTTTGTCCTCTTATTTTTTTCTCAGTCCCAACTTCCCTTACAGTCCAATGCATATTTAATTGCTCTATGATTTATTCCCACCTAATGTGGTATTCACACCCATTAACTCCAAAGATTTCTAATTGCCTATAGATCATGAACACACTTTCAGGATGCTGTCAAAATATTTCAGCATCAGGCTGTCAATTCAGAAAGGATGGCTGGCATTTTAAAATCTTCTTTCTGCTTTTTTTTCTCTGTGCCCATTATACAAAGAATCCTTCTTTCAGATTTGGTATTTCCAGTGGGTGTTTCTAATAGTGTTTAAGGTTGTGGTCTGTGGCACGGTGTGGAGCTGGGGACCAGTTACCAGTGGTGTGCCCCAGGGGACAATACTGGGGACAATGATGTTTCATACACTCATGAATGACCTGGAAGGTGGGTCAGAATTTGCAGATGAGACAGAACTGGGATGAGTGGCTGATAAACCATGACTCTCTCAGCAGGCAGCAGAAGAGTGCAAACAGGGATATCACAAAGTTAAACAAACAAAGAGGAGCATCAAGTCCTCCTCCTGTGGAGGGGGGACTCCTCAAAGTGGGAGCTGACTGGATGGAAAACAGTCTTGCAGAAAAGGACCTGAGCATCCTGGTGGGCAGCAAGCTGAACACAAGTCAGCAATGTACCCTGGTAGCAAAGAAGGCCAACCAGAATATGGGGTACAGGAGGAGAAGCATTGCTGGGAGGTTTTCCTTCTGGTGAGACACTCCTGGAGTGCTGATTAGAGTTCAGGGATTCCCAGTACAAGAGACACAAGAGAGTCCAGAGAGGGCCATTAAGGGACCAGAGCATCTCTTCTTTGTGGAAAGGTGAGAGAACTGGGACTGATAAGTTTGGGAAAGAGAGGTCTCAGGGAAGAAATTCATTGAGATGTATGAATGCCTGATGGAGGGAGTAAGAAGAAAGAGATAGACTCTTCTCATCAAAAAGGAAAGCAACAATGGGCATAAACTCTGTTATTTATAGTTAAACCTGAGGAGAAAAATAACAACTAATATGTGGGCAGTCAAACACTGGAACAGATTGCTGAGAGAGGTTGTGAAGTTTCAGTACTTGGAGATATTCAGAAGCCAGCTGAGCATGGCCTCTAGCAGACTGCTCTTGCTCACCTTGTTTTGTGCAGGAAGCTTGGACTTGAAGAACTCCAAAGGTCCCTTCTAACTTCAGTAATCTTCAGTCTCCTCCTACACTGCCCATCATGAAGTTCACACTGCATATTAGAGGCTTTAGTTAATTTCCAGTTTTTCACTTGACTGTGTACAGTGAGTTACCATGCAGGGCACCACAAAGGTCCCCTGTAGTACCTCAAAAAGTTGAGACCCTGTTCAGGAGTACACAGAGAGCTGCACTATAGTGCTAACAGGCAAGCAGGCACAAATGCAGAACATAAAATGGTGCCATTTTTAAAGTCTTCTTTTAATATTCATGTAAGGAGTAGTTTACAAGTAAGAAATTTAGACATAAATATGAATAGTTTTAGTGAACCAAACAACTAGCTCTGGAAGCTGAAATCCAGAAGAATCTTTATTATCCAAGCTCCTTCTTACTTTTCTCCATATTTTCAGCCTAACAGTCTTCACACAAGGATGGTGCCCTCTAAAAAAAGAAGAAATGTTGCTATTAGTTACTCACTAGTCTCCAGAGCTCCCATCCATTGAGCAGCAACACGGTTTTTAGGCAGATTATTTACTACATCATAGTTCTTCACTGAAACAACTTCAACAAGTTGAGAACTACATAGCTTCAAGGCCTTAATATTGAACCTAAATCTGCAGCAACATGTGGAATTACAACCACATGTACAAACACCAGTAAGGATCAAGCTTTTTGTTAAAGTGCTCTTAACCCATAAATTCACAAGCCTGGCTGGCTGGGGAATAATACCCATATCTCACTAATTCGCTAGATAGTAACTAAATAATTTAACTTTTTTTTCTCACAGAAGTAGTAATTGGCTGACTACTGTATAAGATTCTCCTCCTTCTTGTCAAATCACTTCTTCCTGTGTGTCTGCAGCTCAAATAAACTGTCTGGTGACACCTGAGCACAGGTTTCTGTTCTCCTAAGTGGAGGGGATAGCAGCAGTCATTTGTACATCTTTTTTCATTGCAAAGTTGTACTTTACACAACAAGAACAACAATTCTGTTATTTAACTGAAGGCCACAAAAACCAGAGGATTCTGGGAAGACCTACAATTTTTAAAGTAAAAAAAATAACTTTAAGTATGTCATGAGCTCTGTCTCAAAAAGATAATGGTTACATGGAAATGCCTGACCCTTTCTGATTCCTGAGGTGCATCAAGCACAGCACCACCAGCCACTCAAGGGGGGGGATTGTCCCACTCTGCTGGGCACTGGTTCAGCCTCACCCTGAGTATTGTGTGCAGTTTGGGGCACTGTAATATAGAAAAGACATCAAGTTATTGGAGGGCATCCAAAGCAGAGCAACAGGGATGGTGAAGGGTCTGGAGGGGGTGACTTATGAGGAGCAGCTGAGGTCAATTGGATTTTTCAGTTTGGAAAAAAGGCGGCTGAGGGGTGACCTCATTGCAGTCTATGGCTTCCTCATGAGGGGAAGAAATGGGGCTGGAACCAATTTCTTCACTCCTGGGACTGAAGACAGGACTCAGGGAAATGGTAGGGAGCTGAATCAGGGGAGCTTTAGGTTAGATATCAAGAAAAAGCAGTTGAGCTGTGAAAAAGCTCCCCACAGAAGTGGAGCCAGCACCAAACCTGCCTGAGCTCAAGCAGCATTTGGATGATGCTCTCAGGCACATGGTGTGATCCTGGGGGTGCCCTACACAGGGACAGGAGTTGGACTTGATGATCCTGATGGGTTCCTTTCACCTCAGCATATCCTATAACTCTATGATTCTCCATGTAGGCATTTACAAAACAAATCCTGTTTGGGTAGTCTCTAACACTTGCCAGTGCTTGAAGAGTTAATTACTAAACACCGACCAAGGAAGATTGTTAACAGGGATTTCTTACCACGGGAAGGGACCACTAGAAAATAAAACAATTCTTATACAAATTCTTAATCAAACCCCTGTCAAAATCACATTTCATACACATAAATGTATTTTTTCAGGAAATGACAGTGCTCTGTTCTCTGCCGTATTTATATATTTCTGTCTTTTAAGGGTTTCTGCTTCTAATAATACCACGTTGTTTGGTTTCAACATAATTCCTTTCTGTAATTATCCCAACTGACCAGATGTTTACAATAACTGTAAGAAGTTAGATGCATGGTGAAAACAAATTTGACAGGGAAACTGTTCATTTTACACTAAGTCCTACCCTATCCTAGTCTCAAGCTTCTCATTTTTTACCTTTACCCCTTCAGCTCTCCCTTCAGTCTATATGTTCTTTTCTCATGGTACCACCACTATGTTACCTTTCACCTTACATCTACCATCATTATCTGTCAAACAGAGAACCCCATTTTTGTTTCAAGGTATCACATAGCAGGTTTTTTTACATTTTAAAATTAATGGATGTTTTCAAAATATGAAATATCATACATTTTTTTTAAAAAATGACCATATTTCTTAAGTATGTCCTTTTAAAAATAATTTTTTGTCATTTTCATAATTTTTAAAAAGAAGCAAAAGGTTTGATTGGCCAGAGAACAAAACCACAATCACAAGATTTTCATAGAAATTGTGCATTTTAAATCTCTAAGGAAGCATTTCACAAATACCTTCAAAACTTAATATATTATTTATTTTCAAATTAGGAAATGAAAACTGCTGAAATGCATTTGCTGAAAAGAATAAATCTGAAACTATCTCAACCAGTTCTGGTTAGTCCTCCCTATTGTGAAGTAATGAAAATTACTCATAATTACTAGCAATCTTTTAAAAATGAAATTAAAATTATATTTTGAAAATTAAATTTTCTCCTTTAGGAGGCTGTTCTAGAAAGAGAAAGAAAGAAATGGATTTACATGAGCTCAGGACAATGAAAGTGAGTGGCTCATGAGCAGTAATAAAAAGGAAAAAAACAATACCAATGCCCTTTTGTAATCTTTTATTTTCCACTTTACTTTGATGTAACTGTTATTGCAGTCATTCCACCTGCTAATTTGTAAAATTGTGCACAAGTTCTCCTCCCACTGTGTCAGAAGCTGGTGTGTGTGAAATACTTTCCTTCCTAACTTTCAATGGGATGGGATGGGGTGGGATGGAAAGAAGTTTCAATTTTAATCACCTTTATTTTTCAAAGATTTAATTCAGTTTTTACTTAAATAAGGCAGTTCATGCTTAGTTTTAGTAATTCTATGAGTCATCCTGTCCCAGTAACTTGAAAATTCATTGGCTGCTCTCAGAGAACATCCTGATTAAATGTTCTCAGCAACCCCACAACTTCCCAGATATTTTTGATTACTTTTGTACACTTAGGGTGGTATTTTCAGTAGCTATGACATGACCCCAATTTTGCTTCTAAGACTTCATCTATGTAAAATATCACTCTGTGCTTTTTGTGTTGAGTTCTAAAGAAAATGGTAAATTACTTAGCATACAGGAAGCATGGTGGAAAATAAAAGGCATTTTAATTTCCCCTTCCACCAGATTCCGAATTGTCTCATGAAGACTTTTCAAGCTTTTCATATTCAAGTGAAGAGTGTATTTTTTGTCCTGATTTGGAATGCACGTAGCAAAATTTATTTTAGCCCCTTGCTAGTCATTTTGCCCATGCTTTAGTTCACCCATTTGATCACTGAATCTACCCTTTGTGAATGTCTTGTCTCAAGAGTATCAGACACTCTCTTAATTCTAGAAATTTTCAAATGATGGAAAATACAAACATTTGCACATAACAGCTCCTATGTAGTTTGAGTTTGAAGTCAAGAAAATCACAGACAAAAATTAAGTAAATCAACCCTACAAAGCTCAAGAAAATTAACACATATACATAGCCTTCATGGAAAGTTTCGGATTTGATTTCAACAATGCAGGAATTCAAGGAAAGAGTAGTATCAGACAAGTGCCTCCAAAACAGTATCCAGAATATTACCTGTGTTATAAATATTTCTATATAAAACAATGTGTTTCCGTAGAAAACACATCTGGCCATAACATGAAAATTAAACAAATTCCAGTAGCACTACTACCAAAATAATTCATTCTAGTGATGGAAGGAAATGACTCATAAACAGAGGGAACTGAAAGTAAAAATTCTTCAGATCCTGCTTCTGATACTGATACTCTGTGACATCTTCTGGAAAGTCACTGAACTACTTTTGTTAATGATAAAGCAGAGATCCTTGCTTTACAGGGGAACTGTGAGGATGCTCATGAAGTGCTTTGTATCTGCAGGAAGAAAGTCACTGTGCAAGCACAAAGTATCAACAACTTCTTATCACTTCTACTGTAAACAACTGATCTGGTTGCTTCTTTCTGCAGGACAGGTAATTACTCATTTGTCCTTTATAGAATACAAACTAGTTGCTCTGTTAAACAATTGTAAACCTTAAACCTTACAGATGTTTTGAAGAGTATCAATATGGAAAAGGAAGAAGGAAGAAAGAGCAACTGCCCCCACCATCAAAGTGTATCCTTTGCACATTCCTGGCACTACATCAAGGTTAAGTTAAAAGCAGCACTTGAAGGCAGTTGCATGTGGTAGATTGTACAACAAGGCTCATTAGCCAATGGTGAGTCTTATGGAAAGGTCTTTAATGTGGTACAATGGCATTTTTCAGCCTCTTTTAAATGGGAAAAAGTTAATAATGTGAAAGTTTTATTACTTTTCTTCTTTTTAAAGAAGTGCCTTTTTGTAGTGAAACATTGTGGCTAGTTAGAGCAAAAGCTCAGGGAATTTCCTTCACTCTGGGAATGACTGTAATTACACCAGGGGAAGGGACCACAGCAGTAAACTGGCAACACACCAAGGTCTTAACCCCTGAGACAGGAGGTGGAGAAATAGGTGTTAGCAGTCTTACACAAGTCCTTAAAGCATAAACATATGGTAAATCCATTACCTAAACTACAAAGAATGGAACCTTGCTAATAAACCTATTTACTAGGTTAAATAAATACTGAAAGTGTTTAAAAAAGGCGAGCTGTGTGACTTTTTAAAATCAAACATTTTTCACTTGTCAGAATTTGTTGTTGGGAATCTGTGAAACACGATGGCCCTTCCAGCCCCATGAACACACACAGTGATGCTCACCCCCTCACCCCAGCTCAGTGCTCACCTCCACCACATGAAACCAACAGCATTTACTTGTGGGCTGCCTGTGCCACTCTCTGCCTTCATTGCCTGCCTTGGCTGCTGGCACTCAGGATGAAAAATAAATTGTTGGTGGAATTCAACCATATTTATCACCTTGTTGTCCAGCCCTGTGCTCCGTGGCATGTTTGATTTTAACCAGCATAAATAAGGTCTCATTTCAGGAGTAATAATATTCAGTAGGAAAAAAATACAAGTCTTCTTGTGTCTGTGGAAGTGGCATACAGCCAGTAGCTCTAGCAGCAGTTCCAGTGAATATTTTTACACTACTGTTATTACAAGAATCTTGTAAGACAGATAATAAAGGGCACCAAAGCTAAGGGGAACTGTGTTTTATAGAAGCAATACTAAACTGACAATTGCTCTGCCAAATAATTGCCCTTCTGCAAGATGTGGGAACGGGATATCCAGCAATATATTTTAAAGCCTCTCATAGCAGTTTCACAGATTTGTAGCAAAGAGGTGGCATTGATCTAAAGCCAGCTGAAGGCAGCTGGGCTGATTCCCTGCTTAACTCCCTACCCTTTGAAATTAGGTGGTGCAGATACGTATTTGAGATGTCAGTGTGGTGGTTTTACAATGAAGTGTCTCTTTCTTGGGTGACTGCTCAGTTCCCTCCTTCCCTCCTGCAGAATTCACATGAATTTTGCCTCTAATTTTCCAACCTTTCTTACTGCCAGTGAGTGACATGCTTTTGGTCGAGTTTTTGTTGCATCAGGTTCAAACAAAGCATTATTAGGGGGAAAAATTGTGGAAATTCAGTGATGTTTGTTCATTGGCTTGACTGAAATCCATCTAAATGTATACCCAAACACAAGCCACTTGTTCTCAAGCAGTGTTTATGGCTAAGTAAGCAAGGTGGGAGATCTATTACTTTTTGCCCATACTCCCCATCAAACCACCTTCTGTAAATACACAGTCAAACATTAACGATGACCCTCATCTGCTTCAGGTTCATTAGTGGAGATTCCTGTGCTTACATGGAATGCCACTGACATCTAGCATGATCCCTAGTGCTAGTAGAGGGTATCAGATTTAAAAGCACTGAATTATTATAATTTAAAACCATGCTGTTGCAGAAGACAGGTAACGGACTACAATTTTAAGAAAGTGCTTCAGATCATGTAATTATGTCCCTTTCATTTGGAAAAAAGAAAAAGGTCAGTATACAGTTGCAGTTGTAATCATTAGTTATGTGATTTTTAAGGAGTGACAATATATAAATACTTGCCTTGTGGTAGTTTTTTGTTAGGAGTAATCTATTGTTTAACAAATGCTGAAGCAAAATTTTTTGGTTTTGTAGTAAAAATCTATCATAGCAACATGCAATCTGTATAGACTATAGGGGTTATTCTTTTAAACAGTGACAGTTTGAAGCACTGAAAGCATCAATATTGCACTCACTCAAAAAGAAACTGGTAAATAGAGAAATCAAGTGAGTATTTTAACTAATGCCATTCTAGAACCATTTAACTATTTTACACAAAGGAGCACACCAGGAGCACTACACTACAGACACCAGATGCTACTGGACAAGATATTTCTTTGCATTTTAAAGTTATTTCAATACTACAGAACAGCATAAAACATTTAGAGAAAATTTGAAGCCATTTGCAGAGGGTGTCTCAGAAAGTTCTTTGATTTTCTATCTAATTTCCCTTTTTAGCAAAATTTGGCACCTATTCAGACATCACAAATTCTTGATGCACACAGAAAACCCCACTCCTGGAACTAGATGCAGATTAATCCAGAGCTGTGCAGGGTGGCAGGTCAGAGATCATCAGGAGTTATGAAAAGGCAGATGGCATCAAAGCATCGAAAAAAAAAACAAAACAAAAAACTGCATATTTTTCACATACACAATAGTTGCAATTATAACTATGTAGATCTTTCTGATACCTGACTGAGAGGGCACCACAGCCTTTACTGTTTTCAAATGGTTCTGAGTGTACATCTAGCACCAGAGTGTGTTGATCCATCAACACACACAAACCCTTCTTTTTACCACCTCTTCCTCCAAATGTGCAGGGGATGATAGCTGCCATTTGCTCAGCAGTAATTTGAAGCTGTCACTTCAGTTAGGCACAAAAGTGTTGAAACTCTCTG
Organism: Heliangelus exortis; assembly: GCF_036169615.1. Taxonomy (NCBI): domain Eukaryota; kingdom Metazoa; phylum Chordata; class Aves; order Apodiformes; family Trochilidae; genus Heliangelus; species Heliangelus exortis. The sequence goes on along the minus strand of NC_092424.1, from coordinate 102,152,542 downwards.
CCCAAATGTTAACCTTTACACCTGAGCTAGCCAGGTAATAAAATAGGGTGTGATTCACCCCAAGATGAGGAAGCAATGAATTGCTTGTTGGAAATGCCTGTGTCTGTGGACTATAAAAAGAGCCAGTGTGGGTAGCCCAGAGGTAACAACTCAGATTTTGGACTTCTAAAGGTATCATGAATCTTACTTGGAATGTGGAACAACAGACCATGTTTCCATGGAGTCTCATGAGATCTTGTGGGGTAAGAGAAATTAATATCCTCTCTCTTAAGAGATTGTCTCCCCAGGCAATGCCTAAAGCAAGCTGATGCTGCTGAATTCCCTTGTGAAGAACCCTGCTGCATTTACACAGTTCTACCAGCCCAGGAAAGTCTTGCTGGGACAAACAGCTGAGTAAAAAATGAACATATTAGAGCATTTAGTTTTGGGACTGTGTATAGACTAGTACAACTATACCTAAAAACACTGGTAGTACTTCGACGAGCTAAATATCCCCTAGAGAAGTGCTGTGAGCATCTCATTAATACACATAGCAAGGTGGAGGTGGATCTTCCCTCTGTCAGGCAAAAGAGGTGAAACCTGAGAACAGCAATTTTGATGAGTGATTCACAAAATCCTCACAGAACCTATTTATCACATAGGAATTTGAATGCTATCTTAGCTGTGTATATTCCACTTTAAGCAACTATTGGATAACAACAGAAATACTGAGAGAATGGCAGGAACCCCAAACCTTTATTCTGCCAGTAAAGTAACCTGATCATTTGGTTACAGAGCTAACCCGCCTCTTGGTTCATCTTCTTAGTCCCACAAAATATAAAATCCAGTCATCTCAGATCCTCAGCAAGCTCTGTAGTCATTAAGGTCTTGTGTGAAGGTCATGCTGCTCTGCTTCCTCTGCCTGTGCCCTGAAATATGTATAAAATAGCTGTCTAAATGATGTCTTATTGTAAAACTGAGTTTTGCTTTTTTTGAATTTAGCCTTCAGAGACATTTCAGTAGTCCTCTCAGCTTAAGATGAAACACCAAGCTTTGCAGGCATCCCTCTCCTCTGCATTAAGTGTCAGTAATTTCACTTCCAGAAGAACAGTTCAGAATCCTCTCTGGTTTGATGTGTTGGATGTTCAGACCCATTTATGTCCTCCTGTTCAGTGTGTTTTTACCTATGATGTCTGGGTCAGGCTGGTGAATTGTCCTTCTGGAGCAGGCACCAAGACATTAGGAGTGGAGACAGTAGGCAATGGCACTCTTGTGGGTTATCAGAGGGATATTCTTAGGTTGATTGCTCACTGACTCCTTTTTCTGGAAAGCAAAGGTTATTTTCCTTCATGAGACATCTGTGAGGCAATCTGAGTAATAGCAGTAAGCCCACACAGACATTAATTTGGGGAACATAAGCAGGTTGAGCAAATTCCTTTGCTTTGCACAGGGCCTGGCTGTGAGGTGTCCAAGCCACCACTTCTGTCTGAGCAGGTTCTTACCCTCACCCCATGGGGACAGAGACTCCCAGCAGCACAGGAGGCTACAGGAAAACCTCCTTCTTGAGAGATTTTATTCTCAGTACTTCTGGGGTACTGAGCTACTCAGGTGTCCAAATACAGATTTGAAACTGTTCCTGGTGTCTCGAAAAAAGAATGATTGAAGGCAAAAAATCATGTGCAGCAGTCAAAATGAGTTTGATGTTAACCTTAAGGTATGCACAGCAGCAGGTATTTGTTTATTTTCTTCCCAGGCTGGTTTCAGAAGCACTGCCGAGCTGGGTACCAGAGCCTCTTTTTTTCAAATTTCTATACAAAACCCCAAAGCTCTCAACTCCTTGGTTGACAAATTACCAGTGTCATCAGCTATTGCTGCATGTAATTTTCTGGCAAAGAAATGATGGCTTTCTAGAATAAACACTTATGAAAGGATTATTTGCTTAAACAGTTCACATTTTTTTCAGAAGGAATTATTATACTCATAAATTCAAATCTAGTTGTTTGTATGTTCTGAAGAATATGTTCTCCTTTTCTCAAGGTACCTGTGCTGCTCTATGTAATCATTTGCAGTGATACACAGCAGGTGATAATGAAACAGAAATGTTACTTTATTATGAATTGAAGCAAAACAGCATAAGCTGAAGATCAAATCATATGCTAGATATTTCTGGGAGGTTTTCAGGTTTTAAGATTACTTTTGTCTACTACCATTACATCAGTCTGAAGTCTGATTGCAAAGAAAATCTATACTCAATTTTCTTCTTGTTTAACTCTGTTAGGGACAGTGGAGTTAATGCAGAGAATGTATTTACTTGAGAATTCTCATTATTCTGGTACAGATGTCTTCAGTGAAAAAGAACACAGACAAGTCATAAAGTCAGTCTATGGTGAAGCGACCCTATTAGTACATTTTAAACATTTAAAAAAGAAGAGCAATCACTACAAAGTCTTAGTTCCTATGTTCCTCACAAATGCCAACCTCTTGCTGCTTTTGCTGGGCATTTCAGACACATGAGGAACATGTGATTGGATCCTTAAAATCAAAATTATAATCATGTCTGCAAATGCCATTTTAAATCAAGGAAATACACCCCCTCAGTCACAGGCAGAGGCACAATCAGTTTAAGAACACACAGGTTTTCCAGTGGAGGTGTTGGTTTTTCATGAGTAAACTCTACTGCTCGGTTACATTGTTATGTAAGGGTGGCAAAGCAGATTCAGCTGTTAATTCTTCTGAACAAAAACAGCTCCACATTTTGCACCTTAGTCTCTTCACATGCTTGTTTAAATGTGTTTATAAATAGCTCTCCTCATCTTCTATACAAATTCTGTGGGTTCGGAGATGGCATCTGGTTCATAGCACAAGCTCCTGGGGTGAAACTGGGACTGAAAATTTAGGCAAAGATTCTATGACACAGAAAATTCAGAAAAGATGAGGTCAGGGGTTTGGGGTTTGGGTTCATTTTCCCATTTTCTTATGCAGAGCAATAGACTGCTTAGTAATTCAGGCAGAAGAGTCTCTTGAGACTGATTTTGATCTGTCTTATTTTATAGCCTTTCTGGGTGTTTGTTGAAAACTAAATTATACTTCTAGGAGGAAATGAGTAGATACAGTAGCAGGAACAACTCTTAAGCTTTTAATTGCTGTGAAAGAGACATTAATAATGTATACCACTTAATACAGTTTTCTAACAAGAGTGAAATCCAAGCATCTTGGTTACTTTTTTTTATAAATGATCATACATTAAAATATCAAAGATCAGTCTTCCAGAGAAATTGCTGACTGCCAAATGAGAAATCTGTATTGCAACTCTACCTGTCTCAGATATTCATTGACAGAAGTGTTCACACAGCACAAAGTACTCCCAAAGGCCTAGACTGACAGAGTTGGAAACCAATTTTTTGGTGTCTTCATACTGTTCATTGCTGGAAGTTTGGAAGAATCCAGTTTCAGAGATGCTGAACAGCTGCTGTCTTTACTGATACGAGTTTATTCAAGGAAGTCTTTCCAGATGTGATTTTCAATCTCTTTTCTCAAGGGCAGCTCAGGAGGGTGTCCATCTTCTGCTTATGACTTGAATAAGCTGTGAATTATCCTTGCCTAATATAGAAGCATAGAATATATATATTTTTAAAGTTTTTAAAATTATTGACTCCAGCCATTAACCTACCACTAAGCTACCAGGAAGCCATGTCTCTTAGCACCACATTTACACAGCTGCCAAATACCTTCAGGGCTGGCAACTCAACCACTCCCTTTCCTAGTGTCTAATCTAAGCCTCCCCTGGCACAACTTGAGGCCATTTCCTCTTGCCCTATGGCTTGCAACCTGGGAGAAGAGACCAACACCCACCCCACTACAACCTCCTTTCGGGTAGTTGTAGAGAGTGATGAGGCCTCCTCTCAGCCTCCTCTTCTTCAGATAAACCATCTCAGTTCCCTCAGCCTCTCCCTATAGAACTTGTTCTCCAGACCCTTCACCAGCTTGGTTGCCCTTCTCTGAACTCACTCCAGCAGCTCAATGTCTTTCTTGTAGTGAGGGGCCCAGAACTGAACATGGGACTCAAGGTGCAGCCTCACCAGTGCTGAGTATAGGGGCACCATCACTTCCCTTCTCCTGCTGGCCACACTGTTCCTGATACAGGCCAGGATGCTGTTGGCCTTCTTGGCCACCTGGGCACACTGCTCGCTCATCTACAACCCTGATTCTCCTTGGCTTTTAATATGAATCCTTCTCTTGCAGTTTCAGTCTGTTGAAACAGGTTCAACACCTGAATGTAATACAATTAACATGGTATCATAAATAATACACTGCAGTTTTAAAACACAAAGATTTATTGCAAATATAATTTTCACCAGATGAGGAAATGGATATTTCAAATGAATGTACAGCAAGTTCTTTATGCAAATCAGGACCTGTGTGCATTCCTTACAGAATCCCAACAACTAAAATTAAAAGACAACATGGACAGCAGCTTGATGGCTTTTTTCCTAGCAAGCTGGGTTACAAATAGAATATATTTGGCAAAGAAAAACTAACAAGCTTCAGAACACTGTGTAATCCAATTGCTAATAGATGATTTGTGATTGTTTTCTTGGCATTTCATAAAATATACAAACAGCTTCCAGTGGAGGCTAAGGGTAAAAAAGGAAATGAATGTATGCTACAGCAATACATTCGAAGCTACAGATTACTTTAGAAAGGGACAAACCTTGGAACTACTCTGTTATTACTGAGATTAAACTTCCTTCAGCTCAAGGTTGAAGCTTTGGCTCACTAAGGATTTGACTGCAGAAATAGATGATACAACTAGGATTTTCTATTATGTGGAATGGAAAAAAATAACATAGCTATATGAGGGAAGGAACTACTTAAATGCATTGAATCAAGTGAGCTTTGAAGCCAATATAGTCTTCATGAAAGTGATGCTAATTCAGTGGAAATTTTTTCCATCAGAAAGGTGCTGTGCTACAAAATTCAGATTTCTGAGTAATTTTCTAATAACTACTCTGTAGAACTTTTTCTGCCTTTCTAACATGCAGTGTTAAAAATCAGTAGCAAGAAAGACCTACCACATACTGATACAAAGGAAAAGTGGGAGGGAGGGAATCTGGGGTGGGTACATCTGATGTTCAGTGTTCTGTTGCCACTGTCAGTGGCAGAGCTGGCCAATATTCTGACCAGCATGACACTTCTTATATTCCTGGGGAATATTTCAGATGTGATTGGTACATAGCAAGAAAGCTTAATGTAGTCAGGGACCATGTCAAAGATGAATGTGTAAACTTTAACATGCTATTTATTTCACAAAGACATTTTGTTATTTCAGGATTTTGTATGGAGCAAACTGTGCCTACAAAAACATCCAGACTTCACATGCTGTATTTGAGATATGGAAGATCAGTCTGCAGAACCACACTCAATCTAACACAGAGATTCATTTTCACTATTTTGGTCATCCGAATGGATTATTTTATCACTCTTTATCTACCAGAAGTCCATGATCTCAGAAATTCCCAACAGTCTGACAAAGAGTAATGGCAAGAGCTCCTTTAGCCCTGCATGTAGCAATTGCAAAGAAATCATGGAAGTGCAGATTTCTGGGGCAGCAGTGTTACTACTGTTCACTGACAGCACTTAATACAGTACAAAGAACTGGGAGAGAAGCACCTTCTACTGGCCACTAATACATATTCTTTGCATTTGTGTATATCCTGTATTAATTTTCTCATTGCAGATATCCCAGTATCTGAAATAGCGTAATTTAACAGGAATTGAAATTTTCCTTTAGTTTTTTCCTCTGCTTGACCTTTGCTACTGGGCATGGGGAAAAAAAAACCCCAAAAAACCAAACAACAAAACAGCACAGACAAAAGGCAGATATTTTGGAAACCATGTTGCATGCAAGGGGAGAGCTGTCTTTGCTTTTATAGGTTATAGGCATTCCCACTGTTAGATTTGCATGTTAGGAATACCCTTTACATTGATACAGGTTGGAGCCATCCACGTACAGTCATAGCCTTACCTATAGACAAAGTAAATTTCCAAACTGTACAGCTGTTCCTTCCATGTCTATAAATTCCAATAAATAAATTTGTATATTTAATATATATTATATATAATGTATTTTCTATATTCCCAAAACCTTTCCTGCTAAACTGAGTGCACTACTGCATGGTAAAAGTGGCTGAAGAATTGAACATTTATAAGTATAAAAATTAATCAGTACCAGAAGTTAATATCAGAGCATTAACACTCAGATAAGCTGATATAATGAAATGTTCCTATTCTTGTATCTAGACCAGCCATAAACAGTAGGCTTTAACCAGTCCTCACCAGTTTTAGCCAGTACTTAAAATTTTACCCTCTTTTCCATAATAAACAGTTATCAAGTATTTCTCTGACATACTTCCTTCTAGTTGTATTTATTAATTGTTTAGATAATTACAATTGTAAATGGAATGCCTCATTGATTCTGTAATTAGGGAGTCTGAATTTGAAATAATTTATTAGGTCTTAATTTATGTGCTGTGAAATCTGTTAGATCATTTGCTAGTCAGTATGTTGTCCAGAATAAAGGCATTTCTACAAAGGGATTTTAGGGTGAGGGTCACCAGTATAATCAGAAACATATTCAGTCTGGCCTCCAGCTAAAGATTATATGCTTTTAAGTGTATTTCTGTTTTGCAAAATGGCCTTTTGAAGACATAGCCATTTCAACAAAATTCCTTTTTTCCCCCCCTATATATGAAAAGAGAAAGAGCAATTATTTTGCACTGTTTGATTTCCCACCACTACCACCCTTTCCCCTAGATGTAGATGACCCAGCTGATCAAGTGTGAGAAGTACAGAGCTCTCTGGACTGACTTTTCTGAACCTCTGGAATGAAATCTTCAAAGTTAGGAGCAAAAGTTGGCATTAAGAAGAAGCAGAGATTTGATTCAAGATTTGGATTTACCCACACAATAAATTGAGCCAAGCCAATTCATGTCTCATACAAAGGGATACTTATGTTTTCCACAGTGTAGGGAAGGAAGTGACACTGGTCAGCTTTCAGTTGTGATTTATTGTTTTCATCCATATGCTTATTATAACACAAAGGACTTGTCAGTACGTCCATTATAAAAACAGGACTGGGGCTTTTTTATGCCAAGATCAGCTGATACATATGGTACTTGACTGAAGTCTCAAAGCTTGTCTGCCTGTACATGCCAATGAAATTGAAGCCATAGACTTTGACTGTCTTTAGAAATGCACATGTATTGCTTTGGGCATGATTTATCTGACCAGACGTATATGTACATATATAAATAGAGATGTGTAGAAGCCTATATTTTGGACTCATATAGATGTCCATATGTAGATGTCAGTATCTCAATTAATCACATGCCATACATAACCAAAGGAGAAGAGAGGAATGATTGATTTTAACTCAGAGATACCAACTACATAGTGAGAGAATTCATACTATAGTCACAGACAAGAATATTTGAAATAAGGGAATTGAAGATGCCCAATTTGTAATGATCTAAAGTGAGGTGAGATACATTTCACTCTCATCAGTATGGTAGACTGGAATGAACTGAAGCTTAGTGCTCTCAATCTGCTGCTTTTATTCTAGTAATGACCTGTTCAGGACTTTTTTCCATTGTTAATGACAGTCAAGGAACTTATTCTCCATTAATCTCACCTGCAGATATTCTGTCTCTGGACGAGGATGGAATTTACCACATTTGGATCTATGACCATGACCAATGGGAGCCATGACCACACTTGGATCTATGACCACTTAAAATACAGAACTGTGGCAAGATCCTGAGCTTTTTACTTTTTTTTTTTTATTTTTTTTTTTTTTTTTTTTTAATTTTTTTTTTCCTATCCAAATCTAGTTCTTCACATACTTACGTTCATGATGTCTTCTCTCAGTGTCCTCCAAGCTGAAGAGCCCCAGCTCACTCAGTCTTTCCTCATAAGGGAGATGTTCCATTCCCTTAATCATCTTGGAGGCTCTGCACTGGACTCTTTCAAGCAGTTCCTGGTCCTTCTTGAACAGAGGGGCCCAGGGCTGGACACAATATTTCAGATGTGGCCACACCAGGGCAGAGTAGAGGGGGAGGAGAACCTCTCTTGAGCTAGTAGACAACCCCTTCTAATACACCCCAGGATGCCATCGGCCTCCTTGGCCACAAAGGCACATTGTGGGCTCATGGTCGTCCTTCTGTCCACTAGAACTCCCAGGTCCCTTTCCCTTTCACTGCTCTCCAACAGCTCAGTCTCAGCCTATACTGAGTACATGGGGTTGTTTTTTTCCCAGATACAAGACTTCACACTTGCCCTTGTAATTCATTACATTTCTCCTTGCCCAACTCTCCAGCCTGTCTAAGTCTCTCTGAATGGCAGCACAATGGACACCAACTATCCAGGGATGTCAATGCTTCAAGTGATAAGCAGAGTGTTTCCTGACAGAAGTCTTTTCCTGTGCATGGAAAGAGTTGAAAATAAATATATTAAAATATTAGGAAAATGTAGAAAATGTGCATAATAGTAATACAGTAGATTAAGAAGAATCAATAATTCAAAATGGGAAACATAAAGAATATTTAAAGATATTTTAAAAATTAATTTTATTTTATTTGTGCAGTCATTTAAAATTTCCCTCAAATGCAATTCAGCTCTTGGTACATCAGTAAGTTCTACTGAAACCACTGAGATAATAACAAAGAATATAACTTCTCTCTCTTAAACTAAAAGATTATTTTGATCTCAGTGCAATCTGAAAGCACTGAAGACTTTTTCTGTAGGAGCTCTAAGATTAGTTCATAAAAGTATATCTGAGAAGGCAGACAGAGGAGAGACATAAGTGAAAAAACAACTGTTCTTTATATCATCGGAGTCCAAAAATTTACTTTATCAGAATAGCAAAAGCAAATCAGAAAAAATATGGGTTGTGGGTATCAGTTGTCATAAATGTCTTTTTGGACATTCTGAATCACAGGTGAATTTTTTTCCATAACTTTACAAGTCATTCCTGAAAGAATTATGACTTTTTTTTTTCTTTTGCCATTGTGTCTCTTTTAATGTTACCTTCATTAAGATCATCTAAGCAAAGCTACCTACACAACACCAGGAGTTGTAGCAACAGTTTGAATTACCTTAAAATGTTTATCAGAAAGCAAATATCATTATTAGTTCTTTTACATGTTTTTTTTTATTCCCCAGTTGACTTGCTGCTTTCTACCCCATTCCTATATTACCTGGATTCCAGGGAGCTTTCTAAGTCCCAGCCTATAATCCTTACTGAGGAGGAGAAAGAGGAGGAAGAGGGAGTGTTACATTTCTGTGAGAACCTTTGCAGTTTCTTGCCACTAAGCAAATTGGAACAATTTTGCTTTGAGCAAGTGATTTACACACTCACATCCATCACGTGTAACCTGCTCTGCTCTGTTAACTCTCTGTTTGATCTCAGGAGGGTCGAGTAGATTAGGGAGGTTCCTCACACAGAGGTTTCATTAACAGCCAATCGGTTAACCTGGCATGACTCCTGTTTGTGCATTTGGGTGCCTTAAGGTAGGAAAAAAAGAGGAAAAGAATTTTGAACTGCTACCATTATTTCTCAGTTCAGGATTCCGTGTTTGTTTTTTTTGTTTTGTTTTTTTTTTCCCAGACAGTGGCCATTCAAAACTGCTGATGACAACATTTGAGTTCTGGCAGCATGAAGTACATTGGTAATCAAGGAGAACATTGAATATCCAACCATAAGCCATGAAGACTTGGATATTAGAATCCAGTTTGATGAGACAGAGAATGCAAGCCTAGCAGTTGCACTTTTTAAAACATACCAGGGTAATGGGTCTCTGCTTACCATCACCTGCTGGTTTGGACGGAGAGAGCAAATCTCCTCAAGTCAAACAGTTGATAAAATTATAGAGCAACATTAAAGAACAAAGTCAGTATCATATAACAATAAGACTTTTGTAGTTATTGATGGGAAATTTTGAGCTATTCATGACATATATGTTTGGAACAGAAGAACCAGAGTTACAGCAGTGACTCCCCAGGCAAGCACAGGTCACGGTGTCTCTGTGGTTTACAGAACAGGGATGTGTCTAATGAAAGGATGCAAGTTGGTAATTCATGATATCCTTAGAAACCAAATAGCTGGTTGCAAACTAGTGAAGTACTCCTGACAGTTTTACAGTTTATAAACTGCTGAAAGTACATACAAATTGCTAGTTTCTTCCAAAGACTTGTGCACTTGGAATAAAATAAACAAGTATCAGTAATTTTGTGGAACTATGTGGAAAAAGTAGACAGAGAACTCTGTGTGCTGTGTGTGCTTATTAGCTGTAACTACAAGGAGATGGAAATTTTTTGCAATGTTTATCAATATTTATTTCAATAACAAAACACAAAGGTCTGATGCTACTTTCTATACAAACTCTCACTGTCTTTGAATATTTAAGCATTTGTGTTATTATCTCAGACTTTGTACACACGATACTCTCACCCCCACCTCCCAGATGTTCAGAAAAACAGATGTGCTTTGTAACATACACTGATATTTAAATGATAACAGATTATTTAGTACAAAGTTTTGAAAATTTACTGTCCTTTATATTAAGGTTACAACTCAAGCCTCACTAGCATTAGCAAATGTGGTAACCACACGTAAGAGAGACTGCTGGATGGGATATGCTGCTTCATGGATATGACTGCATCATGGATAAAAAGCAACAACCTTAATGTTATACAGATTTTTTTAGTAAGATGCTTTTACTGGTGAAATGTTTTCTCTTTTTCCTTTACCTTTCATTACCTTTCCTTTTTAAGCCTTTGCAAGTAACATGCAACAGTCCTTTCACCAGCTTCCTAAAATAAATATTTTTTTTCTGAGATGGCAACAATATGAGCACAGCTATTATGTTATATGATCAAATTAGAGATTTTTCTAGTAAAAACAAACAAACAAACAGAAAAACCCACCCCAAAACACAACAACCAGAAAAAATTGTATCCATCACAATACTTCTGTTATTGTGAACAATCACATCCCTGGATGTATATTTATTACCCATATACAAATATCCTATGTATCCATATACTCTTCACAATATCTTGAATTTTCCTGTTCTGTATGGTGAGGAATACCACAATGTGAGCAGCAACAGCTGGAATGTCCCTCTGGAACTATCATTACTAACACATTGCTGCTGTTCCTCTGATTTTTAACTTTCTTACATATTTTCTGTTATCTTATACTGTAGTTACATTAACACTGTGTGTCTGCATCTGCCTCTGTTCTGGACCTGCACACTGCTTGGGACAAGAGACAATTATCCTTTAGCAGCACACAGAATTACAGGGTGGAAGTTAATTTCATTTTCAGTGAAAGTAATTTTATTCCTGAGCTAGAAGACAGGGAAAGAAAAAGGTCATGATCTATTATTTCTATATTTAATTTATAGATTTGATGAAAGGCATGCAAGGACAGGGAGTCTAAAATCTTAGAAAGTTATTTTTAACAGCTTTGAAAAAGTAACATATTTTCTTTGTAGGCTCTTTCCCTGGTAATATTGCTCATTTCTCTGTGTTCTTGAGTACACAAAAAACACTATAAAAATAGCCTTTGTTTCCTGTATAGAAACTGATCTTTCCATGATGATTAAAATGAGCAGAAGCTATGTAAGTAGCTAAGTCTTTGGAGGCTTTATCACTAGAATAAGGAATACATCCTCTGACCTCTCCTGGCTGTCCCAGGCTTTGGATTCCTAGGCAGAAAAAGTACATTGTCATGAAATAATGAGTTTTATTTTCATTTGAAGTTAACAAAGTCATATGCTGAATGGTATGCATTTCTGGTAAAATCTGAACCTTTTACCTTGTTTTAACCCGACATTTTATAGTGGTTTGTACAACAATTACTCTTGGAAGTTGAGCGATGCATTAGCTTCCTAGGTTTACCTTTAACTGAATGTGACTCCACAGTCATAACAAAAAGGGACTGGAGAAAAAATGGGAAAAAAAGCAGTTAATCCAGCTGGGCAGATGTATGCAACAGAGAGAGAAAGTTACTGCCACAAAGTAATAAAGGATGCACCTAATCCTCTGTCGGAAGCCAGAAGCACTCAGCCTTGGCTTTTGCTTTGGAAATTAAAATACCGATAGCAGACACTTTGTATAAAAGGTGGTGTAAGGTTTTGCTTTTGTTGTTTTTCAAACGACACCCAAAACCCACCTTTTTTTCAAACCCACCTTCAGACACAGCCAGCTCACACTGGGTTGAAACAGGGATTGATGGAAACAATCAAGTGAAGCAGGGAATGCCACAGCCTGTTTCAAAAGCATTCCTTTTCCAGGTCATCAGCTACAGCAGCAGCACGGGAAGCCTTCCCTGATTTTACCACTACTGAGCAGCAGTTTGATGGTGTTTATGCATGGCAGGACCCCACCGGCAAGGAGACCTGCAGCTCCGGAGCTCCAGAAGTGATGTTAAGAGGAATGAGTACAATTGACAATGGAGCTGTTCACAGCACCAAGGCTGTGAGCCCATCAAGAATCCCCTCTATCACATTTATTGCTCATTACTCAGTTTTAAAGAGGCTTTTTCATCCTGGAGAATTTAACTGAAATATTTGCTTTTCCAATATTTTTTTCTTATTCAGCAAATGAGCATCAGGTTCAACAGACATCACTGGGTCTAAGAGTTCACTGGTTACATTTATGTTAAAACTATGCTACATGGCTTATGCAATGCTTCAACAGGGACTGACAGACATGTTTGTCTTCCCCATTAAACTGACTAAAACTGGTGTGCCACTGGGTACTCTGTGTCCCCTTTTCAGCCCTATCAGGAGTCCCTCATCTTATACTTTGCATGGGGTTTTTTTGCAACCATACAGAGACTTAAGTCTTGTTTGTGGTCTCCAGGTGAACCTATGACACCACACATATGTTTACATTAAAAATTCTTCTTCTTCCACTCATGTCCTCTGACATTACAGCTCCAGTGCTAAGCCTGGGAAGTCACAATGATTTCTATAGCAAATGGATGTCAAACACAAGAATATGGTTTTGCTTGATACTGCGAAGATGTGAGACAGGGAATCAGAAAACTTATCAAAAGATTAAGAAAAAGTCTCTAACAGAAAAAAAAATAGTAGCGAAAAGACAAAAGCATTTCCCAAGTATTTCCAAAATACATTAAAGGAAAATCCTTCCCAGCATGTTCAGTTGATTATGGTGACAAAATACTTTCTATTTTAACAGTAGCTTAGAAAGATAGTAAAAAAGTAGCTCCTAAAAGCATACATGTCCAAATAACTTACATTTAAAGACAGGTTGTGAAGGAACTATCTGAGCCATTAATGGTGACTTTCAATACATGGTAGAACACCAGAGACATTGCAGAGAGCTGAAAGGAAGCTAATGTTGTGCCAATATTTTAAAAGGGCAAATAAGATGACCTGGGTAATTACATGCCTGTCACACTGACATTGATCCTAAGCAAAATAGCTGGCTGATACAGGACTTGATTAATAAATTAAAGGAGGTAGTATAATTAATGCCAATCAACATGGGTTTGCGTCAAGCTAAACTGATATCTTTTATGATGAAATTACAAGTTTAGCTAAAAAGGAAATAATGGAGAATTCATATATTTAGACCTCTTTACAGCACTGATTTGGTACTCTGTTTTATTTATTTATTAACTAAGAAACTATGGTAACACAAATAACAGCATAGCACGTATCAGTAAAACTACCTGATGGATGGATCTCCAAACATAACTGCAAATGGATGTGCAGTGCTGAGAATATAGAATTTAATTTTTTTTAATTGCCACAAATTATTCTTATAAAAAAACATGAAAAAAATACTTTATCTATAAATATATAGCCATACTTTTATATATATATATTTATGAACCCACCAGGGTTAGTAGCGAATGAAGAGAATGTCATAAGAATGGCATAAGCCACCTCATAACATAACCAGAAGCAAGCAGTTTGGTTCTAAATATGGCCACATGTACCTCTGAAAACAATCACTAGTTCTAGATTACATCCTCAAACCTCTGAAGCAAAAAAGAAAGAGAGAAAGAGGAGGAGGGAGAAGTATCTGTGAATTTTAAGATGATCTTAAGTTTCCTGCACAGTTCTTTACCCAAAAGGGCAAATACAATCACTGCGTACAGAAAGAGAATGCTACTATAGAAAAAGAGGTTGCATTGACTTTGTGCTTGGAACCATCCTGGTGAATTAAGAGTTTGAAAAGAATTCATGAGAATGATGTGAAGAACAGAAAACTTGCTTCTTTTTTGAGGTACTTGGGAGCTCAGTTAAATAATTTATGGCAAAGAAAGCAAAGACATAACACCATACTCTTTAGGTACTTATTTACAGAACAAAATTGAGTAACAAGAAGACTTTTCAATCCAGGTGAACATTTAACAGTGTCCCATTTCTATGAGTTTAAGCTGGAAAGGTTAGACTAGCAATAAGCTAAAACTGAAAAAATAGAGTAACTTAGTGTTTACACAGCCTTTCCTTTTTTCTCTGGCCTCTCCCGTGGATCAGTGAATCCTGAGCTCTATTCTGCACAGTTGTGCCAGGAGGTGAACATATTCTCACCCCAAACTAGTCTAAAACTGATCAGGTGGTGCAGTCTCTTGGGACACGCAAGATAAGGATTTTGAGCCTTCTATACAGAAGGAAGGATGTGCCTTTCCTTCTCCTACACCTTGGCTAAAGCTGTTATTGGCGGTGATGCCACTTAGTGAAGAGAAGGCAAAGCACGCTGCTAGTTTTGATGTGGAACACAGTTCTCTAAGCACATCCTTCCTGGCTATTTCCTAAGAGCATCTGCAGGTAATTTAGATGGTCAAAGAAGAACTATTTAACTTGTGGCTCTTGAATATGCAGCGAGCAATCTCCAGCTTCTTCACTGTCCTGTTGATCCACTTCTGGTTACTTGCCCAAGGAAGACTTCAGGCTCCTGGAAACCTTGCAGTTTGGTATGGAAATTGTTTGTGGAACTGAGGCAACCTTGGACTTAATTATAATCTGACAAATATTATTCAGGACATCAGGAACTTAACTAAAGCAAGCTACACTTCACTACTGTTCTAGATCTAGTCCAGAATCCTTTAAGCTCCATCATGGGTAAAATTCTTGGAAGGAATTCAGAAGTGTATTAGAAAGCAAAGAAATCGAATACAACAAATCCATGTATTTTTTCATACAGTTTTGAACGTTGTTTTCTCTAATAGGCTTATGATTTTAAAAAAAAACACCATCATGTAATAAAATAAATGCACATTAATGCAGTGATCTGTAATCTTGACTCATTACATAAATATACTTATTTCTGATAGGCAGCTTCCTGTAATGTTCAAAATGCCAATTTTATCTATATTTCCTTTTTTTTTTTTTTTTTTTTTTTTTTTTTTTTTAAATTAAACTTCACAAATGGAACTTAAAATTTTTTATTCCCAGGTCAATTCAAGATTAGACAAGCAGCCTACTCAGTCTTGAAAATCCTGAAGAATATAACATAGACCAGAATTTTCTATCTGAGCTTTAATTTTCTTTGCTTTTATAATTTAGTCAGTCCCTTAACTTTACTTAAATGTTTTTTTGATTGTATCTATAAAATATTTAACTTTTAATATATAGCATCATTTCCCTACACTGTGGGAAGTATAAAAGCATATGAAAGTAATAGCTTCCTGACATAGAAGAGGATTCATATGTATGAATTGAATTTTTCTGTATTCTATGAACTCACATTTCATGGAGAAACCAAATTTATAGCTAAGGAAAATCCCTCATCTCCTTTCAACATCACAGGAACTTAACACAGAAACATGAGGTATGTGTGGTCCTATCACCTCTGCAAATTAGATTTCAAGATGGAGTTCATTGGGGAGTACTGCTTGTAGAAGTGTTTTTTTTTTTTAATATCATAATTTAACATTTAAACCTGAGTGGTTTTGTTTTTAATGAACCATTTCACAAATTTGCATCATTTGTTATAGAATAAAGCTTTTTAGTTAACAACACAGCAAGCAATTTGAGTTTAAGGATGTCCACTTTTGCTCATCAGCATTTTAGTATCCTAAAAACAATTTCCACTAAATATTCCACTAAAAATACACTGCTAAAGACATGAGCATTTAAAATTTTCATTAGCATCATTGAAACAAATCTGTAGTTGAAGAGGAGGAACAATACAAATAACCAGTATTACACAGCCCTTTTGGTGTACATCCATGACCCAAATGCCACCTGTGTATAAAATACAGTAGCATGTAAAGACTTTAAAAAGCGATGATTCAGATGGGGTATTACTGTTTGAAATGACTTTTTTAAGATTTACTCTGGTATTTCTCTCCAGTGCTTACATAGAATGGCAACTGGATTGGTGGTGGTTTACTGATCTCCCTCAGCATGTCAGCAAGAGAAGGGTTTTGTTCAGCTACAATTCCTTAACCAAGAAAAAAATTTTTAAAAAATCAAATAAAAATACAGGAAGGTAACGTTAAGGTCAGTCTGTCCAAATGCAATTTTAGAAATTTGCCTTTTTGAAAACTTTTGCAAATATATTTAACTATAATTACAAATCAAATCCAGTACAACAGTAGGAAGCAGTGTTTAAAGAAGAGCAGTGGCTATAATTCTTCATGAGGGTCCCTCTCCCAGACAGGCTGCAATGTCATTCCCAGCTAACATATGGTAGCAGTCAAGCATGTAATCTATCTGGGAGTCTTACTAGCAATACAAACAGGCTACATCCTCCCACTCATCTTTAAAGACATATCAGTGTGCACTTAGTTAGTAAAAGCCAGCATTCCTTCAATTTCACCCCACCTGTCCAGGAATTATTTTTATTTGGTGTGAAGCATCATCAGCCCAGTTTGGATCCATCCAGGCTGACGATTTGTTCTTAATCTGTCAGTCTGGAAACACCACTCACTATGCCCTCAGCTTCTCTTTCTCTTCCTTGGCCAGCAGTGTGCCCAGGTGGCCAAGAAGGCCAATGGCATCCTGGGCTGGCTCAGGAACAGCATGGCCAGCAGGTCCAGAGAAGGGATTCTTCCCCTGTACTCAGCCCTGGTGAGGCCACAGCTTGAGTCCTGTGTCCAGTTCTGGGCCCCTCAGTTCAGGAAGGAGATTGAGGTGCTGGAGCAGGTCCAGAGAAGAGCAAGGAGGCTGTGCAGGGATCCAGCACAAGTCCTGTGAGGAAGGGCTGAGGGAGCTGGGGGTGTTCAGCCTGGAGAAGAGGAGGCTCAGGGGAGACCTCATCACTCTCTACAACTCCCTGAAAGGAGGTTGGAGCCAGGGAGGGGTTGGTCTCTTCTCCCAAGTAGCTACCAGTTAGACAAGAGGGTATGGACTTAAGCTCTGCCAGGGGAGGTTTAGGATAAAATTCTTTACAGAGAGGGCGTGATCAGACATTGGAATGGGCTGCCCAGGGAGGTGGTGGGTTCTCCATCCCTAGAGGTTTTTAAAAAGAGACTGATGTGGCACACAGTGCCATGGTCTGGTAACCACAGTGGTAGTGGATTAAGGGTTGGACTTGATGATCTCAGAGGTCCTTTCCAACTCAGATGATTCTGTGGTTCTGTGAAATGCAATAAGCTTCAGTTCACAGCTAAAGCATCCTATGAATCAAAGTTGTTGAAAATTTTATTCGGAGTTTGACTTTGAAAATATTATTTTCCTTACTTACACACACTTCTCTTATGACACATGCACATTATAATTAAGCCCTGGTCAAAGAAAAGAAGAACAGGAAAAAAAAGTTTTTTACCAACTCCATAAGTCATTTTAAAAAAAGTCACAAACTCAGGTGTGGAAACATTTCAAAATAACATCTCTTACCACTCATACTCCCAACCTTACCAACTTAGGAACACAAGTTAATTAGAGAAAAAAATTAGAAAATTTGATTAACGTAACCATTTTCTAGAGCTTTACAACATACAAACTGCAAATCTGAACTTTGCTACAAGAGAAAGCATAAAAATACAAAAACCAAAACCGCAGTCCTTGGCTATGTGTCAGACCACTCCTTAGCACAAGAAAGAACTGAATGTCCTCAAAACACAGTGAAACCTCCATTATCTGAAACTGCACACCCAGCCAGCCAACTAACCTGCAATTTGGGTATTCCTTAAGTTTTCATCTGTGTGCACGAGTAGTATTAGCACTCATAATTGACTATAGGACTTCAATTATGCTGGTAAATTTAGCAATAATTACACATCTTTCCCACCATTCAAAAATTACCTCTCAGAGCATGAAATCTGTTTATACTCATGGCCATCAAATTCAGAGTTCAGTGTGTTTGCTCAGCTATGTGGTTAATTAGGCCATAAAAATATCATTCATTACACGAAGCATTCCATGAAAAAAAATCTTGATCCACTCTTTGGTTTCTCAATGAAATGAGTGTATCTGAAGGACAATTTGTTTGTCACAGAGAGAAAACTATTTCTCCTTATGGTGCAGAACAACTTTCTCACACAAAAAAATAATTTCTACTGGCGCAGTAAATGGGTTCTGTGGTAGATAGAATACCTGCTCAGAGATATCCAGGATCATGTTAATTTCATTCCTTTCTTTATTAAGCTCAGTACTTGTCTCCCTCACCCTTCCTGCCTGTTCATTTGAAAGAATATTCTGGATCCTAAGAGCTTGTATATTTCCTTCCTTGCAGAGGCAGAGAGGACAATGAGCCACCCAATGCCAGGGATCAGAAGGCATCACTTCACTTTGGGAAAGCACCCCCATACCACGGCAGCAATGCAAGAATTTTAGAAGAATAAAGCAGTCTATGCTATATGATTTCACATTTTTTCTGCTCCCAACAAATCCAGAATGATTTACAGTAGTCTGCTGCTGCTCTTAATTTTGGTCCCTTATTAGATTTCCCATTAGTGAGTTTCCTCAGAAGAACACAGTCCTGCTGTAGTGGTCCTCAGCATCTTCCCTCCTCCCTGGCACACATTTCCTACTCCACAAGAAAGGGCAAGCAACAATGCAGCACCTGGCACAGGCACATAAACCAGTAATGAGGATGTAGGACCTGCTATCCAGAGCAGCTTAACTCCATAAGATAACATCAGGGGAAAAGAGAGCTCCTACTTACATCACCCAGACTTCCGTAAACTGCACTCCAGGTGAAAACTACTTCACATCATTGCATTAGACTAAACCACACCTGGACTACCCTTGCCCCGTGCTGTGTCCTATTTCCTCCTTAATTTCTTTTTTCTTAAGGGAACTGGTTAAATTAAAACTAAAGCCAATTCCTGACACTGGTTCCTTAAAATAATACACAATAATCATGTAATATTGAATAGTTTGCTTTGGAAGGGACCTTCAAAGGTTGTCTAGTCCAACCCTCCTGCAGTGAGCAGTTACATCTTCAACTACATCAGGTTGCTCAGAGCCCTGGTCCAGCCTGACTTTGAGTGTTTCCAGATACAGGGCATTTATCACCTCTCTGTGCAACCTGTTCCAGTGTTTCCACCACCCTCATCATAGAAAGATTTCCTCCTTTTATCTAGCCTGAATCTAGCCTCCTCACCCCTTGTCCTATTGCAACAGACCCTGATAAAAGGTCTGTCCCTGTTTCTTACAGGCCCCCTTTAAGTAGTGGAAGGTCACTAAGAGGTCTCCACAGAGCCCTCTCATCTCCAGGCTGAATAGCCCCAACTCTCTGTCTTTATCCATAGGAGAGGTGTTTAAGTCCTCTGATCACTTTTGTGGCCCTCCTCTGGACCTGGTCCAACAGCTCCATGTCTTTCCTGTGCTGAGGACTCCAGACTGGACACAGGCCACTGCAGGTGGGCTTACACAAAAGCATAGTAGTGAGGGAGAATCATCTCCCTTGACCTACTGACCACTCTTCTTTTCTATCCACAGCCCAGGATATAGTTGGCTTTCTGGGATGTGACATCCAGCTTTTCATCTACCAGTATCCCCAAGTCCTTCTCCACACGGATGCTCTCAATCTCTTAATCTCCCAGCCTGTACTGATTACAGAACTTGCCTGGTATATACTACCTTCTGCTATACAGATTTCACAAAATAAAACCTTATAAAGCCTGTCTGGCAAATGCCATGTGAGTGCTTGCTGCTGATACAACAAAAACTGTCTCACTATATAGCAAAGATAAATGGGGATTATATATAATACTGGATATTGTTTCTCATCACAGCAGCACATTTAGAAACTAACTTATTCTTCTTAAAAACTTTCTCCACATCAAATGCATGTCAGGAGTGCTGGGGCTGCTCTCTTAGGAAACATAACCACCCCTTCTGAGACCTGATTTCTCTGCAAAGGTTAATTAGCTTAATGCAGGAAATAATCTAGCAGAGTTGGGGATTTCTTCTTCAAATAAATGAGTTAGAGTTTTGCAAATATTGCCTGAGAAAGCATGGCTTTTGGATGTAACGCTTTGCACAACAAAGCGTCACTACGTTAAAAGAGAGTAACATCCCAAAAGTTTGGGATTTACCCAAGTTGGCAATCTGTTAAGCTTCTTATTAAATACTTAGAAAAACTGGAATGGCCTCATCTGGGGAGGGGAATTGCTTCCTGCTTACTTTTGTTACACTCTATTTTGTTCAGTACAAACCTAATGTGAACCAGAACATCTCTGAGGTTTGGACTTCTGAATGAGTACAGAGGCTGACATTTTACCAAGATACAGATGCTTCAGTGAGAGGATTTCTCATCATGGCATATCACAACACATTATTTTAATTTGCCCTAGACAATAGCAGTATGGAAGAGAATAAAGAGAATTTATATTTGTTGCATATTTATTTGCATAGGCAAGATTAGCACATACATTTAAGATCGTAAGACTCTGATATCTGAAGCTCAGAACCTTAAAACCACAGCTTATTTGGGCATCACAAACTTAATTACCCCAGATCATGTCACTTATGGAAACACTTATTTAGAAGATTATTTTCAAACTTGCAATTTAGGTCTCAGTCAGGATTTGATTTGCATTCCTTTAATTTTAGGGAGCTTACATTTCTTCCCCCTCATACCCCAACACATTTCCCTCCCAACCCCGTGGTTGATTTTCAAGAGCTGTAAACTGAAAGCTGCCATACAAACAATTCTGTTGATATAGGAGTAAAAGTTAACTCACTTTTCATCAGCAGGGTAACAGGAGAGGCAACTGGATACACACCTGGTGTGACAAGTAGAAAGGTCACTTTTTGGATGTCTTCTCAGAAAAAAAGACCACTTTTAAGGGGGTATTGTATAGACTTGATGAAAGTATTCATATACAAACCAGTGTTTCAGATTGTTTCGGTAGCCTGTGCCATGTTTATTTGGACAGTTTCCCAGGGATTTCCTGCTTTATTAAGGAGACTGCATCCTGGAGCACAGCATTTACATAAGTTACCTACGTGATTAAATGAGGTCAGCAAAATCTCAGAGGCTTCCTCTATGTACCATAGATATTACATTGAAGAAGACTAGTTTCACAGGGGAAGATTAACATTTTTTTCCTTCTCTAGCTATAAAGACTATATTAAAGCTATCAGGAAAAGTTCTTTGTACATACATACCAGAGAAGTTAAAATTTAATAAGAAAAATTTGGTGCATTTAGCAGATACCAAGAATTACTGTGTTTCAGAAAACTGTTGGTGTAAGAGCACCAACCTGGCAACAATGGCTGTCAGCAAAACCCTTTAAGAGAGTTTGGGCTGCTGACAGA
Source organism: Heliangelus exortis (assembly GCF_036169615.1). Lineage (NCBI taxonomy): Eukaryota > Metazoa > Chordata > Aves > Apodiformes > Trochilidae > Heliangelus > Heliangelus exortis. The sequence goes on along the minus strand of NC_092424.1, from coordinate 102,130,808 downwards.
AAACTTCAGATAGCTCCAGATAATTTTACAATTTTTTTTACTAAATTTAAATTATCTTCTTGTTTTAGAAATAACAACAAATATCAGTGATTCCAGGTGGATAATTTCTTTTTGTAAAACTTTTTTTAACCATTTTAATTCTTTTTAAGTATTTTTTTCAAAATACATTAAAACCTTATTGCATTTGGTCCAGGACTGCTTACAGCATAATTGTATACTACTGTAGGATAACAAATTTTCTACTTTGAAGCACTTGTTCTAAAAAATACCATTATTGTTTGAAGAAACTGTCATAAACAAAAATTATTACAATAGAATGCATTGCATAAAACCTAAGTAACAGATAGCCATACATGATATTGATAATATACCAGATAGTAAAAAATGCCAACAAAATCAATTTGGATATAATTTATATGGGGTTTTATTACCCCTTCTGTTACTCTTCATAACTCATAGAATAATTTGAACTAATACTAACATAACCAAAACTGTAGTTAAAAGTATGCTGGTTCTCAGACACAGATCTATACAAGGATGGCTTTAATTGATACCATTCAAATTTTTGTATATTGCAACTACCAGCAACAAGCTGAAAGAAGTCCTCACTGGATAATTCTGCAACACTTTGGTGCTTTTACAGGGTCAGAAAAAAGCAAAGTGAGACTGCAGTGGCATCACAGTTTGTGAAATATAAGTAATGTGCTATTTCCATACACGTTAGAATCTTTGAATTAAATGTACATACACAGGATGGCTCAAGTTGCCTAAACATAAACTCTTGATGCTGTTTCAGTGCTTCAAGGCTACCTGAGTTTTCTGTATGGCACTGTCAGGTACAACACAACACCTACAGGAGTTGGGTTGTTCTGGAGTGACAGCATATCCTGGCACCCACAACAGTATTAATTCAGTGGTAAGTAGAATCCAGCAATATGTTCTCCATGTATCAGTTAGCTGTTAGGTGTTTTAATTTTTCTGCCACATATTAAATCAAACAAATCCCTTCAGGACAAGAGAAGTATTCTCTATACATTTTAGATACTCCAGTAAGCAGCAGTGCTCAGCAGATATAGGCAATGCTCCAGTAACAACCACTCTGAAAGTATTTTATTCACATGCTGGGTATCATCCTAAGAAGTGATTAGGAGCTTGTTCATCATTCACAGAATGAATTGGATTGATATCTACAACTAGCAGCAGCTCTTCAAAGTGGCAGTGTCGCTCCCAAGCAACTTGTCTAAGAAGTGTCATTGTTATGAGGATTCCTTACACAAGGCATAGGTTTTCCTCTCCCTCACCCCTTGCATATCTTCATTTATTGGCAAGTGCTAGTGTAACTGCAAAAAGAGTTCTTTTTACAAAGAGTTCTTTAAGTGTTTCTAACTTTTACACTTGTTCCAAACAAAGAGATGTACAAGGCAGAAGGGTGCACCATCCTTGGTAAAGTTCACCCTTTGAATTCAACAGTCCATTTTCCCCCTTTCTTACATTCATCTACTTGAGATGCAGCTATTTTGTTATCTGGCTTAAGCAGGCACCCAGCTTATTGATTATACAGATATTCACACGTGGAAGTGACCACAGCCCAATTACCTCTTCAAACAGACCAGGTGCATTTATTTGCATGCATGATTCCATAAACATTGGAAGACTGGTGTATAAGGTGGTTGCCAGCAACAAAATTGTTTGCTTTCACAGTAGTAAAACAGAACCATACTTAAAGCATAGAGACCAGGGAACTCCTGCCTTTGGAGTACACTAAAAGGGGGCCCCAGCTCAGCAGTTTGGACGCTGAGTGGCAAACACCATCTGTATCCTTTTCCCTTCCATAAAAGGAACCTTTATAAGAGTGTAAAGGGAAACAAAGAAAGATTACTACCACTAGTTATAAATACTCAAATGAATAGTTAATTATCCAATAAGAATCCGAATGCTCTCAAAACATTGTATTAAAGTAAATTAGTTGAAAATCCAAAGTTACTGAACAAGGGTGTTCCAGTAAGTGACAAACTCAAGAAGTCAAAAATCTCTCACTACCTCAACTTTACAGCTATTTAAAAAATATAATTAGGAAAAAAAAAGCTCAAAACTATAATTTTTTCTCATTTTTGTTCGGCTAATCTTGAATTTCCCATATATTTCCCTTTTGTAGAGAAAAGCTGAAGCACAGCAAGCATGCTTACATGGGATCAGCTTTCAAAGCCAGTAAATTGTGACAAATACTGCCAGCACACTTATGAAAGCCTATTTTTTGTGCTGTTTTCCCTTAGCCAGCCCTAGAAATCAACACTGAGAACAAAAATAAACACAGTTCTGACTTTCACAGTAGTAGGAATTAGCTTTGTATCCAGACAAGGAACAAGCCATTTAAACAAAAGTTAGTGGATTAACCATGCCAACAGCTTAAACTGCATGTTTGTGCAAGCTGTGAGAAGTCAGCCAGTGAAACAAGGGCCCTTCATCGTCAGTTTGTGCACCACACAAACAGTTCGAACAGATTTAAGTTCTTTTTTTTGTTTAGGAGTTTGTTTGTTTCTAAGGAGGAAAAAACAGAATAGGGAGAATGTAATGGACCCAGCTGGAAGCAGGAGGCTGCTATAGTAGCGGACTCGAACCGTACGTGAAACACCAGCACCACCCAGAGGCAGTCAATAGTTGGTCAGCTAACAAAAAGGAGCACATCTGGAAACTCCACTCCCCGGCTCATACACATAAGCATTAGGGAAAGATAAGCACAACAGCCTACGCGTTCGTTTAAAGACACACGATTAGGTACATAATTTCAATTCTAAGTTTTTTCTTCTGCATGTCGCTTGGAATATTTTAATGACATGACCCAATCCTGAGAAATTCTGTTCTTATACATCTGTTGACTTTGAATCCTAATGTGAAAACACCTTCATATCTTCACTGTTGTTGTGCAAGCAAGTCAGTGCTTGGGTCAAGAAAGGTAGTTAAAGCTTGTAATTAGAATCATGCCTATCCAACTACATATGGCTTGTCACTTGCTGTTATGAGGTGAAAAGGGATGTGCACACTACAATAAAAAAAGTGAACATCCAGGGACAGTTGCTTAGTTGGTATAATTTGGTATAATTCCATTTAGCTTTCTATTTCATTTTTACTTTTTAAGATTTTTTGTTTTTTAGAATATGTTTACTTGCTTTTGGAAGAAATGTAGAGTTTTCCAGAAATGTCATATCTTTAGTATTTTAAGACAGCAGTCACTGAAAGTAATATAAAAACCCACATCAGATACCTGAGACAATTGCAAGTAGTTCATGTGTCATCTCACCTGAACACTTTTCCTAGAGATTACTCATCAGGGCATCAGGGATTTCCTGTTGTTCAGCACAAGATAATACAGTTGAAGATGTGAATATCTCTTTCATCCTTTAAAGTTCCTCAACCAGAAAACTCCTTCCCCCTGGTACCTCCCTCACGCTGCAGTCTTTTTAAAAGTCATCAGCAAAATCCTCCTGAAAGCAGTATCCATTTGGCTGTTTTAGTACTTTCAGCTCCTACACCAAGGAAATACAAATTTTCAATAGGCATTGGGATGTCTAAGGTTATACACCTAAAGCACCTTTCATTCTTAGGATGAATGGTCTGCTATTACAGTCATTATTTGTAATTGTTCACCAAAGCTTGGATACCCAATAGCCCATCTCCCAGCCCTTTGAACATGCAGCAGATTTAGAACAGATGGTAAACTCTAGCACAGATCAATGCTGGTAAAATTTTGATTCCATGTACCTACAATTTTCCCTGATTTAAAAAGTGACCCCCACTTAAATATATAATACATCCACTTTAAACTACATGAAACTATAAGGCAGACATTGAGATGCTACAGGCTGTTCAGAGAAGGGCAACCTAGCTGGTGAAGGGTCTAGAGAGCAAGCTCAATGAGGAGAAGCTGCAGGAATTGGGAATTTTTAGTTAGGAGACTTGATTGCTCTTTACAACAAGAAAGGAGGTTGTGGGAGGTGGGTGCTGGCCTCTTCTCTCACGTTAATAGTGATAGGACTAGAGGAAATGGCCTGAAGCTGCACGAGGGGAGATTTAGACTGGATATTGGGAAGAACTTCTTTACGGAGAGAAGAGTTAAACATTGGAACAGACTGTTCAGGGAGGTGGTGGAGTCACCATCCCCAGAAGTATCTAAAACCATGTAGATGAGGCACTTTAGGACATGCTCTACTGGTTATGGTGATACAGATAAATATATTTTATTTATTTTATTTGGGTGGGAGGGATGTTGACAGTTGGGACACTGTGATCTTAGAGGTCTTTTCCAACCCTAACAATTCTGTGAAACCATTTTCAACCTCATGCTTCCATTTGAAAACATGCATGGACTGTTTTCAGCTGCATCTGAAATTATTTTAGGCACTGCAATAAATTAATTTTGACTGACTCATGTTCAACAGATTTCATTAGTCTTGTATGAAAAGACCAATACAGTAAGTGGTAAAACTTTTCTTCCCAAGTTCTAATACTAAGCACACTGTGTGTCCAACCCATGCCTTCTAGTTTGAAGGTATAAAAAAAGGTATGAAAGGAAGGATTGGACAATTACTGGTTTAGGCTCAGAAAACACCACACAAAGTACAGTTAATGCTTAGATTTAACTTAATGAGAAATCTATGTATTATACTATAACAGACTCTGTCTGCCCTGTCCAGGTAACACTACACCATGAAACTTTTTTCTTTCTTCAGCCTAGTAAACTGTTTTTCCATTTTCTGCAACGGGACTGGATGTTTTGTGCCTAGAGGTCTTCAAGAGGAAGGTAAAGGTGACCTTCATTCTGGGTTGTTCAGGCATTCCTAACCATCTTTGGTATTTTAGGTGACTATTTGCAGTCAAAGTCACTCAAATTTCTAAAAAATCAATGGAATCAAAAAAGAGAGGGAGGAAAAAGAAAGCTAAAAAAATGCAGTAACTTCATGTGAACACATTTAACCTGCCTGAAAGCACCAGAAAAGGCATCAACTACTTCAACCTGTGTTGCTGCATGAATAAAGCTTTCCCTAAAGACTTATGAACTGCTTTGACACAAGCATGTTATTTCTCAAAGAAGACAAGATTATTGTAGAATTCTTTGTACCAGATGAATTTTAGACACTTGAGACATTCACATTGAGAAGTCTAATATTACAGAATCAAAACAATTATCAACCCAGTTTCAGGGGTTTAGGATAACTAAGAACTTCAAATACATACTTCAGGAAGGTTTTTTGCTTTTCTTTTTCAATATCTTAAACAGCTGTTTGAATATGGGTGCATCTTAAAAAAACCAACAAAGCAGCATTAAAAACTGCAGTACACAACTAGTTGAGAACTCTTACCATATATTCTGCAAAGAAAAAAAACCACCTCTCCTTCTTCTAGACTTGCTTAACTATATTTGTATTTTGAATAAATCAAAAACCTATGCAAAGAATGATTCTGCAAACTAACCCTCAAGGCAAGACAAAAGAAGAGCAAATGAAAACATTTCATCTTTGACTTGCTTTATTTTAACTAGACAGCACCTAACACAGAGTTAATGCTGAATACACCGTTCATCAAGCAAGAAGTGTATCTAATTTTAATCCTTTTCTAATGACTGCTACTCAGAGACAATATGGGATTTTTGTATTTGCAGGGTAGAGCATCCATTAGCACAAGTCTTGTGTCAGGTGTGGCACAATCAGAATGTTCTGAACAGCTGGTTAGGAAGATAGCCAAGATGCAAGAAAGATGTCTGAGCCTCCTTTTCAAGTGCAGCCAATTCTTGCACTGTAGGTGCCAGAATATCCACATGGCCTTTATACAGTCCACCTGCCAAAAGAGACCAAATCTAAATGATGTGTTCAAAGCCAGTCTTCAACAAAACTAATAATACCCAACCAGTGTCTTCCAGAAAGTTCAAGTAACTTTGTTAACTTGTTAAAACAACAAACAGAACAAAAACACAGGCACGGCATTGGTCACTTGCAATCCACAGACTGCATGTAACAAATGCAGAAGACAGGAAAAAACTCAGCAGCTTTTTAAATCTCTAGTTCTGCAGTTACACCACAGACAACCAAGAAACAGCATTGCTATGGAACTCAAGAGTATTTCACTCCTTACCACCCAGAGCTCTTTTCTGCCCATATGTAACTTTCCCATCAAAATCATCTACTGGTACTTTTATGTCTGGTTCAACTTGGGCAATTGTGCAGTTTAAGTGTTCTTCAATCTCTCCCAGCAACTAAAAAACAAAAAAGACAAAAAAGCCTTGAAGTACTCTTATGGTCTAAACTTCAGGCACACCAGCATTCTGAACAGTCACACTCAAGTGGTTTCAACAGGAACTGTATGCACACAGAACACAATTTTGTTTCAGATACCAAGGACTACCACATTACTTGCTCAAACACACAGTTCATTTCCAATCTCAGTCTGTTTTTCACCTACCTAGAAATCCTTACTTTTATACTACCCTACTTATGCAAGTGCAGCTATGTTATAGTAAAGAGCTCATAGTCCAAGCTTATTTTACCACAGACCATGTATTATACACCCTAGGAAGAAGGGAAGCACTGTGAATTTGACAACCATTCATACCTGGTTAGAAAATTCAAATGAAAATGTACTTAAATGACACATTATTTCCAGGTTAGAGGAACAACAGTTTTAAGTTACTTAGTTTTGCAGCAAACCACCTAAACAAAAATGTGTAACTAACATGCTGTAACTCTCAAGAGCATTTGATAAGGAAGACTATATAGAGAACCTAAAAATAAGACTCCAACAGAACTGGCTGGGAATATTAAAATAAGCTTTATAATCAGAGAAGTAACTTGTAGAAAGTATAGCTTAGTTTTCTGTCTTCTTCAAATGCCAAAGGCTATATACACACATACACACCCCAAAACTATCTTTGTAGTTCAACTGCACAGCTAAAGCAAGAACTACATCCCACAGTTGTTTAGAAGAATTAGAACATTCTGCTTAAGCAGAATTTACCTGCATCTCATTGTACCATATGGTACAACCTCCTTCTTCTTTCAGTCTAGTATTGTAACAGCCTTTTCCACGACTACTGCATACATGATACCAAACCTAGAATAAAGGAAAGCAACTTAAACTTTGTGAAATAGTTTAATATATTAATTTTGATTAATTATAAATGAAAAGGAATTCAGTTGTTTAAATGCCCTTTCAATTTAGCAAGAATGAACAAGCAGTGTTCCAATACGGGATACTAAAGTCAGATGTCAGGTGTGAATAGAACTTTGTTTTCAAGTAGTTACCTTTTCTTTCTCTTTTGCCACAAGGGAGATTGCCAAACCCATTCTGAAGCATTAGGGGAGAACCAAAAGAGAAAAAAGTATTTCAATAACCATTGACAATTTATGGAACAACAAACAAACAAAAAAACACACAAAAAAAATTCAAGAAGACATGAAGACTACTCTGGACACATACACACCTCTCAGCTCTGCCAACTCTCCCAATACGGTGAACATAGTTCTGTTTTTCATCAGGAAGTGTGACATTGATAACTGTGAAGATATGCACAATCAACAGAAAACAGATTATTTTAATAAAATATGAGCTAAGGTCACAAGTCAGACACCTGAAATAAATGATTTTGATATTGCAATCCCTCCTCTCCTTTGCCCATATACTTACTTCACGTTTTATTACAGCAATGATGGGTGTACTTGCCTACAATACCTATACTTAAGGCTTACACTATAAAACTGCTATCTCCATGACTACTTTTTAACAAAGGTTGAAAAATGAAGAATCACTAGCAATGCAGAACATCATCAGGTATTTGAAAAGGTATGGTGAAAATCAAATTAAAAGTTGCCTAGTTCAAGCCTTTAATATTTACAACTTCTTAGAAAAAAGCTGGAAGTCATGTACCTGTTTTAACTATTTGACATAAGTGCAAATGTATGGAAGCTGTAGGCAATTTAACAGCTGAGTTTGACAGTTTTATCTTACCATATGGAACACCATGAATATCAATTCCTCTAGCAGCAACATCTGTGCAGATCAAGAAACGGACATCTCCTCTCTAGGAAAAGACAGTTGTACAGAAATGTTGTGTTAGAGAAACCAAACAAAATCCCAGGCACTGAAACAGTCTTCCTTTTCATTTACTTCATCTTGAAGTGTCTCTGTACATTTAGGAACACTTCAAATAAAGGTCTTCAAGACTGCAACCGTGCTTTTTAAACACAAATAGCTTTTCCAATTTACATCCTTATTTTTCCCCAACAGCATGAGGCAAATTTAAATCAACAAATGGCTAATCAAAACCAAACAGTCTAACACTTAAATAACCTTTTTAATACTCAAGAATCAAAGACTAAAAAAAAAAACCCCAAAATATCATCTGTTAGAGACCAAAAATTTAGGCTTTATTTAAAAGTAAGCCCATCTATCACAAAAATCATATTGACTGACAGCACAGATTTCCACCTACAGAAATAGTGCATCACAGAATTTCAGGAAGTGGATCACAGAGCACTTGAATGCAATTTAATTTAATTGGAGAACTAGCAACACAATTATCATTCAGTTTCAGATTATCAGGAAATGAGAAAAAAGTCTTCAGTAATCTTCTGCATCACCTTAAATCTTTCCAGGTTTTGCTTTCTTTCTTGAGGCTTTCTGTCACCATGCAGACAGACACATGAGAACTGATGTCCTTTCCTATCAGGGCCTGAAAGAGTGGTTATGCTTTAATAACATCATATTTAAATTACAACACAGCATCATACAGAACTGGAAAAAAAGCTCATTTTGTGTGCAAAAGCCTCAACTCATGGAGAATTTATCTTAATTTATTGCCAGTTAACATAAACTTCTAATTACTGATTCAGCCATTGAAGAAAAATAAGGCACACAATTAAACAAACACCTTTCCTTCCTCCCTCCATACAAAGAAGGTTTGTGCAGGCATGCCTTCTCATTCCTAAGTCTAAACTTCCCTTGTTCCTCCAGATGTGTCTTCACCTTTCTCTTCACAGGTCCCCTTTCAGTGTTTTCTCTCACATTTCTTATTCCTTGTCTCCTCATGTGTGCAATGTGGTACACGTTTCTTCCTGTGTGTCTTGCCCCCAGCAACTACCACCACTTTTTCTTATATATTTTTACTCAGCAGAGGCACCATACTCTCTGTTCATTGGTTCAAACTTTGGTGCCCAATGAGCTGTTTCCAGCCATTTCAGAGCTGTCTGGAACAGGTAGAGCAGTTTACTGCTAACTTCCACAAAGGGCACCCCTGAAGCTCAGTGGTGCCAAAACCCGACTTTTATGTTCGATCAGTACATAAAAAAACTTCAGCACAATTTTATTTGGGCTGTGTCCAAGTATCAGCAACCTCTGTCATACAATCTTGCTTGAAATGAACAGGAAAGTGAGGAGAATAAGGTTTTAGTGAAAAATATTACCTCCACCCTGTTGGATGAAGTACTGTTCCATGTTATCACAATCTATTTTAGTCCTGCAGAAAATAATGGCTTGATCCATCTTATGTTCTTTGATTGCACGAACGGTGTATTCTCCCTTGAGAATTTTAATAGCTTCAGACCACATTTCTAAGTAAAAATAAAAAGTTATTTCACTCAAATTGTTTAAAAATATGAGCAGCCTTTGAACAACTTACTTTTGAAAGTTTTCTCTAGCCTTGCAGTAGACAATTAAACTTTTATTAGCAGAACAAGTGAGATAGACCTTCAGTTTCTTCTCTCCCAGTGTTACCCTACTCCAAGGTCATATAATACAGGAAGAATAAAAGTACTCAGGAGTTTTAGGTTACTTATACACACCAACACACCCTTGTCTACAAACCTCCATAATACATATTATTTTTCTCTCCCCCCTAATTATAGAAACAGATTTCTCTTCACAACTATAAAAATGAGGAAATAAAAATTTGTAGGAATAAAAGCCAGTATCTACTATAATTCAGCTTTACTTCTTAACACTTACAAAGAATTATTTCACAAAGTATTACTTCACTAGTGTTGCTGATTACCTGGAGTGTTAGCGCCAGGTCGTGTGTTGTCTTTTGCATGTACTTCATCAGTCTAGGAAATAAACAAACAAAAATAACCCCAAGTTATTGGTTGATACATAACTCCATTAATTTAAAAGGAAAAAGGAATTGAATAAAGTATTCTTAGCATTCCATTCTCCTGCCAAACAAGCTAATTTACCCTTAGCTAAAGAAAAATCTTGAGAGTAACCACAGAAAAATTTTTCATAAAAAAGGACAATGACATTATTCATGTAGACAATATATAGAAACCATTTTTGAACACAGTCATGAATCTAAAAATCCACAACACTGCAAGCCTGAAAACAATGTACTATGTAGAATTTAAATTATAGTCTCAAATGTAGTCTGAGATGAAATCCATTCCTCTAAAAATTGCTCATCTCATATATGTTAGAGACAAAGCTACTTTATAGAATGATCTGTGTTGGAAGGTTTACCTCCCACTGCTCAATCAGAAAAGACAGTTAGGCCACAGACCATTAGCTGTGAAATGAGTGAAAAAGCAGTGCAATACCACTATCCTAGAGCAGAAATCAGAATGTTAATCTATTAAGTTCTTCCTCAAGCATGTTTGTAAGAATAAGCTGTTCAGAAACAGTGCTAGAACATCACCAATATCGTGATGCTACCATGGAACAAACCATCTCAGATACACTAAGCTGTATCAACAGCCAAAGATCCTAAAACAGAATGCCTTAGTTCTGAACATTAAACAAGTAAACATGGGAAAATAATACCATCTTTCACTCACAGACTGCTTACTTTAATATGATTCTTGCCGAGCCTTTCCCAGAGTTTGTCAGCTTTAGGATTTACAGGCACAACTACATGGTGTACAGTTTCAGGGACAGAATCTTCTCCTTTCAAATCAACCCAGGTGGGAAAATGCATGATCTTTTCAGATAATTTTTTCACATCAAAAGAATGTAGTGTTGCAGAGCACACTATCACCTGAGAAGAAAAGAGCCGTGTGGATACCACTGAAGATCAAATACTCCCAGCAAAAATGGGCAAGGTAGAACTGGCAGAATGTTATGTAGTTGAACAACATAAAGCATCACAACAGAAATTGTCACTGACTTGCTTTCCTTACCAGAGGAGCCACCCAGCTGATCAGAGTCAAGACAGAAAATAAGTTACTTAACTACTCTCTTAAAAAAAAAACAACCCATCGTTTAAAAAGAAGAAAGCAGAATTACTGCAAGATGATGAATCAAGATTGATTAGAGCACTAGAAATAATGTATGTAACCACTCATTTTTCAGATATGTTTAGATATAAATAACTTACATACAGCTAAACACTGGGCTTCAAGATCTAGGATCCTAAGAATACGTATTGACAGGCAATTACTGAACCCCATGAAAAAGTGTTAGTTTTGGACCACTGGAATAACAAAGCACTTTAAAGAAGTATGCTTCATGCTGTGTAATAAACAACAGCCCAAAGCAGTGCACACCACAAAAAGAAAAAAAAACCAACACCCAAACACACACAAAACCCCAAACCATCACGAATCCCCCCCCCAGCAAAACAAAACAAAACCAAACCAAACCAAACCAAAACTCAAATTCTATACCTGAAGTCTCTTTCCATCTGAAGTTATCTGAGGAATTTGGCTGTGGATCCTGTTTATGAAATCTGAATAACCTTGGAGAAGAAGGCCATCCTAAACAGAATTAAATAAAAGATCAAGCTGCTTATTTCTGTCTATACACTTGAATTAAATAAGCAATACACATGTAGTCTCAGAAGTTCTGTCTTACTTAGGTAGTCAGTGCCTGGCTGGGATATTATTATTAAAGAGGAAAAAAAAAAAAAAAAAAAGGTAAAAATTTGGAGGGTAGTAAAAACATGTACAGCTTCTCAAGGAATTGAACATTTATCTGAGCAGTTTCTCTTAGCTAATACTCCAAGGCATTCTGTCTTTGTGAATATTCAATTTACTGATCAGGGAGAGGGACATAATTGCCTGCAATATTCATTGGCTTAAAGACCTGCTGGGTAATAAGAAATGCTTATCTTGTCTTTGACCTTTCAAGTTCCCTGTACAATGAAATGGACTTCACTACCTTGTGAACACAGCCTGACAGATATTTCTCTGTAAGACAAAAAATCAAACAGATTTATCACAGAGGCTATGAAGGCAAAAAAATACATAGGTTAATGCAGTTACAAAAAACAAGATTAACCTGGAATAGCCTATAGGTAGCCAATTGTCATTCCATTGAAGCACTAAAAGCTCTAATGAAACAATTATGTTTCACTGACTCTTTTAGGAGATGTCACAGTCCATTTAAGAACAGAACTTAGGTATCACTTAGTTCTTTACGTACAGCTTCATCCAGAACCAGGAATCTAACTTGAGATAAATTAAGCTTTCCCGTTGAGACCAGGTCATCCAGTCTTCCAGGAGTTCCAACGACAATATCCACCTAGGAAATACGTAAGAGTAGGAACCACTCTCAAAACTAACTAGAGGTATTATCAGTTTTGTTTAAATTTATGATTATCAGTATGACATTACAACAATCAGTATGACAATTACAACTTCACAGAATCCTACAGCAATTTCTGTTGGAGGTCACCTGGTTTCCACTCCTACCATCCTATGCAAATCAAGCACAATTTCCAAATGTCTTTAGGTCCGTGCCCAACAAAAATTTCCAGTATCTTCAAGAAGAGGGATCCCACAGCCTCTTTGGCCAACCTGCATTTCTGTTCTGTGGCCTTTTCATTAGGAAAATTTGCCTTATCCATAAAGCCTTCCCTTATTTTGGTAAGTGCTGTGCCCCTTCTGCCCTCCTCCATGCCCAATATGTGTAATTTTGTTATCTGAAGTGAACAGATAGACTGTCCCTGTATTGTTTTTATACAGGGATACAATAAATTCAACATTTCTCACTATGGAACTATGGAACTATATCAAGTCTACTAACTACAGAAATAACTTTAATATCTTGCCAGATAGAAGACTTCACAGTCATGTATTTAGCATTCACCTGGAAGTCTAGCAATCTTCCAGTTTAAGTGCTATAAGCATTTGTACTGACAACTGCCAAGGAAATAAAACAACAAATCTAGACCAGTGCCACATGCACTTCCTGTCAACTGTAATATTTCTTTGTATCAGGTTTACAGGACTTAGAAGAAGCACAATTCTCTAGCAAGATGATGAATTATTCTGAACCCAAACTATTAAATAACATGAACAAAAATACAACTTACTCCTTGTTCCAGTATAGAAAGTTGATCTCTTGCAGCAACCCCACCAATAATCAACAGTTCCCTAAAATTACATAAAATTTATTTTAACATTTATTACATTTATTATTTACATTTATTATTTACATTTTTTACATTTATTATTTACATTTATTTTATTTTTATATTTATTTTATATTTATTTATATTATTTATTATATTTATTGCATTTATTATATTCAGCAGATATATTAATCATCTGGCTGAAGATTTATTCTTCTATTAGTATCTGACAATAAACAGCTCTCTCTGGACAGTAATTTTAAGAAATGATAGGAGAAAAATAGTTTTAAAATTCATCCTTCATGTGTAGTGTACTGTATTTTAATTCAAGAAGCATTTTGTCATAAAAACTTGTCATTGATGAATATATTGAATGAGAGGGACATTGCTGGTCACTCATCTCCAGCCTGACTCAGCCCCACTGACTATGGTTCTCTGAGCTCTGTCCCTAAACCACTTCCTGATCCACATTACTACCCAACTGTCCAATCCACATGGCTTGTGAGGGTATTGTGAGGGACAGTGTTGAAAGCCTTGCTGAGGTCAAGACAGATGACATCAACTGCTCTGCCCTCATCTCACCATCTGGTTATAACATCATAAAAGGCTATCAGATGGGTTAAGCATGACTTTTCCTTAATAAATCCATGCTAGCTACTCCTTATAACCTTTCTTACATCTAAGTGGTTAGAGATGGCCTCCAGAATGAGCTGCTCCATCACCTTTCCAGGATGGAGCTGAGGCTGACTGGTCTGTACCTGCCTGGGTCTTCCTTCTTACCCTTTCTGAAGAATGGAGTGAAATTAGCTTTCTTCCAAAGAAAGAAGGTATAGTTCAGAGATAAAACACATCAAAAAATTCCTAACTGGTAGCTGAAATGGCTGGCAGCAGATATTGCTGAGGCTATTACAGCTACACTGCATACACTGTCTTATTAGCTACAAAGTGGAACACTACCCATCCCCTGGCAAAGCCATCTTTGTGGACAATACCATTAAAACAATTATAACAGATGCACTGTTACCTTAATTTAGGATTATCAACATATTTTTTGAACTGCTTCACATTGTTCAAAGTCTGCTCTGCCAGCTCTCTTGATGGTTCTACAATCAGTGCTTTTGGAGCATTTGGAAGGTTCTGTGTTTGAACAACCTGTGCATTTCCTAAGTGAAAAAAAAAAAGCCATTAAGATAAACAACGTTCTGATTTTAGATTTTTTTTACTTGAAACAAACTTGGATATTCCACTAATAATCTAAAACCTCATGATAACAAATGCTCCTTTACAGAGTGGTATATTGCTCATGCAATTACAAATAGCTTCAAATTAACAATCAGAGATTGCAAGTGAATGGTGCCATGATAGTGGGTATACTGGCCACGAAAAAGCATCAATTTTACTGTAGAGCTTAAAACAAACACACTTATTTTTAAGATGACACTGCTCAGTACCTCAGCTGAACTACTCCTTTTATTTTATGCATTTCTAAATTCAAAATATTAAGATTATTTGTGGTTTAGGATGAAGGAAGTTTAGAATACTTTAAAAAAGCACTAATATTGCTACCAGTAATACCTCTGTATGACTTTTAATACAACAGTACTGAAACCATTAAAGTGATCAAAAGATGTTTTGTAACACAGCTTCAAAAAAGAACTGAAGTAAGTTAAAAAAGCTGACCTACCTGAGTGTTGTGATTTCACAACATTACCATCTGGAGCCTTGCAAAGACCAATATAGCCATCTTTTGGTGGAAACTTGAAATCTTCTTCACCAAAATTGAATTTTAATTCAGCATTCTAGATTTCAACAAAGTTGTGTCATACAGACTGATTCAAAAGACAATGTAAAATGTAACAATTCTGTAATTAAATGCCCCATGAGAAACCAGCTGGACTAGCAGGGGAAGGTGGTATTTTCTCCCATCTTACACATTTCTCTTTCCCAAGCCATCTAAAACATACCACATAGTTTTAAGAGCTAGAACCATATAAAAATATTTTCTCCTACACCAAATATCCCCACATTTACAGATACATGGAAACCTTATTTGAACTTCTATGTTCCATTCATTTTCAATGCCAAACCACAATTTAAAGGAAACAAACCAAATTTTTTTTTACTTGTCCATTTCTCTGACTGCCAAAACATCATCCCAGAGGGACTAAATTCAGGAAGACATACTACTTCGGTACTGTAATGTTAGAGAATAGATGAAACAGGAGTTTTAGCATTTGCAAGTAATTTGCTTTGATCTGTTGAATCATAGTACCTTGAAGTTCAATACAGACAAGATAGCCTTGGTATTAGGAATTAGTTATCCATTCTACTTCACCCTTGTATTCAAATTTAAGTATTTAAATTAAGGAAACAGTGTACAAGCACAACTACAATAACTGTAGATGGCTATGCAAATTTTATCACAAACCTAGGACAATTTTTGTGATCTTACACATCTGTGATATTCTTAATTACCTTCAGTACACAAGCTGCAAAAAGTGCTTGGTTCCTTATGTGTGGTGGGATTTCAAATGCAAGGCCAAGGTCCTTCCCTGAAAGTAAGGTGACTTCAGTCAGACTGGGTGGGCTTGTGTGTGTTCCTCTCACTGCCCCCTCCCCAACACAAATGTGCCAATAAAATTCTATGGACAAAAGTGAATAAAACTTACCATTTTTTGAAAACTTTATTTGTCCTTTATCTGTGTCTAGATAACACCCAATTGTATCATGCATAGTGAATTCCTGTAAGAAGAAGTTTGCACAGATAAGAGATTTTAGTGTTCACTACATCAAGAAAACTTAATGATTACACTCTGTCAACCTGCAGTTTTCCTACTTCTTACTATAAGCAAGTTCCATTTATTCCAATAACACTGATGTATATAGCTTGCATATTTTGCTTAAAAATCTTCCTTAAATTGCCCCATTTATCTTAGATATTTAAATTTTTATTGCTGCTTTAAGTTTGCTTTAAAACCAAACACTTTGACAGTGATAAATTTAACTCATTTACCAGGACATATTCTACAGTATGGAAAAGAGCATTTATCATGCATTTATTAGCTAATGTAAATCTAAACTTACAGCACTAAACATGGTAACAGTAACTTGTATTTTGACTATACATGAAGCTTAACTCTTGCCGGAGGTACTATATGCATGTTATGTATACTTAAGTGCTTCATTTAAATATTTTGAAATCTGTTTATTGTAACAAAATTGAATAAATCCTGTATAATTTAAAGTGCTTCTAATTTAACACCTCAGAAATCACTATGACAAAAAAGCTATAGTGCAACAGTCATAAAAAGTGCAAGTTTTATGGTATTGAGCGTTAATATAGTAAGGAGACTTCAGTTTTAACTGAATTATTTGTATTTATAAAATTGCACTTAAAAACATCTGAACTCTTGAACACATCTGAACTCTTGAACACATCTGAACTCTTGAACACATCTGAACTCTTGAACACATCTGAACTCTTGAACACATCTGAACTCTTGAACACATCTGAACTCTTGACTGGTACACTACATGGAAGCTGCCACAGATATTCCTGGTAGACATTTTCAGAAGCATACATTAAAATTAGCAGATCTAATGGCAAACCCCACACAGTACCCAGAAACAGCATGGCAAACTACATCTTGTTAACATTGACATTCTGACATGTTAGAGAGCTGTGTGGTTACTTCAACAACTCATAAGCAGGATATGATGCCCTCAGACATTCAAAGTACACAGATGGGGTTGTTTCAAACTAAGTCAAGAAATAAATCCAAGAGATAAATTAACCTCTAACCCTGTACAGAGAAGGTTTATCTTCTAAATAAGAGTCAATATTTGTGGTCTAGCCACAACCATAAGCTGGTAGCTACTTTTGTTAGAACTGTTAATATGCTTTTATCCAAAAATGCTTCAATGTTTCATGGAACATTTTTGCTCAGTAAGCCTCCTTTAGAAGTTACCACTATTACAAAAGATAGTTGATTGTTACAGCACAAAACCAACAAGCAAAACTTTTGATAAATTTCTACCAATAGAGAAATCAAGCTTACCTCACCATAGCTGTCAAACTGCTTGTTGTGAGATTTCTTACCAGTGCCACCAAATCCAAAGCCAAATTTATCAGTCCCTGAACACAAGACAAAGCTATTGGTTGACAGGATAAATTTTTTCCTCTTTGTATCCATAACTGAAACCTCTCACGCTACTATGCAAAAAAAAAAATACACAGTGCTACCTAAAGACTTCCAGCTTTGATGTATGCTAAACTAGCATTTTTGTAGCAAGGCAGTTAGTGATCTTCCTAGTCTTCAGTCATCTTCATTAAAATACTGGAAGGCAAAAAAGTCACAAGAACAAAGAGCAGTGCAGTCAACTAAGCTGATTTCCTCTTACAGGAACATTTGCACAAAATGATTTAAACTCCCTTGTACTGCTTTCCTCCCCAAGGAGCCCATTCTCTGCAAAACCAGAACAGGACTCAAGCAATTCTATGCAAGTATAAAAACTCTGTGGGATTCTTTTTTTTCAATGAAACTCACCCAAATCTAGTGAAGCCTGCATAGTTGACCAACCAATTCTGCACAAGCCTTGGTCATGACAGTAAACCTCATAGTAGTATTTCCCTTTAGAAGAGAAAAAGGTTTAAAACAACACATAAATTTCATCAGGATGGTTCAGTTTGGCTACTTCTGGGAACATGCAAGGATAACATTTTCACCCCTGCTCAAAGCATCATAAAATCCCCTGCTGTGTTAGTGTGAAAAGGATCTCTAAATACGTACATATGTAATGAAGAAACAGATTATCAGAGAACAGTACATGAAAGACAAACAAGAGAGAGAGAGATGCTGAATGACAGCCTGTGAAAGGCTCCAAAGGAGTGATACGCTCAAGAAATCAGTGGTGTTATTGAGTAAATAAGTGAGAACTGCTCTGCTGAATCAGCACAAGACGACCAGCGTGCACTAGCGCTGAGAACTGGCTGTGTAACTTTAACCACATACAGCTGACTGCTGTGTGCAGCCAGAATACAGGATTATCTGCACACCTGATGAAATGAGACTGTTTGAGGGTCTTTCTGAACATCCATCTAGAACTGCTGAAGTATGAGTGTGACTCTGCTTCTGAGTAGAGTAGGGGTTGGCCTGCCAACTGTTCCTCCAACCACATAACCATAAAATGTGTGCATACATCTCTATGTAGTGTATCAGGAAACAACTGAAAGTCCTGTGTGAGTACCTTATTCCTATTACTAACACCTTAAATTTGTTGTAATGAGTATAAGTTATAATTGTATCTCCTCTTACTCAATCCTCTATCATAAAAAAAGCTGTAATCTGTTGTATAGAAGAGCAAAACAGAGGTATTTGTTATTACAAAGTCTTCAGCTAGCAGTAATTTGAGCAATAGCACATTTGCTCAGATACAGAGTAGGTTTTAAAAGCAGCCACCTATATTAACAATGTGTGAAAAGCAAGCATTTCAGCTGAAACTTGTAGAGGAGTCTCCAAAATAGGTAATTTTATATCTACCTTTAGTCACGCCTCTAGTTGCTCTGCATCCATGCCATTCTTTTACCTCTCTGCTTTGGCAACACAAACCATCTGATCCAATTGCTGAAAATTACAAGACCATTTTAGTTAAAGAAATTGCCTAAGTGCTTTTAAAGTAAATTTTCATTCATACTTTCTTCTATTCTTTTTTCACCAAGTGAACATTTAAAGCAGCACTTGGACAACTCACCAAAAGCTGATCCTCTATCGTATGGGTTCATTTGCCATTTATTGAGCACTAGGTTTGAAAGAGAGCAAGAGAAAAAACATTAAACCAACAAGCTAAGCCTGGAAAACTCAAATTAGAAGTTCACATTGGCCCTACAGTGTTTGGCTTAACTTCCTGGGAGGAGAGCTTTGTTGCAAAGCAACTCATACGAGGTCAAAACAAATGCCTGCAACTTGACTAAGGGGGACAGACAGCTTAGATTGTTTTATCAAGATGAACACAGATTAAGTTATTTAAAATATAACTGAAAACAATGAAGACGTAAGTCAGAGTTCAACATAATCACAATCAGATGCAGCTAGAAATGAGCTGTCCCTTCAATAAATGTCAGTCTACACTAGAGATTCAGATTGCAAGCTTATTTAAATGGATGCATAACAGACCCTCAGTGTGCAGATATTATCATGGTTACAACCCATTCTAAATCAGTGGGTTCCAGCCCTGTGCCCTTGCTGCTCAGTCCAATGTTTACTATAAGTGCAAATCTGCAGCAACTCAAGATGCTATTATTCAGCTTCTAAACATATCTAAGAGCCAAAAAAAAATTGCAATAACTTCATTCAGCACCGCAGAACTGAAACACATAATACAGAGCTACCTGAACCTACAGAATTAAGTTTCAGTGTAGGACAGCTTTCAGCTCCAGCTCACTCAAAAGGCACAAACTACCCATGTGCTGACACTGCTGATGGTCTCGTCTATCCTGGCAATTGGATGCTGTTTCTCTTTTAACTCCTTTTTTTAAACTGGACACTATCCCCATTTCAAATCTTGCAAGGCACTAAACTAGCACGGCTTTGAGAAGAACACTGAGGTGTGTGGATCAGTCAGAAGACAATAAGCATTATTAAGAAACTGCATTGTTTTATAAAATCTGAAGTGATTAGATTGTATTACCTTATCTCAAATAAAGGAAAAAATACTTATCTAATGGCAAGTTAGGATAACTTTACTTTGAGAGGTGATGAAATTGATATGAATTAAGTGTTCCAAGATCTGAAGAGTGAGATGTATAAAAACTTACCTGCACCACCCGTTTTAATAGTTGCTTTCCCTTTCTTGCCTTCCATCTGGTCCTTCAGTGTTTCATAAACAATCTGGATAACTGGAATGCTAAAAGCCTAAAAAGCAAAGTTATTTTCATTCAGCAATTTATACAGATATTTCCACATACACAGTCATTCTAGTTTTCAGGTGCAATTCCTACAGTGAGAAACACTTTAAAGCATGCTTACACAAGTATTTGTAAAAACTATTAAGACTGCTTAACATATAAACAAACATATGCACAGTTTCTCTGTACGTACACACACACACCACCTCTCACCAGTTAAAAGAATTTTATTTTCTGCTAATTATTACTTACACCAGTTTTTCCACTCCCTGTTTCAGCAGCCTGTAGGAAGAAAAATTTAAGAGTTTAGCTTGAGTTGCAATTTACACTAAGGATTGTTCTACAGTTCTATTTTAATAAACTAAATTTACTTTTACTTCTGCATAATGCTTAAGATCTCAAGAGATGGAGGCCATTGCTTCAGACTAATAAGATGCAAATAGGAATATAGAATACCTTTTACTTCAAAAAAATAAAAAACCGAAAGCTTGTAGAGTCCACTAGAAAAACTAAGTCTGATTTCTGGAGGTGCTACAGAATAGAGGAATCATTACTTTGGCTATGGAATCAAGAAGAGACAGATGCACAAAAGTCATGAAGAAGGTACAGTAATCTGGTATCTTCAAGGTTATCAATATTGAAGCATCTGTTCAGGTAGTATCAGTTTTATTCCATGAAGATTTATGCCACATACTTATGACAAAAAGGGGAGTAGATTAAATCAGATAGCTCTCATTCCCATTGAATCAGACTCATTTTGGTTAGAAATGACCTTTAAGATCACATCAAGTCCAGCCACTGGCAGTGCCTGTCAAGCAGGTAAAGAAAGCCTAAAAAGAATGAATTGTATTTGCAGGAACAGCTGGAAACACACCAAGAACTCAAAATAAGTTCACAGCTGAAGAATGCACTTTCTGCTGAAAGACAGGAGACCAAGCCTAACTATGGACATTTCTGGAAAGAAAGGAATTGAATACACAAAGGATTTCTAGGACAGGGCTATCCTGCATACATACCATAAGTACATCACCACCTCCCAGAATCAGTGGGATGGATTCTGCTTGAATATCTGTAGGAAGACTACAGGAAAGAAAGCATTAAAATAAACCAATGTTATCAGTAGAAAAAAATAGGATTTTTGCTTACATAGGAACTCACAGAAACCACAGTCACTTGCAAGACAGGAAATAGCAGGTAAATATTCTTCTTGGCTTGAAGTTTAGGAAGTAAAAAGGATTTCATTTACAAGGAAAGCTTGGAAAGAGAGATGTACCTTAATACAAAGTGATTAGGGGATGCCATGGATGCCACTTCAAGAGGCATCTTGACAAGAGGGCTACATTTCACATCACTATACTAAACTGTAAAACAAACAGTTTAATTATATGTTCCCCTGCTTACTTTCTTCAAGTGAGTTTCATTTTTAAAGTCATTTACAGAGTCCTTATTTCCAATACTCGCATGAAAAGCAGGCAAGGAAACTGTAACCAGCATTTCCAGACAACCACAGCTGATACCACACATCTGAGAAAAGCAGGACTACATGCACAAAGATTGCCCACAGTGATAACATTCTGAGTGACAATTCAAAACAAAACCTAAAGTCAAACATTAAAAAAGTAACTAAGCCCAGGAAGAATAACTTTTAAAAAAGATGGACACACAAGCATCAACTCTGAAGAACACAGATTTAGACCACAATCTAGAAACATTTACTAAACTAGCATCAATTATGTGACAGTATTTCAGCCAATAATCCCACAATACATAATAAACCAGAAGCACAGAGGCTTTCATCAAACTGACACTGAAGTATAAGCTGTCACATTTTAGTTGCCCCAATTTAAGTGCTACCACTGAAGCCACAATTTATGTTCTTCAGTCATTCACACTAAAAAGAAGTGCATGAGATGCAATGACAGTTCAAGGAAAACACAGATCTGCTTTCTTTTAATGTGGCAGCAGTGGTATCTTAAGAAGCATGTCACACATCACTGATGTGTGATGTCAGTCAGGTTTTGCCAGTCCCAAACACATCCCTACTTACAGCCAGTCCATCTCCTCCACTGCTTGAGCTATCTCAGGCATAACACCCATCTCTGTAAGACAAAAAAAAAAAAAGGAACAAGCAGTGTTATTTATCTCAAAACAGCCCAAAAGACTTCCAAGTGTCAACACTGCCAGCTACAGACATTAAAATCACATTCTTTTCGGTAACAGAACATGCAGCCTTCTCTACAGAACTTAAGAACCATCCTCCTTTCCCTGCATACAGGTTTAAAAGTTGTTCCCACTTAAAGCAGAGTAAGTCAGACATATATTAGCCATAGGGGCTGGTGCTGACAAAGCAAACATGCTGAGAACCAAGCACCATTTCAAGAGCAAGGCACCTAACTTGGCACATTTAAGGAAACTGCCTATGTAAATAACAGGGAAGACTCTGTTAATTGCAAATGTCTTGACTCTCTCCAGAGATGAGATGCAAACAATTTTAAAGAAAAAAAAAAAGTACCATATTAGGACTCAAATTTGAGTTAAGTTCCTTTCCACCAAACCTTGCCTCACTTACAACACATATACAAGACAATGCCTTGATTTTCACAGTTATTAATCACATCCATACTTTTTTGTTAGATACCCTTGAGGCAAACTCAGATCAAGACCTGTTGATTATACCTCAGACACAAGTATGAAGCCACATAATAATGTTTGCATGTTGGTAAACAAAATCTATTTAAATAAAAAAAAAGCCACCACACAACAAAACCTGTAGCTATTCAACAATGGCAAAAGGAAAGTAAATTTTATCAACACAGTGATACTGTACCACCAAACAATTTAGGTGCTGGTTCAATTTTCAGATGCATTTCAGGGTTTATTCTAAATAAATGCCATTAAGTAGAAATATCTTTCTAAAGAGAGCTTTTACATGCCAGCCTTCAGTGTCACATACTGTGTTTCACATATACCATGCAAATGTACACATATACAGAGCTGGGCTGACATATATGAATGTCTACAGCCAAAAAATATTCCTCTATTGGCTATAATACAAATCTTATAAGAAACATGTTTTATTTGTAATATGATTTCAGAAAGGTTTAATATTTCAAAGTGTTAGCCTGTATTCCTACAAAATTAAACAATCCACAAGAAAACATACCAGTGAAAATAGCCAGTAATTGTAATTTATATATACATCCCTACAATATTTTTCACTTTTAATATATGTCCAATTCATATAGTTTAAATTAATATACAGTACAAGATCTTAACAAATGACAATATTTCTCAACTACAAACAAATTAACCCTCCTGTCTAGGATATAAACTCATCTCTAAATCTATGGAAAAAGCATCAGCATTTTGCCTCCTGAGTAAAGAATTCAGTAAAAAGGAACAAACAAATAATTTCACGTACATTAAAACTTTATAGTACCCTAATACTGATTGGCTGCCTCTACATACATATTTTAAACTGTATCACAAAACTGCTCCTAAAAAAGTCAATTATTATCTACTGCGATACACAACAGTTAAAATGAACCTCCTGTTACTAAAACCAGTCAGCCTGAGAAATAAGAATGAATTTCAAGAAGCCCCTTTTGCCAGATGCATGCATACCACATGCGCACCAGAACCACCAAATCCGTCTTTGTAACCCCTTCTGAAGGCCTGCAAAAGGCTCGAGGAGCAGGCCCCGCAGGCCTCTCCATCCCAAGCCTCCTACGTGGTAAAGTCACACACTACACAGGGCCCACACCGCGGGCAGGCCCGACGAGCAGCGTACGGCCCTGACAGGGCCCGCAGGCCACGGAGAGACACGGAGCCGCCACCCCCACAAGGCGCCCACAACTGAAAAGCTCCCGGAGTGCTAAGAGCCGACACCCCCAACCTCCCCAACACCACGCACCCGAAAACGCCGCCATCTCGGTACCACCGACCCGGCCCGGCCCGGCCCAGCCCAGCACCAGAACCCTCAGGGCACGTCCGCCGAGCCTGTGCGCAGCTTAATGGCGCCGGGTAGGGGGCAGGAGGCGTCGCGCCGAGCGTTCCGGCCCCGGCCCGTTCCGGTCCCTTTCGGGCAGAGGGAGCCCGCCCTGCAGCTCAGTGCTCCGAGGGCGACTGTGAGGGAGGAATCATTTCTGTCCCGTTTGAGGGGTTTTAGAGTATGAGCAGGTCGCCTGCTCACGATTTTACCACGGCACATCAAAGCTTGACTGCGTCTGTGGTGCTGGGCCCGATGGCTGCAGCCTCACAGGGACAATCGGGTCTCGGAGCCCGGAGTTCGGTTCGGGCCCGGGGTGACTCCGGTTTGACACCCGAAGCGCGGGCTTGCAGTGAGAACCTGACGGGCATCTGCGGACAGCGCTGCGATCGCATCATTGCGTGGGGGTTCGAATTCTCACACAGTATCCATGTTCGGCAGAAAGTATTCAGGGTTTTTTCCAAAAAAAAGTACTTTCACGCATAGAAGAATAACACAACAATTTACAGTATTTCCACTATCTCCAGAAGTTTTCCCAAATCCTACACAATCTTTTTTCTAGGATAGCTCATACTCAAGTTAAAGGCAAGAATCTCTGGGGTGTTATTATGAAAATAAAATTGGGTTGCAAAGAAAAAAAAGCAGCTTCTACAGTTATGCCACGAATCAATGCTGCATTTGTCTGCTAAGTGGAAGTCACAACAACAAATCTTGCCTACTTTCTGTCAGGAGACACAACTTTAATCTTTTCTAAAACAGTCCCCAGATATAAACACCTTTAGTTCAAAGCCCAAACGAATGACAGTATCTGTGACAAGGTAATTCTCTTGACTACTGTGTTGCAATTGGAGTTTTATCTGGTTTCATCCTGGAGGTTTATTTCAACACCATTTTGAAAACACTCACTGAGCCCTTAACTTATGCTGTAGAAATCAGGCATTGTGCAGAGAAAAATACATCATGTATTTTATTTCTTTAATACTGGGCCGTTTGCATCATGATGGCTTCTCAGGTAGTAATAATTCCTTTGGGAGTATCTTCATTTGACACACTTCCTTTCTTTCACAATTATTCACTGTATCTATCAATCATTATTTTGTTTGCTTTTAAATAAAGGACAAATCTAATAATTTTTAAAGACACAGATACACATAAGCTACAGATTCAACTGTGATTCTAAAAAAATGTGTTTGTAGGCAGACCTTGGTATCTGTATGTAGTGCTGCTTGTTGTTCTGGAACTCAAAAGTGTAATTTACTCCCACAGTTCTTTCAAACTTAGGAACACAATGATATGCTATTTGTTGTTGTTTTACAAGCTACATTGTCAAACACAGCTGAAGAAATTGCTTTCATATTGGCACTGAATCCCTAGTTTTAGAAATTAATTTTTATTTCAACCCAATGCTAGGCTGCACAGTTGCCAGCAAGCCTAAGAGGACACTAAATACATGCTAAAAATACAGCAAAGGAGCAGAAGTGGCACGATGTAAGGTAATTTTATTTCAATTTTACAAACACTTTCTATAGTTGAACGAAAGAAACTGAAACTTTATTTCTTTCATAAACAGGCTCTTTTTATTTGAGAGACCTCTTATGAGTGCAAACATTTGTAGACTGAAATATTTAGTTCGATACAGTATCATTAAACTTGGAAGAATAATTTCTGAGAAATACATGACTTCTGCTTTCTTCCCCCTTTCTTTTTTCCTATTCAGTAAGGGTTTAGTATTAACTAAATACACTAAGGCCTTGCCTATATTAGGTGCTCTTTACCCTAAATTTTCTATGAGCTTTCTTGACAGCCAACCCCATGCTGCAGCCTCAGGTACCTGAGAAAGCGATGCTGGCGGGGTGGCAGTGCCAGGAGGTGGCCCTGATGGTGACACTTTGCTTGCCTTGTGCCCTGATGGTGACACTTTGCTTGCCTTGTGCCCTGATGGTGACACGGTGCTTGACTTGCAGTGTCGGGCACTGGAGAAAAGTCTTCGGGGATCCCTGGGGCAGCAGACAAGCTGCGGATCAAAAGGCTCCTTTGTACATCCTCTCTATAGCTCTACATCATATTTTCACTTGATAGCTGTCTCCTCGGATTTTTTATTTTTGTTATTTTTTTTCCCCCAGAAGTGCTCCCCACCCCTCCCGGCTCAGAGGGAAGGCTGAGGTCTCCCCAGACGCAGTTTCCGCACTTTGGAGGAGCCGCTGGGGCGGAGGCTCCACGATCCTGCTCCTTTGCCCACAACTTCGCGTATCCCCCAGAGCAGGCGCCATTTCAGCGCTCCGGAACCCCTCAGGCAGGGAAGGCAGCGGCTTCTCGGCCTCTCGGCCCCGGGACGCGGCCCCAGGAGCGCTCGGCCGGGGACAGAGCTGGAAGAGGGACAGGCTCCGCGAAGCTGCTGGGCCTCACTGGTTTGGCCTCCGCCAGGCACCGTCGTTACCGCGGCGCTGGGTGGGTGGGGCGGGCCCAGCATGGCTGCCGCCTGCAGGGAGCGGGGCGAAGCGGCGCCGAGAGAGGAGGGGATGGTCGGTGCCGGTGAGGAGGAGGACGGGGAGGAGAATATCCTGTACGACCTGCTGGTTAACACCGAGTGGCCTCCAGAGACGGAGGTGCAGGTGCGTTTCGCCGCGGCATGGCCCGGGGGCGGGGGAGGGGACCGGCCACGTAGGCGCGGGCGGGGATGTGCCCTCTGCCCCCCGGGCTGGACACGCCGCCGGCGCTGAGGGCCTTGGGGATGCGGTGTTGCCTCCAGGGATGCTCACCGAGCTGCTTGCTCCCTTCTTGATGGGCACAAGAGTGAGGAGGGCAGCAGGGGCAAGCGCTAAAGGTGTCCCTGCGGTCGACCTGTCCCTGCCATGGTCTTGTGTCGCCTAATTCCCACGTTGTCACCCTTGTTTGTGCTGCCTGGGATGTCCTGAAGTTTTTCTTGGTCATACGTGTGAATAGCGTATACCAGGTTTTACTGTTGAGCTGAGATGAGGGAAGCTGTGATAAAATCCAACTCTCATCTGTAGAAACTGAGAGCAGTGGAAGCTCTCCTGGTGAAAGCAAGGGCTTTCTTGAGTTTGTCTCGAATGAGGAAAACTCGATCCCTCTTTAGACTTGTGTGTCAGAACAGTTGCATTTGTGGTTTTAGGAGCTTGTTAAAAAGAAAAGATAAATCATCTTGTGTCTACAAGGCACACAAAGTGTTGCCAAAGCTTAAAAATCAGGAAAACATTGTTCTTGTATTACAAGTTTTTAATAGAATCGTTAAGGTTGGAAAAGACCTCTAAGGTGATCAAGTCTAATCCTCAACCCAACACCACCATGTCAACCAAACCCTGTCCTGAAGTGCCATATCTGCACATTTTTTTAACACCTCCAGGGATGGTGACTCCACCACTTCCTTGGGGAGCCTGTTCCTGTGCTTGCCAACTCTTTCAACATTTTTTTTTCCCTAATATCCAATCTAAACCCTCTGGTGCATCTTGAGTGCATTTCCTCTCATTATATTACCAGTTACTGGGGAGAGGAGACCAACACCCACCTCACTACAAGCTGCTTTCAGGTAGTTGTAGAGAGCAACGAGGTCTCTCCTCAGCCTCCTCCAGGCTAAACAATCCCAGTTCCCTCAGCAGCTCCTCCTCCTGCTTGTGCTTTAGACCCTTTTGCTTACTTCTGCCTATTCTTGGGTCAGGGGAAAAGCTGAGAAGCTCTTTCATCATCTCTTTTTTATTTTTTCTCCTGTAGCATGCTGAGCTAGCAATCTCTATGTCTGCTTTTGTTTGATTTGGACATGGAGAGCACAAACAATGTGATTTTGTTTCTTTCTTGTAGTGGCATTCTAGTCCACTGCAGTTATTAATGCATTTCTCACTAAAGGGAGTGAAAGTGTTTAATGAAGTTTTATGCTTAATGAGAACATCTGAACAGAGAAGATGTAAAAACATCGCAGGTGGAAGAATGTATCTATGCATAATTAGTAAAGCTACTCTCATAAAAATATGGTTTTATTTATCAGAGATTTTTTGTTTTGTTTGTTTTTCTTGATCTATAAATCCCCAGTTGCAGCAGCTTGGAAAATATGACTGCATCTTTACCAGTTACTGACTGCTTAGATTGTCCATATGGGAGAGCAGACAGCTGCACCTATTTCTATTTAATTGTATTTTGAGAGATGGTAAATAGTGTCTGCAAACTATGAGGAGGAGTTAGGTGTGGTGCTGTGAGACTGTGGTTCTACAGCTGCTTTATAGGACCACATTTCTGACAAGTATTCCTTCTCTTTTGCTGCCATTAGTATGCTTGAAGTTGTATGGTAAGTTGATTAAAGAACTGATAAGTCTTAGAAACCATCATGTTGCATTTCTTTTTGTTGAGTGATAACCCTGGTACTCATATAGGTAGGTACAAAGGGGGTGAATAGTGTGTCAGTCAAAGCTGAGTGTAGTGTGGGGCCCTTTAGTGGCAGTGTGTGGGTGTGCTAATTAAAAGTTACTGTGGACCACAGTCTGAGGTGCCTCGTCTGCCTTAATAGTCAAAATTGCTAAACTCTGTAGAATTCTGCTCATTATCTTCAGTAAATAGTACAGGTTAATTTAAACTTGGTATTTCCTGCCTGTTTATTTTGTTTTCAAGATAATTCCCAACCTGAATGGCAGAAGTAGGAATGTTTAAAACTGTTACACTATGTAGTTTGTTTGCATTTACATTCTTCTTGAAGAGTGTTGATAGCCAAAGACACTTCTGATATTCTTTTTTACAGTTGTAGTGGAAAATTTGGTTTACGCTGACATAAATAAGCAAACAAATTATTTTCTCAGCACGGGTCAGTTTTTTCCTTAAGGCGCCTTAATGGTGTTACTATTTAGGTGGCAGTGACTTTCCCTTTGGAACATCTGTCTCTTTTAATCCTGCTTTATTTACAGTTTTCAGAAAAAGTCACAAAACACTCTATGCCTTACTTTTTTTAGAGCTGAATTGTTTGGAATGAGTGAAGTGAGGGATAGCAGAAAGGAAAAGAAAGTTGAATGGTGTCCTGGGAAATGAAATTAAATGCCTTCTAGGCTGTCATCTAGGACATGAACCAAGAAAGTTAAATTAAAACACAGTTTTCACAGGTCTCCATTGATTTTGTTTTACATTCCTGTTATGTCATTTGGGATGGTTAATTTTTAATTGCAGACTGTTGAGCACTTAAAACTGTGATTGTGACCATTTCTATGGTGACTGTGTAAAGCCATGTTAAATTCAAGACACTGATAAAACCAGCATGAATTACATATTGAACTGCATATATGAACAGCATATTTGGATTTTACTTCTTATTGCTATACTCATTCACCATTATGGAATTTCCCAATATTAATATTTTTGGGAAAGGGAAATAACAGATATTTGTAAAGGATGTGTGCAAGAAACTGATAGTGCCAGCTAAGTGAGTGGTGCAGAAATCAACCAGTCTGTATTCAGTGTAGTGATGTCATTGTATACAATGCCCTGTTGTGATCTGCAATGATCCCAGTGCATATATTTGGAATTCCCCAAATATATAATGAAAATAAAAGGAATTCCTGAATAGCTGATCAGTGACAATAGTGAATGAGGCAGTGGCTGTGGAGGAGGATGCAAGGGAGAACTTGTGAAATCACCTGTGTAATTACTGACAAACCGAACTTTTCCTTTCATCCAGTAGACAAACAGTGTCTGTGTTTTGAAATGTTGTCAAACATAGCACTTGATTCTGTGGGGTTTTCTCATTGCCATATAATATTTTGAGATTTCCCCAACACCTTCAGCATATCTCCCTCCCTTCACCCCTGTAAGTTTACTGGGTGTGCAATGAAATCCAAAATTAAGTGAGTGTCTTGTCAGCAAGGAAATTACTTTGGTTTTATTTCTGGAATGCTCTAGCAACAGATAACTTCAAGTTGTTTTCCCAAATGGGAATGAATTAAAAAAGAAACATAGCAGATCTGGTAACCAGTGCTGTTGTGATAGGAATATATTATAAAAGGTAAAATATAGGTCTTCGGACTATAATTGTAAATCAGATTTGTGAAGGGATTTAGACGTGTGGAATAGGAGCCTGAAAGGCTCAGGAGTTGTAGCTAAGAATATATATATATATAAAATAATTATAAGGAGTTATAAGCAAGTTTTGTACTGGGAACTTTTCTTAATCCATTTTTTCTTAATCCAGCTTTTAACAAGCTCTGTTTTTACCACCCTACCAAACTGTAGCTCTCCCTGAGGTACTATAATAGTTGTAAGAAATAATATATACTCTTACTTATTTTACTGGAATACTTTGTTATTTCTTGGTTCACCATCCTGAATTTGGAACATCGTCTACTAATACAGCTGTGTTGGCTTCTTTCATGTTATGAGCTGACAGCCTGAGTATTTGAAAGGCTATTTTTGAATTGCAAAGTTTACATAGAAAACTGATAATCTGTACTTCGATAACTTCAATTTCGGAGACCAAATATTTTTTAGACATGGGTGTACTCCAGAATTTTAATAGATGTGTGTGTCTTTCAGTGTTAGCTGCTAAGTAACTTGGAGAGGTCTGAATATTTCAGTTATCAAGTTATGATTTGTTGCATGTTGTATACTGAGAGGAAGAGGAAATTCATTCATTGCCAACTGTAATTCTCAATTTGTGGTCTTCTAATATTTTCACTAGAACAGTATAAGCATGACTACCCATTTTGAAGATCTGTGGGTGATGCTTTCTTTACTGTCCTTTCTTAGTTTAATCCTTTTTTCCTACTTTCTTATTGGCAAATTATTTTACCTCTTCTTATAGCTAAGAGTATACATCCTATTTGTATTTCTTATTTCTGTGTTTGGAGGATGCTTTTGTTTGTCTAATAAGTGTAGTTATTCACTTCTGTCTGCCTTTGGTAGAGCAGAACTGCTGGAAAGACTGTGTGAGTCTGTTTGGAGTAGAGATGGTGATTTGAGTGGCTGTGTTACCTGGCACAAATTTACATAAAAGTTCTTTCTACAGAAGGCTTTTTTTTTTTTTTTTTTAGTTTTCTGAAAACTTTCAGGAGCAGTCTTTATGTAGCTTAGCTGTTATGTATTAGCATAATATGCTGAACATCAGTTGCTTTGACTTCTGGACAGTACAGGTCAAACTACTGTGTTCATTTTGCATAGAAAGAATGATTTATAATACCTTACAGGAGAATGAAATTAGGAATCAATGTCTTTTGTTACTACACAAAGATCAAGGCAAAGCTGAATCAATTGGCAATCTGTAGTGCATTTTGTTTATTGCATTTTGGCACTTAAAATATTTGGCTTTACTTTTTCATTTTAGCTTATGCAGTTAAATTGCTCACTATCTAAAGCTGCAAGTAATAGAAAATACATAAAGAACTTGTAGGCTAGCAGGCAACTAACATTTAATTAGTGAATATATGTATGAATGTTTTAAAATTTATGACATAGTGTTTGACCATTGTTTTTGTAATTGCAGCCAAGAGGCAACAGAAAACATGGTGCATCATTTATCATCAGTAGAGCAATTACAGGTAAATATGACTTGTTCTTATGCTCATGACTCATAAGAATGATGTGCAAGTTTCTTGTAAAATTTACAATTTGTGCAGTTTAACAGTGTAAATGGGTAGTGTAATGAAAGTCGAGTGCAGGATATTTCTTTTCTTTTCAGAAAAATGTTTTCTGATTATAAGTATCACTGTTGGATTTTTTGTTTGTTTTTTTGTTTGAGCTTTTTTGTCTCTGTTACCTTATTAGGACAAACTAATAAACCTCTGTTGTGTTTTGCAAGGTACTGTTGAGTTTTTTTTCTTTACTAGCTCTTGTATTGGGCTCTTTGCTCCTTAGTTCTTTAAGGAAGCTTTACATTCTGATTATGTTCCATTGCTGTTCAACACTTGCTTTATGCAGTAACTGACTTGCGTTTTCATCCAGTAGGAATTTCTCTTAGAATTTCCAGAAATGTTTAGTGATTTTTTTGTTCTGCCATTTGCATTTACCCTTAATACATTTTTATTTTGTGAAAATTTGAGATTCTGTGTGCAAAGAGCTGGAGAATGTTTCTATAGCTTCTAGAGATGTAATTTTTGCCTCTTTTTCCACTGTAGGTCCTGCATTGTTTTTGCTTCAGTATATCTGGTACAGGTAGGTGTGATAAAAATAGTGTTTAGTCTTTTCATTTGTTAGTATTTTTATAGTTCTTTGATTTGATGGAAAGGTACATTTAATAAGAGTAAAACTGAACTCTTGCTTAGAATATTTCCCAGGCAATGCTTAGGATATTATCTCTTCAAAAGTTTAAGTTTTAATTTCTTGAGTTGCAGCTGAAGTGTATCTAGAAAAGAACTGGTTTGACATTTTGCTTTTATGAGCAGTCTGAGTAAACCTGAAGTTGGAAAGTCATTTTTCTCAGCTCACCTATTTGTCTTCCCTGCTCCTGACTGAGATATTGCAAGTGAAGCTGTTTCTGGGTTTGTTGTGGTTTTTTTTGAAATTTGTTGTTTTTTTTTGTTTTGTTTTGCTTTTTTGTTTGTTTGTTGTTTTTTTTTTTCCTTAAGTCCCAGTGACAGGTATGATGGCATGGTGGGGTTTGCTTACTTTGTAGTAATAATTGGGAATTCATGGCTTTTTCTTTGCAATTCAAACTGTCATGCAAGAAACTTGGTAATTGAGCAATACTCTTGGGTTTATAAATTTAACTTCTGATTCGAAAGGCATGATCCTTAAATGGTCCTAGAAACATGTTGGGGTAAATGCAGTGTTCATGAAGAATATCAGATTTATGGTTATAATACTCTGTTGATGCACTTGGCAGGTTTGAAGATACCAGTTCTCCCTTTTTAGGGTTACTTTTGGTTTTGGGATACACAGAAGGGCACATTAATGTGGCTCTCTGAAGCAGTACTACACTTGAAATCAGGAGGCAATGCTGCTTTCCCTATTGGTGGTGTTCCACTTTATTTTGTGCCTCCTACTTCCCCCTTTTTTGGGGGTAAGGATTGGTGTTTATGGGCTTCAACCATGATGTAAGTCTAGTTATAAGTTGCTGACAGAATTAACTAATTTTTCTTCCCTCCCTCAGTAGTGACATTTAATGTCTGATTTCTAGCTTTTATAACTGGTTCTAGTTGCTATTTTTATGTATTTCATGAAAGCATTTGGAAGGAGCTCAGCAGGCCTCTAGTTTAAAGTCCTACTAAAAGCTGGGGGAAAGAACATTGAATTTGGATGAGGTTCCTTTGGGCTCTGTCCAGCTAGA
Organism: Heliangelus exortis; assembly: GCF_036169615.1. Lineage (NCBI taxonomy): Eukaryota > Metazoa > Chordata > Aves > Apodiformes > Trochilidae > Heliangelus > Heliangelus exortis. The sequence continues at coordinate 102,097,339 of NC_092424.1, read as the reverse complement.
TCTTGAAAAGCTTGAAGGATGGGGATTCTGAAGACTCTGGCCAGCCTATTTCAGTGCCTGACTGTCTTTGTGGTGAAGAATTCTCTTCTTTATGTCAGCTTGGAACCTCCTTTGTTTTAGAATGATAGAAGCACAGAATCATTTTGGTTGGAAAGATTAGGTTGGAAAGATTAGGTAAATCATCAAATCCAAACATTAACCCAGGACTGCCAAGTCCACCAAGGGATTTATCATGTTTTTTTATACTTCTGCCTATGCATTTCAATGGCTGCCATCTTTGTGGTAACCTGCTTGGTGTCAGAGAGCTGTTCAGTGACCCTGAAGCCTTCCCTTTTCCAGCCTAAATAAGTGAAATTCTCTCAACATCTCCTTGTTGTATGTACCAGTCCTCTGACCATCAATTGGCTCTTCACATTATTGGTGTTCTTGTAATTCAGTGGGCCCAGCACTGTCTGCTGACCAGAATATAAGGACTGACAAGTAAATTATCAGTTCCCGTGATAGGTGGTTTTGTTCTGTTACTACAAACAAGAATGTTATTAGCCCTGATCATTGGCAGGGTGCAGTGTTGATTCATGTTTAGGAGGTAAAACCTCCCCGGTGATTGATAGCTGCATTAAAGCTAAGTCTCCTAACATGTGTATCTCAGGTGCTGCTTTTGTGAGGAGTACATTCTGATTTAGACTGATGTTATTGTTATTTCAGCCCAGCAAAATTTTCTCTGCCCACTGGACTGGTTCGTCTAGTTAGTAAGCAGATCAACTGGCACCTGGTACTTGCAAGGTAACCAGCCTACAAGCTGTTACATTTTTTGGTAGTAGTAAAAGTATTAATGCTTCCCCTGCTCCCTCCCCCCCTGGTGTCTCCACTGGTAATGATGCTGAATTAATGCTGTGCTAAAGTTATATTCTTTCTAGTCAAGATGTTTTCACATGTGGATTTGGGAAAGAAGTCATTCATAGGGAGTTCCCTTTGTTTAATGCAGCTCTCACTCAGGTCTGAATGTCCTTCTAGCTTTTGAAGCAAAGTGACTTGCAAATTTGAGGCCTGAATTGATGAGTTAAAGACCTGTAACTTGGCATTTTGTATGATCAGTGTTTCAGCAAAAGCTCTCCACTTTGGAGAACTGTGGTGATTCTTTGAGGGAAGTGATGATTCCTTTTGATGATGCCCAACATGCCAGTTGCATTGCAGTGTTGTATGCTAGGTACTAAGATCTACACCTAAGGAAACAATGTAACTTACTGAATTATGTTAGTTATTTATTCCAGATAAAGCAATATATAATTTTAGATATTGCTGTTATAAAATTATTTGTAATGTCTGATTCTACCACCCGCTGCAGCAAGATTTTAGGTGTTTTGATTTGTGAAAGAAGAAATGTATATCTAATCTTGCAGTAAAGCACCTAGAGCTCTGATGCACATTCTGTAAGGACTGGACCTTAAATGGGCTTTCACACCTTTATTTTTCTCTTTCAGCAATGGTAAATTGTTGGCAGTTGTTCAAGACCTATGTGTAGAAATCAGGTAACTGTTGCTTCATGACCACAGTTGTGGAGTTCTGAGGAAGTGTTTCTAATAATTTACTAACTACTTTAAAATGTTTTTGTGTGTGTTTTGTTGTTGTTTTTTTCTTTAATGTTAAATATTATGAAAGCAATCATAAAATATATTATCATTTATAAGGCAGAAGCTTTCTATTTCTTCTGAGTTCTTGACCATTCTCCATTAAAAAAAAAAGTGGCCCTCCTCATACTCCCACTTGTAAATGCTACAGATAAATTTAAATAAATATCTATCTGTATATCTTTTTTTTTTTTTCAAGTTGTGAATGAAAAACAATTAAGATACTTCAAAATAGTGGATGCAAATCATGTTTTTTCTAACCTTTGCCTTTCTGTTCCCTCTAGAAATTCTCTTAATAAATGCGAGAGGGAGCTAGTAGTCTGTTTCTCTGTAGAGTAGCTGGCATGTATGTTACTTCAAGTTCTTTTACATATAATGTGGATTTTTGTGAAGGCTGATGCTTTCCCTTTTTTTTTTGCTCTCCAACAAGCTTCTTTGTCAGTTCAAGTTCATGTTTAGCTGTAGAAAGCATCTTGATTGAGTGTGTTTACTTCGTTCAGAAAAATCCATTCGCTAGAAGGTCAGACCTCCCATTTATATGTAAAAGAAGCAAGTGTATGAAAATTGTTCAATCAGAAGTGGTGTGAACACCATAAATGTCAGCTTATAGACTATAAAATAAATCTTGCCTTTCAACTGTATTAATGTAACCCTATTCCTGCATTGTTAAAATTGTAACTCACAGTATACTGACTAGTTTGTTTTTTGTTTTTTGTTTTTTTTCCCTGAAGTTATATGCTGAAGTTTTGAACATCATTATTTTGAACAGCATTATTACTAAGTGAGAGATATTAATATTTATGTGTCGGGAGAAAGATTTCTAAGATACTATTGGTAGTTACTGTAGCTGCCTAAGGGTGAAGACTACTATCTGCCTTTTTGAACAAGTAGTTAAGTACATGCAGACCTTTGAATGAAGTACTCGGGGTATTTTTATAGTATTCTGTTTATCCTGGAAATTTTAATAGTGGTTGTTTTTCTTGTTTAAATCCACATGACTTTTTTTCCTGCAGGTCTGCAAAAGATGACTTTGGATCCATAGTTGGAAAATGTCAAGGTATGCAATAAGGCAATCTCTACATCATTACTTAGTGTCACTGTTCATTATTCATGCAATGCTTAGTGTTGGTATTGGTTTACTTTAAAGTATAACTTCTTAAAAACATTGGGACTAATCTCTTAATTATTTTGCTTTATGACTTGTTCCATTACCCATCGTCCCACTCTTCATGATGATTAACATATAAAACCTGAATCTGAAAGTGAGCATTAGTTAAAATTAATGGGTGTTGGAGATAGTGCTTTTGGGCTTTTTTTCTCCTCTGAGATAAGCTTGTACTGGTCTTGGCACCCTGCATTTTTTGAGGAAACTGAATTTTTGTTCTGTGCAAGGGATCGTTTTTATATTTCTCTTTCAAATGCATTTCTTTCCTTTTCATAGTGCCAAAGGATCCCAACCCTCAGTGGAGGCGAGTGGCATGGAGTCATGATTGTACACTACTTGCTTATGCTGAAAGCAGTGGAACAGTGAGGGTGTTTGACCTGACAGGTAGTGAGCTGTTGGTCATTTCACCGGTAAGAGTTCTCTCAGATTATGAATACAGTGAAACTTTTTATAAGAATAAAGGGTAATTTCCATTCTTTGAGCATTTTTAATCATGGCATACTTTGGTACAAAAGCTTATGGAATGAATACCATGTGTAAATGTACTGTGAAGTGTTTATCATACGATGGATGTATTATAGTTAAACTTAATTTATGCAGAGCAGCTGCAAAGCATACCCTTTGTGTTGATGTATTTAATCTTAATCTTTTATTTTTCTTAGATTGGTAGTAGATCTGCAGGTACATCAGATTATGAAACTGCAGAATCACCTGATAAGTGTGTGTGCAAATAATTAGTTTGTAGTAGTAGATTAGAAAGCTACAGTTTATATGCAGAGTCACTTTAAATTTAAGAAATATTGCTGGTGGAACAATATGAGGACTTTTATTTTTTTCTTGGTATGAGGATATATAGTTGCTGTTGGCTTGCCCCACAAAATGTATTTTATAGTTTGCATATCCAAAGTTACTAAACTAATTTGGGAAGGTTACTCAAGTGGTATTAAGATTTATTTAAAATCATGATAAAAGGGGGTGTACTTTGTTACTGATACAAATTGTGAAGCTTTCAATTTTAATACATTTTAATACCATATTAGTAACAAAGACTTTTTTTTTTTCTTTTTTTTTTTTTTTTTAAATCCCCTTTTTCTCTCAATGTCTATCTGCATTTTTGGGTAAAGACAGCAAGTTTTCCAGGAGATTTGAGTTACGCTATTGCTGGATTGATCTTTCTAGAATACAAAGCAAGTGCCCAATGGTCAGCTGAACTGCTTGTTGTTAATTATCGTGGAGAGCTGAGAAGTTACCTTGTAAGGTAAGCATAAATTCTGATTTACTTTGAGAAAATACCATGAACATAATTCTTTCTCGTCTTTAAATAAAATAAATCTGAACTGGTGTATTTTTTTCTCATACTTAGTGTTGGAACAAATCAAAGCTTTCAAGAAAGTCATAGTTTCAGCTTTAGCAGCCATTATGCCCATGGAATAACTACTGTAATTTATCATCCTGGTCACAGGTAAGTGTTCTATTTGCTAGCTGCCCATAATAAGGAAATGATGAACAAAAGTGGCTAAATAATACTGAAGTGTTTTGTATAAGGAAAGGGAGAAAGAAAATTCTATTTTAATATTAGTATATAGTGAATCAGTAAGAACAACTTGTACATTATTGTGTCAGGCCTTAGTTTGGGCAGACAGCAGCGAAGTGAGGAGCAGGCGGCAGAGAGGAGGGGCTGGGGTCTGCAGGACCTGCATAGAGAATGGACAGGGAAAGGCAGGGAATGGACCCCTCTGTGTTTCGCCCCTCTCAGAGTCTGAAAGCCCTCCCTCTTTAGTCTCTTGTACTCAAACTACTGCATGTTGTATCAAGGAAAGAAGCCCTAGTTGATGATCTTGCTTTACTAATGGAATAATCAAGTTATGTCCTTTACTGTTTGAGTACCTTGTAAGTAGCTTTTTTTAACTATGTCAGGAATAGCTTCCAAAGATGTTTCTGATTTTAGTGAGGGTAAAGGCTCATGTATAAGTTTGTTTGCTTTTTTTAAAATAAAAAATAGCTTCTATTTTTTATTTTTACTTATTTTTAATTTTTTTGTTTGTTTGTTCTTGCTTTTTCTATATGGTATTTGAAGTTGTCTTGAACTGTGTTTTCTCTAGTAGTAATGTATTGGGTACAGATACCACACTTGAAATATGGACTAATTGACTGCCTCCTCTTGAACCAGATATAACTGGAGTATGTTCTGGTTAGTCAATTAGTTATGTTAAAAATATATATATATATATTTTTTTTTTTTTAATATCTGCTTGTTATATAGCAAGATAATCTCAGCAACTTAATGTTTTGTATCTCTCAAATGTAGGAACTTAACTTTCTTCTAGGTATTTTTCTTCTATTAGATCTACTAGGATTTAATTTGTTAGTGAAGTGTTTATGTGACTGCTTTGTTTTAAATGGAAATCAGCCTTGGCTACAGAATACCAGAAGAAACTCACTGTATGAAAACTTATTCTTCAATCTTAAGTGAGCTGTCCTATTTATCTTAGGAAAAAATGGTTATTAATGAGAAGTAATACTCTTTTATCTTGTTACTTTGAGATATTTGAGTATGGTTCCTTCTTTTTACCTAGTTAATATCTAGTAATTGCACATAATTAATACTTGGTATACTAAATCTAGATTTTTGAGGTAATAAGTGTGGGTTATGGAGCTCTGGTAGTGCTATCTGACCAGAGAGCAGAACCTAATCATTCTTTCCTTTGATTAGACCAGATTTGATGGTTCTTGACACTTGTTTCTGTACTTGTGTTTTCTGCTCCTAGTATTAGGAAGTAGTTTGATTATAACAGTGAGTGTTGCAAAGAGTATTGGTTAATATTCAAAGTATGGAGAAATAATTATTCTGACAACTAGAATAGATGGATGTGCTTGCTTTTCATTTTTGGTGCATTTCTGAGTAAATAATGTCAGAACTGCTGAACTGCTATAATGGATGAACCCATTAGCAAGAAAATACAAAGAAAATCAGCTGGTTGTTGACCATAGTATAGATATTGTTTGGTGTGTGCTAATGACAACTTCTTGCTGCAGAGGTTGAAAAGATGAGAGGTGGGGAAAAAAGGCAAGCCTACCCAGTTTTTGTTTTTCTTCTTCCCATCTCCAAGAAAAGTAATGGCTTTGGTTTTCCTCCTATTATGATCTGACATTAACATTTTTAAAACTTGATATTAGTGTGAAGTAAAAGATCAGAAAATAATACTATTTTTTTGCTTAGAACAGTTTATTCAGAATATTACTGGTTAAAGTTATCTTTTTATGGAAGCTTATTGTTAGCAATTCTTCTTGTTGTTGTTTATATTCCATGTTTTCTAGGGAGAGAAATGCCCTTTCCATACATGAAAAGATGTGGTTATATCTGTTGCTGAAGCACTAAGTTTGTGTCAAGTATGCATTCAGGGTTTACTTGTTTTTACCAAGAGGTATCATGACTCATTTAATGAAGATAAAAATAGTCAGGTGAAGTCCCCTGTGGTTGAAATTATCTTCTGCTATATGCAACCAGTTGAGTTGCTTAGTAAGTTGAAGAATTGATACTTAGAATAATGCAAAATTGAATGGAATTGAATGGAAAGAAACAGCAAGAACATGTAGGCAAGTCTTTTCTGGTTTTAATTTACACCGCAGTGGTAGAAAACTTCTAAATTTGAAACTCTTGTCACTTTGTTCTTCCTTGCATTTCATTTAGCTTCAGATAGTGAAGTTAAATTGGTGCATCTCCACTGCTTGCAAGTCTTGATTTACTGTATTCTATATTGCTGTGTTTTTGCTCATTACCTATTGCAGTGCAATAAAATAGCACTTAAGAACTTAAAATGCTTAATTTTTTCAAGTAAGTGTATGATAATTTTAAAGATAATTTGCCAGTAGGGAATGTATCTGAATCTGTAGGAAAACTTGACAGAATACCATGGAAAAAAGTCTAATAAGGAGTTTCACTACTTTTGAAAAGTGCCATATATCTTCATTTAGATGCCTAATGTTGGTGTTCTCATGCGATCAAGGCTTCATCTGTGATGGAATTTATGGTGCACTCTGGTTGATAAAACTTAGATTCCTGCCTCAATGTGTGCTCTAGTTCAACACCTAATTATTTTAAGGATCTTAATCTGGAGCAGAATGCCTTGCTTCAGGGTTATCTGCAGTTGCCACATAGAATGTTTGATATTAGAGCCTAAAAGTTTTGATGAAGAGATGAAGGGTTTTAGATTCAGTTGGAATTTACCTGTACCAAAACTCACGAGTGAAGAATTGTATAGAAGTCTTGATTTTTTTTTTTTTTCTTTTTTTTTCTTGGATGCTTCATTGAACTTACTGTTCTTGAGACCAGCATTATAGTAGTTTATCTTCAGCCCAATTTTGTAGAAACCTTTGAAATAGAGTATGTATTGTAAGGACAACTGGGTTTGTTTAGACTGGAGGAACTTCTGCAGATCAGCTAATCCATTTCCCTTCAACTAGAGCAGGTTGCTTGAAGCTGTGTCCCTGTTGTCCAAGACCTGCATGTCTCTTAAGAATGTGGTGTGTGTTGAATTCTCTGATGTGCTGGGATAGCTGCTCCAGTGGGTGCTGGGGACTGAGCCTGGCAGTGCATCATCACCTTGGTTGCTGAGAACATGTACAGAGACAGTTCCTGGACATCATTTTCTGCAAACTATTGCACTACATACTCTATCTGTTGGCTGTGTTTTGGCACTTACATGGGTCTTTGTCTAGGCCTTATTTAAAGGGTTTCTGACCCTTCCTAATCAGGAGTGAGCTGGAACAAACCTCAGAGCACCCTTAAACAAGAACAGCTGGGTGACCTTGTTAAAAGCTTCCACAGCTTGCTAGCTAGCTCTTCCTGATAATGCCAGGCATCATGAGGTTCCTCAAAGACTTCCCAGAAGTCTCTTGATGATTCCAGAACTATATGAAAGATTAAGGGAATCTAGGAAATGAGCCCAGAGACTTGCACAAAATCATGCACAAAATGCTGCATGCTGGCTGTTCTCTGTGTAGAAAGCATATGCAAGAATAAAAATTATTAACATTAAAGATTATTAATATTAAAAATTATATTAAAAAGATTTTAACATTTTAGGTACTAGAGGATGTTGCATTTGATCTTGATGTCTGTAACAGTGTGATGGACAAAACTTTCTCTTCTAGGAAGTTATTAAGTATGGTATATTAGATTAAAGTTGTTTTGTGACCATCTGGTGTGGCATAAACTACAGCTGGTATGGTGTGATTGAAGAACCCAAGTATTTGGCTGGCAAGGGTAATTTTTCACATTGCTGGAAGAAAAAACAAGAAGTTGTGCTATCTTCTTCAAACTGAGACTAAATGAAAAAAACTCTCGTGTTTCTGCTCCCAGTCTACCTGTCAGCTTGTTATTTTGGAGGCATCTCCTGTCTAGTCCTGAAAAAATAATTGGTAAACAAGACCAAATCTTTGCTGAAGCTCTCAGGAGTACTTTTCATTTTCTTTGAATGCCAGTTGTGTTATTCATCTTAATAGTTTCTGCCCCTGCTGTTTCATTTTGCTTTCTGAAAAGCTTTTGAGTACGTGCAGCCATGATGAATTTCTCTGCAGTCCTGGGAAAAGGTTTTTTGTCTTGAGGTTGTGTGTTTTGTGTGTTTCTAAACTGGTACGACATCTTTACTCCAACTGTGATTGAGTTTCATATATCCTGAAAGATACTTGTGAATTATAAATATGTTGCTCTGTATGTGACAGTTTTTCCAAAATTTCTTAGAAAAGATTTATCTTGACGGAGTTTCTGAGAGCTTGTTCAGGCAGTTTTGGAGCTACTGCTGTCACAATTATTGACAATTCTTCTCTAGGTCTTTGTGCTACTATTTGTCTCTTAGTCACTTCTGTCACAGTGCAGTCAATTGTAATTGAGTTCTACTCACTGCTGCTGTTGAGATTTTTAATTAGATGGCGTGTTGCAGTGGAAGCTGGAGCTTATAGAAGGATTTAGTTGGCTATGGATAGACAAGACCACAAATAAATTAGTCTTGAAGATTATGCTTACTGGCTTGTGGTCATTAGGAGTTGATAGCTGTGTTGTAGCAATTCCATGAAGTTCTTGTTTAATAATTTGTAATTTTATTTAAGCTTTCCTCGTTGTCAGGCTGTCAAAAGAGACACAAGTGAAACTTGCTTTTTGTGCGAAAAAAAGAAATTCACCTCTTTGAGCGTAGATTGACTTTGTCAACATCTTTCAGAGTTTTAAGATCTGACTCCCTGTTTACTGATTTGAACTGACTGTATGCTTGGTTGTAAGTACCCAGTATGTTCATTCTTGACTAGCTAACATGAACATAAATTGCATCATGCACAGCAGGGAAGATAAGTATTTTTTTCTAAAACATATCTGAGCTATTCCAAGGAATTTCATCTGCTGTCTCTGCAGGAAGTTCATTTTTTTTGTAAAGTGCTGCAAGATACTTGCAAAGTTGTTACTTCTTTGTTTTTAAATTTTCCTCAGAACAACTATGTAGCATGTCTAAAAGATGGCTTTTGTGATAGTTGGGGCCAGCAGTTTGGTAGTGGCAGTGTCAGACTTCTCCAGTAGAGCAATGGTAGACAGAGTGAAGTTGCAGAATGGAAATGTCAGGGAGAAGGAAAAGAAAAAATATGCAGGAGGTAAACAAACAAATAGATAATTAGGTGCATTACATTTACTCGCTGAATATTTCTCTTCCTAATTACACTTTTCAACATTAATCAACAGAAAATTTGATCTTTTTCTATAAGAACTGTGGTGTTTTTTGGTGGCTGTACCTCATGTGTTACTGTCTCCCATTTTCCTGAAGGACTGGTGTTCTTTTCTCCAAGACTTCCTTGGTTAAAGCCACTTCCTTAATGAAAAAATAATGAACTGTTCAAGTAATTTCTAGTATTGGTTGGTGTCCTGAAGTTGAATTGAAACTTGCTACGTTGTCCTGCTCATTGCTTCTGATTTCCTCAGCTGCTCGAGTATGGAATTGCTTAAATGTTTTGGGTTTAAATGTCTGCCTTTCCATTATTATTTTCAACCAACCCCTGTAGTCTTAAGAGTCCTTGTACCAGAAACATTCTCACATTGGGCTTGTGCTTGATATGACTTGCAGAACAAAGTACTCTCTTAGGTTAAAATGGGGTCTGAGATCCTATCCATATTTATACTTGAGAATTGTCCAGCCAATTGCCCAGAATCATAGAATCATAGAATTGGCTGGGTTGGAAGGGACCTCAGGGATCATCAAGTCCAACCCTTGATCCACTACCACTGCAGTTACCAGACCATGGCACTGAGTGCCACATCCAGTCTCTTTTTAAACATCTCCAGGGACGGAGAATCCACTACTTCCCTGGGCAGCCCATTCCAATGCCTGATCACCCTCTCAGTAAAGAAATTCTTTCTCATGTCCAACCTAAACCTCCCCCGGCACATCTTGAGACCTCTTGTGCCCTCTTGTCTTGCTGAGGGTTGCCTGGGAAAAGAGACCAACCCCCCCCTGGCTCCAACCTCCTTTCAGGGAGTTGTAGAGAGTGATGAGGTCTCCTCTGAGCCTCCTCTTCTTCAGGCTGAACAGCCCCAGCTCCCTCAGCCTCTCCTCATAAGATCTGTGCTGGAGTCCCTTCACCAGCCTGGTTGCCCTCCTTTGGACCTGCTCCAGGACCTCAATCTTCTTCCTAAACTGAGTGAACGAGTATCAAAAGCAAACAGCTGGTGTAGGCTGCAAACTGTTAAAATGTAAAGCAACTTGGGTTTGTTGGAGATGTAAAGTTTGTCCCACAGAAGGCTTAATGCACTCATGTTACTGGCTTGTTTAGAGAAGTGGTATCACTGTAAGGAGTTCTTTGGTATTTAATGCTGGGATTGCTGTGCTGACTGAGCAACAGTTGTGTTCTCAGTTCTATGATGAAGTTTCTCCAGCAATCTATAGAGTACTGAAGTACCATCTTCTCTTGATGCTATGTCTGTGTTGGAGTTCTCTCATTGATTATCTAATACCATACCTTGCTAATTGTTATCTTCATTACTCAATTGCTGTGCTGAGTTATCTATTGGAAGGCTGTAGTAGGTGAAGTGTTGTATCTGACTTTTTTTTATGTTACTGCTCCAAAAAATGTATACTAATTACTCAAGAAGTATGTTTGCTTCTACATGTCATTTGAGTTACTAGTTTTAAGGAGTCAGAAATATGATCTGTGCTACTCATGGTAGATTTCCTTGACTCTGATAGGCATGTTTGTTCCTTAAGTGATAACTTGGTTTGTTCTTGGAACAATACACACAAAGAAACCACTGCATCATGGGTGCTTAGCCAGAACTGCATAATCTAAAGTTAAACAGCACCACATTAAGGGAAATAACTACTCATAGTTGTGCTATGCTTTACTTTCTGATCGTCTGTGCAAAATTACCCATTTTCCTGTTAATTATGGTGGTAAAGATGGAGAGCCTTCTGTTGCTGTTTTTGTGGAAAAGGGTGAAAATGATTTCTGTTCTTCTGTCTTAGGCAATTCTTTAAGACTATTAAGAACCTTATGAGACTATAACCATCCATGGCATAAGTCTTCTTGCTGTATGTTTGTGAATTGCCTGAGATTTGGGAACAGTAAATAAGCTTTACTGACCTCCTAAAGGGGATTAAAGATAGAAGATTTTTATTTTTTTTTCCAGTTGGCTCTTGAAGGAAATGTTTTGATGTCCACGCGTATCACAGCTGAGTGCTATATGCTTGTCAGCCGCTAGATGGTAGAGCTCTCCAAGAGTAAACCAGCCCTTGACAATTGATAAAGGAATGGTCCTGGGGCTGAACTCTTGGCTTTTCCAATCGATGCCTTTTTTGCAGATACATTACTTTTTGATGGGCTGGTCACTAAAGTGATGTTTCCAAACAAATTCAGTAAACATCCACTTTCAAAGTTTTCATCAAAGTAATCAGTTAGGTGTACAATAAGGTGAAAGGGTTTCAAGGTAAGACATTTTGATTACATCTTAGTGGCAATCAGCAATAATTGTAAGTGCCCTCAAAATTTTAAAAACGTCACCATCTGTGTGAAAGGAATTATTAAATGTACATTTGTAATTGGTGGAGTGGTTTTAGAAAATAGAATAGCCTTAACCCATTTAGTTCCTCAGAAGAGAAATAGCTTTTGTACCATGTCTGAATAGACAGAAGCCTAATGTGCAAGCAGAATTACCAGAACTTTTCGTAAGCTTAACCTGTAATTGTTAAAATTTTTTGAGGGTAGGTGACAAACTCAAATTTTATCTAGACATTTTATTTTAAATGTTGGGAGATATTCCTTATTTGGAAATCTGTGGATGAAAATGGATAGGAGTAAATGCCACAAATAACAAAGGTTGCTCAAGTAATATTTAAATCTTTTTGTTCGTGAACACACACCCTGAAATTTAAAGTTTATTGGAACTGTTGGGCATCTTAATGTTTTTGGTCTTTCTGTCATTGCGAGCAAATTGCTGTAGTTCTGAATTCAAACAAAAACCCCCGATGTTTATGTAGCAGTATATGAAAACATAACATGCCTTTATATATTTTACAGACTACTGCTTGTGGGAGGCTGTGAAACAGATGAAGATGGAGTATCTAAAGCAACTGGTTGTGGGATATCTGCTTGGAGAGTTCTGTCAGGCTTTCCCCACTATAAACAGGTCACTAGTTATGAAGATGACATTAGAACAGTAAGTATATTTCCACAATTTACTGGATGAATATTGTTGCTGGCAGAATTATCAACTGGAAGTTCAATTTGAATCTCTTTTTGAAAGAAGAAATTAATGCAGTGCTCTGCTATTTTGTATACTATGATGTGAACTTCTAGTAAGTTGTCTCTTCCCCTCCCAGCTTTGTCTACTTTTGCTTTCTCTGTAGTATGATTTGAACTTACAAGCTCTTATAATTTTTAAAAAAGCCCAAGAGGACAAGAAACAAGAATGAAAAAATTGTAGCATAGAAGTATACAAAGTATACAAACTCCTTAGTATACTTCCACGTATCACTGGGATATGTAACCTGTCTTTGGAAAAAATTCCTGTTATTTCTGGCTTTTTATTACTTCATAACAAAAGGCAGCACACCTGAAATAAGTGTTTCCATTAAGGTCTGTCTGACTTAATTTCTACTAGAAGTAAATGTATAATTTGGTAACAACTGCTGTGTGGATATACTGAAACGAATCTATGGTACGCTAGGGTAACTTCCAGTTTTCACTCTTACACAGGTATTGCTTAGTATGAAAACAAAGTGGGCACAGTTACACAAATTGTGCTTTATTATCCATACATTATTTAAAAATAGGCAGAGCTATGGAAGTTTAAAGAATTTTGCAGAGTTTTTTTAGTACTTGAGATATGGCTTAGGTTTTGGTGCCTAAAACAATGAAGTAATTTGCCTTTCATTGTATGATATGTTTCTGTTCTTACAGGCACAGAGAAGAGGATTATTAAGGATTATGAATTTAAGATTTTACAGCAGACGGGGAACAGAACAGGTATTAAGGTCTAGGTCTACCTCAAATATATTTTACTAACATAATTGCCTGTTAGTTACTGCCTGACAGACTTAATAGAGGTAGTTTTTACTCTATGCAACTAAAAAATTAACATTTGTATAAAACTTAAAAAATTAGTAATCTTTTAGTACTGGAGTAGCTTGCCATTTATTTGGCTTTAAAAAAAATCCTATTTGTTCATCTGCTGAATCTTGAATCTTGGATTTTCAGCATACTGACAAGTCTTGAGCTGTAGAGTTCAATCTTAAATAAAAATTCCTAATCAAAAAAGAAGGTATGAAAAAACACCTAGTTATTTGTTTATGAATTGAATGATCTACAGCATGTTAGGTGTTAAATACTCTACAAGAGGAGATTGTGACAGTGTTTATTAAGTATGTGCCTGACAGAGAAACAAGAGGAGCTCTAAAACCCAGCCTTCTGCACTGCCATGCTCCCACTATAAAACAGACAAACAAACAAACAAATAAATCCTCACCTTACAGCCCAAAATTTTCATACATTGTGGGGAAGAAAAAAGCAGTGGATTCAAACTAATCATTCACATCTTAAATAGGGCACTCACAAAGACTTAATTTTCCAGTGCCAGGACACATGCACACCTAATGTAACTGCTGATGAGAATCAACTTGTTCTTAACAAAGTCTGGGTATGGGTCATGTATTATCCTCTGCCCTCAGTCAGTGAGTGTTAAATCTTCAGTGTCATGCTGAGCTGTAGGTTTGTGCTTTCTGTATTTTTAAGGCTTTACAAACAATGTTCATGACTTTGTTCTACATGCCTTAGGACCTATCCATGCAGTACTGTACCACCTTCTCCTATCTGTTGTCTGCTAGTTGTGTGTAGCCTTTGTGTGATAGCTTTTTTAATCCCCCTTTCCCTCCTTGTGAAAAACCTCTTTTCACATCTTTTGATTTTACAAGTGAAGAACAGTAAAGAATTTGTCTGCCTTACTGTATTCTCCTGAGAGAACAAATGGCTGATCTGAAGTTTTATGGACTTTTGAAAAGACCTTAATAGATTTTTGGGATGTTTAGGTGACTGATTAAAAGAAGAAATTGCATGCTTGATTGGAAGGGGCAAACAAATCTTCCTGAATCTCTCTCAAGGGTGCACTGGGGAGATTTTATTTCCTTTGCAGTAAATTTAAAAGAGCAACTGAAGTAACCTTTTTTTTACTGGAAAGCTAGTACTGAGTGTAACTGTGCTAAACTTCCTCTTCACTGTGCTTGCCGGTGCTAAATGTACAAAGAAAAGCAGAGATTGCTACTCTTTCTTGAATGTTTTAATCCTGATTTCAGAGGTTATGGTTTAAATATGTGAGGTATAGTTTATATTCTTAGTGAGAAACCAGCAACAGTGTTAACAGCTGACAGCTAGAGGGCTTGTATAATAGAATGAGCTATACTGGGATTTGATTCTTAGTGTTGCTAACTTAAATGACACTAATAAAATGTGAAGTGCCAACCTGCTGAGTTTTTCACTATCTTGTTCTGCACTTCCCTTCAGTTGACAAGCTGTTTACTGAGGCAGCATTGCCTGCTTTACCAAAGGACTGATAAATCTCTATAGATAACAATGTTCTCCCTGGTAGTAAAGTTGAATGTAGTAATGGCCACCCAACATCTAAACAAAACCAGAATTATTACTGACTACTGAGTAAATGCTTTACCCTTGTTAGGATCTGTGATGTATACAACTGAATCTTACATATATTTAAGCTCTATGTATAAAGTTGCACTGGGGGAGGCTTAGACTTGGATATTAGGAAGAATTTCTTTATTGAGAGAGTAGTTAGGCATTGGAAAGGACTGCCCAGGAAAGTGGTGGAGTCACCATTCCTGGAAGTATTTAAAACCAGTGTAGATGAGGCACTTCAGGACATGCTCTTGTGGGTATGGTGATACTGGTATAGATACACAGATTTTATTTCATTTGGGGTGTGGGGAGGATGTTGATGGTTGGATGTGATCTGAAGAGTTCTTTTCCAACCATCACAATTCTGTGATTCTGTGGCATAGCTAGAACTTAAAGCAACCTAAGAAATAAAATAAAAATAATATAAAAATATCCATGAACTTATCAAGCCCTAAAATAATAGTTATATTCATATAATACCTACCACTAATGTGCATTTAAAATTTTATTAAACCTTCTAAATCATATGGACGTTTAGTAGCTTTTCTGTACTTAATTTGTGTGGGAGTGTTTTCTGAAAGGGCAGGCACTGGCTTAAAAATTGTTTGGCTGCAGACTTACATAGTTCTAGCATTACTGTAGGTTGAAGCTTTATTAGAAAGATTTTTAAAAAGTGAACTGCATTGATAAAATGGGATTTTATAGAAAATACAAATTTTGGTAACCTACATCCTACTGATTTTCGGTGAAGACTAGACTCTCTGAGATCCTAATGATCTTTCTGAGAAGATAGAAGTTGTCTTGAGAGCAGGGGGATTAAATATAAATTTTATTACCAGAAACTGTTACACATTGCCAGTGACACTAACTTTGACTTTGAAATCTGAGTATATTCAGAGGCTTTTGTCTCTTGGAAATAGTGTATAGATTCAGTTGTCATTGTATGGGAGTTCATGAATCCTTAAGGAAATAATTTTTTAAGTTCATTTGTCTGTAAGATATCTAAATGCTGAAGGAAAACTTCACCCAGGAGAATGTTTGTAGCCTTGGTGAAATTTACTTACAGATGCTGAATTATTTCTTATGGACTTAATTTCTGTATGGACTTAATCTGATTGCTAAATTGCTGCTTAGTCCCTTGTTACCCAAGAGGTTTATATATTCAGGTTCACTCTCTTGTAATGAGCCATTAACCACTTCAGTGTCTCTTTATGTATTTATTTTCTTGTATCCCCTTTATTTTTAATTGTAGTAATGCCCATCCAAAAATTTGTTTCCAGAATGGAAAAGCTGTACCAAACTGTGTTTAGGTAGCAGTCATCCTTGGATGGACCAATTGTTTTGAGAGCAACCTCCAGCTTTTCCTCCAACTGCCTCTGCATTGCTCTCTGCAGTAATGCCACTTTCAGATTTTGATGTATCACGATGAGATACAGAAGTTTATGTTCCTAAGATTTGATAGTATTTTCGTAGTATTCCTCCTCTGTCCAGAGTGTGTGTTTTTACTCTTCTATGCCACAATTGGTATTTTACCTTTGTTCTCACTTTTAGATTTTTAAATTTTTTTTTTGGTAATTGAAAACGTGACATTTTAAGGATGTAAGATTTTTTTTCCAAAAATAAAAAAAAAATAATCTGAGGTTTGAGTTTGGAGGGTTTTGGGACTTAGGGTTTTTTGAGTATTCCTTAATGTATGTGATTTGTTTGTTTACTTGAGTTTGGTTTGATTTTTCTGACATATTGTTTGGCAGGATGGAGTTTTCAAGATGAATCTTTCTCCTGACGGAGCTCTTCTGGCAGCTATTCATTTCTCAGGAAAACTCACAATCTGGTCTATTCCATCTCTCAGACAACAAGGAGAATGGGAACAAAATGATCAGGTAAGAAGGATGTAGATGCTTAGAAATTTGCAGTGTGTGTTTAATCCTCTGGAGATACATTTTCCTAGAAGATTAGGGTATTTCAGAGAGCTGTGTTTTAGCAACATGCTGTCTTTCCAGCCAACTCCATATTTTTCAAGAAAGCTATATTTACTTTTCTGATAATATTTCTAAGATTAAGCCTTAAAACTTTTTTCTCATTTTTTTAAAGAACCAGTTGTACTGAAATGAACTTTTCATGAGGTGTTTTGGTGCCAAATGTATAACTGAAATGCTATTTCTAAAATGTTATTGGAGGCCAGCACAGCTAACCTTTTGAATGCTTGAAACCAAATTCTGCTGTATGTTTAAATATGTTCATCTATTCCTTTCTCAAAATTTACTTTATCTTTTGTCAGGTGAAGCTCCAGAGTAGTTTGTTAGATTTAATGTTAGTAAGTCACATGCTTTCCACAGGAATTGTTAGCAAAACTGAGAGGAACTTATATGAGGATTTCACCAGACACTAGCAAGCTTTTGCATGACTAGTGTGAATTTAAACACAGGAAACTGGAAGCTAAATAGTTCTTGAAAACTGGACCAGTTTTTACAACTTTATTGTCTAGTGAGGGTGATACAAAGGACTATTACAATACTTGACTGCTTTCAAAATTTTTATTACAGGTGAAATTGATATTAACATATACTGCTTATTTAATTGTTAAGCAAACATATTTGTTAAGTTAAAGTGGCCCCATATTTGCTTTCAGACCAAAAAATTAAGCCTAAAAATCACCTTCTGCATGAGCCAAAACTGTTTCAGTTGTCTGAGCTGTATAATCTGCCTGCAGCTGGGACTGTCTGTGTCTGTGTACTTCCCATGTGTTATAATGTTACTAAAAAAAGTTAAAAAGCTGACAGAGCAGGAGTTTACCAATTCTAAATGATGCAGAGCATCGTAAAATCATGCTGCTTCTCTTGCTGCACTAGTCTTGAAAGAGGATTTTTAATTATGAAAATAACAACAATAAATAACTGTATCACTGTACTAAGCTTGATACTCAGGAGCACTATGCAGTGCAAACACTAGGACTGTTTTGGACATTCTTCTTTTATAAGCTTGCAGTACTGTGAATATATATGAAAGAGCCTTGGTGAGCTTCTGTGTGCTGCAGAGCTTGTATTTCAGAAATCTTGAGGATAAGATTACTCTTTAATGCTGACTAGGCCGAGTCTGATGGTATTCTTGTTTTCTAATACCGTGTCCAGCAGCTTATTTTGCTGTGTATTTTGTTTTAATTTAACTGTTTAAAGAAAAGTACACTATAGGAGATATATGTTTTATGTTCATGAGAAATTTGAATTTGTGTGGAAGCATTCTCTTTGAAAAATAGGTGGGTCACGGATCAAAAATACAGTTTATCTGTGTTACAAAAACTTAATTACATACTATTGTTCTTTTCTCTTGCACTTTTTTTCAGCCAGGTTATGATGACATCAATCCAGATTGGAAACTCTCTAGTGAAAAAAGAAAGAAAATAAAAGGTATGTGCTACAGTTGGATCATTTATTTTATACCAGTACATAGTTAAAAGTATTTGCACATATATTCAAAGTCTGAAATAACTATTTTGAGATTGAACTAAGCTGCCAAAATGGTTTGAATTTGTAGCAAAGCATAGATAATAAATGTCACAACAGGGGCTTTTTTAAAAATACTCTTTTAGGAATACTTTTGTAGCCATAACCATAAATAAGGATATTTCAGTTAGTACAGGATTTCCTTTATTGTTAAACATTTGATTGTTACTCTGTAGAATGAAAATATTTAGCAGACATCTCAGCTTGTATCAGAAGCCACTAGCCCATAATATCATAGGTAACTGAGTCCACAGTTTAAAACCTGAACTTTGCCTTTTCTTTCTATGAATGTCTAATACATGTTGAAAGCTAATGTAATTTAAAAAAATTGGTGTAAAATTCTGAAACAAAAGGGGTTTATTTCCTCTGATTGGACTTGACTCATGTCACTCTCTTTATTCTTTACCCAAAATTCAAGGCTGGTGTGTGCAGCCATTTGTCATGTGATTATTGCATGTCTCTTCCAAGAGTGCAGACATAATAGCTATTCCATGCCTACATCCATATTATTAAAAGATCCCTGTTTCTTTGTACTATTTTTACTGGTGGTTCTGTTTTTGAGTTCTCATTTGAGGTTGCTGAATAAATACTGAAATGGCAGAATAATGATAAACTGATCAGTTTCTCAGTGCTGTTTAGGGAAAGATGGTTTTCATCAGAGGTGGGAAGTGACTCTCTAGTGAACAAATTGAATTAACTCTCTGGTGAATATCTTGTCCCAACATGCAGTTACCTTTATCAAAACAATCCTAGAAATTGTATAGCTTCCATTCTCAATCGTGGTGACTTTTGTGTCTGTTTCACTGGTTTAATTTATGAACAAGGCTGTTTCAGATGTCTTGTTCATAGTTGTCACTTTTCTTTAGAAGCAGTGTAACCTTCCTGGTTTTTATCAGTATTATGCTTGTTGACAGGGAGATTTGATCAAGGATGTCCTGGGAAGCACCAAAGGGCATATTTATCAAATATCTAAAATTTGTTATTTTTTGTTTTTTACTCTAAATTTTTGTAAATAATAACAACAACAATAATAACAACAATATATTTAATAACAGTATTAAAAACTTTAAGTCCAAATAAAGTGTACTTGCCCTCAACAGCTTTGAATGCAGAACTGATTAAGTAAAATATAATCGATCTAAAATACAAACTTAGTAAACCAAAGATGCATACACAATAATAAATGTTCTTATTTATATCTTATAGATAAAGAGTCCTATTACCCATTGATAGATGTAAGTTGGTGGGCAGATAATTCTGTCATCCTGGCTCGCTGCTCTGGTGCATTGACTGTGTCATCAGTCAAAACATTAAGAAACTTGCTGGGAAAGTCCTGTGAATGGTTTGAGAGTTCTCCTCAGGTCACTTCAGCTCATGATGGAGGATTTCTAAGTCTGGAGGTGAGGCATATGCACAGTCAGATACCTTTTTGGAATGTAGTAGGAATGTGTTTGGTTTTTTTCTGTATATAATCCTAAGGGTGTTTGTGTATGTGGTATGGTTTAAAAAAAAATACAATTACTGGAACTAATAAGAAAAGTGATTCCCTTTCTTTATCCCTAAGTAGGTATTGCAGGAAAATTCTGAACTTGCTGCAGGTCAACTATCTTAATAAAAACTTAATTGTCAAATAGCTGCTGGAGAGTTGATGAAAAACTCCTAGAAGGCTAGATCTTAGTGAGAGGAATCTTGCTGCAGGAAACAGTTGGTGTCAACAGATTTCACAGCTTTGTATGTTAGTGCATTTGAAGAATACTGCAAGCATCCCTCTCCCGTTTTGAGACAGATGCTTCTTACAGAGGGAGTATATTTAAGAGAAATGAGAAATACATAAGACCAAAGATCTATTTTTGTTCCTCCTTAGTAGGGTTCCAGGGAATATTAAAACATAATTTTGGTTAAGAAGTTAACCAGGCATTTTCGCTGTAACAAAGAAAATTAATGTTTCCTAAGGCTTACAGTGAAATAGGTCTTTAATATCTTAAGCAAAAATTTAACATAAACTTTATCAGAATGTCTCAATATGTACCAAAACTTGCATGTATCCTTTTGCAATTATTTGTATTTTTCTGGAACCAGATCTAGCCAGTGACTGGCATACAGAAAACCCTGTTTTGGATAGCTAAGAGTTTAAAATGTTGCTGTACACTGTGTTAAGCTATATAACAGTGCATTAAGATGTCTCCATGGCTATGTGCTATTCAGGGCAGTGTAGGATATTTAGTATAGTAGTGGGTCACTATTAAGAAGCCTGCACCTTTGCTTCACTAGGTAAGGGATGGAGCCTCAGCTTTAGGAAACAGATTAAGGGTTTGTGGAATATATTAAGCAAGCAGAGAAATAAAGGAGAAGGGGAGAAAGGATGCTCATTCTGAAATCTGAAGTACTGAAAGTCGAGATTTACACAATTCTCACCAAACTGGCTGAGATGTAGTAGGTGGACACTTCATATTCTTAAGAATTGCTTTCTCTACAGTGTGAGATAAAAGTCGTTCCAAAAAGATTACGCTTGGAGAGCAGGCCTGGTGATGAAGATGAAGGCGAAGATGACTCTGACTCAGATGATGAAACTTCTGCTAAGGACAGATACTTCAGCTACCTCAGGCAGGGCCTGTACTTTGTGACAGAAATGGAACGATTTGCTCCTCCACGGAAACGTCCCCGTACCATTACAAAGAATTTCCGCCTTGTCAGTTTGAGATCCACAACTCCAGAGGAACTATACCAAAGAAAGGTGAGTATAGAAGGAAAAGTTGTATCTGCTAATGAGCTTTATTGAGAAATATCTTTTTATTTTCAGTTTTTTAAAATTCTTTTTAAATTCAAAATAGGGATTTCAGCCTATAGTTCTAAGGGTCTCTTAGCTGAGAGTATACTGTGTTACCTAATCTAAGATAGAGTTGTTTCTAGCCAGGTTTATAATAATTCAGGTGAGATAATGTTTGCAGGTCACTGAGGAGGTACTGGGCATCGTTAGCTTGGCCAGGTTTGTAAGCGTACTGATAGGAACATTTACAAGTAATGAAAGACTTGGCATATTGAATGAGGTTAGTTTATCTTGTTATTAGCCAGGGAATGGGTTAACTTCTACTCTGATGTTAAAGTAGTTTAATTGCATGTTTTTTCAGGCATACATACAAATTAAGCCTTTGACTCATTCATACCGAAGAATGGGTACTTCTTAAAAATTAGGACTATTCTATGGAGACCCTTTTTAGGCCATTTCAATTATTCTGGTGGTAAACCAGCCCAGTCTATAGCTATTAGTTTCCAGGGAGTGCTGATGTCATACCAATTACCTAAGTAACTTCCTTTTTATTGAGGAAAAATCTCTGATTTTCTAGAGGTTTCTGTCAGATCTGAGTCTTATTCATCCATATCTTGAGCTATTCTCTTCTACTTGCCTAGGCATACCCACGGTAATTATCTCTCTACCATGTTTCAGTGCACAGAATTAATAATTGATTGTTTAATATGGAAATCAGGTGCCTTTCATTTTCATGTGTTTGCATTTTAGATTGATAATGAAGACTATGGGGAAGCTTTGTCTTTGGCTCAAGCATATGGCCTTGATTCTGACCTTGTGTATCAAAGACAGTGGAGGAAGTCAGCTGTTAATGTTGCTTCAATTCAAGACTACTTGGTAGGTTTTTTTTTGTGTGACTTGTAGGTTTTCTTATCAGAATGATTGCATTATCTTCACAGAGATTTCATTCTCAATTATATTCTAATTCATGCAATGTAAGTTGGTGGCAATTTGCAGAGCTATCCTACAAATTCCACTTTATGTCATGTGGAAGAGAGTGATCTTGTTAATTTAACTGGTCCTGCTCTGGAGACCTTGGGAGTTCATGAACATCTTTCCTTTGAAATGTCTATTTATTTCCATTAGTAGCACCATGGGATATGAATAATAATTGAAAATACAAAGCATTTAAGTAACTACAAGGTATTATAGAAAATTAAATGGGAAGGTGAAGTTGGTATCACTAGCTATATAGCAAAGTTTGAGTACCAAAGTTTATAGTAAAGATTGCTACCTGTGACTGTGGTTTTTCAGTAGAATACAACATGGGGTTTTTTTGGCTTGGAAGAAACTCAACAGAAAAGCATTGTCAAAGATGCCCAGCCTAGTGGTGCTCTAATCTAAAGTCTTCCAAAAGATCAAGAGAAATCTTTTTTTTTCTTTTTCTAGTCAGATAATAATTTCATGCCAAAATAAGATTTTACTAGTAGCAATTCTCCATATGCTATGTAAGCTCAGCTGAAGATGAACAGATAAGGCCAATAGTATTTTGTGACCCAGCTGTGTTCTTTCTGTCAAAGAATCCCTATTGGCATGTGAAGAGGTTGATACTGAAAATTACTCAAGTGCTATTGTGGAATACGCAGAGTCTGTAACAACTGAATCTGAGCCTAAAGCCATCATATTTTGTTTGGTGTACAGAGGACAGATACTTACTAGGGAATATGAGTAATAACTTCTGGCTCTGTTCTGAAGTTCTTCTAAATCATTTGGCATCTCTGTGCCCTTTTCTGCCATACGTGCTCTGATGGAATTAGGTTTTTTTCATACTGAAGTTCTCTTTGTGTTGGTGGGCTGTATGCTGTGAGCATTGATTACCTTCAGGATGCAGTCTAGCTTTCTGCAGGTGGGAACTGAACTTTTGCTCATCAACGAAGAGTCATTAGCAAAGCACTGTTAGTAGGCTTAGTTCTATTATATTAAATGAAATTAAGTCTGTGTAATGATAAACAGAACTGTAGGGTCTAGCATTTGTGGAGTAGTTTTCTCACCTTTATTTGTTCACATTGCCAGGCATCAGACTAACTTGACATTTTCTTAAGTGAAAGAAACACATTAGAAGGTTTTGTCATCTCTGGTTTCATTGCTTTGGATTAAGACATATAACACTGTGCCTATGCTCTTGTTCTTGGACAGAGCAAAATTAAGAAGCGTGCATGGGTCCTTCATGAGTGCTTGGAAAGAGTTCCAGAGAATGCAGATGCTGCTAAGAAGCTGCTTCAGTATGGCTTGAAAGGCACAGACTTGGAGGCTCTCGTGGCCATAGGAAAAGGAGAAGATGGTGGCAGGTTTGGGAAGAGTTTTTTTTTTAATTTTTTAAGGAATGATGGATTAAGTCTTTTATAATAATTTGGTAGGTTTTTTGTTTCATGGTGTGGTTTTCTTTCCTATTTTTTTTTTTCTGAGAATCTCTTATGGAAGCTGCAGCTCCTCCTATAAAGACATTTTATTGTATTTCTTAACTGATATAATGATTTCTGCTGTTTAAGTGGGGAAAACACAATGGTTCAGTGGGGAAATATATGTAGACAATTCGCTTCAGTATTCAGGTCCTGGTGATGGAAATAGAACAAGCTGTTCTTCTTTTGTGCAGTCGTTGTTATCATTGTATGCTGTAGAGCTGCTGCCAATTCCAATGGTAGCTGTGGGATTTAGAAACTTTTAACAAGCATCATAGCTGTGTAGTTGGTTGCTTTTTTGTTTTGTTTTTAAATTTTATTTTATGGAGGAGGTGGAAGTGTGATTAGTGCCTGCTGCTTTACAACAGTAAAATTCACTATTGTAACTGTCTATGCAAGTTTAGCTTTTTACTTGAGACAGAAATAGAAAGCAGTGTTAGTATGTTAATTCAATAATTAGATCATAATATCTTTTTGTTTGTCTCATCCTTCATTACAGTGTTGGGTTTTTTCCCTCCAGATTTATTTTACCAGGGGAGGTGGACATTGATATTCCCTATGAAGACTTTTTGTCACCAGATGAAGAAATGGATACTAGGAAGGAAAAAGAGGCCAAGAAGCACCAAGAGCTGCTATTATCAGTAAACTTCTCAAAGTAAATGAAACGTTAGGCCATGTTTTATTGAGAGCTACAGGTTTATAATAACTGCACAATTGCAAGAGTGTAATTACTCTTGTGTAGGTTATTCCTGCTAGAAAAGTGTTTTTGATTTTAATTGGCATTTCATTGTATCAAAGTTCTCTGTTTACTTACTTGATAAATTCCAGGACACAAAGGCATTAAAATGTGTAACCATTGTCTTCATATGCCCATGATGTACAGTATCAATTGCAAGCATGAAAATTCCTGTTTTGAATACAGGCTGACACTGGAACAAAAAGAACTCTGCCGTAGCAGGCTGAAGCTGTTAACTTACCTTGATCGGCTTGAAACCTATGAGGTGAGGAAACCTGGTAGTTGGCTACAGTCCTTTTGAGTTCTCATTCTGTAGATATTTGTGTAACTTTTTTGTCTCGTCATTGTATCTTTTTTGTTATAAATTGTAGTATTAATGCTTGCAGTCCTCTTGAATTTCTGTGGTGTCTCTCTTGTGAAATGTGAGCTGTTTTCTGTTCAAACTATCCTGTCTCTTCTGCTGCACTATTGCAAATGGCTGGCTCCTAGTGCTGAGAGGTACAGTTGGGCAGAAGTCTGCTTGGAGCATGCTGTATCTGCAGGGAATTAAGTTAATGAGGCAACATGGGATGTGGAGTTGGTGCAGGATTATTGTTATTTCCCTCTGTCAGTCTAATTAGCAAGTGCTATTCAGAGTCTCATACAAATCTCTTTCTTCCATGAGCTTACTGAAATGAGTTTTTGGAATGTCAAACTGAATTTTGCTTAGTTTTTTCACTTTGAGTTTGGCACTAGTCACATAATGACTTTTCCCACACTTCTTTGCAACTAATGCTGTGTAAACACTAAGTAAAATAAGGCAGGTAATTGTTTTAGCTTATCGATCAAAAATGCATCTTTTTCTGAGCAAAACAAATAAAACCAACATAATTGTCCAAATGTATCTCAAACTTGGCTGTGCTAAGATGAAGAAATGTGTTGGCTTTTTGATGCTTTTGTAAATCTTGCCTATAAGCTCAACCTTTTGTAAGTTTGGGTTTTTTTGTTTTGTTTTGTTTGGTTTTAAAGGAAATACTTGGAGGGTCTCATGCAGCGGAACAGCACTATGATAGTGAATTCTTCAAGAAGTTCAGAAATCAGAATATTGTACTTTCAGCAAGAACTTATGCTCGGGTATGTATAGTTGCTTTGCTAGAGTGTAATTTTGTGTTAGCAGTGATGGTTTGACTTAAGTGTATTTTTTCTTCTCTTTGAACTTGGTTGAAGCCTGGTAGGAATTTAAGGAGTAGGGGGCTGTGTTTGGTTGTAAATAAATAAATGCAGGGATGCTGAGCTAACTTCCCCTGTTGCTAAAGAAAATGTAATTGCTTGTTACATGACCTAAGTTTATATTTGTTGCTATAAAAAAATCTTAAGCTAATTTTGCCACTTAATGTTTTGGTCTTTAGGAAAGCAATGTCAGAGCCCTGGAAATTTTGTTCACTTTCCATGGACCAGCTTTACTTCCACACAGACAGGCAATTCTGTCGAATTTTCCAGAGACTACTTCACCACATGAATATGCATTCTTGTTGCCTGAAGCACGGTAAGGATACATTAATGATATTAATTAAAAAAAAAAATAATTTTTTTCAAAATAATACCCATTAGTTTCTTCATATGGCAGTCTCCTGTTGGTTATTACCTGGAATGAAGAGAGTAGGTTTGTGTTTATGCACTTGACCAGTCTTTATTTTCTGCTTTACGATGTGCCATTCATGGAATCTTTCAGGCCTGTTCTGGTAATTATAAGAAAAGTAGGGAGTTTAAATGTTCTTCTTGTTATTACACACAAGAGGAAGCATGACCTTCTCTGACCTAAAACTGACCAGATTTTCATGGGTACAAGTCTGTAACTGGATGGTATTTAACAACAAGCTTTAGGAAATTAATAGGACAGGTTTTTAGTTTCCTGGAAGCAAATACACTTTTCTGGATTTCTTTTGTCATGTAATTTAATTCTTAAGCTGTCAGTAACTTCAAAATCATTAATCTTCTTGTTACTTATTCTTATGCAGCTTGCTAAAATAGAATTATGAGAAGCTTTTAATCCAGGCTTTCCTACTCTTTCATTTCAGCATAAAATGTTGGTTTGCACAAATTTATATGAAATTGATAGTAAGCGAGTCTTCCTTGAATATCATAATAATGTCCTGTGTGTATTAATGAAATTTTATTTCTTCCAGGGTGGTTATTTTAAACATGTCAATTATGAAATTTGTTTTGAAGCGTATTGTTCAGTGCCCATGAAGAACTGTAGAGGTGTCATTTAATATTTTACAATAGGACTTTGAAGCTTTATTTCAGAGGCATAATTTTTGGAATAGATAATAGAATCGTTTTCATAGTCTTCCAGTATTACAGTTAAGTTTTTCACTTCAAAGTTTTAACATTTGTATAATTCTCCATATAGGAGAGGGGTTTTTATTCATCAAATTATTCCTTTGAAACTAGCTTATAATGCTTACCACTTTTGTTAGTCTTTATTTCATGATATCTAATAATTAGCATTATCCTTATGGAAAGTGCTGTGTTTCCTTAATTCCTCTATCTATAGGGGAATCTGTCTGAGGAAAACTTGAGACCCTAAAGCAGCTACTGCTTTATTTATGCACGGAGCAGGTGAGGTGGGACAAAAAGGCACCTCCAGCTATTGCTAAGGCAAAACATTGAAACAAAATTGGGTGCTGTACACCACCAGGAACATGAGAGCGCATGAAAGGTGTCATCTGAAGAATTTCTTTACCTATGAGAAATGTTGTGTTACAAATGCCATTTTCTTTTATCTGCAGCCTCTAGTTCAGCTTCAGATAATAAATTCTAAGTACCTAGTGAAAGAAAATAATGTTTTGCTAGTGAGTTCTATAGGCATAAACTGGTACCTCATTCACATTAGGATGGCATTTAGAGGCCAGTGCCACGAAAGATTCAAAGACTAGTGTGCCAAGGAAAGAATAGGAAAACAAATGGGGAAAAAAAAGTAGAATTTTTTTTCTGTCCTCTGACAGATTGTTAGGAAATGTATGCCTATCTTTTCTGTATCTGCCCGCATAAAGTCTCAAGTGATAGATATCCTTTTGTTTCTAATTTTTGGCAGATGTTTTTGTATCTTAGCATCTTTATGCATCTCTCAAAACTGTTTAGGAGGAGGTTTGTAATGTCTGAGCAGAGGATTTGTGTATTCATAAGACCTTGAAAAGGACTTAAAGTTATATAAGCTCAACAGCTCCTGGAGTTGAGAAGGAAGTTGAAATACTAAGATGCATCAGTGGCTCCACATGCCTGTTGGCTTAAAATTGGTATTGTGATGCACTGACATTACTCAGTAATGTGTTTTTGTGATTGCAATTTTTCCTGCTTCTTTTCATCCTCCTCCTCCTCCTCTGCTTTTATAATGATGGCTCCTGAATCTCTGCTGTCTCTTGGTCACTGAGATTCATGGTCCTTCTCCAAGATCTGTCAGACGCACAGACTTCTAGTAAAAACAACTGGAGTGAAAGCAGTAAAAGTTTATGTATTCAAAGGAGACAATAGTACTTTCTAATCTGTTTTAATAGCTGCAGCTAGTGTTCTTAGTCTATAGTTAAGACTGTTGCCCTAAGGTTTTTAAAGGTCATCTCAAAGGAGAATGTTTTGCAGCCATTATAAATGCATAAACAGAGTATTTTTTCTTTTCTTTCCATTTTCTTATACTTTTTACTACACTTAACTGCTAGATTGCAACACTACTCCTCACATTTTAAACTCACAGAAGCTGGGAAATTCAAATGTATGGTTCCCTTAACACCCATAAGTCTTCTATATTGCACATTACACAAGTAGTAAAAATCTTTCCTCTAAGATAGCAACTTTATATGTTTCTCTTTTTTACACCTTAACTTTTTCAAGTGTTGGTTTTCTGTTGTGGCTTAAAGTGAATTTTTACAGGAGAGTTGTGAATGAACTCCATTTGCCTGGTAAACCGGGGTTGGAATGGAAATATTTTCTAAAAACTTACTGCAATTTTAAAGCCTGAATATTTCCAAATAGTAGGCTTTCATCTATGAATAGATAAATACTACACAATTAAACTAAGAGGTTCATAAGCAGTTAACTTTCATAATGATATCTTCTCCTAAACTAGGTTTTTATTTATTGCCTGTGGCATTGCAGTTTCAATAAAGCTCTTACAGCTTCATCTCTTTATCTTCTTAGTATGTGTATGCAAATAGGTTTGATGACTGCACCTCTGCACAACTAATATATGGTCCTAATTTTTTCATATTTGTTTTCCTTTTTCTGAAGATAAACTGTTCCTGTTTCTAGTGTAGTTCAGAAGTGTTTGTATTAAAAGAATTAATCCCATCATCAGTTCTTTTTGTTTGAATTCTTTTGTATAATGCTACAGTGAAATAAAAGAGAAGGGCTTAAGTTTTATATGCATTTCATTTCTTTTACATTAAGAGGAAGTAGAAGAAGAGTTCAGAGGTAGAGAGATCAGTGTAGCTAATATTATTTCAAGTATGCCTTTGGAAAACAAAAACAGACCTGGTTCTTACCTTCTGCTGTGATGTAGACAAAATAACTTTTGAGGGAAAATTAAATTGCTGTGATAGCACTTATGTTCTTGTCTGGATTGACTTGGTAGGAGTAGGGAGGGTTCTTGTGGTTTATGTAAAAATTAAAGCTGTAATTTGAAGAAAGAACTGTTCTGCAAACTGATCTATGCAAGGATCTGGGAAAGCAGAAGGATCAGCTCACTGCAGCCAGAAGCTGCTGCAGAAAGAGCTGGCAAGTACTGTAGGTCATGAGGCATTTTTGAAGATGAGAATGAGAACTTGGAGCTATGAGGAAACTGTGGAAAACATGAGCTTTTGCCAAGGAAGGAGGGAAGATTCACAGGAGCTGCTATGCTGGAGCCAGGCTGTAATTCAGAAGGACCTGGACTGCTTGGAGGAATGGGCCAGCAGGAGCCTTAGGGAGTTCAGGAAGGACAGGTAAGAGTCCTGCAGCTGAAGGAGCTCTTGTAACAGTAAAGGCTGGAGACTGACTGATTAGGAAGCAGCTCTGCTGACCAGGACCGGGAGGTGGCCACAAGCAAGGCATGAGCCAGCAGGAAGGACAGCAGCATCCTGTCCTGCATGAACAGAAGCACAACCAAGAGTCTGAGCCATCAGACTACTGCACTCATTCAGCTGTGGTAGAATACTGAGCCCCCAGTACAGGAAAGATGGCAGTAAATCAGCAGAGTGTCACTGAGGTGACTGAGGACTGGAGCACTTGAACACTGAGAAAGGTGCATGTGTTCAGCATGGTAAATATTCCAGGCAGTCGAGTAACAGCCTTCACATATCTTCCTGAACTACCATCTGTAGAGCATTATGAGGGTTTTCTTTATTTCTGGCATATTTGTACCTAACTTGTCCTGTCTTCAGCTACCATGTGTCTTTTGCTTTTGTAATCCTGAGCTATATCTTCACTTGCTTTCTCTCTCTTCTCATGAAAAGTGAATTGCTGCTGTTGTCTGACTTGTTTGTTTCCTTTTTACAGGATTTAGAACAAAAGTTTTTAGATTTTTAGAACAAAAACATTCATTATGCTTTATAAATATATAGTTCTGAAGGAGTGTTTTCACTATATGGTGGCAGAGAGCTTTGATCTTACTCGGAGTTTGTGCCTTCAATATAGGCCATTTGATTTTTTGAAAGCTGTTGCCTCACAATTTTGATTCTGTAAGGAAAAAAACCACAGCAAGCTTCTGAACTGCAGTTTTGTAGTGTTGGTTGACTTTTCTAAAGTTTAGATCATTCAGTCTAGGTTGGTTTAGAAGACAAAAAAATCACTGCCTCTCCTCAAGTTGTATTAAAAGTTAACCACATTATGAAAATGTATGTTGATTTGCTTTTGCAAAATCAAAACTTTTCTTCTCTAGTAGCAGAGTTGCTTCAAAAGATTCAGCAGGAATCCTGAAGGGTAGTTAACTGTGGAAGCCACAAGCAGCTGGGATACGTTTTCCACTATGGAGATCAGTTTTCCCAAAAAGTGTGATGTTTTTCACAACTCTTGTTTTAGATGCCATCTGTACTTCATGCTTGATGAATTTGTCACATGCTCCTCTCTCTGCCCACCACTTTTGTATCACCAAGTATACTGAGACCTAAAAATATATATAAACAGTTATATAGTTGTGTTTATGAATAAACCACTATAATGATAGAAAAAAGTGCAGAAAATGCAGTGTGTATCCTAGCTTTTTAAGACTGAGTATCTGGGATGCATTTCATAATATATTTCATCCTCAGTTATAGGCTAATTGTGAAATAATAAAACTGTTTCAGAGCCAGAGGATTTGGAGAGCAGCAGAAACTGGTATGATTTCTCCACTGCTGTCTGAGAAGATACAAACTTTGGATAAAGGAGTTTCTGTATTAAATGGAAAAAAAAATATTTTATCGAACTGCCCTTGCAGATTGTGTATTATATACAGCTATATGTATTATATATAGCCTACTTTTGATGCCTCCTTATCTTTATGCAGTGGGATTATGGAAGTGCTAATTTAAATGTGAAGTCTAAAATAATGTACAGTGTACCTACAACAAAATATAGAAATCATAAGCTGGTAAGTGTAGAAGTGTCAGCAGGGGAAAAAGAATATTTGAAGATTTAGGATTTTACATTCATATTACCACTATACATAAATTTGAGATAATTTTAAACATAAATGCTGGAATTGAGCATATTGTTCAAAAAGTTTTGAGTGGATAACAGAACCTTTTGATGAAGAGCCCTATTTTATAATTCAGTATTCTTCATGGATGGCTCTTTCATCTGTAAGAGATCAAGATTTAGTGTCTTATTTACATGCATTATCTTTAGAACTATTCTATTATGTAGCGTATAAGCTTTCAAATGTAGAATTTGTGTTTATAACAGTATTTTTTGAGACAATGAGACATGATTTAAGAAAAGACCAAATGAAATAGCAAAGATTCATCTACTCCCAAAATATTTTTAGGAAAAAAACCAAACCCAAACCTGCACTTAAAAATGCACATGTCTTTCAGCAAAAAGATGTAGCTGCCTAATTGTTTTGAGATGAATTGCCTTTTGCCTTCTGTCTGTACGTGATGTGCAGAAGTTCACAAGTGAAAAGATTTAGAAAAAATTTTCTAATCTTCAACTAGTTGAGCCTTGGAGACAGGCCTGCTGTGTGGCAGGAAAAAAATCCAAAACACAGAGTTGCAAAGAATTGGACCCTGACCTTAAAACTGAATTAGACCTTCCTCTTTTGAATTCCTGTCCTTGGAGAGAAAAATAATCTGCAGCTTTGAATAAATGCAGTTGGTAGGATACAGAAGATACAATAGCTTGGAGCTCTTTTGTCAAAGCAAAGAATGGGAAGAATTGCCAAGCCAATGTAAACAATAGACTGAAAAGAACAATACAGGAAAAGTAATTCTGAAGAAATAGAGTTTAATACCTCTGTAATCTGTCAATTTACTTGGCTCCAACCATATTTATTTGACTGTTGAGAATAATAGAGGGAAGGGAAAAAGGTGGGAGGAAACAGTGGCTCAGAAAAAAAAAATAATTAAAAAGTAAAAATTCCACACGAATATTTATGTGGAGCTGTGGTATGGCACAGCTCATAGTGTCTTTTAATTGGAAAAGAAGGCTGCCTGCCCTAGTGACTCCAGTGGTCAGGCCTCATCTCTGGAGTTTAGGGTCAGTGCCCACCACATATGTGCAGCTTAAGTCGGCATTATCCCACTCTGTGCGATTTCAGTTTCTAGAGCAAAACTGTAGAGTTGTGTAGTATAAACAGAGAGACTAATGAATTCTGGATGCAGGAGCATAGAGTGTATGTTACACTTACAGCAAGTTACCTGTACATGTGAAATTCACGATTTCCAGCCCTCTTATGTATTGTGTGCAGGGCATATGCTGTGGTTCTGATGTCCCCCAGTTCTGCTGCAGTTGCTGCACGAGTTGTCAACAAAAGCATGGTAGAAAAATGGAAGCCCTGCCTTTTTGACTGTATGTTTTCGTATCTGTATCTCAACACCATTTTTGAGTTTGCAGAACGCAGTGGTGTTTTGATGCCTGCAATCTTTCTCTGACTTGTTTTAGCAGCTAGTTTTCCAAAGATTTGATGCTCTTTGTTTCTGCATGAGTCACTGGAGTTACTGATCTGGAAATTTGAGGGGAAAAAAAGTCTCAGCTAAAGTGTGACCATCAGTTACGAAGAAACCTTGTGGTGAATGTTCAGATAAATACAACATTGTAAGAATTTCCTTGCCTTTGTAAAGGACCTTGCTACAGGGATCTCCCATCCTTTGCTAGCGTCAAGACTAATTTATTCCAGTCCTTGTTTTTGAATTCAAAAGAGTTATTTTGAATTCAATAGAGTTATTCTAAACTCTTCAGAATTGTGAGAGAAGGTAAGGACAGCTGTATACAGTCATACAGGTAGGAGGGAAGTGTCGAATTTATTATTGTAAAGAAAGGCGAATGAAGTTAGCAATCAGTTCTGAGTAACGTGGATTTTGCTGTATTTTTGCTCACTTAGAAATGTATCTGCTAAGATTGACTTTCCAAAATTCCTGAATTTACTAGGGTGAAACATTTTCCAATTGTAGCTTTTTTTGGATTTTTTAAAAAATTATTATTTTAATTGGTTGGTTGGGTATTCGTGTGTATCGGTGTTGTTCAGAGGTGGGTAGAGGATGTAGTTACCAGGTGCTGCTTGACTTTTGGTGAGAGCTTAAGGGAAAAAAAAAAATTAAAAAAAATTGCTCTCTAAACTTATTCCTGTGGTGAATCTGAATACTTTTAAAATGGCAAATTGAGCCAAAGGAGAAAATACTTAAAAGAGATTTGTCCATGTCTTATCCATATACCTCGCTTGGAGTATTTAACTTTTTCTGCTATAAGAGGGTAAAAAAAAAAAAAAAAAAAAGTTAGGATAGCAATGTATGATGGTTCTTCCCATAAACATAAAACTCTGTGGTAAGGTCTGCTAATGTGCTCCTATGAAAAACTTTTTAATTATGCTTATAGTACTTCTTGAGTTGATGTATCTGGAAAACTGCAGGTTTCATCCCCACAAAATCTTTTCCTGAAACATGAAGTTGGTCTTGGTAGGTATGACCAGAAGGCAAATAGCCAACAAGTTACCAAGGAAAAGAAATAACTATGGACACTGGAATGTTTACTTGAAATTTTTCGAGTGTCTATAATATATGGCTCAAATATTCCTGAACTAGATATTTTCAAGTAGACTTTCATGAGACTTTATTACAAAAATTGTTTTTATTTTTGAACCAAAATACAATTTATCTTCTGTGTAAGGCAGTGAATAGCTCACAGCTCAACTGCATATGGTATAAAATAGTATCTACTGTTCTTTATTTAAATGAGGCCCTGCTAGTCTCATCAGTGCTTGCAGTGTTGTAAGAAGTTAAAACAAAAAAATATTATTTCCTATTTAATTGAAACAAAAAATTGAGTAACTTTAAATCAGCATATTGGTTTTCTTTCATCTAGGATTTTTCAGTCTGCTCTATCTTTCACAGAAGTAATGATCACACGCTTGTCTTTCATCATTGACATTTCTTGTCTCTGTACTTTTCAACTTTTTTCTATTGTATTCTTGAATAAGGTAGGTAGAGCTGCACATTGCTTCCTCCTGTGATTTTGGAGGTGAGGGGAAAAGGGGAAAGCAAATTAGCTTTCAAAACACAGAGAGCAAAGCCTGGCAACTCAGATTGACTGATTTTTTTTTTTAAGTGATAAACTTCCAACTTCATTTGAAACTATAAGCTGTAGTGGAGTGCTGAAGAAGTTATTTTGAATGGAGTTTGTACTTATTCCATGACTTCTCTTAATTGCAAAGGATTCTTTGTTAAAATGCATTTTTAAAAATTACGTGAAGTAGTTGGAATGTAAAGGCAAACCCACCTGTTTTTTGTGTTCTGGGAATCAAGACGAAAACACCTACTTTTGTCTGGGGAGATGAAATAATGTATTGAGGGTATGTGCTGGATAGCCACTTGCATAAGTCTGGGAAAAGGAGTGTAACTTAATTTTAGGTTGGGTGGCTAAGGCTTCCTGCATAAAAGCCAGACTGCTTAGTTTCTGGTATTGTTTAACAGAATAAGGGAAGTGACCCAACTATGTTAATAATAATTAGAGGGAAGAAACATAAAATTCAGCCTGATATACAGGTCAGTTAAGAAAACTTGCAAGTTTTGCCAACCTTAATTACAAACTCTTTGTGCTGCTTAATCTGTTAAGAAACAATTTCTTAACTGGAGCTTTAATTCCAGACTCTAACTTTGCCATGTCTGTGGCAAGTACGCAGGATGTGGCAACCTGATTAAGAACTTGCGCAATGTAGTGTTTGACAGTAAAGGCTTGGATCAGTGGTTATATATATATATTTTTTTTTTCTTCTTTTTTTTTTTTTACTTTAGGTCCTACACTGAGGAATTGGAGTGTTAGGAGTCTGTGTGTGTGTGAGTTTTAGAATATCTTGGTACCTTGTCATTCAAATTGCATATTCATGCGTGGGTGACTTTAGGTTTGCGTATGGCAATTGAAGTATGACATTATAAATTTAGTTTATGAACCCAATTTTAAATATTAATATTCAAAATAATTGAGAAATTATGTTATCTAAGACTTAAACAAAACAAAAAAACCCAACAGTCCTCCTCCCTCCAGTCCCCAGAATACATGGGCTGATAATGATTTTTTCCAAAATCAGAAAGTGACTTTTTTTCTGGTGCTCAGACCAAAATGTTAAATTGGAGTTTTCTTTATTAATTGTTTTTCGGTACTGTTACTACATGTTGCGTATTTATAAAGATAATTATGTTTTGTCCAACTAAACTGGAATTTAACACAGGTGTTGCTATAGCTGAGACTCAGGACTTAGCAGTTTTCCCTCTCCCCTCCTTTCTTTTTTGACTTCTATAGCTTGCAAACTGTCTCTGCCAATTTACTGCTTGGTTTCTATTGCATGTTGCATTTGGTGGGCTGGATTTACTATGGATGAAACACGATGTATTACTGTTAGTATGTAGAGGAAAGGGGTGGCTGCCCTTGTGGGTGATTGTGTACATGTAGAGGACAGTTTGTACAGACATGTCTTGCTTGTTAAATGCATTTAATGGCTGTTGCTAAATAGGATGGAGTTACAGATTTTTAGTTTGTTGGTTTGAGTCTTACTATATCGTGGAATCAATTTGTTTGTTGGAATTGTGTTTCTTTGTAAGCAACTCAATTACAGTGCTGCTCTTCAAGGGATGAAAAGATAGTGTGAGATGTTAATTGATAGATAAGGATTGCCCATGTACTATTGCTATTGCTGTTTATTACCAGGGTCAGGAGAAAATAAATGTGATTTAAAAAATAGGTTATTGTACCACCAATATGCTGAAACTTTAATGTCTTTACTTTGTACAATGCTTGTTTCTTATTTGTACAATACTAGAACCTACATGTTTTTTTCCTTCCTTCTTAGTTTATATTCTGCATGGTGACATGGCTTTCTTGGGTTTTATGCTACTTAAACAACTGGCCTACAAAGTGAGCCATAACTAATCATTCTAGCAATAACCTATCGTGTTCTTAATATACATTTTAAGCAGTTTTTTTTTTCTTTTCTTCAACCTCAGTATTTAGAGAATATTTCACTGTGGAGGTTTGTAGTGAGAAAACCACTTAATTGAGAAGATCAGTACAGCAGGGCATATTTTGTTCCAGTTCAGCACAAGGATTTTTGTTAAAAGCTGAAGAATTATGTGGGTTTTTAATGCTGTGAAGATCACAGCTTTTTGCTAGTTTCAGTCTTCCATGACAGTATATGAAATGAGAGTACTTACTGTGAAGCAGTAAAAATTCCTTAAGCATCTAGTGGGGTTTTTTTCTTTTAAAAAGTTTTGTTTATTAACTTAAAAGTATGTAAGATGTATATACTATACATTTGTATATTTTTTTAGTGGATATTTAATGGTAATGGTAAAACAGAAGTTTGTATAGATAATAACCTACATGCAAAATGACACTTGTATAGCTGCATTAGGAAGTGATAAATATTAAAAAGTTTATCCTGTAATTGAATTAATACTTATTATGACTTCACTGAAGTATTTACATATGCTTTCTATTCCATTAATTAAATACCATCACAATAAAAAAAAAAAAGTTGTGTACATTTTCCCCTTTCTGTTACACCAGTTACAAGCAAGGAACACTGAAAATTCTCCCTTGGAACGAGCAGAAACATCGTGAAGAAGATTGGTGTGAAAAAGCTGAATGCAGGTAAAGATACAGAAAAAGAAAAGTTTTTTCTATATTTATATACATTTCAGATAAAGAATTCAATATCAGTTCTTAAGATATGGGAAATACCTAGTAAGATTCACTTCTTACTTTTGTATACGCTAATGAGTGTTTTCAGCTTTCGTAGTGAGACTGACTGAGCAAACACTGATGTTACAGAGTTATGCTCAGTGTGGTTTATGGAATGAGCAACTTAAATAAATGCCGGTAAGCAGCAGGGAGGTTGTTGTTGGGAATCTCAATTTATTTTTTTTCCCTTCCTCCCTGTTACTTGTCAGTCATAACGTTATCTCAGCAACATTATTGGATCACAAAACTGTCTTTCACTGTGTGAGGAGCAGATAGAAAGCAGAGGTTGGGCATACCTGTGTTGTTAGTAGAGAGGTTTCTTTCTTTCATGTTCTGTTCCATCAAAATATTGGTGTAGTTGGAGGCTGATTGTCAAACTTGAGGGAAAAAACTGATGTGAAAAAAAAATGCAAGCAAATTTATACTTAAAATGTTTTTTTTTTTGGTTTTTTTTTTTTTTTTTTAAAGGGTGGTTGTTGAACCAGCTTTACAAGATGAAGGTGAATTTCTGTATGAAACGCAACCTGAATTACTGAAGTACAGGACTACAGACCTTTCAGTAGATCTTGTTACTGATTGGTATTTGAGCAGAGCACAGGAAATTGAAAAATATGCGATGCAGGTGAGAATAGCAGTGAGGAAATGATGATGTCTGACTCGAGCTGATGAGCCTCCTTCAACAGAATCCTGTTTTAATGCATTTTGATGTGACACTTTTCTCTCAGTAATACACACTGTATCTCAGTCTTCATTATAGCTTTTAAATTATTCATTTTTTCTTTTGCAGTATGCTTATGCTTGCTTTAAGGTTTACTCAGATAAATAATTGATCCATAGGAATGAATAGGAAGCCAGTGAATTCCCCTTCACTTGGTTTATCATAGCAGACAGTAGTAGCAGTTGCATGGTCCCTGGAAAATCTGTGTTTCTAACCAAGGGAGAGAATGTTGTGCACATGTTATCAGTAAACATGGGTTTTATTTGTCACATGCTCTGTGCCATATATACATCAATATGTAGCGGTCACACATGTCACTCATATGTCATGCTATAGTACTGTCATGGTTTCTTCCTGGCAGGCTTATTGTGTGTTTGTGGGACTACCATGCAGCTTATTTCTGTTTTATTTTTCTTCAAATTTTAAAAATGTAAGGAGCTCTGTGTGGTAGAGATACTTATTACCAGTAAGAATAGTGTTCATCACTAATGTGCTCTGGTATTTGACTGCTTCTTAAACCGGTTTAGCTGTATTAAAGGAGGTTGGATGGAAGCATCTGTATGAGTTTGTTCTGATGGGTGAGTTATTTTATTCTTCATGTTTGCAATCCTCCAAGGCTCTTTAATCGTAGTGCTCTGTGATCTTAGTAGCCTATCAGTAGGCATGACAATAAAAACACCTTCCAAGGATCAATTAAATCAATTAAATTACTAACATATAAATGAATTTGCATTCTACTCTTCCAGAGTTATATCTGCATCACTGAATACATATAACCAGTGTTGCATTCTTTGAAATCAGAACAGAATTTTTCATATAAAGGTATTTTCACTCACCAGGGAAAAAGACTTTCATTATGTTCTGTGAAATAAAATGCAGAGATTAAAATTATTAATTCATGGTCATCCAGAAAAGTCATGTTACATGCAGAGGTATGCATAACTTGAGTCACTTAACTGATTATCATCATTTAAATCAATCCCTTCTATTCCAGTGTTGCAGATGAAAATGGAAGGATTTAAGGATGTTTTACAAATAACTGTCAAAGATACTACAAAAAGTAATTTTAATGTAAATTCTTAACAGAGTTCAGTGGCAGTATTCACTGTACTATTATGTGGAAGGGACGTAGAAACATTGAATTGAGCTGGAGTGACTTACACAGGTCTTAGAAACAATCTATACAAGAGTCTGAGAAAATCAAATCAGGACTGGATTGGAGTTATTTATACAGTGATCAGGGAACAAGAATGAGGGAGACCTTATTAAGTCATGAGGTTCGAAATGGACTCTCTTGCTTTCTAAAGTCCTTCTCAGAGAGAAGTCCAGGTGCTGCTGAATACACTCCAAATCCTAGACTTGTTCAGCAGTTTTTATCTAAAGGGGTTATGTGTTAGGGATTTCAGTGTAGTGCTTCAATAATTGATTATAGGTCTTGTGTGGCTTTGAAGCAAGGTTCATTAGCACCATTAAAACAGATCACAAGTAGATGTGATTTTCTAGCAATAATTAGTCAATAATCAACAATTTGTTATAATCAAACACAGCAATTTAGTTTAAGATTACATGTTTCTAAGATAACTCAGATACACACACGCCAGATATAAAGGTTAACCTCTATTACTAAGATGTTAGAAAATTTTGGTACCCAATAATCTTTGAATATCATGAGATTGATTTAAAGGGAATTACTCATTTTTATAATAAAACGTTCAAAGAAATTGAATCATATCTAATATACTTGGCTCTTCCAATCTTCCATTGTGAAATACAAAATGCACTCTTGTCATTTGCTGAAATCAATCCTTCATTGTGAAATACAGGCTAGCAACCTGCTATGATCCCAGGGAGCTCCAAAGGGCCTTGATTCAGGGTGGATCTCTATAGGGTCACAGGATGATTGACTTTGGTCGGTATTCTTCCACTGTGGCTTTGTCAGGTGATTTTAGGTCCAGGCGGGAGGGTTCTTGGGTACATTTCCCAGGCAACAGGAGTTTTATGTACAGTTTGGGAGTTCCTGATCACCCCAATTCACTGCAGTTGTACCAGGACAGAAGGTGCCAGATTGTTTAAACTGACTGCCTGAGTAGGCAAGATCAGAAAGTGCCAGATTGACCTGACCCACTGCACTTGTACTTAAAACAAGAATGTTGTTGGGCACACTGCACTTGAAATTAAAGCAATACCAGTGTTGACTGGTGCTGACATCACAGTGTGGCCCATAGATGAGTGGTCACTGTGTCTATGCAGTGAAATGAGGTGATGTATCTCTCAGAATCATGGAATTGTCACTGTTGGAAAAGACCTCTAAGATCAGCCCATCCAACCATCAGCACCCCCTCCACTAAAATAAATACAAATATATTTATCAATATCTGTATCACCATGCACACTACAGCATGTCCTCAAGTGCCTCATCTACACAGTTTTTAAATATTTCTAGGGATGGTGGTTCCACCACCTTCCTGGCCATCCTGTTCCAGCTTGTAACTTGGCTCTCAGTAAAGAAAATCTTCAGATCTAGTCTAAACCTCCCCTGGTGCATATTCAGGCTGTTTTCTCTAGCCCTATTACTATTTATTTGAGAGAAGAGGCCAGCACCACCTTCCTGTAACCTCCTTTCAGGGAGTTGTAGTGGGCAGTAAGGTCACCTCTCAGCCTCCCCTTCTCCAAACTAAACATTCCTAATTCCCTGAGCCTTTCCTCATAGGACTTGTTCTCCAGACCCTTCACCACCTTGGTTGCCCTTTTCTGAACTCACTCCAGCAGCTCAATGTCTTTCTTGTAGTGAGGGGCCCAGAACTGAACACAGGACTCCAGGTGCAGCCTCACCAGTGCTGAGTACAGGGCCACTATCTCTGTGGGTGATCTCCAAAAGAAATAAAAATTCCTTCAGTTTACAGGCATTGATAGGGCTCATATGGGTCAAAAGATGTATGATAATCTCATCCACTAAGATTAAACATTTTATTTTGTCTTTATAAAACTGACAACATTAATCCATTTAGGAATATACAGGTCACAGAAATTTCTAGGAACTTAGAACTGCCTATTAAGCAAAAGAAATAGGGAAAGAAAATGGATATACAATCAAGATATATATTAGACT
Organism: Heliangelus exortis; assembly: GCF_036169615.1. Taxonomy (NCBI): domain Eukaryota; kingdom Metazoa; phylum Chordata; class Aves; order Apodiformes; family Trochilidae; genus Heliangelus; species Heliangelus exortis. The sequence continues at coordinate 102,056,741 of NC_092424.1, read as the reverse complement.
TGAAATTGTTCTTTTGGCAAAAAATTGTACAGCAGGGGTTTTTATTATTTTTCAGGTGGACTGTGCTCTGTCTCTTGTTCGTCTTGGCATGGAGAGGAATATTCCTGGTCTGCAGGTGCTTTGTGACAATCTGATCACTCTAGAGACAATAGTTTATGAGACTGATGGTGATCGAACCTTGACTTTGCAGGAACTTGTAGAGATGAAAGACATTGAAAAGCTGAGATTATTGATGAAGAATGTAAGTATTTTGCATAAATCATAGAATCACCGAATCATAATGAATGCTTAAGGTTGGAAGGGCCCTAGATCAATAAGTATACCTTGACTTCCAGTAATTACAGGTTACTCTAGATTTTATGTATATAAAGAAACTGTTACTGGCTGACATTTTCATCTTAAGCAAGAATTCAACACTTTTAGTGTTCCTTTTTTCTTTGTTTATTTGTTTTTAATAAAAGCTAAAATGTCTCAGTTTTCTGGGAGACCTGTTTCCCCATTCTAGGCACAGGACTGAACATTAATGTCAAAAGACATACAGTCTTTTGAAAGCTGTGAATTGCTTTTTCACTGGCCCTTTATAAATTAGTGTAGCTGTTGATGATACTGCAGATACAATAACACTGAACGTTTTCCATGGATGTGTTTTGTTGTCTTGAAATACTGACAAAAAATCTTAATGTTTGCCTCTGTGGCATACCTGTGTTCAGCCTATGAATGACATCTCAGAGTAGAAAAGAACCTCTTGGAAAGGTTGTAAAAAACCTAGAAATGGAACAGGGCTCTGAAATTCATTCAGAACATACATAAGCAGTAGAGGAGAACATTCATTCATGTAAAGCTCCTCAGGCTTTTCAGTATTTTGCTAGGATCTATGTACCCACTCATAATCAATTTTTCTGTCCTGCATTCTTGCATAGTGAAAGTAATGCTACTCCAACATGAATACAAGTTGATCTTTCACTCAGTCTGAAATTGCAGGGGGAACTCAGGCTTTCCTCGTGTAATGGGCTTTACTGCTGAGCCATTTGGTAGCAGGAAGGTGATGCATGATTTCAGTGCTTCATGATGCAGTGATCTGTGCATCAGCAGTGTTAGACTTCATTTATTGTTTGTCATAGGTCAAGATACTGTTTCTGTTATAATGATCATAATCTTTTTTGTTTTCTTATTTGTTTTTGGACAATGAAGCTGAACTTGCTCTTTTCTTCTCTGTAACACATTGTGCTTTCCAGTCCTCTGCTGCAAAATATGTGAAGAACGTTTATCAGTGGATGATCCCTTTTCTCCACCGCTGTGAAAATTGGTCCCCTGGTCTGGCAAATTCACTTTTTAAAGAATATTTAGTAACATTAGCAAAGGAAGATCTGACTCTACCTCTGAAGATATTTCAGAATTCAAAACCTGCTGTAAGTGTAGAGCCCTGATGATTTGACTGGTTTCTTTGGAAATTCTTGTTCTTAGTAGGTGAATTTGTATGTAGAGTTAGTTCATCTTCTAAATCAGATCATCTGTTTGATCTTTCCCATCAATTTAGACCCAGTATTTGTTAATGGTTTACAAAAAATTATGTAAAAAGTATCATAGCATAAGTTATGATGCAACTAAACTGCCCTTGATGAGATTGGCAAGCCAGTGTAATTATTATGTTGACCTAGGAGAACAAAAATTATTTTAAAGATTCTTCTTTGAAGTAATTTTCTGGTGATCCTTTTAAAGTGAATTCCTCGCATACTTGCTTTTTAAAAAAATGGATATGGGGCAGTTTCAGGATCTCATGCTTTTATACTAATCCTTTTTTTTCCTGAGAAACTGCACTGCTGGTAAATTGCCCTCCTCTGCCTTTCACCCTCTCCGCCTCTCAGATTGGAAAAGACTGTAATAGTCTACCACTGGTTTTTGAAGTGTCTGTCTAGGAAACTGTCTGAGTTATGTCTTGGGTTGTGGCTTCCAACAGGTACTTCTTGTTGGCAAGAGGCAGTCTAATTAAAACAAAAGCAAATTTATTTACTTGGAGTTCCCATCTTTTTATATGCAGAAGAAACTTACTACAATACTGTGTAATCTTAACTGTTGAATTAGAAACAGAAAACTAAAAGTAATGTGCTTTATTTTCTTGTTAGTGTCAGCAAAAAATTATTCCTGATCAAGACCAGCTTATGGTTACAGCACTGGAGTGCATTTATAGTTGTCAACGGGATGACCAGCTCGCTCTCTGTTATGACATTTTGGAATGCCTTCCACAAAGAGGATATGGGTAAACATTATCAGCTTTAGATATATTAAATATAGTTGTGAATTAATACTTTAAAAATAAATGTTAAAACACTAAAGGGTAGATAATGTTACTAGAATACAGGTTCCTCTCTAAGTTGCTGTGGTTATATGTGTATGCATATGCTTGTGCTGTATGTGTACCCTGTCAAATAATTCAACAAAATGTAATATGAAGTAGCAGCCTAGACCAATGCTTCTGTAGTATTTTTTAGACTTTAATACCCTGCTAAAGAGATACCAAGTGTTAATGCTGTCCTCCTGGTCTTGTTGGTCTTGTTACAGTTAGTGGTGTCTTGAACTTAGCTTATAAGCAGCAGTCTGAGGGACCCTCTCAGTTTTAGCTGTCCTTCCAGCAAGAAACCAACAGTTTTGATCCTGTCAATCAAACATGTGCTTGACTTTTATCAAGAAAGGTTTCAAACAGCTTATCTTTATGTCTGTGTAATACAAATTACATGAAGAAATTACAGGAATAATGTGTGTGTATATATGTATTTAATATTAATTATATAATATCTTTGCAGGCCTGAAACAGATCAAACTAACTCTCTTCATGATGAAGTAGATGAACTGGAACAAATACTTAGGTATTCAATTTTGCTCAAATTAAAAATGCATTCTTACATTAGTCACTGGGTCAAGAACTTTTTTATGGCAGGAAAGCAGTGGTAATTCTAGTGCTGTCAACAAGATAATCTGTAAGTTTTTGCATTCAGAACTCAGAAATTTTGAATTATTTTAGCTGTTTGACTACTACAAGTCCATACAAATATTTTCATTGGAAGAAAATTGTTGTATTTTTGGTTTGGGTTTTTTTGAGGGAGAAGAGCATTATTTAGGGAATTTGTTGTTTTTATCTTAATACTGTGTAATACTTTGATCAAAACCTAAAAGCTCTTAAGGTATATCATCAGGCTATTGGTGATGAGTTTACCTTACAGTATACAATATAGATTTACCCTACAGTATATATATATTTTTTTTTTTTTTTGATAAATAAAGGCCATACTTTTATAGACTTTATGGAGACTGTTTGTAGTTTGAGACAGCTTTAAGACTGCTTGCAGCAGAGGTAGTTCTACAGCTGTGCAGGATTTTAAAATGTTTACTATTCATTTACAGTGTGTCAGAGCTGTTGGAGACACATGGACTTCAGAAACCTGTTTCCTTTGTCAAAGACACAAAGCACAATGTGGAGGAGGCCCAGAAGCTGATGATCAGGCTAACGAGGCACACAGGTCGCAAGTCAGTACTCAAAGGGGGATGAGAAACAAGGGAGGAAGGACAGCATGGTGACAAGAATCTACCTGCATGTTTTGTTAGAGTGGGGAACCATACTGTTCAAACTGAAAACAGTGTACCTAACATACATTAGATAACCTTGTGATTAACATTATTAATGTTTTGGCTGGATTCTCCATGTTCAAATAACACTGTCTTGCTTCAGAACTGTTTCATTATGTTGTGTTCAAGTAAACCAACCTAGAAGGTATTCTGGCTGCAAATTACTGCAAGATGATGAACAGTGAAAGATAACGTGTTGTAAATGAGGTCCTTTAAGGCCTTTTTACATTTATTGAGAGTGTAGGATTTGTTAAATAACACTTTCTTTTTTGTTGTTTTCTTAGGAGCACTTGTAATAGGGTAATTTATTGATTTTACATATTGATTCTACCTCATATATTGCCCAGTATAATGTTTCAATTTTTCTGTTTAAGAACTACTTCATTTAATATGTCTTTGAACAGCAGATGAATTATTACATGGCTCTTGGCATAAGCACATAAAAAGCTTGAGCCCTGGGAAAAACAGCAGTCACTGTGAATTAGTTTGGGGTTTTTTTGTTCTTACTTAAAGTAAACTTGCATAACAATTTATAGGAGATGGTAGAGTAGTATTTAGCTTGGACATGCTGAAAGCTTTTTAAGACTTCTAGAATCCTTTCTTTAGAAAGATCAAGTCAATGTCTCTGTAGGAAAAATGTTGATTTTTCACTTTTTGTAAAGACCTTTCGCTTTGCTAAAATGAAAGCTAATGCCACTAGAAAAAATCAGTATTAGCTGTACTAGCTTGTGTAGTTTAAAGAAGTCTTTTAATCTGCAAAGCTCAAGATAATGTCAGAAAACCTTCATATTTTTTTTACTAGTCAAAGTTTTGATAGAGCACATAGAGTTTTAGAGGAAGATCTGTGAGTAAACAGAGATCTATGGATACAGAAGGTCAGGAGTAAATACTGGTCCAGTTTAAGGAACAAAATTTGCTACTCTATTCTCCTGTGATTTCATGCGATTGATTAATCATTTGAGATTTCCTGCAATGAGCAGCACTTGCTGTTACAAATTTGGTTTTCTCAGCTCTTTTTGAGTCAGCAAGAAGATGGCATTGCCAACTTTCTGATGTACTGTTGAAAGGTATCAAAACCTACTTGAGCTGTCTTGATAAAGATTGATTAAATCCCTGCTTTATACCACAGAAATCAATGATAGAAAACACTGTGGGTACTGCATTGTTGATGTCAAACAATTTTATCCCACAGACACTTGTAATGTTAATTCATATTAAAAATTTTCTGGTTTTAAATAACTTCGGAATAAAAGTCCAATTAAAGAGTCAAATAGCATTTGAGAAAACTCATATTTTTTAGTGGAACTGTAGTGTTACCTACTGCTTTTCTTTAAATTCCTTAAGGAAGAGAATATTTAATTTTTAAAATGTTTGTAGGCAACCATCAGTCAATGAGACACAGTGGAAGGAATTGCTCCAGGATATGTTAGACATGCAGCAGAAAGTGTATACATGCTTACTTGCAGATACTTGCTATGAGGTGAGTTTTGTGTTTTCTTAATGATTTGTATCCCAAGTAAGCTAAAATTCTTATTTGTTATTGTTGCTCACAAAAGACAGTACATTTTCATACAATATATTAACTGGTTGCCTACTGTCTCTTTTATGGCATTTTCATTAAAATCAGAAACTTCCTATGCTAATTCTCCTCATCAAAAGCCCTTCTAATACTATTCTGTATATCTTTTACTAGAATTCTACTTCTTAAAAAATTGTGTCAGCTTCTTGAGACTTTGAGATTCTTTGTACAAATGTGTTTAGTTATAAACACTTAAAACTAGTGCACATAGGCAGTCTTTTTAGCTAAATGTTATAATCAGCCAAGCATTTCTTAATGATAAAGTTCTGTTTTGATATTATCCAAGATCATTATAGGATTATGGACTTTCTGCTGTTTCAGTTGAAGCAGAGTAATGTGAGATGAGAAATCTAAATTAATTGAAGGAAAAAAAACCCTGCCTATGCATAAACCCCAAACCTATGTCATTAATACTTTCAAAGGACCAGCTACTAGACTGATGTAAAATTTGCTGTTACGTGTGTTGCTTATCTACGTTTTCATTTCATCACACAATAGTTTATAACAAAAACTACCATATCCACTATAAGTAATTTTGAAATAGACACATCTTTTGCAGTTTGTGTTTTATTACAGTTTCAAGATTTAATTGCTTGTGGCTACCAATCTGATTAGCTCTTAGAAGAAGTTTTAAAAGCAAATTAGAAAAATAATGAAGGGAAAAAGCAATGCTATTTATCCTATACATAAAAAATTCCCTCTTTCTCTGTAGTTTTACAATTTGAGTTGCTCAGAGAGAACTACAATGTATTAATCTTCATGGTTTTATGATAGGCTAATGCTGGGTGTACTTGGAATTTTTTTAGAGTGCATTTAAAAAATAGTACTAGAGCACTCTGAAAATCATAGTATTTGCCTTGTTCTGATCTCTAAAGTATTTTCTAATATTAAGAGGTTTATTTAACCTGTCTGCCATAGGATTAAAAAAAAAGTGTTTTGGAAAAATTATTTAGGAATGCTGAAAATGCTTAGAAATATAGTGCTGTTATATTCAAGTATAGTTTGGTGACTGCAAAATCAAAAAATTAATGAGGCAGTAAAGATCTGAAATCACATGTAAATAGACTTTTCTTGACCTGATACTTGCTCTAGTCTGCTTACATGCAAAGTGAATCCTGTCCTGTTGAGGAAGAACTTTATGTCTATACATTTTGTGAGAGGCAAATTGTATGTATGTCATCTTGGAGGAAGAAGAATCAGCTATTGCACTTTGCATCTTTCAGTATTCCTTGAGCATTAATGTATTGTGAAATAGAAGATGGTCCAATTGTATGGTATTTTTTAAGAAGCACTGAACTGCATTTCTTTCCAAAGAATGAAATAGTTTGCAAAGGTTCTTCCTGGTAAAGAAATACTTTAATTTCAATATGTGATTTAACACAGTCTCATCTATGCCCACTTTCCCATGTAGGGCTGGACCAGGTGATCTTTTGCGGTTCCTTCCAACCTGGACTGTTCTGTGATTCATTGGTTCTATTTAATTTGTTACAACTGTAAAACCTTCGATAAAGGCCATTTTTTTTGCAGCTATGATATTTTCTGAAACTATTAAATGTATGTGTTGCTGTTCTTTAGGACTGTGAAAAAAAAACCAAAACAACCCGCTAGTTTATTTGTTTAAGGCATTGAGATTATTTTGAGTGTCTTAAAATGGGCAAAACTTTGACCTGATAATAGCTGTTAGATGTTTTGTGGCAGATGCTGCAGTATATTACTGTGCATTTTTTGAAGATAGTCTTGATTGAAACTTAACATCTTACATGGTTGGTTCTAAGTATTTTTAGTTTTTTCAGGGATACAAAATTTCTTCTCATAAATTGGTGGTCTTACACTGAACTGCCTTTACATATTCATACATCCTACTAGCCCCTCAGACTGTAGGTGTAATTAATTTCTGATCTCTAGGTCATACTGTAAATGGGCCTTTTTTCCTGCAGTAAGGAAAAATAACTCTCTGCTACTTAATTTTAGCTGTTCTAATACTCTTCTTGGTAGAAGTTACATTTTTTTATTAGACTGAATACATTCTTTTGACCTCAAGGATTCTTTTATTTGAAGGTATTGGTTCCATACATTGTGGATGAGCTTACTTGAAGCTGCTACTGCAGATTATTAATCTGTTGTTCTTTCTTTTAGATATTCACAGAAAGTCTTCTGTGCTCAAGCAGTATAGACAATATCCACTTAGCTGGAGAAATGATGCATTGCAGTATTTGGTCAGTGGATCCACCAAGCTCCTCAAAAGGGAAGCCCCAGTACCGAGTCAGCTATGCGAAAAGTATTGAACTGGTTTTGGCTGCTGGCAGAGAATATTTCAATTCATCAACGAGTTCAAGTGACAGTTGTATGGATTTGGCCAGGTATATTTACAGTTACCATATATGTAAATACATATTACTTGTAATGAATTTTAAATGAAACTTGAATTTTCTTTTCCCTGCAAGAGGGGATGAATCTTCTGTGGGTTTATTTCTCCATGTAAAATTAGGTGGTAAATGGAAACAATAGCATTGACTTCTGTAAGAGATTTTTGTTTGAGTTTCTTTTTGTTTTGTGTTTTTCTCCACTGCCTTGCTTTGTATATATGTACACGATTGCTGTCCCTGGTTACTGGAATGGTCTTTTAGAGAATTCAGGTAGAACAAGAAATGTGCAAGGCCTTCCCTGTAGATAAGAAGCTTTTTGTGTGTGTCATATGAACCTTTTCAATGTGGCAGCATTGGACCACAATTGCATAGAATTCTGCTTATTCTTTTATTTTTTTCTCACATTAGTCTTCCCAGATTGTAAGAGTTAATTTTAGGCTGTCTGTCCCGCTTTGTTACATTAAGAAATAAGCCAAATAGTTATTCAGAAAGGAATTTGGGCATAGAGCAGCCTTGGAGGCTGTAGTGTGGGTGTTCATTCTTATATAGAATTAGATCTGGAAATTTTTTCTTTTACAGTATAGATGCAGATAGGTAAAATAATTAGATAGTATCTATTCAGAAGACTGATGCCTTGGATTACCCTAAATATTTAAAATAGAGGCATGCGTTTCGTTTTGTCTTTTGTCCCTTTTGTTCTTAGAATTTGCTGTTTCATTGGTAGTGTGTTATGTGTTAATCCAAATGGGTTTTCATTTTCCTGAGGCACTTACTGAAAAAAAAACAAACACACCAAAACAAAAAGCAAACAAAAAACCAAGCAATAATACTCGACTATTAAGGCAGGTATGTCTTATAAAGTACTACTTTTACTTAGATGTGAGTACACTTCCCTACTAATTACAAGAAAAATGTTCAGTTCTTTTCCCTCTCACTATTAAAGTGCATCTTGACCCATAATGGTATATATATACGTTACCACATTTTTTATGTACTGATTATAGTAATACAGTCAAACTGTTTGTAATTCACAGAATCACAGAATTGCCACAGTTGGAAAAGACCTCTAAGATCACCCCCTCCAACAGTCAACATCCCCTCCCCAGTAAAGTATATATCAATATTTCTAGCACCCACTAGAGATGTCCTGGAGTGCCTCATCTACACAGTTTTTAAATACTTCCACCACCTCCCTGGACAGTCTGTTCCAATTCCTAACTACTCTCTCAGTAAAGAAATCTTTGTCTAAGAGTTTTGGTGGGAGTTTTGTTTGTTTTTTTCTTTTTTTTTTTTTTTTTTTTTTTGGGTTGCATCTGTTTGTTTCTGTTTTTCACTCACAAGTGAATTTCTTCCACAAATTTAACTCTAAATTTATTAAAGCTTTTTTAGAAAAAAAAAATTTCCTATCTATTTAGGTGCTGTCTACAACTTATTGTAGACTGTCCAAGTGCCATTCAGGAGGAACTGGATCTCATTCATGCTCTCAGCTACCTTGAAGAATTTGGTGTGAAAATGTTACCATTGCAAGGTATGGCATATTTTTATTCTTTCTATGATTACTTAAGTTGCATGTGTAAATATGCATGACAAATAGTTCACTGTTGCATCAGTAAACTAAAGGGTCCCTTCCCAAATAGCTTCCCAATATCCAAACAGCTTAGAGGCACATACCAAAAAGATGTCTATGTATTCTGAGTTTTGTGACTTATATTTAGTAGGACTTCTTAATAATTAGAATACTAAGTATCCAGAGCTCCTGGTATGTGTAAAATACTGTTTACTTTTTCCCATGCTGATGAGCTTTGAAATAATGGGTGGAAGATGCATAGCTCATGTATAAGCAGTTTTCATGTCTCCACTGAGCTGTTTCATATAAAACTCAGTGACAAGAAATATCACAAAACTTTTACAAATATTTCTTCTGAGGACCTATCTAAAACTTTAAATCTGTTTTGTAACTCTCAGTACAGTCATATGGGAAGTTACTGGACAGAAGTTGGAAAGGAAGGAAAATTACGGACAACAAGAAAAATGGGCAAATTGAATATATTACAGTATATTCTATTACTTATAGATTCTGCCAAAGTCATTGCTTTGTTAGCAAAACCCTGCTGTTTTCTAAGTGAAAGAAATGCAAGAGATCTCATCCACCTGGCTTTCAGGGAAGCTTGAATGTATAGTGTGTGGACAGCTGTGTGAAACTTTATGAACACTGGTATTGAAAGCACTCTAAAAGAACTGACTGAGAAGAGCACTGAGTCCCAGTGAAAGGTGCTGATGGTTGTGTTTTACTTCTGGCACTGTGCAGAGGAGTGCTGGGATTTATGGAAAGCACTTGTGGGTCTGTGGATAAGTGGAGTGGATGTTCTTAATAGCTGTTGTTACTTTACTTTGGTCTTCTCTTTGTTTCTTTTTTTTCCAAGTATTCCTTCAAAATGAGCTGTTGCTCATTTTACTGTTTCTGACTGAGAAGTGTGGTTTCTAAGTCTTGAAATACTGCACAGTTGGCAAAATTATTTTTTAGTCTGTTTGGCCTGTAGGTTTGTATTTTTTCATCTTCTTCAGTGTGAAAGTGAAGGTAACTCTTAAGAAAAAAAAAAAGTTCAAACATAGTATTGCATTAGCAGTATCCATAATACAACTGATCTCAATTAATTAGAATATGTGAAATTGTGCATATAATTTTATTAATAATCCTGACTTATCTTCTGTTCGGTGTCTTTCATGTAAATCAAATTAATCTAATATGATTAAAATTATATTTTAAAGTTTCAGTGAAAGCCTTTAAATGGTCAGTTAACTTTGATAGAATGTCATTAAAATAACATTAAAGATCAGTTATTCCCACTATAAGAATTAGCAATAGACTTTTATTTGCGCTTTTATGTTTAGTTTTCTGCAGATCTCCCCTCCTTACTTAGATTTTTAGCAAGCTCAGCAGTTAGGGTTGTGGGCTTCTGTTAAAATGTATTTGACAAAATCTGGTTTGGAGACTCTTTATTAACATGATAGGTGAAAAGTCCATTTTATTGCAAGTGTTTCACCCATGTTATTATGTCAGTTACATTGGATATTTAAAAAAATCTTGCTTATACAATCAGCAAATGAAAACATTTTACTGCTGTATAGTATTACATATATTACATATATATGAAATCAAAGCATAACTATTTCTTGCCTCTCCACCTCTCCATTCTTTACTCATTTTAGTCTAATCTGATTTCCAGAACTTCTTAATAGGGTTTTTACTATGTGAGTGCTTTTTTACTCTTACTGGGGGGCCTAATATTGTATGTTTTAAGCTATCTGCTAACACAGTTTATCTTGCATGTAGACATGGATGTCTGAGAGTCACATGGAAGATCTACATGCTATTCCTCTGTATTCTAAGAACTTGGGTGATATAGAAATGCTTTCTAAAGCAGCAGCCAGAAGTTAGCTACCCTCTAGCTAGCTAAAAAGAGCACTGCAATTGGTTTATGATACTAAATTATGCAGTTCATTATTTAGTTCTTGATAAAATCTTATTGGAAACACAGTATTAATTATAAGCTTGTCAGGGTGTGGTTAACACAACCTGATGATGTGCAGGCTATTTCTCCACTTGCTCAGAAAATATTTATGTAAAATAAGTAGCCTGAAAATTTTGCCTAAGACAGTTCTTTCAATCTTTGTTATGTATCCTCTCTATCCTGAAAAGTAGTGTGAAATATCAGTTATTTACGACATTCTAAATGGAAGTTAATATCTGTTTTAGCAGTCTTTCTGATGATGTTGCAAAAATGCTAGTTTAAAAAAATGCATAAAGGCATATGGTAAGTCAGATAAAATTTACAAGGTTGAGCCTGAAAACCTGAAGTAGGTTTTCATTTTGGTCTTCTCCCTCCCTTCCCAGCCTGACTCGCTAGTGATTGGGGCTGGTCATAGTGTAGTGTCCTTTTAACTTTTTATTTATAGATATAATTGAAGATCTACATGCAAGTAACTTTAGGATGGTTTTCAGATTGTGTTTGAATTTTTGTGCTCCTTGTTACTCTTTCAGTGTGTGTTTTGTTTAACAAGAAATACAGAATACAGCAGTAGGGTTTATTTTACACAATCTCTAACATCAGTTCTTTTCAACAGTGCGTTTGTGTTCAGATCGACTCAGCCTCATCAAGGACTGTCTTGCTCAGATGTCAGCAAACTATAAACAGTCTGCTAAGCTCCTGGGACTTGCAAATTTGCTGAGAGTAGCAGGTAAGCTATTAATAAGGCAGTGAATTGCAACATGTATTTGTGCTATGTTTTTGGACATTTGAGTTGATAATTAGAATGTCTGTTCAAGGATATCACATCCTTGAGTCATCTGGGGGAGCAGTGGTTGGGGAGGAATGAAATATTTTACTTGTAAAACAGTTGATGTTGTCAGCTGCTCTTACCTTCTACTAATACCTCGAATAAAAACAGCCTTGTCTAATCTGGATTTTGAGTAAGAACTCATTTCAGGTTCAAAGAACTGTGGCTGAGGATATTTTCTCTCATGGTTAATTGGTAGTACTAAAATTCCAGTAAATCTTATTGTCTCTGCTAAAGACAGTTTGATTTATTACTAGTCCCATTTACAGGGACTATTCCCTCCCAGTAGAGGGGAAAAAAGTTATCTGTGATGCAAAAACTAAAGCTTTTTGACTGTTGTTTGTGCTTCATTTATCTCCTTTGTGCACTAGAAATAATGTGTTCAGGATTGCATCCTTAGGGATACTAGTTTTTAAATTTTTTTTAAAATTTCTTTTTAAATATGTGTAGAATATTGCATGTGTATGGGAAAGATCACAAGAAGGGGAAGACCAGAGGAAGGAAAGATTCTCAGAACTATTGTGACAAGTCTATAATTTAGATAGCTTACATGAAGTTTCTGGCAGTTCTTTTGATTTTGAAAAATACTTTGTCTATACCAGTATATTATGAGGACGTAGGAATATAAATTAGAAATCTATATTTCATACAGCATGGTGTATAAAATCAGTGTATTTCAACTTTGGCACTGATGCATGCCTGGCTGCTTTTTCTTTATATATTTCTTAAATAATTTATAGGGTTTTACTGTGTTTTCAGGAAGCACAGTAGTGACAACTTCTGCATAGTGTTATGTGTAGGGAGGGAAATACTCAAGGGGTTTGGGGTGATGAACAGAGGTATGGAAGTTAGATTGCTGACCTCCTGAGATGGCTTGATCCTAAAGAAAGGAATTGCTGGAAATGTCATTGTGACTGGTAAGCTCAGACCTTTAAGTGCTACTACCTTAAAGATGGCAGAAAGGAGGGGATGGGACCTAGTTGGGTAGCTGGATCCAGTCTACTTATTTGTTCATTTTACTTGTAATATTCTGTTGTGTTGCTGTGTGTCATTCCAAATTCTGGAAATGTGGAGGTTCTTGTTGGATCCCACAAGGATAAACTAAAGATAATGCAAAAAAAAAAAAAAAAAAAAAAAAATTAGAAGTAAGATTACCAGTCCTGGATCCAGGGATACCAGGAGTGGGTTGATGTTGCTGGGAACTTCCCTCCTGCTGAAGCTCATCATCACACCTGTTTTTATTAGGCCTGTTTCACTCAAACAATTGTAACACAACTGTGAGTAAGCGTGGTTGGGACATATCAGATGGAACACCTGGAGCAGATCTCCTCCACTCTGCTTGCAGTCTTATCTCTACCATTGTCTTCATATCCGGGCCCTAGGCCATATGCAGGCTGTTATTTCCATAGGCACCAGGCAGTCAAGTATTTGTTCCAGGGATTACATTGGTGTTGTACTACACCCTGTGGACCAGTTCCTTAAAATTATAGTTGCAGAAGGATAAAAGAGAGGGGAAGAAAGGGAAATAAAGCAGTTATAGTGAAGTCACCACCCAAAGTTTGCAACTCAAGATCAAGGAATTGTGTCTTCTCAGCAGAGTCAACAGTCTCTGGCTTTGTGGCCTGCCTTCTTATCAAGGAACTGTCTCTTAAGTCCTTCAGATTGTTCCAAACAAATGCATGACACATCCCACCTGTTACATCACTCTGTTGCTCAGTCTGACACCTTCCCCTAGGGGGCTACAAAATAAGAATAGAAAGGGAAAAGGAGAAAAGGAGAACTAGAGATAACTAAGAATCTTCACAAGGTATTGATGCTTGCATTTGCACAAGCCAAAATGGCATGTAGTCATCAAAGTCTTATACAGGGTATAAAATATGGTAGGAACAACATTCCATTTTCATCAACTTTCAAGCAACAATTTCACACATTTAGTTTGGGACACACCTCTCCCTCTTTAGCCAACTCTGCAAAGAAAGATAGAATAAAACATACTCTGTGATTCAGGTGTGTGTATAAATATATATATATATATGTGTGTGTCTGTCTGTCTCTTCTTAAGTCCTTCAGACTGTTCGAGACAAATGCATAACACACTCTGCCCATTATATACTGTACAGCTTTTTCCCTCTCTGCTTCCTCCCACATCAGGTTAAAGTCTGTCAATTTTTCTTCTAAATATTCTGGGTTCTTCAGGCTTATGCTGCTGAGCTTTATATTCTTTTTGAATCTTAATGATTCTCTTTGGATGGGAGAACGAAAAACAAAATCTAAAGTGATTCCATGAAGCTTAAAAGCACAAAATATTTTGTCCAGTTGTGTTACCATCATGCCTTACTTGTAGATCAGCATCTACAGTGCCCTGGTATATACTTTTGAACAGGCAACAAACTTGTGGTCTCACCTTCAGAGATTAAAAGATGGGAGAATTTTAAGCAATTCATATGGAGCTCATTGGTATGGTAATTTCTGTGTGCTACTGGTAAAATCACAGTGGCATTTACTTAGACACCACTGTAAAGAGAGATTTAAAAGATATTTAAAGCCTTATGAAAAACGGCCTCCTGATTTTCCTTCAACTTGGTTACTGGGCTAGAGAAAACAAAAAGATGACTGTGCAAGGTGGTTAATTTTTAAGAAGATAAATGATTTAGAACTACTACTTATGCTACAAATTACTTATTTTTTCCAAGAATGTTGGGCTCTCTGACTTTAACAGTTGACTTTGGGAGTTACACTAATGGTTGTTCCTGTATTAAGTATGGTGTTTTAGTAGTAAAAGTATATTTCAAGGGTGAATCTTGCTAAGGAAAACCCTGCTTTGACATGACACTTGTTTTTTTTGCTTTTTATGCTAATTAAAAAAAAAACAACTCTCCCACTTTCGAGATTATCTTTTGGTTATAAAATAGCATCTATTTAAAAGGAAAAAAGTATCAAGAAAACATTTTCAGTAGTGACCTTCTGTGGTAGATGTGGATATTTTTTATGGTGGTGTTGGAACTTTTTTGGATGTGTTTTTTTTTAAAAATAAGTAGTTCTAGCTTTTGTGATTAAAAACCATTTTACTGTCACTAAGGGATGACTATAGTCATACTACTTACATAGAAATACTACTTTCTGTACAGGGTATTAATTTATGAGCAAGATAGAGATTCAGGATGAGAATGTCATAATGGTGAATTTTATCTAAACTGATTTGTGAGTGATGGGTCTGGAAATCAGGGTTCTTTCATTTTAATAAAATCAGTTTTTCTGGACTTGAAAGCTATAAATTACATACCACTATAACTGCAGATTTTTTGTGTGCCTGACATTTCATCCCATTAACAAGTAGCTAGAAGAGTATCCAAAAGCATACAGAGAGAGAATTATTGTCATCACTGTTGTAAGTCATGCATGGAAATGCAATATTTTTCCAACAGATTAAAAAAAGTTGGTAGAACTTCACTGTTCAGTCCTCAGTTATTGCTGTATATACTTCCAGTGACAGTGGAATAATTAGCTCACGGTGAATTTAAGGTTAGGGTTAGAGTTGGGGTTTTAATAGCTAGGTTAATAATGGCTATAAAAAACAAATTTTAAGTGAAATACTCTCATAACCTAATCATAGTCAGTAAATGAATGGTTTCATAAAATTTCATAGTAGGTGTAAAGAAAAAATATATTAAAGCCAGAAATGTGGAAATGATATTTAGGTATCTGTTGACTCATAATTTAAGTTAGATTATTAATACAGCATAGAGTCATTTTAGGACTTTGATAGCCATAAGAATGATAACAAGATGTAATGCACAGATTAGTTTGTAGCCAAAAGGGCAGCTCACATGTATGAATTGTAAGATTCTTGAATGAGTGTGTTCTATTTTAAACTGACTACTAGACAAAAAGAACCTTCCTTGCAGTTTTAGCACAGATAGTCTATGTTACCAGATGTAAAACTACTGGGAAAGGGTAACTTTTTTAACAGCTTCTGATGAAAGAGAATGGTTTTATGGAGATGTATTGGGATGAGTCTGAGTATTGAAAAAGAATCTAGGGATTGAACTTTATGGATTTGCATAGTGAAGAATTAGATTAAGTGCTGCTGGAAGAAATAATTGTTTTTCGTCCCTAATTGGTTTTCACTACTTATGCAATTATCCTGATTTATGAGCCACCTTTGATGTGAAAGAAGTTCTAATTTTGTCTTGTAAACTGTACTTTGGTTATATTGTATTGGTTATATATGCTCAAATTTGCAGGCCCTTTGATTCCTGATCCAGTGTGTGTTTCTGGCAGTCAGGTGCTTTTGTGTGCTTTATCTTACCTGCTAACTGGAGGAATTTGTTTCAGAGTTTGCCGTTTTTTCCCACCCCATCTGACTGCTGATTTCGAAAGACCTTTTTGCTACATCTATCCGTACACTTGTTGTAGAATGTTAGAGAGGATTGGAGAATGTTGGAGAATATTCCTGAATATTCTCGAAGAGATAGGGGGTGTGACCCCTTTACTGTGCCCAAATCCATGTTTGGGGGGCCAATTAGATCGGCCCATACTCCGGTGCTACCTGCACCAGGGATTCGCTGTGCTACAGGTAAACACACCGGGTGTCCAATAAAACGTTATGTTGTTATATGGTGGCAGGGGCGTGGTCACAGAAGCACTATGTAAGTGAAAGTTGATGCGAAATAAACGGGAAGTTCGTTTATCAACCATATTGGTTGCACGCGTTTTCTTCACTGCTCCCGCATACACGTATAAATTTTATTTATATTTTTATCTGTGTATGGTATATACTATTTATACTATACCTAATAAAGGCTCCATAAAATACTATGAGCGGATGTATTTTAATTGCAATTGTAAAATAATAGATGTGCAATGCATACAGGAGTAGAGTGCACGTAGACATCAGAGAATCAAAGAATGGTTTGGTTTGAAAGGGAACTTAAAGATCACATAGTTCCAAACCCTCTGCAGTGGGCTGGGGTATCTTCCACATCCAGGGAAGGGACATCCACAACTTCTTTGGGCAACCTGTGCCAGTGCTTCACCACCTTCTCTGTGAAAAATTTCCTCCTAATGTCTGACCTAAATCTACCCTCTTTCAGTTTAAAGCCAAAGGGAATTCGGGAGAATGCGGTCAACGTGACAGCTGAAAAATCTGCACCTGCTCAGGGAGCTAAAGTTGTTCTGCACCTCGTGATCCTCACTTAATCTACACTCTCAGTTGTGCTAGGGTGTGAAAGAATTTGCTTTATATTATATGCTTGCTTAAAAAACAGAGGACCAAAAAAAAGAGTAATAAAAAAATTGCTTATGGATCACAAATTATGGCTACGGTTCTCTACTGTTATTGTGTATCAAAAGATTTAGTGAGCATTGCTTTTTAATTCTTGAGTCAAGCTCTCTAGAAATGTTTTTTGGTCATTGTTCTCTGTGCTCAAAACTTTGTCTGGTAATTTAATTAATTTTAATATACAAAAACTAATACTAGTGACTTCAGCTTTGTTCACATTCCTAAATCAAAGTTTGTTTTTGAAATCTACCTTTCTCGACATTGACTGTCTCGCTTATATAAATGTTGAAGCAATCATTCAGATGTAGGTGACATGGAATTTCTGGAGTATACATACAATTTTGATACTATTTGACTTCTAAATTTTTTATGACGTTGTTTTACTCAGTATTACATTGTTTCATCCACTCACACATTCAGCATACATCTTCCTCAAAGTCTTTCCTCATGCTTTTATTTTTCTTTAGATGGTCCAAATTGGATCTAAACTTTAAATAAGTATTGAACATCCTTTCATTCTCAAGAAAAAAAAAATATTTTCTGTTATTTCTTTGCTTCCATATTTTTCCTGTCATAATTTAAAATAGCATTACAGAATCATTCAAGTGGGAGACCTTTCAAATCAAGTCCAACTTAACCCAGCACAGCTATGTCCACCACTAATCCATGTCCCTAAGCCACCACATCAGCATGTTGTTTAAATACCTCCAGGGATGGTGACTCTGCCACTTCACTGAGCTGTCTCTTCCAGTGCTTGACAATCCATTTGGAGAATATTTTTTTCCTAATATCTAGTCTAAACCTCCCCTGGCTCAACTTGAGGCTGTTTCCATATGTCCTCTTGCTTGTTACTTAGAGAAAAGGGACCAACAACCACCTCACTACAACTTCCTTTGAGGTATAATGTCTTATCTTCTTGTATCAACTTGTATCTGAATGCTGAACGTCATAGAAAAAGGTAATATTGAGAACTGTGGAGACTTTTAAATTTTACTGTGTCGAGTAACTCTTAGAATACAAATTGGTTTTCCATATGGCATAAGAAGGGAATAGTCTGAAGCAACTGTATGCACACAAACTTTCACAAATAATAAACAAGGTATGCTTTCCAGTTTCTGAACCTGGTTTTGTTTGACTTCAGTAATAGAAATGCTTTCAAATAGGCATCAGGAATGTGAAGCAGTAATTTTTTTCATGTTTGAATAGAAGAACAGACCATGCCACAGATCTGCAGCAGGTAGTATTTTAATGACTTCACTGTTGAAGCAATTTCACACGTGAAAAAGTGTTTGGACAGTGCTGGAGTGGATTCCGGTTTCAGAACTGGTGGTTGCTCTGTGACTTAACAGCCTGTGTTAAGATAATGGAAGTTTAAATGAGTGAACAGTGGAGATAATATGAGAAAGTGCAGCCATGGACTGGAAGGAAAACTATCCCTGTATTTTATATTTGCACTTCTGAAGAGCATGCAGAGATGTATCCTGCTCCATCAAAACTAATTAGCTAAGGCACTGGGGGACTTGTCAGGATATGACTGCTCAAGCACAGTTAAGAACTGTTCCTTACTCCTAGTAGTCCCCCTCATTTCCCTGCAATCCCACTGATTTTTAGGTAGCAATAAATAGCAGTGATTATTTTGTCTAGCTGAAATTTGAGGGACAATAGTTTGATTATTTGTCTTGCCTTAGATTTGTGTCTGCTACTTAGTCAAATCCCTCTGTAAGTAGTAAAGCTGTCAGGGTAAAGTGGGCATAAAAAGGTGAGTGGCAAGTATGGATCTCTTATAAGAAATTTCTATCAGAAATGAGAGTTCACATTTAGATTAGGTAGACAGAAGCAGCTCTTTTGTCATCTGTAATTGCTTTTGCCTGGGTGAGATGTTTCCAGGTTCCAGAGGGTAAAATTTCACAACAGAAGAGCCTTGGATGTGATTTATGTGCAACGTTGTGTGTTGGCAATATACTGAACAGGAGACCAAAAGCTAAAATGATGGGAAACCAACCTTTTCTCCATCTGAGTTAGTTGTGATGTGCTGGGATTAGGGGAAACTTGATTGAGTTCAGTAATTAGGGTAACTTCACCTCCCTGAATGTCATTCTAGTGTATGTTCTAGTGTTACATCTTTTGAGAAAGCTTTAAAATAAATTTGCCTAAGTTGATGCATCTGAGATTGGAGTCACCCAATTTAAGAACATGTACTCTTTAATGGCTTTTGGAACTGGGTCTGTTTAACCTTCTGGAATGTTTGCATTTCACAAGTTGTAATACAGTTTCATAAACTAGTGCCCTTTTCAAATAACTAACAACAGTGACTGTGTAAAATTGCTTTTAATAATAGGTGAGAAACATGAGCAGGAAGTTTGCCTTAAAAAAAAAATTAGTAATTTTATTAGCTTCTTGCCATCCTCTTCTAAATTAATAGTGAGAGATTACTATTCCTATGCAAATTATTTGGGCAGAAGCCTGGATCAACCGGTGTCATTCCATTATCTTTTGTTCATTCTCATTGGAAAAAACATTAAAAAAAAAACAAAACAAAAAAAAACCCAAAAAAAACCCCAAACCAAAACAAGCAAACAGATGATTGATAAGATGTCGTGAGTATAGATGTTATTTGTGTTGAATATAACTGGCTTTGAAAAGGAGGTGTTTAATTAGTTGAATGCTGTTGTGTTACAATTAAGCACAGGACATTTTTCTATAGAGTTTCTTGATGAAACTTCAGTCAGAAAATATCAAGAGTATCTGAATCTTCTTTTCATTCATAACTGGGAGAAGAAGCATTGTCTAGAAAGTCTGATGATCAGGATTCATGTTTAGTGTGAAAAATTAGTTTCAGTTCTACTTGCTAAATTTATTACAATAGGTATTTTTAAATATCCATGGTTTCCACACTCATGAATTATTTGGCTCTGCGAATTGGGAGTTTAAAGTGGAACTTTTTATACTGTAAAAAAAAAAAATAAAAAGTTCAAAATTCTTCTGTTGCAGTTCACAGAAGCTTTTTTTCAATGTCTGTATTTACAGTTGTGTTCCTTACCTTAATATCCCTTTTGATCTATCTTAACCATCCCATAAATACAGTTTTCAGAACTTCTTTTTAAAAAAACGTAACATGCTATGTAGTTCTCTTAGCCAGTTATGATGCCAATATTTTTTAGAATACATAACTTTTTATTGTTTCCTTCAGGAAAAAGCAAATAACTATTTCTCCTTCAGTTTCAAGACAGGGTTTTTATATTATGGCATATAATTTACGCAAGAAATAAAGTAGTACAGTTAAGTCAACCATTAGCTCCAATTAACTAATAAAAATATCTTTTTTTTTTTTTCCTATAGGAGATGATGCGATAGAGAGAAAAGGTCAAGTTTTAATCCTTTTAGTGCAACAAGCTCTCAGTTTTCAGGACTACAAAGCAGCTAGTATGCATTGCCAGGAGCTCATGGCTACAGGTAAAGTGAATAAATGGAGATGGCTTGGGATGATGGTGGTGAAAATCTTTTGACTGTCTGCTTACTGTGAAGTATGGTACTTCATATCAGTCCATTTCATTCAGAAATCACTTATGTTTTGTTTGTGGAAGTCAACTGACACAGCATATCAAAAGTAGAAGACAGGTGGTAGAAAGTACCCTACAGAAGATGGGATAGTTGTCCTACAGAAATAGGCCAAACCTGTTGTCATGGAGGTCCATGTAGTCATGAAACTGCAAAATACTCAAGCCACAGTGATTTCTGGAGCAGCATTTTTTTGTAGAAATGTTTCTGCTGCATTTGGGTAGCCTTAAGGCTGAGTTTTATCTCTGTTCTATGAAACATTTATGGTTTCTTTCTCAGGGGATGGAAAGTGTTGGCAGGAATGCCACATGCCTCTGCTTCATCTCAGTCAGCAAAAATTATGCAGCATCCTTCTGTCACTTGTGAAGTTTGCCACCCTCAGAAGTGCATTTCGTGTTCCCTTCTAGGTTATTCTAAAAGCTGGGTAGTGTGCAGTCAGCTTGGACAGTCAGAAGGCTTCCATGATTTGGAAATGCGTCAGGAACTCCTGGCCTTTGCCCTGACACACTGTCCCCCAAATGCCATAGAAGCATTGCTGGCAGTGAGCAGTTCCTTACAAACCCAGGTAGGTGTTCCTGAAACTTCTTTCATGCATGTTCAATGCTTAACAAAGTAAAGGGGACTTGTGTTCATTTTTAAATTTGTTCTTTCAAGTTCCACAATACAAGAATTTTGTATTAGTCCTACTTTATTTTTATACTTTCACTGTTATATTTCAAACAATGAGGTATTTTTCTAAGAATCTTTATCTGATGAATAGGCTTCTCAAGTGGAAGTGCAGTTGTATTCTCAATCTTCAGTACATTACTTATTTATTGCCTGTTTTAAACATTTTATTTGCAAATGCAGTTACATTATTGTCTTCAATGCCTTCCAGGTTCTGTCACGTGTTTACGCTTTGTAATGCAACTTCTTTAAATGCCCACATAAATAAAAAGGTTTATTCTTACATTTTTGATATCTATGCAATACACAGTATTTTCTCACTGATGTCGCCCATGTAATGGTTTTCACAGCTACAATAGGTTTTATGTCTGAGTCTTCCTTATTAACTCTTCAATGACTGACTTCTTAATAGTCAGATTTTACGTGTTCAACTGATCGTACTAGATATGTGAGAACGTGTAATTGTGCCATTTAAATACCAGTTATGGCAAGATGACATAGGAAACCTTTTGAAAAGTTGTATTTGAAACTGCTGTGCAGTAATTAAGGTTGTCAAAACACTAAATTTTTGTTCAGTTTAATTGTGACTTTGCCTTCTGCTTAAGAGTTGGTATTTGTCATAGTTTTTTTTAAGACTTCTCAGCGTTCATAGATTTATCTGTCTCTAATAAAAACAGTTTAGAGGGCTTGCAGGAAGCCATCTGGAGAAGACAGCAATAGCTACAGTACACATGCAGTCTAATTAAGGTAGCTGCAAGTGCTTAGCTTTTTTTGTTACCAAACTGCTCCTATAGCAATGGGTATGAGAAATACAGGCAAGGTATTAAGGCAGTCTGTGCTCCTTCCTTAACAGGGTAGAATGAGAGTAAATGCTACAAAGGATTTGAAATAAAGTCCAGCTTCTGCAAGCTAGTTACTGTATTTCAATCATGAAAGCCCTGTAACTTGAGAAGCAGCTACAATTATATACTTTACCACAAGTGGATTTTTTTGCATAATTGGTTCCTGTACAGTATAGAAAAAAAACTTATTTCACCTTTTATGTACCTGGAATTTAAAGCCAGATAAACTTCTAGCACTGCCTAAGCCAGAGTTTGTTAGGCTTTCCGTCAATTCAATAACTCTGTATCTCTTCCTCATCCCTGTGCCCCCTCCGTGGAACTGTTCAAGGCCAGCTCTAGTGAGAGGTGTCTCTGTCCATGTAGAGGGGTTGAAACTAGATGATCTTTAAGGTCCCTTGCAGCCATTCCATGATTCTAAAGGTTTTATACACTGTTAGTTGTAGTGCAGTACAGTTAGTCAGACTCTGGTTATTGCCCTCTTACACCACACTTCTCCAAGGGAAATGATTCTGTCTTCTCCCTTCATAAAACTGGAGTCTTAATGTGTTGCTAAATTTCTTCAGTATAATTTGTAGCAAAAGTGCAGTGATGACTAATTTGGTATTTGCCCCAGGAAGTCAAACCCAAGTCAGGATTTGTGTAAAAGCACATCTGATCCGTTTCTTCTGCAATTACTTTCTCCATAAACTAAGCATTAAGCTTCTCAGTTCCGTTCATTACTGGTCCTGCATGTTATAGTCAAGCAGTCTGTCTTTATATGTATATAGACAAATATATGCAAAAAATCTTTATCATTTGGTCATACTGACCAAATGACCAAATGATACATTAAAGTCTCTTTTGGGACCTTCATCAGTTCTGCTTATAAAGCTATTATCTTGTGTAACACTTGCCTATGTGAAGTTGCCCAGCACCTCAGAGGCACACTTCAGATAATGAATGATTTTTGTGGAAGATTTTTAGCCTACATGGTACATCAGGGTGCATATAACTGAAGAAGGGAAA
Source organism: Heliangelus exortis (assembly GCF_036169615.1). Taxonomy (NCBI): domain Eukaryota; kingdom Metazoa; phylum Chordata; class Aves; order Apodiformes; family Trochilidae; genus Heliangelus; species Heliangelus exortis. The sequence goes on along the minus strand of NC_092424.1, from coordinate 102,033,485 downwards.
ATCTTCTTACCATCGCATGAAAAATACTAAAAAATCACAGAGCAGGGAAGGTAATTTTGGCTGGGCTCTACACCAGTGAGAGGATGTCAAAGGCATCTCTATGTTGTTCTCCCTGTCTTCCCCTGCACCCTTTTTTTTCTGTCATGGGAGCATTTACATCAAAATTTCTTGGCCTTCTTATGAGATCAGTCATAGTTCTTAGATTATTCGATTGGTAAGATAGTATATTTGTTTTCTATTTATAGATTCTTTATCAGGCTATGAATAACCAGTTTCTTCGATCAGATGGAGCTGAAAGCATAAATATCTCAGGACATTCTTCACATATCACTAAGGATACTGAGGTAAGTTTTAGAGAGAGTTTTTGAAGTCATAATTTTCTACTGTGCTATGCTGAAGAGCTAAATTTCAGTTTTTAGCAATATCTACATGTTTAGTAGAGAAAGTGCACAATATTAAATGTATCTACTAATATCTGTTAGAGTGTTTTAAGTTCAAAGTTTTGCTTATACGTTTATACTTAGTCTGTTCTAATTTTTAATTCTTTCTTTTTATACAGTCTTGGCACCATAGGAAAAAAATAAACCCAGGGACAGGACAAGGGGAAACTGCAACAAAATTTAACACAATAAAATACCTTAATGTTGGTTTGATTTTTATTTCTCTCCATTGAAAAGTAAAATATTTGAAAATAAGCCTGAGATAAGTATTTAGTTAAAAGATGTCTTGATATTGAGTGTTCTGTGGGAAACTGAGGCAGGACAGAAGGAAAGAACTCTACAGTTCTTTCTACTTTTCATGCTTGTTATTTTAAGTGCTGCCCAGGGAAGCGGTCAAGTCACCATCCCTGGAGATGTTTAAAAGACGTGTAGATGTGGTGCTCAGGGACATGGTTCAGTGGTGGTCTTGGCAGTGCTACAGTAATGGTTGGACTTGATGTTCTTAAAGGTCTTTTCCAACCAAAACAACTTCATAATTCTAAAAAATTTAAGTACATGTGCAATAGCAAGTATGTGTTTCTCTTCAGAAGAGATGTAATAATCTTTTTATGAAAGAAAGTGGAAATTTCTAAGTTTAATTTACTCTTTCTCTGTTTAATTGAGTTTTTCTGTAGATCATAAATAGATTTTGGTGGGCAAAAAAACTGTAATGTGACACAAGAAAGAATGGAGAAAGAAAGAAAAAAGGTTGTTCACGTTGCATAGTCTGGCTTTTTGAGAAAAATGTCTGAATGGCAGTATCCCCAATCTCATTATACCCTAAGTGAATTTATACCAATGGCAGCTGTAGATGGAACCTGCTAGTCTTCATGTTTGATATATTCTACATCCTCTGGGTTAAACCCCAGCCCCCCTCCATGTTTGTGGAGGCAGCTTGTTTCTATATGTCTATATTTAGTGTATGGTTTTTATATAAGTATAGGCCTACCTGCAAATTGTGTAAATCTGTATTCATATGTAAACATTCATATACAGGAACTTTTTACAAGGGCATATAGAGGTAGGATCAGGTGTAGTGGTTTCAAACTGAAAGAGGGTAGATTTAGGTTAGATACCAAGAAAAAATTCTTTGATGTGAGGGTGATGAGATGCTGGAATAGGTTACCCAGGGAAGTTGTGGGTGGCCCCTCCCTGGAAGTGTTCACTGGTCCAACGGGAATTGTCCCTGCTCGTGGCAGGGGGGTTGGAACTAGATGACCTTCAAGATCCCTTCCAGCTTAAACCATTCTATGATTATCTATATATGTATGTACCTTAAAAAAAAATGGTCAAGAAAGTAAAACAGCACTGCAAACAATATTCAGAGGAAGAGTGGTATTCACTTTATGTATATAATGCATATTATGTATATAATCACTGGCTCGAATTCTTTTTATTATTTGGAAATTGGTAAATGAATCTCTGAGAGTAAGATTATCCAGGAGCTGTTAATAAAATTATGAAACTGTTTGATGTGGGTGTGTGTTTACAGTATTTTAATGTATATAACATTTGTCATGAATTTCTTGCTTTGGTACTATTGACTGTATGTTGTTTTGGAGCAATTATACATGCATATAAATGGTTCATAAACGTATTCAAGGGTTTATCAGAGTTGAGTAAACTCACTAATTAAGTTAATTATCAGTTCAATTTGGATGTCTGATGCAATTTTCATTATGCTAAGGAATTTACATTCAGAGAAGTGTCTACTCTTATTCTCCAATATATCTTTCATTATTTTTTCCCATTAGTTTTGTTAGTCTGTTTAGAATTGGAAGTAGGCAGACAGTTGACCTGTCAGGTTTGTATGTTGCTTTGTTGAAGTTATTTTCTTTCTGTTTTAATAAAGCTTCTTGGCATGTCATAGTTCACACCATTACACTATGCAATTATTTCCACGTATTTGCTAGTTCTTCTTGTTCTCTCCCAGTTGACTTAATAGGGATTTATGGCTTCTTTCATTTCTTGCAGTGACACAGGAGGAAACATAGGCAAGAATTTCGTCCCTATAAAACTCCTTCTTTCTTACAGACATCTGAAATGTTAGAAAAGCAGTACATTCTGTAACTCAATTTCACTGACTAAACTGAACCCTCAAACTGCAGTCCACACAGTTGCACTTCAGCTCATTTCTTGTGTTCACCTTCATTTTATTGCACAGAATTTCATTTCTTCAAAGAAAAAAAACTAAGACTTTTTTTTTCTTTTTACTCCTTTCTTTTTCACTTATGTTCTGATTAACTTCTGTAAGGAGTTGACAAATGTTCTTTCTTATTCATAACTTTTCAAATTGGTGCTCTGAAAGTCTTTTTCTTACCTTGACTAGGTTTCTTCTAGCTTGTATGTGTGGGCATCCCTTTCTCTGTTGCAATTGGAATACCTGTTTGTACACATTTGCCTTTTTCTGCCTCTCCTTACCTTTGTCTTGTATTGAATTGTTAGTTGCTACTACCACTTTTTTCATTATACCAACCTATATCACCAGGTCATAATTGTCAATCATTCTTCTCTTGATGAACTCTTCTCCAGAAGAGTCTGGACTAATTTAACTTCTTTTAAGTTTTCCCTCTGAAACTTTTTCCCATGTAGCTTGTGGAAATGGTGATAGCTACGGACTTTGCAGATTGCATAGAAATATGCTGTTTAGCATTGTTGTCATAAAGACTTCATTATCATTTTTCTCCAAGTATTTGGTGATGCTACTCTGAAATTCCTGACTGCTATGAAGAAGAGCCACATAATTTTTCTATAGGAACTGAGGAACTAGGAATTATTTGTACAAGAATGTATTTCATTAATTAGTAGCAGCTTGTCACTGTTGATTGAAATCCAGGAATCCTTTAGAGAATTTATCCTCTGGGAGCTAGTGATTCCAACATAGCAGATATATTTTTAAGCAAAATGTTAAGGTTCCATAGTCTCCACCCTTTTTTCTCTTTGTTGTATGTTGCAAATGCCTCAGAAATAATTTGTGCTTTTCAAACAAAATATCTTGGTGAGAAAACTAAGCTATTGATAGATGAAAAGCATTTAGAAATATTGTTGCTAGAATTATTAGATGGAAATGTAGTGCTTGGTCACAGGATGCTAACTGTATATAGCAGTTTAAACAATACCCATCAATGGCTTTGTAAATAATCTCTGAGTTTATGTTAAATCTGCATAACACTTAAAACATGCATTGTGTCTGTTATAAATAAAATAATTATCTTTAAATATGTGAAAAATTAATTACTATATAGTACACATCAGAACAAATGAAATTTGCAGTTTCAAATTTTCTTGAAACCAAACTCAATTAGGAAACCAGACACAGTTTCTAGAGTTGAGCATCTTCAAATTATGATAATGATTTTCTTAAACAGAGCTTAAACAAAATAAAATTTCCACTTGACAGAGTATTAGCATCTTTTTTGCTTTTGCATTTTTCCCAAGCACGAGATCTGAGAAAAGGCAGGTTTTTTAAAAAGTGTTTGTGTACTTTAAATTGGTATCATGCATTTTTATCACTGCTGGTTCAAAATTATTAGAGAATGTTGTATTTATATAGCATACACTGGGAACCTATAGTCTTTGGAAACTTGGGGCCAAAATAATGTTCCAGCATCTGTTTTAAATAGCTGTGTTTCTTTTTTTTTTTGTTTTATTTTTTCTTTTTCAATTAACTGGAGCTGTGTTTTGTGGTTTAGTGAATGTACTGGTTTTAATTCTGTAATAATCAAATTACAGTTCTTATTGTGGGTGTAAGTAGTTGTAATTCTTGAAGGAGTCATTTTTATTTACAGTATCACTGAGCTTTTGTGCAGAGGAGAAAAATCTCAACACAGAACTCTCTGTGTGCAAATTTGAACTGTTGTACTCAATGGAGATCCAGTCAGTGGTACATAGAGAATAATGCAGTTTGTCAGCCTTTAGGTGCTTGATTAGGTGCTTGATGAGGTGCTTGATGATAGATATCAACAATTTTAGATGCTGTAATTTATCCTCCTGTTCTTCAGCTACTGACCCCAAAAAAACTAGGTCCTCTGTCAGACCTACAAGTGTCAAGAGATTTCTTCATTACTGTTGTATATCTCTGGCAGTGATCAAAGCCTCTCTGTAAGGAGCTGAATCAAATTCATTATGTGTGCTTAAGGCTGAGTTTCTTTTTTGGTTCCAGTGATACTGTGGCCTGAATAAGAGCTTAGACATCCATTGACATCAGACTTTTACTGCTGTCATCTTGAACTGAGTCTTTTCTGTAGTTGCTTATCTAGGGTCTGGTTTATCTTTGGAGGTCTGGAGTTTTCAATTAGGATGGTTCATAAGCTATGACACACTCTACTGAAAAAAAAGGGGGAAAAAAGCAGCAAAAAACTGCAAAACCCCAAACCAAAACTCTCAGGCATAAAACATGCAGAATAAACACAGTTATGTGAAATACACTATTTGAATTTCTCCTTTTCCAACAGGTGTTCTAAAAGGGGAAAAAGTAAAAGGAAAGCTAACACATGATGTTCTGTCTCATGACAGAGTATGTTCCACTTCACTTTGTGTCTTTTGTAATGTTAATGTATACTTTTAATACTTAAAGTGTATACAGTAAGGTCTTCATGTGTTTTGATCCTTGCACTCTGACTAATCATCATCAAAGAAAATAAAAACAATTCCATTTTCAGGTGTTCTAGTTTATTGTTCTTTTTTCTCTGTGGCTTATTTGAGTAATAGTTAGCTTTGTTATTTGTCTTTACATTAGGCTGTTTGGAACTGTATGTGTGTATGTATGACCATAAATATTTTAGATGGTTTTTTTTTTCAGGGAACCTTGATGATTCAAAATTTGTTGAATTACGTTTTTAGATTAATTTGTATTCACACAATTTTTAAGCTGGTAATTGAGGGTTAGTAAATGAGTTCTTTTACTATTTATTTTTAATCATAAGTGCTTTTATAAAGAATATCAGGAAGAAAACATAAGAAAATAATTTCCCCCAAGTACCCCTCAAAAGCTCCAAACTGTAACTGTTCCCTGAAGATACAAATAAAGGATACATTTGTAGTTGTCTTCTCAAAATGAAACTTCTAGCAATCTAAGGAATCATTTGTATTATGAGACATTAATTCAGGAGAGCAAGAAGTTATAGTCTGAAACTGTTGCTGTCCCAGGTATGCAGAGGAATGGCTTTGTAGAAAACAGAGTTCTTATTTGAGCAGAAAAGACTTAATTAATTATGAGTTGAAATTATTTCTGAAAAAAAAAATTTGATAGCAGTACAGCTATAGAATCCTACACACCAGGATACAAGTTAACCTGTTAGTTTTGATACTGCTGAAAGAAATTTATTTAAAAAAAATGTGTCTTGCTCAAATGCAGTTGAGAACCTAGGAGGAGGATTTTTTTTCTTGTTGTTTTGGTTTTGGGTTTGGGTTTGTTTGTTTTTTGTTTTTTCCATGAGGAATCCATTTAGGTTTCCTGCAGCATCTGCTTGAAAATGGAGGCAGACAGAAATGAGTCATCTGTAGATAACATTTAAAATAAGTCGCAGGAAGCTTTCGAACTGAGTACGAAGAGTGGTTTATTAAAAAAAACAAACAAGAAATTCTCCCCATCCCCAACAAGCCATCAGACCTAGGATTTTCTGTTGCTTTTACTTTTTAAAGGAGTAAAAATTCTGTCTTGTTGTACTTGGCTTGTAATTTCTTAATTTGGTGAAGTAGAGCTGAAACTTCCATTTCAGCCAGTCAGTTTGTTGGTGCTGCATCTGTGAAATGCAGAATATAAGTTCAGAAAATATTGAAAAAAAATGCTTAGGGGTTAGTGGAAAGAAGGACTTCAGATCTGCTACTTAAGTGGTTGGCTTGAGATGGTGATTTACTGCATACTGCAGTACAAGGTTCTAAAGATGTTTGTCTACAATTAAATTCTGCTGTATTGAAACTAATGTTTTGTCACTGAAATTAAGGTGGGAACAATTCCCTTGATCATAGCTTCATATTCCTGTTCTTCTGATGTCGGAAATTTGTCATGAGTTACTAAGTTGTAAACAGATACCTCATGTTCAGTTCCACAGGTAGTCTGTTTCGATACACTTCAGTGTATGGAGAATTTAATAATAGGTTTATTCAGGAGAAATGTTGGATATAAAACTGTTGACATGTGCTGTATTGAGGAAAATATATTTTCAGTTGGTGAAAGGTGTGTTTACACTGGCATGCTAATTCATGCTAATTGCATGTCTATAATTTCAAAGCTTAAACAATGCAATTGAGAAAATTTTCAGGACTGCAGTGGCACAGATCAACCAACACAGATTTTCTGGGTATTCTCTTGAGTAAGAGCTGGTACAGAAAACTCCAAAGTATCTTCTGCTTTTAAGAACTGACTTACAAGTCAGTTTACTGAGACTGGGTGAAGATGTGGTGCAGGATAATGTGTAGACAGATACATGTATGTAATACACAAGCAGTTTGGAGTTCAGCATGGGCTGGGGTCCTGATTCTCTTTTTGCAGCCTTTTAAGATTGCTGTATTCAGTACCTTGTGAGTGCCAACTGCAGAATTTCAGATCTTGACAATTTTCCACTTGGTGTGGAAATTTTCCCTACTGAGACTTCAGTTTAATTAAAGCTACCTCTGTACAAATACAAGATAGTCTCTGCTATCAGCTTTCTTGAAATTATTGAAGATTAATTTTAGCATGCTCAATCTACTCCTTTGTAGAGAGACCATTATTTTAATAGAGGCATTCAACCATTATGTAAAACATTGCCATTATAAACTTTTAAATTAAAGACAGCTGGTGTCTGTGGAAGCAAGAGAACATAGTTGAATAAGAGGGAAAACGTTCTACCAATTATGCTACTCACTTCAGATTGAAACTTTGGAATCTCTTTTAACGTGTCTTTTGTTTACTTTTACAACAGGTGTTGCTTAAATTAGTGATTATTAAAATATGTTATTAACATAGTGTGCCTGATCTGTAATGCTTTTGGCTTTAGGTCATGAGTGTAATTATATCATGAGTTTAACACTTGCTGTTGTGTGTTGAATGTGCTCACAGGATGAAAGCAATGTCTCCTCCTCCAGCCAGTCTCCTGATTTGTTACACTGGACGACATCAAAAACCATGAAGGTGCTGTCTAACACAACTATGACTACAAAAGCCATGCTGCATGCTGTCAGTGATGGACAGTGGTGGAAGAGATCATTAACTTACCTTCGACCATTACATGTAAGGGATTGCTGATGTGTCTGCAGGTGTTTACAGATTCACTGATAGATTAGTGTAAAAGCTCAGCTCTTTTATTGGTATCTGATAACTAAGGACCTCAAATCAATAAGTAAACTAGAGAAATCAAGGGGTTCTTAGCAAAAAAAATCACAATGAAAGAAGGTGTCTAAAGCTGTTTTCTTTTCTTGTTTCCTAATCTGTTTTCTCCTGCTTTTTTAGCACAGTGTGTGAAGGCATAGTTAAAATTTGGCAGAACTTAAAAACTTTGGTGAAGAAAGCACAGTGAAGTCCACTCTACTGTCATTTTATTTTCAAAGCTGTTCCTTTTCAGTTTCGCTTTTCTACACTCAAGTGGATTTTCTATAATGTTTAAGATACTGGTATCTCTGATACCACTTTTGAGCATGATTCTCTCCCTTTTTTTTAAGGATGGACCTCGTTCAGCGTTGGTTTATGTAAGATAGCTCCTGTCTTTCTCCCTACTGAAGTAAATGAGATTTTTGTTTACAGTTGCTTCCCTTCTGAACATCAGTTACAGACTTTTAATGAGCTTTTATTTTTTTATGGCTAGACTCAACTATACTTCCTCTTCTCAGGGCCAAGAATTTGGATATGTATTAAAAAGTGGGCCTGGAGAAAATGCCAGCGTGGAAAAGCAAGGCTGTCATCCATTTTATGAGTCTCTTATTCCTGATCCATATGTTGCAGAAGTAAGTTTCTATCACAGAATTCAGAAGTGTTAGATTTTTGTGGAGAACTTATAATTAATTAGCACTATGGATTTCGGATTATTTGTGTGACTTAGAAGGATTTGAAATTTTGTGCAACAGTATCAAAGATCACAGCATGAAATAGAAAGGAAAGCAAAAATGCAGGAGCTGAGGTAGAAAGTTGCATCAGATGCAATTGAGCTAAGTGTAACCCCAGGGTCTAGTACACATATGTCAATTATCTTTTTTATTTCCAGTCTGAAGTCAGCTATGGCACATACCAGAACAATTCTTTGGAAAGCTTTGCAGAAGTATTGCTGAGAACAGAGAAACTAACAGAAACAAAGGGTGAAGAGAAAGACCTGCTTCCAACAACAGAAGGTACGGGTATGATTTTATTCACTCCTGCATTTCCATAGTAACGATTGGAGAATCTGTGAATGGGCTTAAATAGAGGCAGTTCTGCACAGTAATCTGAATTACTGTCAGTATTTTGTACAAATTATAGCCTATTTCAGTGTCTTACATGGGTAAGTTGTCTTGATAGAAGTACATGCAGTGATCTGAGACAAGTGGTATTTTTAGGAGTCGCTTAATAAAGACTAGAAATCTGAAAGCTGATTTTAAATAAATACTGTTCAGGTTTCCTTTGTACTACATTCTACAGATATTTAAATGGAAATTGGCTGCCCATTTTTAATGTTACTAGAATGTATGACTGTGTATTCGTTTGTTCAGATTTTGTGCCATTTTTTATACATCTTTCGGTACTGCAGGGTCAGTACTATATTTTATTTACTAATTAATGATCAACTTTAGTTTGTGGAGTCATTAGAACTTTTTTGTCTTCTGGAATTTCTATATTTTATAGTTGATACTTAATAATTCACTAATTGAAATAGTTTACATTTTAAAGAAAGCGAACAACAGAACACAAAGCCACCTACAATTGCTTGACTTTCCTTCTGATTTGTTGAATCAGTACAGTGATCCAACCAGTGTTTTTCTCAGGGGATCACAGTGGAGGCAGATCTTGCTTCTTAAGTACATTCTGGCAACTGGGATACCTTTGTGTTGGGCTTCCTACAGAAATGTGAATAAAATCATACTGGCTTCTGGCTTTGTATTGTTTCTGTGTTCTTTATCATGGTTGCTCTCTGAAGAATGAAGATAAATTTTCGCTAGCGTGGCAATTGTCATGTTGGAGATGTTAAGTTTGAAGAGAACCAACAGTTTCTTACATGTTCCTTGAGTCTTTGCAATCATGAATTCTCTTGTGAGGGGGAGAAGATGCAGAGCTCAAAATCTTTCCTTCCTCACAGTTATTTTCTGTAGGTAGTTGTAAAAATATATAAATTAACTTTGCTTGTGGCAACTCATTCATCAAGATTTTAATACTAGATGTTTCTAGGGTCCTATTAATTTTGCTGGGATAGGTTAACATTCAGGTTATTTTGAAAGCTGACAGCAAGAAACTACTGGTAGAAGGTATTTGAAGCCTAGACAGTAGGTGCTTTAAGGAGAGCCTTCAATTTGTGATAATTGAGATATATTCCATACAGACAGGCTCTGTGATGACGTGTCATAAAGAAATTTGGAGTTTGTATCTGGCTGAGGTCCACTAATCCACTTCAGTCTGATGGCAGATTAATGGTAATCTGAAAATTGTAATTGGTCACGCAGGCTTTTCATAAATCATTCTTTGGAACAAAGAATTCACTGGAGGGCCTCTGTTTGTAAAGTAATCAAGTTTCTTGCTTACGTGGCCTCAGTAGTAGTTTGTGTAATGTGGGAACATAGATACTTGAGACTTTCTTTAAATAAACAATGAGCCAATGGTTTCTGCTGCTTGTAATTATTATTAGCAATGATAATATTAGTATATTTATATTAACTATAATTGCATTCTATTCAATAATCAGTAATTTCAACAGTATTAATATTATTTATAATATTTTAATGCTGTTTTCCTGGCAAATGTACTATTCCTTATGCAGTTTCTTGTGCAGGTCTCAAGATTTTTGAAATTTTCCCTGGAACGAATAATTTATATTCTGTACCCCCAAAACAGAATATTAATTGTATCACAAGAATCTTTATTCTGGAATTGTTTGTTGGAATTCTAGTAGCAACCACAGTGATGCTTGACTTCAATACAATAGAAGATAACTGCATGAAGGAGAGATCCCTTTACTAATTAACAAATCTGGGGTACTCACATGTGTCTGTGGGTTCATTCTCCTATCGTGTAATATAAAATATAGCAGGGTTTTTTAATTAAAAAAAAAAAAAGGTTTGGTATCTATGCTCTAGGAAAAGCAGGTAATTTTTGTGTCAGTTTTGCCAGAAGCATATACTTCTTGTAATCAGAATAATTCTTCTTTGAGGCTTTAATTTTGACTGTGTCCTTGTGCTGATATTTATGTTTGCATTATGTGAAATGACCTGGTTTTGGTATTTCACAGATCTCATGTAAAATTCATATGATACCTGCAGCTTACTTTATTTCTTTTATTGCAACAAAAGTTTTTAATAGGGCTTGTGTTCATTGGTGACTGAATTAGGGCTCAGACTGGAAGAGAAGACATTTTGTATCATTCCTCTGGTTGGTGGCTTCATTTACATTGCATTGCTGCCTTGATCTTACAAGCAAAAGATTTACTTGTAAATCAGTACAGGTGATATTTTCTGTGGTTTTGTTTAGCATCTATTACTGTATAGTAACAGTTTTGGTTTTTTTTATTTGGTTAATCCATCGAACACTTTGCTTGGAAGTCAAGGTAAAGCTGTGCTGCAGTTTAATTACATATTACCTGTTTCTGGATTAGACTGATAATTGTTCAATTAAGTATGTATAAAGTGCTTCAATCTACTGTCTAATAAAATACAGTTACACTGAAAATGTTTCATAAGCACTACCTTGCCTGGACGTAAAGGTAAAGCTGTGCTGCAGTTTAATTACATATTACCTGTTTCTGGATTGCACTGATAATTGTTTTAATTAAGTATGTATAGAGGGCTCCAATCTACTGCCTAATAAAATACAGTTACACTGAAAATACTTCCTAAGCTAACTGTCAAGACTAGATAGGTCAATAATCAAAGCTTTGTTTCCACTCCCTATATGTTGCAGTTCTGCTACAACTAGCAAGTGATGCTTTACCAAATGATACAGCCTTGTCTCTCGCCTATCTACTTGCACTGCCACAGGTATGTTGATAGTAATTTTGTTTGTATTGATTTTACTAGGGAAGACTATTTGTAGCATTTCAAAATTCCAAACGTAACTTTCTTAGGATTTTAAAATTTAAGTCTTTGAATTCATTTAAATACACATATTGGTCGATTGGGCTGGTGCATTTAATGGAAGTTCTGAACAAATGCTGCTGGGCTGGCTTATAAGCGTGGCACTGGTAAAAAAACACATTCTCTTACTTGAAGTAACAGTTGGGCCACCTGACTGACAATTCTAAAGTAGCTTAGAGATATGGATAATAATTTTGTGGTATCGAAACAGCAAACCTCTAGTTGGAAAATCATTTTGGTTAGGTGCTTGTGCAAGGGGAGAAAAACATCATAATGTAGAGTTATCTGTGTGTTTGGAAGTAACTGATTTACTTTGTACTAGAAAAACATAGAGCTATTTCTAAATCCCAGCAAGTAGCTTTTCAGAAAGTTTGTGCACTTGATGTTGTGTGCTTGCTAATTCTTTCATCTAAATTAATGCTTTCTTTCTCCTAGGTGGTAGATGCCAACAAATGCTTTGAAAAGCAATTACATTCTGCATTATCTCTCCAGCTGGCAAGTTATTACTATAGCCTGCAGATCTATGCTCGTCTGGCACCATGTTTCAAGGACAAATGCCACCCTCTCTACAGGGTTAGTACTCTTTCTTTTTAAAATCATACTCATTAATGTGCAGCATTAAAGCTATTCTAAAAAGGCAGTACATGAGTTAAGCCTGTTAAGGAGCTGATCTGACTTACACTGTGAGCAGCCTGTTAAGTTGCACATAATTATTCTTCCACAGCGCTGTAAACAGACAAGTACTTCACAATTTGTTTAAGAGTTTTTGAAGCACAATATCAAGTGTCATTTATAGATAATAGCACTATCAGTCTTCAAAGTAGCTTATAAACACTGAGCAATAATGAGCATAGCCTATGCTGTCATCTTGCAATAATGATACAATACAGGATTTCCTAGGAAGAGTCAAGTATCCATTTAAACGAGGCGTGCTATTCAGAAAGTTTCCATAGGCTTCCTTGACATGTGTTGTTTTGCATTTCAGTTTAGACATGATGTTTTTCAAAATTCATCCTCATTCATTGATGAATTTGTTGTTTTCCTTTGGCAACTGTCTTTTTGAAATTGCACAACATTTCTTCCTGTTCATCATGTGTTTATATTAGTTCTACTCTGAACTCTAAAATGAATGAAGAGGTGACATAAAAAGGTTAAATAAGGAACCAGTTGCCATTCCTACCAAGATACCTGAGTAAAAACTTTTCTTTGCCACTTGAAGAGAGCCTTTCTGACTTTACACCAGTTCTTTCCTCTTGTACAGAAGATCTGGACTGGTTTTCAGCCTAGTTTTGCATTAGAGCTAAAAGAATACTTCTAGTCACAAGTTTTCTGAAAAGAGAGACCATTAATCACCACCATGAAAGAGAGGTGATTTTTTTTTTCTGTGTTCGGAATGACTCCTGAATTATAGAAGAAAGCCTGTTTTATTATTAGCCTAGTTCTGCAATTAGGCAGTCTTCTGTGCTCCTGCTGAGATTTGCATTCTACTATCTTCTGCTTAGAAGCTATAGGAAAGCTCAGCCCACAACTGAAATGTGTGGGTCTTGCAAAATATGTTGGTTGTGAGGGTTAATTCATATTTGCTAAGTAGCTTTTTTTGAGCGTAGGTTCACCTGCTGCAAGGCACCTTTGGTGAAAAACAGATTTTTCTTTTATTTTAGCTTTTTTAGTCTTTCGTGAAAATAGCTATGACATAACATATGAGGAAAGACAATGAGGAAAGAGCTGTTAAAAATTTAACTATTTCTGCTTCAATTGCTGTTCATTAAGCAAAGTCTTGTGAGTAGCACAGTATAGTTTATCATACTGATATGATTTTGGGAAAAATCAGAGAATGTTTTGTAGAAGCTATATTTATTTTTTATTTAGGTCTTTACGAGGATGGGAATCAATTTCTTTATAGCAGCCCCTGTGGTGCTGTGCTTTGATTTTGGTAACCAGTGTTTGGCTGCTGCTGAGCCCTGTTTGCACAGCATGGGGGCTGTCTCCCCACTGCCACTCTGGTTCACCACTCACTACCCACCCAAGTCTTGAAGAGTGAGAAGAAAAGCTGCACAGCTTTTCCTCCTAACAGTTATCTCCTCCTTTGTTCTATCCTGGTGATCTGATAAGTGACCAGAATAAATATATCTGGAGGATTTACTCTAGAAAGTAGTGAAAAACTTTAATTACCCTAAGGTTAATTAATGTTTTGTTCTTGTCCTCATGCTAGTACTCTAATGTTAAGGTGTTTCTCTGGTTTTTGAGAGGAGTATTTTACCTTAGGTGAGGTGAAAGCTTTTTCTTGGATTGTTGTGCAGCAGTTTTAACAAATACTGCTGAATTGCAGAGGATAATGGGATTTTGAAAATAGATGAGGAAAGTTGCTGTTAGCAGAAGATTCTTAGGCATTTATTTTTTTCCCCATACCTTTTATTTTCATTGAAGAAAAAAAAAATATTGTTTTGTATGTAGCAACTGGCAATATGTTGAAATACTAACCTTAGAGATCCTTCTTAGTGATTCTTTTGATGCAGTTGGTAAAGAAGCTGGGGGTTCAGTTTGACAGAGTTAAGTAGCCTGAAAGAACTGGCTTTTGAGTCACTGTGTGAAAGGGTGCATTTATGCAGTAAACTTGTGCTTTCTTTTTCTGTTGCTTGCTGCTTAGGGAAACCTCTTACCAATCTCTTGGTGAGAGGCAGAATTAGGTCTGATTGCACCTCACATAAATGCTCTGTCTACAAAGTAGGGATTTTTTTCTTCTGGTTCTGTTTTGCTTTGTTTCTCTCTGCTTTTATTGTGTATTTCAGTTCTTTTGCTGCTTGTTTTTATTCCTGTCATTGCTAGCACCTTGTTTCTGTCTATATACATGTTCCTTCCCAGGATGGTCTTCAGCCTCTCTTATCACCCTGACCACAGTGGCATCCTGTAGGCTTGAAGTGCATTAAGTGCAATTATGTCATGTGCGTCTTAATCTCTCTCAGCTCCTTTCCTACTGGGGAGAAACAAAGCATGTAGAACAGTTTTTAAATTGTTAGATGTTGATACATGTTAATCTTTATTTTTGTATTAGTGAAAGCAAGGTCAAAATTTAGAGGGCTTTAAACTTGGGACTGAATTTTTAAATCTTGGGGTGATCTTACAAGTGTTCATTCTGCAGGCTTGACCTGGCTCCCAAAGCAGTTCTGTTGCTTATTTGTATAAGGTCGACCTCAATTATAAGTACAGTTTTATTAAGCCAGAGAAGCAGAACTCCCAGACACAGTCCTTGTACTACATCTGTAGGTAATACTCTGAATGTAGAAAAGAAGAAATTAATTTGACTGAAATAAACACTGTATACAGGAGGATAAATACAGTATACAGGAGGAGGGAGAGGGACAGATCTGCTGAGCTACCAGATGCATTACCCATGTTGTCTGAGGTCTGATGACTTTAGCTGCAGTGCAGCTAGAAGTCTCTACCATGAGGTAATCTCATTAGAAATCAAATGCATGTTAAATAGTTCCACATTGGTTTCTGTTTAATAATTAATCTCAAATCTCAAGTCTCAAATTGGGTTTGTGTACAGTAAGTTTTACTAGAGTCTATTAACTTTGACTGCAGTACTGATTAACTGTGCCAGTCTTGTTTCATTTTATTTTTTGACATTCAATTTTTTATCTGTAAACTCAGTGGCTAGTACTGTCTGTGACAGATAGAAAAATGCTAGTGTTCTTCATAGTTGTCTTAGGATTGACTTACAGCATGGCTTTCTTTACTTTTATTTCTATTTTGAGCCCTAATTTCAGCTGACGGTTCCTCTTTGAACCTTCTTTATGTTCAGTGAATGATGCTGGAAGCTATCAGATTTCTTTTGACAGTGTGATTTCCACCCTTTGCTTTTCTGTCTGCATTTCTGTTGGGTGTTCTTTATCAAGTTTCAGTTTCTTTGCTGGTTTAAGTTGCTCCAGGTCCTTCTCATGCTGCTGTTTACGCACGGCACTCCCCGTCTTCTTATATAGCACACCGTTTGCTTCCACACGTGCAGATACTATTGCACATTAATATTGGGGGAGATCCTAACTGTCATTTGCTATATGCTTCTATTTCAAAAGTCCAGTTCATATCTGATGGTTCCAAAAGGAAAACTGGGAGAGGTGAGAGTGTGTTCTTCAGTGTATGCTGTGCTATTCTCTCTTCCTTAGACTTGTGTGTGGAGTCTATGGCTGAGAGGAGAACCAGAGAGAGGAAGGGCAGAGGGGAAAGGCACCACAGAATAATGGGGTTGCTTTGAAGGGGCCCTAAAGACCATCTAGTTCCAACCCTTCTGCCATGTGCAGGGACACCTCCCATTAGACCAGGTTGCTCAAAGCCCCACCCAACCTGGCTTTGAACACTTTCAGGGATGAGGCATCCACAACTTCTCTGGATAACCTGTGCCAGTGTCTCACCACCCTCATAGTGAAGAGTTTCTTCCTAATGTCCAACCTAAATCTACTCTCTTCCAGTTTTAAGCCTTTACCTTATAAAAGGCCCTTCCAGCTTTCCTGTAGGCACCCTTCAGGTACTGGAAGGCTACAGGTCTTCCTGGAGCCCTCTCTTCTCCAGGCTGAAACCCAACTGTCTTGACCTTTGTACAAGAAGCACTCCAGCCCTCTGATCATTTCTGTGGCTCTCTGCACTCGCTGCAACAGCTCCATATCCTTCTTGTGTCAGGGGCTGAAGAACTGGACTCCAAGTAGGGTCTCACAAGAGCAGAGGGCAGGAATCACCTCTCTGGACCTGCTGGCCACATGGTTTTAGATGCAGCCCAGGATACAGTTGGCTTCCTGGGCTGTGAGCACACATTGCTAGCTCACATTGAGCTTCTTGTGTTACAGTGTTTTTTTCCACTCTCGTACAGGATTTTTTTGGTTTTTTGTTGTTGGTTGGTTTGGTTTTGGGTTTTTTTTGTTGGTTTTTTGGGTTTTTTTGTAAGATTCGTTGATGCACCTTAGCCTGCTATTAAAGATAATTTCACATTTGTCTTCCTTGAGAACTGACAGATAAAAGCCATCTGTTTTGGTGGTTTGCAAGTCCATTACTTACCTAATTGGCCTGACACTTGCTAGGTGTTTTCTTCCCCCACATCTTCAGCAGTGAGGGCTGACAAAAAGCTGTCACTAATTTCCTCTTCTATGAACTTATCTATGAGTGCCTCTTTCACACCTTGTCACTAAGTTTTCCTACCACTTCTTTATCTTCCTACTTTTGAGTGACTTCTCAAATTTTTTTGTTGTCTCAACAAATAAAGACACTTTTTAAAAAAATGAGTGAATATCTAAGCTAGCAGAAATTGAAAGTTCTTTAAGCACAACTGTGTTTGAAGGCTTAAAGCTCAAGTAAGCTCTCCTGAACTAGCAGTAATTGTGGATGTTTTTGAACTTCTTCCAGTATGACCCCTTTAAATAGTAATCCAGCAATTAGTGATGCTGCAATCAGATTGTGACAACTGTGTTCCTTTGGCTGAGGTGTGTTTGATAGAGATAAGCCAGTGTTTCATGTATCCTCATTTTTCTTTGTTAAGCATGCCACACTACAAAGCATTGCCATTCTAAGTTGGGACCAAATAATATGTAAGTGACTCAGAAATTAGCTGTTGTGAAACAGTTGTGGTTTGTTTGTTTGTTTGTTTTGCCCCAGTTTTATTTCATCAAGATAAATTGTGCTTAAAAAAAAAAAAGATGGTTACTATGTTGCTTATTTTTATTTCTCAAGGTTTATATAAACTTTTCTGTTAAATCTTTCTGAAAGCAGAGCAAGTGGTGTTCTTGACCCAGCCATTCAGAAATATCCTTTTAGAAAAGAGGATCTTCAAACTGGTCTTTCATTTCAGCAGAGGTTTGAAGTGCGCCTTGCCTGTGTTCTTTGCCCTCCCCTCCCCAACCTTCTCCTCCCCTCTCCTTCAACAGTACCAGATATTGGAAACTATGGTAATTTAACTTAAACCTAATGGCTTTGTTTGGGCTTACAAGTCACTTTCTTGTCATTGTTTCTTCTGCTGCTGGCTCCTAAAAGACCATGTGTTAACTTCTGTGAATGTGTCACCTGCTAGGAAGTTTCCATCTTTAGAATGAATTCAAGGTAATTTCTGGTATATGTAGATACTAATATTCAGAAGTCTACAAATACTACTGATACTACAGATACCCAGGTTAACTATAATTTAATTTTGTGAGGGATGGCTGTTAGACATTAAAGCAAATTGTATAGCTGGCATTAAATTTGTTTACCACTTTTCCTTCCCAGTTTGAGGTATTCTGATTGTTCTAGCTGTTGTTTCTCATACAAAGAGATGTTTTATTCTTATTATACTCCAGTTTTTAAAAAGGATAATTTTCCATGCTTTTTTAGATTGTGTATTCTAAGCATATTTCTCTTCACAAAGAAGAGAATTTATAATCATATGTTTACAATTTGAATTGTTATCATAGGTCCTTATGGCCAGCTTGTAGAAGAAAGCAGAACTTAGCAAATAAAGTTAATTAGTTGTAGTTGCATTTCAATGGCAAGTGCTTATTTACAAAATGTTTACTTGTTTTTTCCTATTTCTCAGTTCACCAGCCCTTATGGTTTTGGCTGTGACTTTTAAATTTTTCTATCAGGTTATTCCAATTTCACTGTAAAGGTATAGGTTTTCTTTTCACTACTTGCCCTCTAAACTCAAATAACCCTTTTAAGTTAGGACCAGCTGTAAACCCCTAATCAGACTAGTATGGTGAAGCCCTCAGCCATGTGTGTAATCTACATTTGGTACAACATGTTTAAGTTGTGTCTGTATAACATGAAAGTATGGCAGTGTTTTAAACTTGGCCACTTTTAAGAGAGCTAATGGTACTACTGGCTTTAAAGTGTGATCCAGGAGCATTTGTTTCATACAGCCACTCTTTTGGAATGAAAATTTAAAACGTCCAGTTTTAGTTCCTGGAAAAAAGAGAAGTATGGATGAAATCTATGGTGAAGATGAAAAAGGAAGCTAGGGATTTGAGTGCACAGCTGCATTTCTGGATCTGCAGATTCCAGACCTGCGTTTGTGAGTACAGTATGAAAATACTTGTTTGCATCACCCATGTATTATACTGTAGTGACAAACAGTTTTAAGAGCATGAACAGGCTCAAAAATGCTTATATAATCCTTATATTTAAGTATACTCAGGACATTGGCATATGTTACAAAAATTTGATAGATCACTTAAGATTATAAATCTCAAGTAGAAAATTGTTTTAATACTGCCTAAATGTGTAACACCTATCTGTAGGTTTGATAATTGAGGATGTATTACTCATCTCATCTCATCTCTACTTCATTTTTTGTTTGTTTGTGCAACTTTATTCTGATGGACTTTGTAGCTTATGAAAGGTATCCTAGTAGGTATCCTCATACTATAGAATCATAGAATGTCAGGTTGACAGGACCTCAAGGATCATCTGCTCCAACCCTTATTATTGTTTATATTGTTATATACCAGAACCCTGTGGAGCTTGGACTTAAAACTTTCCAAGTTGGGGGAATTTGCTACTTTCGCTGGGAGGCCATTCAAATGTCTGACTGTCCTTAAAGTAAAAATCCTCCTCTTATCTTCAAACAGAATCTCTCCAGGAGCAACTTGTGCCCATTACCCCCTGTCTTGTCCATGTGACTCCTTGTAAATAGGGAGTCTGCATCTTTGTAGCTGCCCCTTAAGGTTCTGGAACATTGTAATAAGGTCTCCTCTAAGCCTTCTCTTCTCAAGGCTGAACAAACCCAGTCTTCTTGTCTTCTCCTTGTATGTGAGGTGCTCCAGTCCTCTGATTGTATGTTGAGTTGGAGTGGTTTCTCACTTACTGCTTCTTTTATTGATTTAAGAAATAAAATTGGAAATAGTTGGAAAGCTGATCCAGTACAGTCAGTGTTGTCACCCAACAATATAAACAGCTGCAGCAGTGGGAAGTCAAAGTACAGGGATACCAAAACTTGTCTGGAGTGACCATCACATGTTTGATTTCTGTAACATTCTGGTTTTTCTTGTCAGCCATACTCTATCTTTGGCTTTTAGTTGTTCAAATGTTAGACAGCTATGATCTGAGAGGTAGGCCTCCCCAGATTCATGTGGTTCTATATCCAAGGTAATGCTGCCTTTTAACAAGACAACAGACTCAGTTGATGGCAAGTGTCATTAATTTGATCAATGAAAAACTGTCCTATGAGTAGTGGATTTACTTCTTGAGTAAACTACTTTCCTGTAAACTTCTTTTTCCTTCTTTGGTATGTGAGGAAAAGTGTTGCCTATACATGCTTCTCCTTATTATTCTCTTTTTCTTTTATTCCTGCCTCCCCTTCCATCAAATTTATAGCACATTGAATGTATTGCTACTGGGATTGTTGCAGTACAGAGATTAGAGAGGGTTCTCCTCTCTGAAATAAAAGTGCATTCCAGAGGTGTAATTTGCTCTCCTTACAAGTGCAAACACTAGAGGCAGTATAGTGATCAAAATGCACCCGTGTCTAGCAGGAATTTTACACTTTGTTCCCTGGTATCTCTTACTTCACACATGTCCTGTCATCTCCTGGTTTTGCTAACCATTAAGGTTTTGCTGGGTGTATTTATCTTCCATCTCTTTCTTTGGATCACTTAAACTGGTTAAGAACAAATCTGATGTTACAAGGATCTGGACACAACTAACACATCCTGTGCCTTCCCATTCAAATTCCTGTGTTCACTGGTTGCAGCTTTTGATGATTACAAACAGTCTGCAGCTCAAAGATGATGGAAATGTTCTGTGACTCATATCTAGAAACCTCCACAACATCAGTTATGTATTCTGAGAGATTACAAGTGGATTAACCTCTATGATTTAAGCAGCTTTTCTCATCAGTGTTCCTCACCATTTCTGTATTACAGTGTGAAGATCATTTACATTAAAAAAATAACTGAGAGAATATTCCTTTTTTAGAATAAATGGAAATATTCTTAGTATTAAAAATAAGTAAATCAACTAAATCACCTTACAGTGATCGAATATTATTTCAACAATGGGTTTTATGTAGAGCTTTTTATTACTTCTACCTATTACTATAGCTGTAAAATTGTTGCTGCTTCCTGAGCAGAAGAACAGGCTCAGATTATTTTTTTTCCCTGATATGTATTACAGAGTTAAGTCTTCTAAAGAGATTTGAAAGAAAAAAGAAATAGCAATTACCCAGGAAACAAAATAAAATTGAATTGAAGTTTACTTTAGGGATCAGGATAAAGAAATTCCAAGATCAGAACTTCTGTCTTTTTAAAACCAGTGTTGCTTTTATAATACCATAGTGACATGCAGGTTCTGAAGGGCTTCACAAGGCTTCCCTGATAAGGGAAGGGAAGTTTTGTTCAGATGTCTGTCTAGGAGATACAGGAGGAGATACACCTGGCAAAGCAGAAAGAATTGTGCACCTAGGCAGGATTTGTAAGTGTCTCAACGACTCTGAAAACCATCAAAGATAAAAATGTAGTTGCATTTCATGATTTTTTTCTGTGTACTTTTTGACAGATAATATAAGGAGAGAAAAAGTTGAATATGACTTCTTAATGATCTTACCTGTCAAAGTCCATTTGTATTTACACAAATTACTATGGAGCTTTTTTTTTTTTCTTAAGTGCCTACTACAATTTTAAGAAAGGTAAGGAATTTGTAAAGCCTGTGAATGCTGCTGTAAGAGTCAGCCTTTACTGATTTTGCTAATTTTCTTTCTTGCTAGCTACTACCACTAGCTAATTATTATGGTCTTTTCAATTAAAAACTGCTAAGACATTTTTAAATATAATGATCTTTCTGTATTAGTGTTTGTTAGAGCAAGCATCATGTCTAATTGATGTATAGTTTTTAATAGTTGTAGTATCTAGGTAGGTATCTAATGATATAGAAATCCTTGTCTTTTTAAAAAACATGTATTATTAAAAATGTGAAGATGTTAAACAATGAATACTTAAAATTATGGAATACAAATTCTATACAACTTGATACCAAACACTTCAGCTTTTTATATTGTCTCATTGAGTTTGTGTAGAGTGCCTAATAAGTAATGCACAGGCTGCACTATTACATAAGAAAACATTTAAAATCCATAGAAGGGTAACAAAACTAAGAGAAGGAAAACTGTGTCATCCCAGTAAA
Source organism: Heliangelus exortis (assembly GCF_036169615.1). Lineage (NCBI taxonomy): Eukaryota > Metazoa > Chordata > Aves > Apodiformes > Trochilidae > Heliangelus > Heliangelus exortis. The sequence goes on along the minus strand of NC_092424.1, from coordinate 102,011,640 downwards.
TGAGTTCTGCAAATAACTGTAACTTGGTAAAGATTGGTTTTTATAGAGTAAAGAAAACCTAGAAACTCTCACATCAGGTATCAATATATACTCTGTATGAAGCAGCCTGTGAGGTTTTTTAAAACTTATTATTTGTTGTGATACTACTGCATCACACAGTGGTCCTTGATGCAGGTGTTTTTGTTTTTGTTTTTTTTTTGTTATAACCTAGTATGGAAACAAAAGGCAGGGGAGGGTCAGGTATGAAAAACTGTAAACCAACAAAACAGTACTGGCCAATTTGATAGACAGCAGTCCTGGTGGAAACGCACATTTACTATTACATCTTTGTTGGTATTGTTTAGCAAAAACATTAGTGGGGAAAATGGTTTAGCTAATTAAATAGCCTTTGAAGAATAAACAGAAAAGATTGTACCCAGATGCTTTTCATGGAAATATAATTCATGGGGAATTAAGGTTGGCCTAGTGCTAGATGTCATCTGAGAGAGTGCTAAGTTGGTCAGAATATTATGATTGGAAATGAAGTGGCAGATTATTTTTTTTATAAGGAATTTTACATTTAAGGATTTTCACATTGAGGCATTCACTTCACATTGAAAACATCAGTGGAACAAAATCAAAATTATTTTAATCTACCTCTCGTAGTAATTAGTATAATTTTAAGTTGTTGTAAATAATCAAATTCACTTCTGTCTCAAGGTGAAAAATTACTCACTTTTCAGGAAATCCACTAGTAATGCTATATTTTCATTTTCAGAAGCCATGTCTTAAGTAAGAATTCTGGCATAGCTATTTAAAAGTACTTCCAACATGGTCTTTGTATACTTTATGAACTTTGTATACTTTATGAACAGTCACATGAGCTGTGCACTGGAAGACGTGTGCTGACGTTGGATTCTGCTCTTCCTGATGGAGAGAGAGGAACCTAACAAGAGAGGAGATTTATCTTCCTAGCTCATCAGAGAGCCCTGCCTTTCTCAGTGGCCTGTACAGAGGATGTAGGCAATTGTGTTAAAGAGCTTTCCTCATCTTGTTCTGACTCCATGCTCACAGCCTAGTGTATTACCTAAAATGATATATCAGGGTACCTAATAAGCAGTGGATTGATTTCCAGCTGATAGAGCTGTATTGTAGAGACACAGCTCTGCTTGTCTATCTCTTCTGAGGTTTTATCATTCTTTTACCAATCTCCTAAGCAACCTTGAAACCTTGTTTATAAAATCAACATGTCTGCAATGTTCAGAGAGCTTCAGAAAACTATCATGTGGAGAGGAAAAAGGATGCCCTGTAGTGTTTAATATGACTTGGTGAGCAACCAGTCAGCTAAGATTTGAAAGGAAAAGAAGAAGAAAAAAAATCAATTTGAAATGGATCTTACAGAAAAATTCAAGCATGCCTCAAGGTTCAAACATTTGGTGCAGATTTTACCCTGCTACACACCCTCTGTTAATTTAGAACCCAAAGTTAAGAACAGTAATAATTCTGTAATAAGAACTAAATATATTTGTCCAGTACACCCCAACTTTTCTGAGATCACAGCTATTTCTCCTAGAAAATATTTCAGCAATAGTTGGCATCACCAGTGGCAGCACTTCTTCTTCAGTGGGTGCTGCACAAGTCATGGTGCTTCCTTGTGGGTATTGTGCTGCAGGAACATGGAAGAGAGGAATCAAGGTATTGAGTGTGCTGAGTGCTTACATACCACACATAGCTGTGTTCAAGTAGAGGTGCCTAGACAGAGCCTCTTTCCATCTTGAGATAATTGAGGACTCTACAATATATGTTACTTTTCCCTTTTTGTGAACAAGCAGAATGTATTTGTTTCATGGTCTCAGCTGTTGCTTTGCTGTGTGATTTTGCCTACAGAACGTTAGGGTTAAATAAATATGCAATCAAGACACAATTTCTAATGCAAAAAAGTAGGTTTTAAATGTGATCAAAGTTATTCTGTAAACAAAGGTTGTTGTACTTTTGGATGATCAATATTTAATTATTTGAAGGCTTAAGGGTGTAGGCAGTACATTTGGGTGTAATTTGCAGATTTTGTAACACTTTTTCTTTGAAATTATCAGTGCTTGACACCTAAAATGCTAAGCCAGCTGTTCCTTTTATCAATTCTAAATAATAGAAGTATGTCAGAAATCCAGTAACAAAAAACCCTCTAGTTTACATTATTGTGTTCATTCTGACTTTTGAGGTTTCCATGCGTAAACTGATTTGTAGTGTTTGTAATTGAGGAGAGATTTGGTACTTTTTCTTTGTTGAAGTATTTTATCATTCAGTTGCCTAGTTCAATGTTAATAAAAATGAGAGGTTTAAACATAAATATATTCAGTAATAGTGAAGTACTTGTTACTGTTAATTTGCTTAGGCAATTTTGTTTGAATTCTTGTAGCATATGGAATAATGTAAAACATTCCATAACATTCCAAAATGATAGATTTTGACATAACGTCAAATAGCCCTTACAGAAAATGTGGAGTTCTTTTGTACAGAAAACTTCTCAGAAATGGAAAAAAAACCCAACACTTCTTTCTGCAAGGAAAAAAACAAAACATTTTTTAGCAGAAATTTACAGGGCTGGTTTTTTAGTTTGTTGTGAATTATTTTCATAGGCTGATCCGAAAGACTTGATTCAGCTGGTCACAAAGCATGTTACTGAGTATGGTGACACAGACTGGCCTGAAGAAATTGCAGCTTTGATAGATCAGCTGCATTACTACAATGAACGACTACTGGATTTCACTCAAGCTCAGATTCTTCAAGGCCTTGGCAAAGGAGTGGATGTGCAGAGGTTTACAGCAGATGGACAATACAAGAGGGAAACAATACTAGGATTGGCAGAGTAAGTAATGTCTGTTATGCTTATTTTCTGTATTTTAAAATAGAATTACTTTAAGCTTTAAATCAGGAAAGTAAATTGAAAGTAGCACTGACCTTTAGAAGGGCTAAGTTACCAGGGCTTTAAATATTTATGCTGTGATGCTGCTACTGATGGAACGTTTTCTATTCAGCTAGTCCACTTAAATGAAATGCTGCTCAAATGAATGGGTGAATAACTTTTAATTGAAGCTATAGTGTTTGGTTTATTAACTGTTAATCAGGGAAAAATGAAATTAAGGCATTGGTGGAGGTGTGATCTCTTCCTTTCATCTCCTGTAAACCTGCCCGTGCAATCTATTATGATATGACCATGGATCAAGATTTGTAATGAACTATAGTTTAAAGAAAAAAGCATTAATAAATTATGTATAAATAATTTAGTAAAAGCTACTTTATATCACAATATTTTTCCACTTTGGAAGTACTGAACCTCTCACCATACATGTTCTGATATTTAAAATAATTTTGTCTCACCTTTCAGTTACCTAGAGTAGAAAAGAAAGATACATAGACAGCATAGTACTGTCTTATAATTTTAAAAATACCTTTACATGAATAAGGGTACTTTGAGCTGTGAAATAGTCATGAGTATACTGTATATTTTGAAGACAGTCACAGTTGAATAGCTGCTAGATTGTCAGAGGAAGAGTTCTATGCCATACGATAGCTTAATAAAATTGTAAACTCATTTTAAAGTAGTCTGTGTGTAAAGCTTTTGAAGACTATATAGAGATGTTTACATTTTCCACTTGTTTAGCTCTCATAGCTACAGTACCAAAAGGAATTTGTTAGTAAAAAAGTTGATACTAAATACTGAGTAAGAATAGCAGTATAACCTCAGGTTCTGAACACTAACTGGTGTTTTGCGTCTGTAAAATCTATACCTTCGTGGACTTTGGCACTGCATTCATAAAAATAGCTTGAAAGAATCTTTTAATCTGTCCACTGGCATCTCTTACATACCAGCAGGTGAATGTTGCATCTTGATGGTTATCTACAGCAACTTCAATTAACAAAATTCTTCTTGATGTTACTTTGGATGCAGCCTGCATCCTTTAGATCCTTTAGTCCTTTAGATATTGTGTTTCTTAAAGATAAAATAAATATGAAGAGAAGGTTCATTACAATAAGAAGAGACTGAAAAACAATGTGAAAGGATTAGTAAAAATAAGGCTTCATCACATGTAGGATGAGTGGTAGCACCATATTAGGTGTTTGCAAAGACCCAGTTAATTACTTGTTCAGCTTGCAGCTTCCTTGCTTAAATCTTCTCAGTTGACTCTTAATCTGAATTTTCTATTGAAAACAATGTGCAAATTAAATATAACTGTTTAGCATATTTTTTCTTAGTTTAGAATTAGCATTACGTGCTTCATGTTTTGAATCTTCTGTGAAATGCTTCTTGCAGGAACAACACCTGGAAGAGATGGTATCTTATTTACAAAGCAGCTTTGTACTATAGTGAGCAAACTGCTCTAACAAATAGTTTGTCAATTTTATCTTCCATATTTGGTGTATTGTCATCAGAGCTTATTATGCATTGTTTATTAAACATTTAAAGATCTGGATGCCTCAGACATAATCAAGGTTACTTTTCAAACAATTTATTAAGGTAAAATTAATCCAGAACATATCTGGGAAGGAATTAGAGACACTAGAGTAAGACTATATGGGAATTCTTGAGTAATAAGCTGAATTCCCCTGTAGCTTCAGGCCAACAATGGTGTCTAAGCTTTCTCAGTGATTTTTTTACTCCAGACCAGCTCTTGTATGCCTTTTTTTTTTTCATTCACCCATTCTGAGGTCTTCAGCCCATCACTGCTTCTGTTAAAATGTTGAGATCAGAAGTTAATGATTTAGTACCAATTCATTCCTTGTGTAACGTCACTGATCTGAGATACCTATTTTAGATTTTTTTAGACTATTGGCAACCATTCTGCATTTCATAAAATAGTTTGTTCTTATTGGGTTCTCAGGATGATTTTAATTCAGGTGAGCTAGGTCCCTTCTGGAAGACTAAACCAGAAGGTCCTGTATAAAACCACATCAAATGTACTCTTAATGGTGACATTAGCTTCTGAACCACTGTGTATGATTTAGGTATTCTGTTCTGCTTCATTCCCAGTGTAGAAAAAGCTTTTTCTTCTTGGAGCATTGCTGTAGCAGAACTTGACAAAGAGCCATAGCCTTCCATCCCATTCTCCTGCTTCAAACATGAGAGGAAGCCAAGACTCCTAGCTTAAGTCTTCGTTTCATTTCTACAAGTTGGATTGATTTCATTGAAAAAAATAATATATATATATATATATTTATATAAATGAGATCCACTGGAAAACTGGATCTCATTTCCCATTAATATGAATGAATCCAGTGGTGGTTCTAATGCTGTTGGATGCCAACAGAAAATGTTGCAGACAATTGTGAGTGAACACATGCACATAAATGATACAGCAGAGGATTTAGAGAACGAGATAGGAAAAAAAATATCTCTGAGCTGCCTCATCTATTTCTGTGAGCTGGAAGATAGTAAAATCTCAGCTGAGTGCTACTGCACAGGCATATTAGTTGGTATTTTGGAAATGGGTGCTGTCACATGGGGTGGCTAAGAGCCATCCACAAGAACTGCTTCTGTACTTGCTTGTGCACCAAACTGTGGCTCCACATCAGCCTTCAGTGGGGTTTTCTCTGGCAGTTCTCAGGCTCACAGAGGCAGGCAATTAGGGCTGGGTATGAAAAAGGATGTGTAGAAGAATGTTAGAAGGTACCCTTACAATGTAATGGCTATTTTATTTTTATTTGCCATTGTGTGGCACCTACTTGTTTTTGTCTTGTCATTATTATCTTGACATTGAATAGCTTGTTACTGTTTTTCATTTACCTGGTATAATTTCTTTAAACTTTCATTGCCTTATGCTGTCACCGCAAGCCACTATTAAGATGGGATTTTAATGAGACTTATGAATTGCCAGGTCCCAGTAGCTCCAGGAGCAATTCCTGATTTGTATGATTGAATGAGTTATTGTGAAATGAAAGCATTCAAATCATCTTTCACAGACTCACAGAATGGTTTAGGTTGGAAGGCACATCTGGAGATCACAGAATCATAGGATAGTTTGGGTTGGAAAGAACCTTCAGTGTTTATATAGTCCAAGCCCCCTGCAATAAGCAGCAGGGATATTTTTAGCTAGATCAGGTTGCATTTCAGTTTGTTCCCTTTGCCTCTTCTCCTGTCACTGCCCACCACTGAAGGAGCCCAGGCTCATCCTCTTTGCACCCTCCCTTCAGGTATTTGTACTCATTGATGAGATTTCCCTGAGCCTTCTCTAAGCTGTACAGCCCTGGCTCTGTCAGCCTTTCTTCAGAGAAGTGATGCTCCAGTCCCTGCATCCTCTTTGCAGCCTTTCACTGGCCTCCCTCCAGAGTAGCTCATCATTAATTTCAGCACTGCTTTTAGTAGATAATTCGTAAAGATAGTACTTTCAAGATATTTTGTAATAAATTGTACTTTTTTTTTTTTTAATTTATTGATGAAAGTATTGAGCTGAGTGTTGAGGACTAGTCTGCAGAATAGTGCTGTTAAACTCATCACCTCTGTACCTTCCCCAAATATCCTGTTATCTTCTCCTTAGCCAGGTGCACACTCACTGTGCAGTTCTTGCATCAATCTTCACTTAAGTGAAATAAACACTAATAATTTAGTAGTAAACCCCTTGTTGACAGTACACAAAATGGTTTCTGGAAAATGCAAAGGAATCTAAGTTTACATGTGCTGTGATTTGGCAACAGCTGTTGTGTATCCTTGGTTAAAAAAACATGTTCTGCTTTTGTGTACTGAATAGCAACCTGCACAAAATGTGGTTACTAATCCAGAATTTGCAGTGTGGTGTTGTCATGGGTCTTCTCCTTAATGTTGAAAAATAGCATAGAGCATCTGCCTCTAAAAGATTTTGATAATCAAAATGTTTTTGAGTATTTTTGAAAAAGTTGAGATCATAATCATCTTGCATATACATCATTGCTTGCTGATTAAAAAATGTTCTGTTTGCATTGAAGTACTGAGCCTAGTTTCAAGAAGGTTGGTACAGGTTGCCTTGCTGTTCTAGAAAATCAGAGGGAAAGTGCTGGAACAGAAGAAACAGGATAGCATAGGAGAATTTTTTTTTTCTTCTAATTTTAATGCTTATGCTCTGCCTCCTTTAATTTGCATACATGTTATTCCATGTAAAATGCCTGGTATTTTTCAGGGGTTATTATAACTAAGAGATTACAAAAAGGTCAGGGATTTTTGCTTTTGGGGAGTGGGTTGTTTTAGTGTCATGTCTTGGTGTTTTGTTTATTTTGTTGTGTTTTTTTGGTTTTGTTGGGTTGTGGCTTGGTTTTTTTTTCCAATCTAATACAACAATAGTTATAATGCAGAGGTTATTCTGATAGCTATTGGTGAAGATTATTCAGCATAATGTTCTTTCTTGACATCTTGCTCTTCTACTCTGCATCCTCTATCTTACTTTAATTCTACAATATCTGTAGCAACTCCCCCAGTGGAGTAGTGATTCCACAGTGGAATGTAGTGATAGGTTGGACTGAACATGTAAAAACTAGAATTAAGGTGGATGGATGTGCTAGCTGCTCACCTAGCGGGGAGATGAAATGATAGTTTTCAGCTCTGGAGCCTTGTTTAGCATAAATCAAGATACATAAATCAACTATATCTGTATGTGACAAAAAAAAAGAACTGGGAGGAAGGACTTTCTAATCCATAGGGCTTTGTTTAGTTTTTTTTTTCCTACTTTTGCCTTATTGTCATACATGAATAATAATGAAAGTATGGACAATGTATTAAAAATTATTGCTCCACAGAGTCTCCCCCCTACGCACTGTCTCCAGTCTCATTGAAAACAAAGTAATGAATCTTAGGGGAGGTGTTATAAAAATGACAAGGTCATTGAAGTTTATGGAATTAACACAAGTCTGTAGATGAGTGACATTCATATAATTTTGTAAACTAACTGACAGTTGCAATTGCATTTTGTAGTATTACAAAATTTTGTACAATAGTACAACTGATGTGGTCAGTAGTATTCACATTACATACAATTTTTAAAAAGTTGTTTCTAAAAGGTTATATTAGGATGTAATTGTAAAGAGATAGCATTTTTCTTTGAATTATCCTGGGGAAGAAAAAAAAAAGAATAAAAAGCAAAAACAAAAACAAAAAAAACCCCAAGCAAACCAAAACCAAAAAACCTAGCATGAGAGTTAATAGTTTTGTTTTTTTTGTTTTGCTCCGATACCAGCATAAAACCAAGACCCCGTGTATGTCTATTTTACTATCAGTAAAAATTAATATCAAGTCAGCTTTAGGCTTTCATCACTTAATTTTTTTTCTGTTGAAGGTATGCAGAAGTAGAAGACCAGATTTTAGTATTTCTTGAGCATTTATAAAGTGGACGTGGACATTTTCACTCCTTATTTTAACCTTCAGATAGTGAGAATTTCTGTTTTCAGTTGCATCACTGAGTATAAGCCAATGCCAGAAGGCACGCTTCTTTGCTGTTACTTAACTATGATTCAAACTAGTGAACAGTATCTAGTTTCTTGGCTTATAAAAAATTTCAAAAGAAATCCTTAATTTTCTGATGTAAATATTTATTTTCATTTCATGTCTGTAGGGGCTTAATGTAACATTCCCTTGTTTTCTTTCCTTTCTCTCCTCTGTAAGAACACTTGAAGAAAATGTCTACAAGATTGCTATTTCTTTGGCTCAGCGATACAAGGTTCCCCTTTGGGAAGTTTACATGACCCATCTGGAATTTTTATTCACTGACAGTGGGTAAGTTGTCTTCCCTGCAAATATAGGTAAGATGTGTTTACCTATGAGAGAATTCAATTATGCTGGTGGCATAGGTTTGTGTTTTTATATTTTTTGTGTTGCAATAGTTTGGGGTTTTTTTTTTGTCTTTTAGATGTAATATTTTTTTAACCAGCCAATAAATCAGGTGTTACAAGCAAGGATAAAAGTTGTTGTATTTTTATTACTCTTGTGTCTTAGGACTCGGTTTTGGTGTTTAGGTTTTCACAGATTTGAATGCTTGATGCTCTCTTCTAGTAGCAGCTTATCTTCTTGGTATTTTTACAGTACTTTGGAATATGTCCTGAAGCTAGATAGTTTTGATTTAATTATTTATTTTAAAATAAAATTTTGCTATTTATTTTTGCTATGCTCATACATAGTAGCACAGGAAATAAATATACCTGTTGCTTACCATTTGTCTACTAGCTTCAATTTCAGTTTTTTATAGAACCCCAGTTTAAAAGAAATATTTATTTTGTACTGTTCTAGTTTACAAGATGGTGGCAGACCAGACCCGGGATTGGTGTAGGACATAATGGGCTGGGATGCTTTTCTTTTCCATTCTAGAGTATATTTCTGGGCCTCTTTAAAAAAAAACAACAAAGAAATACAACAAAAAACAGAACAAAACAAAACACCAAAGCCAATGAAATTGTATCAGCCACACTTTGACATCTTGTCAGTCAGACAGGTATTTTTTGCCCACTGGAAAAAATGAATAAACCCATTTGATGAAAGACAAAGTTACTTACCTGAGTAGTGCATTTGAGTGACAGTGATGTAGAGCCCCCTGTGTAATACAGAAGCTCTTATCCACTTATCTACTGTTCTGACAGACATGACCAAACTAATCTAGTTTGTTTCAAATTTTAAATTATGAAAGTGGCTTTAGCTTGCAGCAGTATTTGTACTTGTCTTTGACATTATTTATTTAAAAGAATTAAAAATATTTTCTAAAACATGAGGCATAAATAAAACAAAGCCTCATAGATCAGGGAAGATGAAATAACATTCTGAGATTTTTCTTAGCTTCCTCCAGAAAACAGGGAAGTTGTACCATCTAAATTTTGATGCTGCTAAATTATTTAGTGCTTTAAACAAAATACAGTCATGGTATAAACATGGCAATACTGGCATGAATGTGAAAGAGCCAGCTGTCATCTCAGGAGAATGGAATATTACCTAAGGTGTTTTGCAACAGTTTTCTATAATTTATCTTTGGTCTTGTCCTCCATGAGTTAGTATTCATAGGATTCTGAAACCACTGAAGTATGAAGTTACAACTTTTTCCCTAATGAAATTCGAAAAAGTCTTGAAAATTGATGTACAATGGCATAATACGTTGCTGAGCATGATTTTTTTTTCTGTCATAATCTCATTTTAAAGTTGATTGACAGCACATAGCCATTACAGTATATTTTAGTTTTAGTTTTTTAGTTTTTAAAATGGCTTAGAATTAAAGTTATGTTTTTTTCAATGGAAATGTAATTGTTTCTTTTGAATAATATGATTACATTTGCTTACCAAAAATCTATAAAATACACTGGTTGTTTATCTTTGCCTGTCACAGAATTATTCCAGAATCTTCCTGAAGAGCATAATAAACCTTCCACACTCCTTAACACCTTCACCCCATACCCCAAAAACACATGGCAAGCCTCTATAGGTCCTATCTATATAATTTAATGTCCATATAACCTTTAGTTTGAACTTTAGCATTTGTTGCAAGAAAATAATCTTTAGGGATGGAACGGAGGTATATTTTACTTGGATATGAAAGAGAAACATTATGTGTGGCGTATGTATATAGGGGAAATTAATGTTGAAATGCTAATTAAATACATTTTAAAGGTTTAAGAAGATTGAATTATATCAGAGGACATCAGATTTCTAAGTGTACCATACTACCAAATGTGGTATATGAATGGACTCTGGGGAGAGTCAAAGTGGTGATCACCCATAGGTAACTCATTTTAGTTAGAGTTATAGATTAGATTATAGGTAAAGCTTTTGGTTGGGGAAGGTGAAAACTTAAGGTGAGACTGCCTTGATATGTACCCATTTTTATCCCAAGTGAGGCAAAAATGACTGGTTGAATTCAGCTATCTTTTATGTAGTCACCTGGGGGTGCCTGAGTTCATACTGTGAAAGAGCTAAGGTACTCTTTCCAGAAGGGTAAAGAAAAAAAATTATTGAAACAGTGAGACTGGTTGACTGATGCCAACTTGCTGATGTTTTCATAACTTCTTGGATGACAACTGGAGAAGCAACTTGGAAAAAATGTCAAATTAAATACGCTAAGCATATTTATATAATATATAATAGTGTCAGATTGATTCACTGTTGGGCAAGGGCCAATTTTCAGTGGTAATACTCTAAAAGCATGCAGAGGTGTTCAATTACTACAGAAAAAAGAATGTGACAGATTGGGAGTGCTTCTAATGGGGGAGTAAGATTTTCTGTCTTAGCCACAAGGTGGTTGTTTTTTTATTTTATTTGTTGGATTGTTTTTTTGTTTGGCTTTTGGTTTTTTTAAAAAGACTTCCTGTACAAAAAGCTCTCAACGTATATCTGTTTTTACATATAGCTACAATTAGAGACATGAAATCTGCTTTGAGTCCCACTGGAGTATTCATGACCCTTAATCTGCATGCCCAAGTCAATAGATAACAAGATCAGGAAATACAAAAGTACTTTACTTTATGCTTATGGAGGATAACAGCTATCTAAATATTTATGAAAGAGTATTTACTCTTTCAAAATATCTTGAAAAGTTGAACTTTACCTCTTAAATAATGAAAAATATCATCCTGTCTCCCACGTGTGCAGCTGAAAAGTCTTTCAATGAACCTCCAGGCCTTTAATACCAAAATTCTTTCTAAATGCAGGTTATCAACACTGGAAATAGAAAAAAGAGCACAAGCTCTCAGTCTCTTTGAGACGCTGAAAACGAATCCTGAAGCCTTACATGAACACATGGTTAAATATGTTTACCCAAGTATTGAAGGCAGAGATCACCAGCGGTTGCTTTATTATTTTACACTACTTGAAAGCTGTGGTTGCTCAGAAGAGGTGAAGCATCCTGTCAAACCTGAAACACATATCCGACTCCTGAAAAAATTCAAAGCAGTTGCACCAGGTAGAAGAGTTCCTCTTTCTTCTTTTTTCATAGCTGTATTTACTATTTTGTTATGTGAGTATCGACATGATTATACTTATCTAGTTTGTACTCTTCAGGTATTTTTTTCCAATGAGCTTTTAATTGGAATTCAAGTAATTTAGTACGTTACTGATCTCCTCTTTTTTACTTGTGGAAATTTATTCTATTACAGCGAGCAAATAATATTTTAAACCAGGTTTCTGTTGCTGATGCAAGTTGAAGTTATTAGCAGTGGTTTGTAGTGAATTTTGAAGGAAAAATTACAGACCTCCTAGAGCATAATTTTTAACACTGCAAGGTTTTAAATTAATATGCTCAAAGAATTGAACTTTAATGTTTTTTGGTTCATTTTGAAGAGGATGATTTTTTTATCTCTGATGTTGCCTTTAGTTTTTGCAGAACTAAAAATTATTTGTCCTCTTACATTACCAGACAATGCCTATAAATATGAGCTGGTGGAAAGCATGCTGATATTTTGAATATTGGTTTTGATTTCTTGTTAGTCAAGTAGCAACAGGATCTTGAATTTCAGTTGAGTAACTCCAACTCTGGTTTCAGAATAAAAAATAGGCGCTGTATGGGATTACCTGCTGTGGGGATGAATTAATTGTTCAGTACTATAAACGCACACATATGAGATATTTGCTGCTGGATTTGAAGAGATTGTGCATATGAATTAATATATTGTGGGAAAAGAAAAAGGCAATAATTTTTTGAGAGATTGCCTTCAGTTCTCATTGATGTGTTTAAATGTTCAAGTTCTCTGGTGCTTCTCAAACAAAAATCTGTCAGGCAGTTATTGTTTGTCTTCAAAGTTATTTTTAAATTTCGCTCAAACAGAAAGTCCTAGGACCTTACATCAGACATGAATTTGTCACTATCTATGGTAACAAAAATAAGTATATTTATTATACGTTTACCTCAAATTCTCAGTGTCCAGCATAATTTACAGACAGTAGGCAAGGAACAAAATCAAAGTACTTGTAGAAGTTAGTATATGACAAAACATATGGTAGCAGAAGTCATTTGTCTAGGAAATATATACACAGAGAATAAAGTACTGCTGTTGATAGAATAATTTGCAAGAATTTTCTTCCTGTAGGAACTGAAGTAAGTAACAGGACAGTTGTGTTACACAGATACTCAAGTATATGAATCTGTATATAGCATGTCTCTAGTTGACCTTACTTAGTTTACTTGTGGTTAGAGCCTGGCATTTTTGCTCAGGTAGGTAGTGCCAATTGTTACATGACTAGAATACATCTTTTTAGGGTTTCTTTTGATTAATGAAGACTCAACTAAAGAGGCAAGTGCATTAGATTTTCTAGGCTTTCTTTAAAAAAAAAAAAAAAACGGTACAATTCTATTGGTTTTTTTGTTAGTTTGTATAGATACATAATATTAAAATATGTTCCAGTGACTGAGAGATTTCACATGCATCAGGACGTCATAAAATCTGTCTTCCTCCCTAGTCTTGTTAGTATGTATGATTGTAAAAGAAGATGGAGTAGACTCCTTCCCTTTCTGCAGATACTGGTTTAGTACTGATTGTTTTACACATAAATGTAGAGCTTGAGTAGATTTAATTATGAATAACTTTTATTTCATTTACCTTTTCCTGATTCTGTCCATAGGTCTTGATTACAAAAAGCTAACAGATGAAAATGAAAACCCTCTGGAAACACTGGAACCCATCCTAACAAGTCAAAATATCTTATCTATTTCCAAACTGGCTCCCAAAATTCCTAAAAAAGATGGCAGCATGCTGTCATCAAGCTCCGTTTATGCTGTCTGGTTACCAAAACTTTTTTGGAGCGGTGATCATCATCTCATTAAAAAAACACCAGAAACCATGGATGAGTGGCTACATGCATATGATATGTGTTTGAAGTACTTGGATAGACTTGCTCCAGATGATATTGTCACTTTTATTGATGAAATTACATTTTCTTCAAAAGCTGTCACAAAGGTAAGCAGATATATTTGAAGAATTTTGAGCCTGAAGTGAAGCACAGTTGAATCAAGGAGAAAGTCTCAGCAAGTTTTTACTTTTTTTTTCATTGTACTGTTTTGAAGAGAAATTCATAAACCTACCTTTCCACTTTCTAGCACTTCTTTCTTTGACTGCCAGTTTAAAGAAAGACACACTCAGAGGATTTAGCTTTATGGATAAGAGAGTGTCTAATGGAATCCCAAAGTCACTGTATTCTGGCTAAGCAGAGAAAACACTATTCTTGTGTATTTATTTATTTTACTTGTGCTCATCCCAAAATTCATTGTGCTGCAGGCTTGTGTTTAGGACCAGGCTTTTGCATTCTGAATAGGAATGAACACTGAGAAGTGCTGTGTGCCAATGCATATGGTTTCTAGGCACTGTCAAAACACAAATGATAAACCCTGTCATAATCTCCATCTGGCTGAAAGCTTGTTATTGAAAGAATGTGCTTTCATGCCCATAACATACATGACCAGATTTGCAACTTCTTTTTTGCCAGTGAAACTTGCTTATACGGATATTTCTAACATAAATTTTTACTCATGCTTTTTTATTTATCTTTACAGCAAAGCACAAGAAAGAGATGAGATTTCTTAGGTATTTTCATATTAAAAGATCTTGAGATAACTTCATTAACTTAACCTAAATTAAAAGATAATACAGAAGAGATGTTTTGTGAAGTTTTTGGTGTCTCTATCTTCTCTATTCTGGATGATGCTTATTTTTCAGAAGTGTTGCATAGAATAAAATGGCTAGGGTTGGAAGGGACCTTAAAGATCATCTAATTCCAGTCCCCCTGCAGGGACAATTTTTATTCATCACCTTAAGTGAAGTGTCATTTGTTTCATCTCTGAATATTCTTTTGGTGTTCCCATGATACTATAAATATACTGGAACCCACCTCACCTGTATACATATACACCAATATTTGTTGAAAAAGAAATTTTGAAGAGGATATTCCTGGGAAAGTGAAAAGCTTTGTCCAAGCTTTGAACCAAATTTATGCTTTGATCTGTCATGCTAATAAAGACTGACAGATCTGACCCTGCACTCAAGTAGCCAGGGGATGACTGTTTCCTACTGAGAAAGAAATACTGTCTTCACAAATCATAGCTGCCTAGTGACTACTTGAAATTTTTACTGTTAATATGTTTGGGGCATTTCAAGACTATTTCTTATTTATTCCAGATGAATGATGCAGAGAGAGGATTGATAGCTTCCACTGTTTATCTGTTTTGAAACTTAATTACTTCAAATTCTTTGTTTCTGTTCAGGATTGCAATAGTTTCTCTACTCTCTTAAGATGACTAGGAGTAGCAGGAAGGAAATATTGATAGAAGAGTTACTGTCATTGGTGACCAAGCAGAACTTTGTAGTAGAAATCCGATAGCTTTTTGGCCATGAAAAATTCTGAAGTGTTTGAAACATTTGGTCAAATCAGTTGACTTAGTGTGTCCCTTGTACTTGTTTGGGAATGAAACATCTGTTTAGCCAGCTTGCAACTAGTTTTGTTTTAGGATCCCATCCAATTCTCAAGTGTACAATGAACAATTAGAACCTTGTAGAACCTGAAAACATTTCTCACAGATCTCTGTCCTCTAACTTTGATCTGAAAACTGTCTCATGCATAAAAGCTGCCTTTAACTTGTACCTTTTACGTAAAATTTTACTGTTTTGAGGCTGCACTGATAATGGAATCACTATTTTAATCTCTAATTCAGCACTTCCAAAGTGAATTCTATGTTCAAGTACACAACAGATTCACATTTCTGTATTTCATGAAGGCACTGGAATTTAATATACATAAAGGAGTGCAAAAAACCATGATCATTACCACAAAGTAATCTCTAGCTTATCACTGAGACAGGTGAGTTTTCTCACATACAGAAAATCTGTGGTTCTCTTTCAAGTGGACCTTGAGGGGAAGCCTGAAGTGAGATAGTACAAGTAGGTGTCTTGTGAATACTGAGAGTTGGATTGGCTCCTTCCTTATTTGCAAAAAGAAAATGACATCCCACCCCATTCCAACCTCCTAAAAATTTCAGAAGGGGAAGGGGAGAGGAGAGAGAGAGGATAGTCCAGAGAGGTAGTGAAATGCACTCCATCATTATCCTTGTGGAACAGCACCTCCATCGAAAAGCCCACCTTGATCAGAAATAATCAAGAAAATTCTTGAGTGATGAGGGGTAATGGGAGGTAGGCTGAGTAGCAATGTAGAAGACTACATGAACTCAAGTTCTAGGGTACCACTGCTTTTGTCACTACATGGGAACTTAGACATCAGAATATTCCCCACTGTTTCAGAATATCCAACAGCAGTGAGGAGAGGCAGGTGATGGGGCCAGTAAAGCAATAGGAAACCTCTGCTACTTTTGTGTCCCTTGATATGACAAAAGAACTTGTGAGCAGAATGTGTAAGTGTACAAAAGCGAATGATGACCCAGGCATTCTGCACTGACTTCTGTATCTTCTCATTCTTACTGAGAAAGCCAAGAAAGTTCTTTGACATAGAATCATAGAATAGAATAGTTTGGGTTGGAAGGAGCCTTAAAGATTATCTAGTTGTAGGCAGGGACACCTCCTGCTCAAAGCCCCATCCAGCCTGGCCTTTAGCACTTGCCAGGAGGGGGCACCCAGAACTTTTCCTGGGCAACCTGTTCCAGTGTCTCACCACCCTCACATTAAAGAGTTTCTTCATAAGACAGGTGCTGCCTGATCCCCTTCCACAAGCTCTTCTTTTTACTTAAATTTTTACATAAATTTTTAAAAACTCATGTTTTACAATGAAACACTTCATTTGTGTGTAATGTCATGAGAATTACAGCATGGAGCAGAAGGAAGGGCAGCTGGAGATCTGTTTTATTACAAATTCTTACTTCTGGTCACGTAGAGAAATAGTTCACATTCACATTGTGTGAGCATGCAGTAGCTCCTAATTGCATTGTTGCTCCTTTTGTGCTACTAGTAATTGGACACCTGAGAGGAAAGAGGTAGTATTGATAATTGAAGGATAATTAAATTTCTGATGAGTTGGGCTGGCAGTGGCTGATCAGAAAGGTGGATGAATGAGCAATGCTTGACTGGGCAAAGTAGTCAGGAGTTTATCTAAATTGGAAGATGAATGGGGAGTTTGCACTTGAGAAAGGCAACTGATATCTTTATGCTGACATCTGATTTAGGGTGTGACAAGGTGCCCTTTACTCTGAAAACTTGGAGATTCTTTTCTTGCAACCATTAGAAATTAATTACCACCCTGAAGATGAGATTCAGAGGAGGTTTCAGAGGGTTCAGAGAAGTGGTGGCATTAGGGTGTGGGAATCTTGTGGGCAGGGATGCATCATGCAAGGAGGGCAGCTGCTGCCAGCATCTCAAAGTTGTGTGATAATCACTGATCAACATCAATAAAGGAGAGTTCAACAAAAGAAAGTAATGGGGTGGTGATCCTTTCTAAATAAATAAGAAAGAAGGTTGTTTCTTATTATTTAGCTTTATGCTGTGTTGTAGAGCAGTGGACCTACCTGACCTCTAGGCACTGCTGTAATACAAATAGCAATGTACAGGTGATGAATCATTAAATATCAAATAATTTTTTTTCAGCTGCCAGTTGAAGCCAGGATGGAAGTGACTAAGAAAGCTATTAAGGCAGTCAAACATCTTTCTGAGAAATCAAGAAAAAAAAATTCTGAGAATGTCCTGGAAGATGCTGAAAATCCATCTTTTGCTTATGAAGAAACTCTTAATCACTTGCAGCAATCTCTTGCTCATCTGGAAACACTCACTCATAGTTTTATCACTTTCTTGAAAAGAAGTGAACAGGTAATGACTACTGATCAGGTGCTTGTTTTGAGGGTTGCCATGACTAGCCTAATGGACTCCAGTCTTCTGTCATATTTTTTAAATGTTTTGTGGCTTTCATTTTGTTAACCTGGTGTTAAAAAATTCTGTAGAAATAAAAATTCTGATTAATACCTTCTCGTAAATCAAGAGTAAACTGACTAATGTTCAAAAATCATCTGTTTACAGGATACTCTACAGAAGTATGGCTATTTATATGACTTGTCAAGGTCAGAGAGAGAAAAAATCCATGACCAAGCAGTATCTATGTGTATAGATGGTCAGCCCCTTGAAATGATACAACAGTTGTTACAAGTGGCTGTTGGAGATCTAGGTCTTTCTACCAAGGATATTGTCGATTGTGCTATTAAAAAAATTGTATGTACATTAAGGTAAGTACACTTCCAGAATTAAGTCCAAAAACCTTTCTTCTCTTTTGTGTTGTGGTTTTGTATGTTTGTTTGGTTGAGTTTTTGTTGGTTTCATTAATTGTGATTATAAGGGGATTGTTTTGCTCAACTCTTCCAGTGGTGTCATTGTTACTGTCTCTTGCTGCTGTTAGTGCCATTATGCTATGAGCAACCCACACACTGTACTAGAAGCAAGGTTTGGTCTTCATCTTTTTCTGGGACTTGTAGCCCAGACCTCAGCAACTGTCTTTTCCATGACATGCCACAAACCAAATAACCAGCCTGTTCATGCTGCCCCAGCAAACAGTTAATTTCTTATTTTAAAATTACAGAGAAAGTGCTAGGACAACAGAAAACACAAATTTAGTAGCGTCCACACAGTTTACACTTCCACATCACATTCCTGAATAATTCTGTTGAGATCTGGGAAAGACCTGGGTAGTAAAGGAAGGTGAAATAGTGTTGATGCTGATCATCTTAGTGCTGTTTGTTTAAAGTCTTCATTATCTTCAATACTGTACTTTTCTAGTTGAATATATTCTTTGTAGTCTTGCTTCCAAGTTACAGTTCTAACATTTATGAGAAGCATTCTGAACTACTGTAGTCATTTTTTCATTTCTTCATTGTTAGTCATGTCTTGGTCAAAAGAGAAAAGTCCTGCATTCAAGTCCTGCTTGTTTGGTTAGCTGCAGGCTCTGTACTTCATGTCTTATTGCTCAGAAGTTTGAGACTTAAACTGTTTTAGTTTGTCTGGCATTTGGGAGAATGTAGCCATCTCTGGCAGTACAGAAATGTTAAATATACCTGCTTATGGATATCTGAGTATGTGGAAAAAGACAAGGGAAAGATAAACATGCTGTTTGAAAAGCCTTTTAGTGAAATAAAGGACTTTTCCTTGATTTTGTTTAATGCTCAGTTCAAGCTGAGCTTGACACTCATAACACCCTCTCAAGATCTGGTAAAATGTGAGGGTGACAAGGCATTGGAACAGGCTACCCTGGGAGGTTGTGGAGTTCTCTTCTCTGGAGATACTAAAAACCTGCCTGGATACAGTCCTGTGTGATGCACTGTAGGTGATCCTGCTTTAATGGGAGATCTGGAGTAGATGATCTCTAAAGGTCCCTTCCAACTCTGAAAATTCTGTGATTTGACTGCTATTCTAGTTGTAGTGATTATAAAATTCTTCTTGCATATAATGTGAGACTTAAATGCATTCTGACCCATGCCTTAATGCGATGAAATCCATGTGCCTGTCTTGTTATTCTCTGTCAGAACTTAACCAAAGAGCACACTCAGTCTCTATTGCTTTTGGGCTAGAGCTGACATGTGAAATTCTCAAGACAGCAAGCAGAGAATAACATTCTAGGATTTTACATTTACATCCCTGTCAGAATGTGTGTTCCCACGATGGAAGAGAGCCTGAGGTTTGTTTTTTTCCTATCATTGACAGAATAGCAATGAGCTCTTAATCCTTTTCTCTGTGATGCTCTTTCTCCTTCAGAGCGGCATGAAATTATTCACTTTGGCCTTTTTTTTCTGCAGTCAGGTAAAATTAATTCATCAGGGATCTTTTTCATTTGAGGAAGCTCTCTTGGATTTAATGTTGCTGAGTGCTACCTGTTGCCTCTTCCCAGCTGGGTCTTTGATGGACTGAATGTTGAAAATGAAGTATCGCTGTATATGTAAAGTAGTGGTTTCAGTAGAAATATTTTTCTTCTCTTTTTTTCTTTGCATGAGGGGGTGTTGCTGGGCAACATGTTTTTACATCATCCACAATTAATGAACAGATATTTCTCATTTAACTATTAACTCTCTTCTGAAGTGCTTATGTTCCAAAGAGATACATGCAGCAAGTATAATAGATTACTTTACTGTTAGATGGCTGTTAGGCACTGTTTAACTCTTCTAAGAGTGGTTTAGATAGATGCAACTTTGAGAATTTATCTTGTTCTTCTGCATACACAAAAATTATGTGGGCAGGATTTCTGAATGCCCATAGCAGAAACAAAGGAAGATGTCTAGCACAGAAAATAATCTATGGCTCTGCCTTTTCTTCAGTGTGTATGTGTATGTTACAGCTGATTGAAGTGCCACAGATGAAAAGCAGTCTGTCAAATTGTCTGCAGTCCTCTTTGGCAAAGAATTGATTTCTCTTGTCAGTCAGTTCAAGAATGTTCATAGCATCCTCAGAGATGGTTGAGCTTTTACGTAGCAACATAAGTAATATTGTCTGTCTTGCCTGGGTTTTTCCATTTGATGAAGAAAAATTTGGCTTTACATAATCACTGTCTTGCTGTCTTGCTAACTAGAATAAAAGTGTAATGCATCTGGATATATAGCTCAGGAACTCCAGTTATTTCAACTGCAATGAGTCTCATAAATATGTACAGTATGAGAGACTTATCTAAGTTCTCTTTCTGGTCTGCTTCTTGCCAGTATTTTTCTGTGAACTGAATTATTTGGTTTTTATATGCATTGCAAGGCTGGAATGCCTGCAAGTTGATTTCAAGTTCTGGGGCAGACACCATGACCAATAATTCCTATTCAGCACTTTACTGTAAAGATCCAGTTGCCTGTCTCTCTGGTAGAGAAAACTAGTTGCAAAGATGGGTTGCCTTCAGATAAAATCAGAAATTAATTTGTTTTATATGTGATGTGACTTAATGTGATCAGTAGAAATTTTATTTTTAATTCTTTGTGGGGAAGATAATTTCATATCTGTGTGTATCTTGAATGGATAACCTTGGAAAATTTTGTCTACTACGGTGGTAAAGTGAACGAACATCTATCATAAAACAAAAAATAAAATACTTGGAATAATATCCTCCCTATTGTGAAGGTCATTTAGTGGATAGTGTGGAGTAGCATCACACTAATTACAGTGAGCAATTAAAAGAAAAGTTTTTGCTGGGCATCTTTTAAGCATGCTGGTATTGATGTTGTTGCTAAGAATAAAATTGGATGCATCTCTGTCATACCTTCAGATGTTACTTTGAAGTTAGACTATAACATAAATTAAAATATTTAAGTGAGCTCCTATTCAGTAAATGTAACATTGCAACACATTTGATGCGTTACAAAGTGTAGGGTTTTTCATGCAATAGTTTTGAAAACCCGTGTTGGAAACCCCCTTCTTTGACAATTAACCTTCAAAGTAGCAGTTTTAAGGTTATAACACTGAACTTGGATTTTCTACATCTGTGGTAACATGGAATGTAATTGTAAGTTATTGTGACCATAAGTGAAACACACCTTTATGGATGTGTAAATTTATGGTAGTGTCTGTGATTGACATGAAAATTAAGCCATCAGTCCATCACTATTTTGAAGATACACATCCTGTCTTTCAGTTTTAAATTTACACCTTCACACACTTCCAAATGTCTTTTCCTTACTAGTGTGCTTGCTGAGTATTGCAGAGGATCCTATTAGAAAGTACTGCCCTTATGAAAGATTAAGTTACTTTTTGGCTTCATTTTTCAACACAATCTCTCTCACACCTTCTCAGGAGCAGACTTCTTGTTAAATATAACATACAATTATTTGCATAATATTAGATACCAATATTGTAGTTTCAAGAGCAGTATTTTCCAGCTCTGTTAAGTATTTTATCTCCCTTGACTCTAGCATACAAAATTCAAAGTAGAAACTTGTACATTGGTACGTGTAAAATCTTCCCAGCAGAGCATATCTGCATACTTTTTATGACAAGTATTCAGTATTTCATTGTTTACCTATTAAACAGTTACTATAAAATAAAAATCAAATGTCTTTTCAGTATAAATCATTCTGGAAAAAAAACCCAGAAATAATTTGATAATGATGCTAGTCTGGTTAGAGTTACCCAAGGTTTACTTTAAACCATTACTTAAGATCACTCACGATACAGACTTTCCATGGTGTGTGACTGTAGATGGGGAAGACACTGTCTGTGGAAGAAGTTATGGCCTCCAGTTGCAACTCCTAAACTTCTTAAATTAGGTATCCAGATCGATGTAATATTTCATCAAGTTTTGTATTCAGCAAGCAGTGAGCAGGAAAGGCTTGCTGAAATTTTGAGTCCTTGCTTAATGGCCCAGTGTTTCTTTTACTGTCTCATCTCACTTGAGCAGATGTGATAGAGTAATTTTGTAACTGGGTTACCACAATTCATTGTATTTCTCAGGGAAACAATGATTTGGCATTATGATTTTTTTTTCCCAAGCTTTCAATGATAACACAAACAATATATTATTTTCTTATTTCCTTCATGTTTAAAGGATGCACAAAGAGGGAAATAAGGCTGGAGAAATAAGAAGATACTAATTATTTTCAATGAATACCATGATTAGGTTAAAGCTTTAGATGAATTTAATTTATTCTCCGTTCAAGCATTCTTTGTACTTTATTGTGCTTGAGGAACTTGATTAAATATGCATCACTTTTCTGAAGCTGAACTGAAATAAAATAAGCCTTTATCGGTATAATTAACCCAGGCTCATACCTAGGAGTTTTGAGGTGAACATCGAATCCTATTCTGTTGTTCAAAACATGCATAAAATAGCATATAATCTGTGTGGAAGACTAATCCTTCATTAATTATATTTGTTTCTGTAAGTAGCTGATTATTTTTAATCACTAATTATTAAAAGAAAAAGGCTACAACCTGTGGAAACCTGACATGATTTGTCTCATGAGCTGTAGTCTCTTTTTAGTTTCTTTAACTGCTAGGCAGTAAGGGCTATATTAAGCTTAAAATTGCTAACTTTCAATCTTTCTAGATTTATTTTTAAAAATACTTTGTAATTGTAGATAACTGTAATTTTCTGCTAAGATTCACCTTTCTTCTTTCTTTCTTCCTGCTTATCAGAGTATTACCTGTCTGTGTATGACAAACTCAAAGCTTTCTGTAAATGCTCGTACATCTGCTTTACTTGACAACTGTCTTCACACGTGTGTTGTCTGAAACAGTGGTTTTCAGAAAAGCCCATTAAATTTGGGGTGTATGTTTCTTTTGACCTGAGTTTTTTTAGGTGCTCAGAGCCTGGTTATGATAGGAACTAAAGACTTAAATTTCTAATTAGAGAGGTGAAGTGTGTTTGAAGAGCAAGTTCTAGGACTTTTCATGACCTATTCAGAACCCTCATCTCCTCAACTGAAGTTACCCAAAGTCTATTGTTTGCTGGTCATACTTCTTTCATGTGAAATTTGCTTATGTCCACTAAAAATCATCTAGGGTACGGAGAGCTAAGATTTCAATATATGTAGTTCATGTCCTATTATTTTCTATTTCAGTCATCATTCTGTTCTTGGTCTAAAAGTTTTATAAGTGTTCTAGTTTTCTTTGGATATGCCATATTAATGCTCTTTGTTGGTGTCTTTTTAAATGCAGACTTAATTGAAAAAGTACAAAAAGCATAGTAATACAGGAAAATTTAAGTCTGGCCTGTAAACAGAACATAAATGAAGTGGGGCTTATATCTGCCTTCACTCTGGAAAGATATCTTAAATTTTCTTAGCTTTTTTTTTTAATTAATAAATTTAAAACCATAATATATGTATATGCTTGCATAAATTGATTACTCTAACACTGCTGCTCTTTCTGCTGTTTCCACACTTCTTTTTTCTGTGAATAATATACTGGTTTTTTTCCCCACGAGATGGAAAACATTGATTTGTTTCATGGTGAAAATAGATTTTATCTTTTGGACAGTCACTATCTCAGTTTGTGACATTAAATTCCTGGATATTTTTTTTACTACAAAGTATTATTTGATTGTTTCCTAATAAGCTGAAAATATTAAGGAAAATACCTAGATTTAAATTTCACTCTTCTAAAATTTACTTAGCTGCCGTATGTTAGTATTGGTATTAACAATAGCATTTCTGTCATATCCATATGTATTTTTTGAGAAAAAAGGGGTGTTATAAGCATTCTACTACTTCGACCTTGTTTGCAATATAAAATGCCTTAATAATAGTTTACAAATTCTGTGTATGCTGAGCTGTTAAACTCTTCTGTGTGCTGTTCATTTCTTTTATTTTTTTAATGCATTTAAAATGCATAAGATAAGCCAAGATTACAGCATGCAACAAATTATTTTACGTGTGTTCTGAATGGAGTCACCATGGTGTTTTTAAATGTAGTGCTGTTCATTAAAGTGCTGGGCACTTAATAAAATGGAAATAAAAAAAGATGATAGTTATGAATACAGGAAGACATTAAAGATTGTAAAAATTTTACATCACCAATACAGTGTATTTTGGCTGTATATAGAACACTCAGGGTATTCTGGATGTGTTCATTTTTATTAAGAGCTCACCTAGGAACAGGCTGACATTTTTAGTAGCAGAAGGTGTTTGTAGAAACACAATAGAGAACATGTGCAAAACTGCTTGTGTTTTGTTTGGTTTTTTTTATAGTTTATCCAGGCATCATTGCCTTTACAGTGGTTTTCATGAAGAGACCCTATTGTTTATTGGAGTACCAGTGGAAAATCGCTGCCTCTTTCAGCACCAAGTCACATCTTAAATGTGTTTTGCTGAAAATCTTAACAGAAAATGTTAACATTCATTGCAATAAGAATGAAGCTGCTTTTTTCCTACCAGTGTGATTTTTATTTATTTTTTAATAGCAATATGTACTACCTTTTGATCTATGGAAGAGCATTATTGTGTAAACAGAATGTCTGATGGGCACATTCACATTTTTCTATTCCTACATATGCATAGCAAATCTTCTTTGATTGGGGGCTTAATCCCACCCCTTCATGCTGTTCTTGACCATGTGTTCCCTCCTTTTTAATGTTGTTGGTTCTGGTAAACAACAACCTTTGATTCAAATGAAAATTAATCTCAGAGGGGGTGGGAAAAGAAATCTGCTGAATCAGTAGGTAGGATTCTTTTGATTCAGATTACAGTCAAGTTTGTTTAACCCAGAAGAGATACTGCAAGATGACGCTGGGAAAGAAAAGATGGAGTCATTTATGTGTAACATCCATTTAATTGATCTCTTCATGGCAATGAGATTACATGTGGGCTTCTTGCTGACTAATCTGTGTTGGAATTGCTAGAATTTTACCTATTCTTTTTCTGCTGTGTTTCACTTTAGTACTGTAACATTTCTCATTCTCACTTTTTTCTTGTTGCTCCTTGCCTTACTTTGACATTAAAATAAAGCTACTAGCTAAGCAGGGAAAGTGAAGGATTGCCATATTATTGCACTATTAATGTAATCCTAGAGGTAGATAGAATTAAGAATTAGATACGACATTAAGGACCACGTTTATTGTAATTTTTCATCTTCCCTTAACAGTGGCAGTGGTGGCTCATCTGCATCAGTGAAAGATCCACTTGTAGTCCTTGAAGGCATCGTTTCTGCAGTGCAGGCCAGTGTTGAGAAAGGGTAAGAACTTACTGTATGGTATATTTGGTTAAGACTTTGAAAGATATTTCTCAAGGAAGCATTAAAAGTACAATACTGAATATGGATGGGTTTTCTTCACAGATATATAAAATGTGTTTGCACTTGATTTTCTAATACTTTCTTCTAGACCAGGCTATCATTTATCTGGTTCAAAATCTGAGTCTTGACATAAGCCATTAAAATGATCCTTTGGAAGAAAGCAAGTCACTGAACTGAAAATTTAGGAAACAATGTATTATAGTGACTTGAGAAAATGTTTTTTCTGTGGTGACTACTGCAGACTGTATATTTCCCAGGAGTAAGTCACTGCTTTTGTTTCCATTTAGTAAATAAATTAAAAATAAGTACAGACTTTCAACTATCTGAATTCAGATATCTAAATTTTGTCACTGCTTATAGGGTGTATTTCAGAAACAATTTCACAAATGCAGTATAATGCCTCACCCTATTTTTTCTTTTCTGGCAATGTCCTTATTTTAG
Organism: Heliangelus exortis; assembly: GCF_036169615.1. Lineage (NCBI taxonomy): Eukaryota > Metazoa > Chordata > Aves > Apodiformes > Trochilidae > Heliangelus > Heliangelus exortis. Next base: position 101,985,621 of record NC_092424.1, on the reverse strand, counting down.
GTTGCATTATGGTCTGTATTTCTCAGTGACATTTTCCATTGCGTTTCTTCTAAAGACAAGTCAAACCAAAACCAAACCAAAGCAGCTTTATTTCCGGATTTACAAACTAAGAACTCATGTATGAAAATATTAATAAAACTTTATACTCCCTGGTGGACAATAATAGAGGCTTCTCCACTGACATTTGATTAGTTAATGCTGGATACCAGAATACGCTGAATTAATGTCATAATCTACAGTAAATCTCTTTTACAATATTATAAGGTAGAATGGGAAAGTTGTACTGTTATATTCTGAGATGCATATAACTGGTACTGTTATATTCTGAGATGCACTTTATGCAGTCTTTTATTTATATACTTCTTTGACACTTAAATGCTGAAACAATAAGCTGGAGTGAAAGTTATTGTGACTACAGGAGATTGTTTACATTGATTTAAATGCTTGATCTCATTCAGCTCCTTAGATTGCAGTTGCTCAATTTACGAAATATAAATATTTCCCTCTGGAAAACATATATTTATAACATCAAGTGTGAGCTGTACAAATCTTGAAATATTCCAGCAGGTACTCTAAATTCCAGAATTTTAAAATTACAGTTTGAATTCCACCTGTTTGATAGACATGTCTAATTTAGCTGAAATTCTAAACTAACAGCGTCATTCATACAATATAAATCCTAACTAAAATTGTATTTTTTTTAATATGAAGAACTGAGCTGTCAATATTTATTACTTCAGAGATGCAAGACAGGTTAACTTAGTATTTTTTAACCCATATGTCTTGTTAGGATAAATAAGAAAACATTAGTTATAAATCAAACTCCACCTGGAACCTGTTTTGCTTTTTGTTGTTTATTTGCTTGCTTTTTCATTTCTGGGGGGAGGAATGAGGTGGGTTTTTGGGGTTGTGGTTACAATACCTTAGGTATTGTAACATTTCAGATTTTTTCTTTAAAGGGATTATGGGTATTCTGTAACATTATCATACTAGAGCATACAATAATCAAGCTTGCTAAAGATGGTACAGAAAAAAAAGTTATTAGAGCTGCAGTCAGGAGAAAGTAAGCTGTGCATGTGGAGTGTAAGGAAAGAAAGGAAATATAGGACAGTATATATAAACATCAGGTATAAAAATGTTATACTTGAAATCCAATCAGTCGTGCTGTTTTTCCATAAAGTCAGTTAAAATGGAAGTACAGGCTTCAGTCATGACCAGCATCATAAAAAGGCTTTGGATTTTCAGGTGCTGAAATCCAGCTCCATTAAAATACAACTGGCAAAGTTTTATGTGGGGCAATACATAACTGTATGTAAGAGTACTTACACCACTTTAGCTTTAGGTGCCTCATATCCAACAGGTAATTTCTCTGCAGTCTCACAAAGGTGAGCTCTTCCATTTCCAATGTTACATGTTTGTTATGTGTCGACTGTACTTCTTAACAGCTTTGAAACTACACCTAGTACTTGAATTAGGATTACCAAAAACCTTTTAACACAGTATTGTTCAATTTCAGGGAGAATGTAGTTTCTTCAGATGACCTTCTGGAGTGGTTGAGACCTTTCTGTGGTGATGACTCCTTAGCAGTGAAGCCTCGCATCAGAGTATTGCAAATTCTGGAGCAAGCCTTCCATCTCAGTGAAGAGGATAGCAAGTTACTTGTGTACTTCAGGACACAAGCTGTTCTCAGAGCTTGCTGGCCTGAGACAAAGGTATTAATATTAATTACTGTAAATGATAGCATAAGATTTATTTCATGCATGGATCATGTAATGGTATGCTATTTTGCAGTATCTCGTTGCAATAATCCTACCTTCCTTTTGGATCAGGTTTCTAATTCCTTGTGATTACGAAAAACGAAGTCATGTAAAATGAACAGACTCCTCCTCAGCTTTTGTTTGGGATCATGAATACATGACACAAATTTTGATTAAACACTAATGACTTCCTCCTTGTCAAGCATTGACTTTGAAGGTTTTATATATTTTTCTTCTCAAATGGGAAGACTGAATTGATAGGGAATGCTTTTGATTGTAGTTCATGTGCTGTTTTCTCTTGAGGCAGAACCTAACAAGTGAAAGACCATTGCTTAAAAACAGTCATACCTTTAATTGTCCAAGTAAGAATTTTAAATCTTTTTCAGTATAAAGTGTGGGGGGAAAAAGGTAAAATCATCACTGAAAGAAGTTACTCTTAACTATATTTGTTTCCAACTAATATTTTTACTGCTTTATTTCATGACTCATTTTGGTGAAGTGCTTAATCCTAGAATCATTAAGGCTGGAAAAGGCATCTAAGATCAAGTCCAACCATCAATGAACCCGTTTTTAGAGGTTCTGTGTTTCTAATTACAATGAAAATATACTAAAGGCTTATCAGGAAGAAATAGTCTTGTCTTTGAATCTTGTGCCATTTTGTAATAAGACAAGTATCACTTGCTGCATGTAGAATTGCTGAGAAACAAAATTACGTTTCATCAGTTTTCTGAATTCCTTCCCCCTGTGCCAAGACCTTACGAAGAAAATGTAATATTTCTAATATTTCCTAAAAAAATAGTGCAAAAACCATTTTATATTCATATGAAACAAAGAATATCTCAGTTTAGACTCACAGTGCTAAGATCATTCAAGGAAATTATCATAATACAAATCTTAAAAGAAAATAAAATTATCTCTTGCTATCTTTAAATCTACGTTTTCTCTTTCATTCAGAATAATAGCAGCAGTTCAGGTGTCTCTCTATGATTGGATACCTAAGTTCAGTCCTTTGTCAATATTTGTGTTGCCTTTGGCCTGCTTTCCTGTGCAAAAGCTTTTCAAGTCTGAAAGATTCAACTAGAGTATGTTTTAAGAAAAACGTTACAGGAAGATAATAGGTTTCAGCCACTCAGCCACAGAAAAAAACCTGTATTCTACAGAAACCCCCTGAGACTTGTTGCCCTTGTTTGAGATATAATATCACTTTTATTTTCTTCTTTAATCTGGTAAGTAAAAATGCATATAACTGTACAACAACTGTACAGATTGCATCCTTTTGCTTTTGTTTTGTGATATTTTAGGTATTAGTTGAAGACATTGCATATGCTGCTGGCTCACATGCATGTCACTGCCCACCAGGACCCCCAAAGCCCTCTCAGCAGAGCATCTCCCAACCTGGCTGTCCCTACCTGTGCTGTCCAGAGTGCAGTGAGGCTGTTAAGCCTTATGTGGTTCTTGTTGGTCCAGTCCTCCAGTCTGTTTAGATGTCTCTGTATAACCTGCTGATAATTTGTTTCCTGGAGTGATAGACTTTTAGAATATTCCTAATTTTGAACCAGAAAACATACCAATTATTAGAGTCTTGTTGGAACATATTTAAAAATTATTCTAATTTTCATCTCGGTTCAAGCTAAATGTGATAGATGAGAACTCTTTGTTTTCAATTTTGTTTTGGTTTGGTTTTCATATTTTTTGCTTGGTAACTAATGTGTCATTTAAGCAGAAGAGACACATTGCTTTGTCTGTTAGGTACTGGTCATTGAAATTCAGAGCTCTTCACAAATGTCCAAGAAAACAAATGAGTGATCCACTACTTTGACTATTGTTTCTTCTTTTTCTCTTCTAGTCAGCTAATGCCAAATGATAGTCTACAGGTTGATATTGGGAAAAGCAAGTGATGACCTTATTTGATGATAAAGCTTGCTTATTTTGTGTATTAGCAAGCAGGAGAAATAGCATAATAAAATAATGTATTGAAAATGGTACATTTCACAATCCTTCATGGTACATTAGTGGAACAAGAACACTGAGGAATTCATAAGTTACATGGCTGCTAAAAAGCAAAGATAGAAAACTATGAGCTTGTGGAAAAGAATTAATTAATCAAGTTTCTCATGCAAGTTAATGCTTCAGGTGCAAAGACCTTCAAAAGCAAGCCTGTTCTACAGAAGGGGAATGTTGAAACACAATTTAAAAGTTTTGTCGGGTTGCTGGGTAGTCTTGGGTGAAGCAAGGTCAAAAAGTAGACCTGAGGAATTAAGTCTTTCAAACATACTTGGACTGCTCTGTTGGTCTGCCTGGCTTGTCTGAGGGTATTAATTTCTCTAGCATCACTACACCCTTATTATTGTGGTCATCTTTTCTCATTTTTAATTTTTTTTTTCTAAAGGGGTGTGTGTGAATTAAATTATATTTTTAGATTGTAGAAGAGTGTGTTTTGTTGCTTTGTTGTTGTTTTTTTAAATAAACCTTAAATTGCAAATATTTTTTAAAATGTACTTAAAATCTTACTTCCAGATTGGTTTACCCTTACTTAACATTTCTTGTATACTTCAGGGGATCGCTCTTCTTCTTTAGCATTTCTTATTACAGGAAGGAATGGCAGATATTGTAAAGGATGAATGTGGATTTCTATTGAGTAAAGATAAGTCTAATGATATTGCAGTGTTCAATTTCCAGAAAATGTGTGAAAGCCACCCTCAGTGTGTATACTAATCCTCTTAATCAGACTTTGCATACATCAAGGAGGGACTTAAATATTTAATTATGCTCTAGGTGCTGTAAGTAGTGGTCGCACAAATCAATGTGCTGCTGGGAAACAGGCCAGCCCTTACAAAATTAAAAATGTACTTTATGCAAGCAGCTACCTATCAAACAGTCAGAAACGCAGCCATTTCCATTTCTCTAATGATTAGTTAACAAAATTAAAAATTCAGGGGTCCTCATTTTTCAAAGGCTTGAGAGTCTTTAATTCACATTCCAGTAGCATCACACACTACTGGAGGGGGGAGGCATGGCGTTGTTTTAATCCCCTTGATGAATTTTATCTGAGCTTTTCAGGTTCTGTAATTTTCTAGTTAACTGGTGCATGAAAAATATGGGTCAAAATACTGGCTTTTTTATATATAAAAAAATGTTGGAAGGAGGCAGAAAAATGTGATTTAGAATGTTCATTTCAAATTTTAACTTTATCCATGTAAGATGGGAAAACAATTTGTTCTCATACAATGTATAAAATTTTATATGTAGTGACTCACAGCACTGTCTAACATATGTAAGCTATCAACTAACAGGTTATATACATGTTCATAGTTGTTCAGTTCAGTGACCAGTTACAAGGCATAAGAGTCAAGGTTTTTGACCCCAAGACATTGCAGTTTCAATAGTTCATAACATTGTTTCTGTAGGTAAACCAAGAGTTAGTTTAAGGTAAGAAGTTAATAATTGTAAAGCTTGTATAAGGCTCACTGGATTGTTTTACTCATGCATATGCAAAATGTAATTACTATTTGCATGCTACTTAAATGCAAATAGCTTTGTCATTTAGAGAAGGTAATCTTATTTAGCCTTTCCCCTCATATTGTTATATTATGTTTTTTTCATGATCTTGGGGTATACAGAGATGCTGTGAGCTACAAATTTTTTAAAATTGGAAGGGATACCTAATATGACGTTAAAATTGTAACTGTAGGCACCTTTCTTATTTTATCTGGTTTTTTTTCCCTGAAGTTTAGCTTTGCAGAATTCATTAGAATCATTAAATAGTTTGAGTTAGAAGGGACCTTAAAGAACATCTACTTCCAAACATGGGCAGGGACACCTACTCAAAGACCCATTCAACCTGGCCTTGGACACTGCCAGGGAGGGAGCAGCCACAACCTCCCTGGGCAGCTTGCTTCACTGTCTCACCACCATCACAGTAAAGAATTTCTTCTTATTATCTAATCTAAATCTACCTTCTTTCAGCTTGAAACCATTCCCCCTCATGCTATCACTAGATGTTCTTATAAAAAGTCCCTCTCGACTCTTCTTGCAGTCCCCCTTTAGGGTACTGGAAGGCCTCTATGAAATCTCCTCGTAGTCTTCTCTTCTCTAGGCTGGACAACTCCAACTTTTTCCAGGCTGTCTTCATAGGAGAGGTGCTTCAATCCTCTGATCATCCTCATTGCCCTCCTCTGGACTTCCTTCAGCAGCTCTATCTTCTTCTTACACTGGGGCCCCCAGAACAGGACACAGAACTGCTTTCAGGGTTAGAAATGCACATAGCTGGCTCATGCTGAGCTTCTCATCAGCTAACACCCCCAAGTCATTTTCCTCAGGGCTGTTTTCAATCCATTCTCCTCCCAGTCTCTATTCTTGCTTAGGATTGCCCTGACCCAAATGCAGGACCTTATGCTCGGCCTTACACTTCATGGGGTTTGCATGGGCCCATCTCTCAAGACCATTAAGCTTGGTCTAGATAGCATCTCCTCCCTCTGGTGTGTTGGTCACACCCCACAGCTTGGTGTCATCAGCAAATTTCCTGAGGGTTCACTCAATCCCTCTGTCCATGTTGCTGACTTATTGCCAGATTAATTTGTGTTTGTGTTGTGTACCTCATGCACATTTCTCCTTCTTTCATATAGGCTATTTGTTCAAGTTTTATGTTTCTCAGCAACATTAGTAAAGTCTATATTAAGATAATGACTTTCTGAGGAATGGGGTATGGCTGTCAAGTTTCCATTGTTCTTTTGTTCCTCTTCTCCTAGTACATTAAAAATGTATCTCTGTTTACAGCATTTTTTCTTCATATGTCTTTATACAGAAAGGTCACAGTGGGAATAAGTCAATGTCCAGTGATTTTAAACTTTTCCCCATTGCCTCTACTTGGGTCAGACTTAAGGGTCAAAATAAAATATGTAAAGCACAGTGAGAGATAGGAATTGCCAAGTCATTTTGCTGAAGTCATTTTTCAGGTGACAATGACCTGTATTTAGCTTGATCTGGCGTAGTACAAGTGAAGGAGCTGTATCGGTTTAATCTTCAATCTTTTATTTGTGAAAAATGCTTTTATTACAGGAAAGATTTATGGTCCTATCAGCTTTGAGTAAATTTGTTTTGATACTGTTTTTAATTCTATAGACATTGTTTCTCCACTAGTAATGCATAAAAAATAAGTTTAAGAAATTTAATTTAAGTTTTAATTAATATTTTAAAACACTAATTTCCATTCCTTGAAGATGCAATTTATCCGTATGAGAACATGTGAAATGTATTTTCTCTGGGAACATAAATTGTAGCATGTATGATTAATTAAATACTTCAAGATGTAGATGAAATATTTTCCATTAACTACACGAGTAAAATGGATAGGACTAAATGGAGAGAAAAGCAGTATAGCTGGAGTGAACATGACAGTTTGGAATACAAGCCCTGGATACTTCCGTGTTCTGTGTCTAGCAGCAGTTGCATCAGAGAAGGAGAAGAGTTCTGGAGTGGATTCTTGGGGAATAATTCACTTTCTCTAACAGGTCTTCTCTAATGAAGGTATAAGTGGAGAATGTTAAATGTTGCATATGCTGCTTTTATCTCAGTTTCTGAAAAATTAAGAGCTCATTAGTGGTGTATTTAGAGTTCTATTATGTTACAAAGAAATTGCTGGATGAACTTAATTCAGCCTTTGGTGTCTCATGCTAAATACCTGACATAGGTACAACATCATACAGCACTGGGTGCAAAGCATGCTGAAACTTTGTAGAAGGGTTATTATTGTTGTTTATCCTTGTTATGTGATATGGTGTATGGTGTTGTTCTGTGTTTAATAAGATAGTAAAATCCAGAAAATCAAAATCTCTTCTTTGTTTCACTTACTTAATCACTTTTTTCCTATTCTGTTGTTTATTCAGTCTGAGTAAACAATTCCCATCATGTTTCCTCACCCACAGTCTTTTCTATCTAAGTCAGTGTTCTTCCCTCTATCTTAAAGCACCCTGTGATATGCAGTGTATCTCATGAAAGGAAGTAGTTGGAAGCGTAAATGTGATGTTAACCAGAGGTCTTTAAATTTTATTCAGTGAGGCTCAGGTTCCTGTTTTGACTTGATGAGTCTCATATAGCATATTTTGAAAGTGACAGCTTTCCTATTGTTACATTTTATTTGCAATCATATGGTAATTTGCTTACCCTATACTTTTTTTTAAAAAAAAAGTCAAATAGAAGTTTCTTTCTACAGCGTCCTTGATGAACATAAGTAGATTATTTATGTGCAGTATCATCTATTCAATGCCTGCAGTCCTCCAAAAACATCCTTTTAGTTTATATGAGTGAGTTCTTCAGTGATTTCTAATCAGAACTTTTGTTAAAAGCCTTTTGAAAATATGTAAATTGTAAAACTCTTTAGGTATTATTTTGTTACTGTCTTAAATTAGTATTTTGTATTAATAGATGTGATGTTCAGTTGATGCCATGCTTTTTTTTTTTTTTTTTCTTACATTATTCCATCAACCATCTTGCTAGCTGACACTTTATTTAGAGGTCTGTAAACTCTGTCATCTGAAGAGCTCCTCTCAGTTATTCTTAAAATAGTTCTTATTTCAAAATAATTTCTGATTGTTTATGTTGCTTGAGAGTTTTTTTCCCACATGGTCCCTATTATTATATAGAGACTCAGCTATGATGACAGTTACTGTTTCAGTTTTTACAGTTTGAATAGTTTTGTGGTATCCATCCACTTGTTACTTTAAGTACTCCTGGTCTAGGTGCTAAATATGGCTAAACATTGAAGGAGTTTTGTATTAAATAACTGAGTCTTTTATTGAAAATAATATCACTGAAATATTATTTAAAACATTATTTTAAATAGAAGCCAGCATTAACGGCCTGTTGTTCCTTAAAATGCCTTAGTTTACTGTGGGTTTTTTGGTCTAGAAATGTTTTTTTTTTATTTTTGTCAGTGTAAGCTACTGCAGGATGGCATTTTGGAAAAATTAATATTGACAATTTTTCATTTACATGAAAACAGCTTTTTAAAACTACTTTTCCCCACTGTTAGCAAGAATTGCAGACTTTGATTGCCAAGACAGTAGTTATACAGACAGTTGAATACTGGGAGCTCTTGCATGCACTGCTTCTGCCTGATGGCAGCAATGATCAGGAAAGGTAAATTGAGGAGCTGCTTTCCTAAGGCACGGGCAGAAATGACTGAAACTAATTTAACATCTTAAAGTAATATTTGAGGATTAAAATCTTACAGTTTCTAACCTGCATCTTTCAACACTCCTTTCTGTTCTCAGTGTATCCTATCTATGTTATACGTAGATTATGAAATATGAAAAGTGCTCAGTAGCTGTCACATACAAGTAAAATGAATTAAATGTTTTTAAGTCACTTATGGTCCACAGACCGTAAGTCTCTTTCATTACTTTTATCCATGATGTAAATAGGTTGAAGTTTCTATATATTAACTGGCATCTAGTTAATATATAGTTTAAATTACGTGGGTGTGAATTCATTCTTTCAGTTCTAGCTACCTAGATCTGGAAATCTTTTAAGTTGCATAATTTTTTCTTGATTTGCTCTTCTTTCTCTATCTATGTAGAGTCTTAAGAGATTTTCTCTGTGCTGAAATGTATTTGCAGATTAGAATGTGGTCTTCTGCAGAATACAAATGATGGATTTTAATTTCTGCACGAGTTAAACATTTTTATGCATTAGACAACACATTTGTGTTTATTGGATCTATATGCAGATCTTAATGTTAGTGAGCTGCATATCAAACAGATAAGAAATTAAACAATACTTAAAACAGTTCAGAAGAAAAAAGTTCCTAGGTATTTCTACAAGACAGGCAATTCACCATGTAGCTAAGCCCTTGTTTAATTCATCACCAGTAGGCTTCTGGTTGAACTGGTTTAAACTTGAATCCCATAACTTGCTTATCCTATTCACTGGCCTCAGGTTAAGCAAGATTTGACCTATGAGATGGTGCCCGTACCTTTAGCATCTGTGTGCTGCAGGCTTTCATACATGGTCAGGGATCTCAGCCTTCCAGGGTATGTTTCACAAAAGAGGTGATTAGTTCCCTGTTTTTTAACTTCTTCTGTCTGGCCATGTTTGAGGTTTCCTCCTACATTGCCTTCAGTCAGATATTTCAAGCAGTCCAGGCCCAGGCCTGCAGCTCTGTTCTCATGGCTACTCTTGACTTGTTTCACATGTACTCTTGCCAATATATATATACAGACAGGCAGGCTGAATATCATCTATCTTGATTCTTCCAAGCCTTTTACTGCTTTCCCCAGCCTGACTCTGTTACGAGGGATTTCCCTCTCAGTTACAACTTAAAAGTTTGCTGGTAGTGTGTTATGGAGTACAGCACTTGTAGTTTTGTCTTTAAAAAGGGACATCCCTGCTGCTCTGACATGTGAAGGTCGTGAATAGGATGTTTCAGTGTGTGCTTGTGGTTTTGCTATTTAACACATATATAAAATGCAGGGTCAGTAGCTATTCAGTTTCAGGAACAGTTGTACACTTCAGCAGTTTGGGGCTTTTCCAGTGATTTTTTATATTTATATTCATATTTTAATTAACATTTAAATATCTGTTTAACTTACTTTGGAAGTAAATGTCTCTGCCTTGAATAAAGAGGGTTGGTTTCAAACAGTGATGTAGATTCTCTCAACAAACAAGCAATTATAACAAAGGAAAATATTTTTCTGATTTTTACATCTTGATTGGTTGGTTACAAATACTGTTTCAGTCATTTCCCTAGAACATTAGTAGTGAACAAAATCTGTTGATTAAAGCCATGGCTCTGCCATGCTGACAGGGAATAAACCTGTAATTTACAGAACGGATTTCAGAGGGAGGGATGGAGGTCTGCCTGCACTGGTTTTCCTGCTCACCATTCTCATATGTAAACAGGTAGCATTTTCTATTTTATCTCAGGGGAAGGAAATTATTGGATTGACTGGATCTTTCTGTTGGCGTTTCTGTTTCTTAAACAAAACTCTGTCTCGGTTATCAGCAACAGTGGTCACCACCAGCTTCTCAAATCATATAGCTTAACCAATAAAGCATTTATATTTCTATCATATGCCTCTGTCCTTTAGGATTAGGAAAGCATTGCCAATGTCTCAGATACACAATTATTATACAGTAGCATTTCACTGATGCTCTAAATACTGATTTTAAACTAATTTAAAAAATGAGAGAATGTACTGAACTAAAAAACCGATACTGCCACGCCAAAGTTTTTCTTAATCAGGCATGTGTGATGTCCACAGCTTTATTTTACCTCACCATTCTTCAAGTGTATTGTCATATATGTTTTTATAAAATACAAGGTTTCTGAGAGGTTCAGAACAAACTGTCGAGGGGTGATATTTTGACTCCTTTGTGTGTGTGCCAAGGGTGATGTGTAGCTATAAAGCACTAACAAATCCATGGAATATGATTCTGCATTAAAACTTTGTGCATTGAAAGCAGATAAAGCATGTGGAGTGGTTTCAACATGCTGGGCATCTAATAGGATCTAATCTATGAAGGGAAAATCTTCTATAAATCTTTAAATCTAAATCTTTGACAGTTTTTATCATCAGACAGGACAGTTTTATTTGAGGATGGTTTGTAAGTGTATTAAATTTTTTTTTATTTCAGTACTGGATATAAAAAACAGGCCTTCAAAATTTGCTCATGAGGTCTGTAGTCAGATAAAGGTTTTTTGTGCTCAGATTATGTACTGTTGAAGAGATTACAGGTACCTCAGCCAACTGCCAGATTCCTCTTATCATGTGTATTTTAGCAGTAAAATCACCTATACCACATTTTTTATATAAAACCAAATGTTTTACAGAAACTTGGGGGAATCTTTTCTAATGTAACTTCTTACAAACACACCTATATTAGAACTGAGATATTTTTGCCAATTTATTGATAAATAAGGGAGTCCAGCAATAAATATTTTAGAAGAATTTTAAGATTTGAAAGTTACAGCAAATTAACAGCTGTCACTGTGATTGAATTTATGCTGTGTCAGGTTTCTGTTACTGATAATCAGACCATGACTTCTTGAGGAGAAATAGCTGTTATAATGGTGAAAATAAGGTAATTCAATGAGGTGTATTGTGTGACCATGCTCAAGGGCATGCAAAAATATTAAGCTTTCATAGAAAGAAAATCTGAATTTTGTCTTCTAACATGCTGTAGCTGCTACAAGCAGTAGCTGCAGTCTGCACTTGCATTCAGATATGTGGTTTAGATTTTTGGTCAATATTTTTAAAAGGTGGACTGATTTTTGCCTTTATTAAGTAGAGATAATACAGGATGAGTCAGGTTTCCTTTATGGGCCATCCTAACTGCTGCTATCTCATAAGAGGAGGAAAGATATAAGACCAAAGCACTCAGGAGGTGAACATATGGTTTAGAGGGGTTTGCACTAGGTTCAGACAGCTGCCAGCATCTACATCTAATCCAGTTTTAAGCAGCACTCAGTGCCATATATTTTGCTTTGTTAATTTCCTATGTCGTTTTTAAAGAAATATTGGCATATGCAGATGTTTGCATATTCTTGATTTTTAAACGTACTTAGTCCCATGTTGATAACAAAATTGTGTATTTTAACAGTTCAGCATAAGGTTTCATTTTATTTAATTTGTATTTCATTTTATCATCTGTCATGAGTATGATTTCTAAAATTAATTCCACTAATTGACTCTCCCATTGTGGTAAATATTTGTGCAGCCTTGTATTTTAACATGAAGACAGCTTTGTTCCACTGCCAAAGAGAAGGCATGAAGCTAGGGAAAATCAAGACATAATGGGCAAATCTATTGTTAAAACAGGGAGTCTTTGCTTTCCTTTTCCTTGCTTTTGTTGTTTTTTGTTTTCTTTTTTCATATTCCATTGGGAGCATCTCAGTACTCCGTACGGCCTTGCTACAGGCCTCATTATTCTGTTCAGGGCTCTGAGCAATTCATGCCAGAGCTGTTGAATATTTTTAAAAGAGATGGGTTTGGTTTTGTTTACTTAAAAAAACAAACAAACTGAAAAAGAACCAAGGGAAAGCTGAGTTATAATATACCATTGCCATGGCTTGAAGATGATCATACTGCTAAAAATGCAATGACATTGAATCACATGGGTGGATCATTGGGAATCACTACATAGAGAATGTTCAATTAAAATAGGAATATTTAATCTTTTTGCTATGGGACTACAACAGAACAGGAACTAACCATGTAAACTTCGTCTTGGCTAACTTAATTTCTGTTAAGATGAAATTTGTACTTTTTAACACAGAATGTGCTCTGTTTGTGCTGTGTGAGGTGGCTGCTTCCTCCTCAAGCTCTCCCTCACCCCTGGAAAAACAATGGGGCGGGGGGAAGTTGTCTATAAACACACACACCCACAAAGTTCATTTCAATTTGATGCTTCAGGGTATTGCTTCTTGTAGTGAGGAACTATCACTTTTTTCAATTGTACTATTTAATTGTACTCTACGAATTAGAGACAGGGCAAGAGATCTTGTAATTCAAACTACAAAGCAGTGCAGAAGCTACTTAACACAAGTGTCTTGATTTACTTAATTGGAGATGGTACTACTACAATATTCAACTTAAAAAGATCTCTGTTTTGTAGCTCTGTTTTTGGATTGATTGTGTGAAGGCATATACACACAAGTTAAATACAGCTGCCTCTCAGAAGGTACAATTGTAGTCTCTGTACAATCTTCTTTAAACCAGTGGGAGTACTTAGCAACATGTAATGAAAGGTGTGGATGCAGTCTTTGCACAATCAGCCTGTGTTTCAGGCTGGTTTCAACTTAGGAAAATACTCAGCTTTTGAAAAATATTCCTAAGAAGTTGACTGTGTGACTGCTGTCACACACAAACAGGCATTCTCGATGTTATCTGTTATATTCTCTGTTACCTGAATCTTGACTGTGCTGTTCAAAAAAGCTATTTTAACAACCATGTTGTCACAGGAGTAAAATAATGCTTAAGAGATATTGGAAGTGAAGATATATATGTGGAGTACAGGGACGACTGATGGATGCAGCAGAAGGGTAAGATTGAAGAAGGGAAAATAGATAGTACTTAAAAGATGGAGAGCTGGAGAGTTTAAAGTAGGATAACACTAGTAATTTTTTTGGAAAGTAATCATGCTTGTCATCTACCCATCTATACTTAGGTTTTCTCCATTTGTTTCTCTGGCATTAACCTTCCATTTTCTCTATGCTTATTACTGCAATTTTAGATCACTTTAAAGGTATGCATACTTATGTGTTGCTACTTTCTGATCTGAGCTGTTTCACAGTCAATGAATGTTACTTGCATTTAAAATACCATATAAGAAGTGCATTTTCAGTAGTTTTCTTACAACTGTAAATAACTAAAACTGTAGAATGTTTCCTTTGTTTTTATTACTCTTAGTGGGTAATATAGGCCACTTGGAAAAAGGCCATTTTAGAAAGAAATGTTGCATAAATTCACATCATGTCTAAGAAGAGAAAGCTAATTCTTCCAGTTTACTTTGATTGTACTAATACATGTTTTATTCTGAGCAATCTTGTTGCAAGGACCCAGCTGTCCAAAACACAACATTATGATGTTAGGTTAATGAACCTCAAGAAAAAAAAATGTAAACCTGAGTCTGTAGAGATGCATTATTAAGCAGAATTACTGGGATTCTGTTCATGTTGAATAGGGTGTCTGACCTGGTCTTGTCTACTTTTTGCTACTAGTGTCTCAATTTCTGACAGCTTGTCTCGTCTGTTAATATTATCTGTGCTATTTCTTGCCATTTTTAGAATTATCATTAGAGAGATATGAACATTTCCATGTTTTGAAGTAATGATGTTTGTGCAAATATACTAAAATTTACTCAATGGACCATACAAAACTTACTTGATTTAAGTATTTAAAGTGATAGTTGTCTGAAAAAAAGGAGTTTGGGGACAGATGAAGCAATGTAAGAGCTCTTGTTGTCTAGATAGTACATATAAATTGCTAAATATTTTTGGTCCTTAGAGGTTATCATGTCTTATGTGCCTTTTACCCTTTTGTTCTTATTCCTTTTGAGTCTTGTGATTTAAATAATGAAGATTATAATATTTTATATTAATGAGTATAGATGGAATTTACAGGTATTACAAGTGGGTGGCTGATGTCTGCTAGTGACATTTGCAGTACAGAGAAGTATTTTAAATGGACACATTTCAGAAACCCTTCTTCGCTGTCTAAAATGTTTGAGTATACTCTGCTTTCAGATGTACCCTGCAGGCAGAAGCAAGCAGTTTTTCAACACGAAATATCTTAAATCACAAATTATATGGGCAACTCAATAAATGCATCAGTAATCTTTGTTTTCTAACCTCTTTTGAAAAATTTGCCCTTTATACCTCAGAGTCACTTTGAAAAGATGGGAGTGCAATCCTTCATCTTTTAGGGTAGCTGTAGAACTAAGGAAAACTGTCCATGTTTGATGTCTTAGAACTACTTGGACAGAAACAGAAAAGTTAACAGTTAGTACTGTGAAACTTCAGGAAAATTATAAGATGAAGCTGAAATTTTTGATACTCTGGAACTTCTCTGGAACTTTGTGAGCAAAATTCAGTGTTAGAATGTGTTAATAACTCAGTTGAAGCTACCTTGTTATTGTAATAAATTATTTTAAAACTCCAGTAACTTTTTGTGTGTCAGGTAGACAGTGAATAGCTGTTGGATTTGTGAAAGCCCTCCTAGTGTGATAGCCAAATCAGATGAGAAGCTGCTTCTCATTTAATAGCAAGTTGGTTCTCATTTATGGAAACCTTCCTTCAACAGTCAGGCCTTTTACCTTTCACTTTTTTATCATGCAAAGCGCAAGCAGTAATGATCTAGAAAAGAACTTTCCATCGTATGAAGTGAATTCCAGTCCTGGCAGAAGCTGCAGGTTTTAAACTTAGATGGACACTTTCCCTGAGATAAGAGTTTTGTCTGCTGGCTGGCTGATGGAGTGTGAGTTTTGGTTTTTTTTAGGTTCAAGTGCCTATACAGAGGTATATTACAATACTTGTCAGCAAATGTTTTTCACTAGGTAATTAATTTAGAATCATCTTTCAGAGCATTTTTCTGTGCAAGACAAGATTAGGTGCTGTAAACTCAGGTAAAACTGTTGAATTTTCATAGGTGAGTGAGAGTAGTATATATTATGGAAGGTACTAGATATGCCCATTCTTTAAAAATGCATATATGTATATATGTCTGACCACTGAAAAAAGGAAATTTAAGGAATTCTTCCTTGTTTGAAGAATACAGAGATAAAATCAGTGAATTCATCACAGGTTGTACTTGTGTGGGGTTTGTTTTGGGAGGATACACCTAAATCATTCTCCAACCCTGTTTTCATGCAATTGTCAATAAGCTAAGAAAATTATTTTCTAGGAAAACTATGTTCACTGTTCTCCTTCATCGTTTTACAACAGTGATGTCCTTCAAAGATAGTTTATTGGTTGCTTTTAAAACTGTAATTTCTTTTAAAAAAATTAATCTGTTTGGTTTTTATTTTTTTCAGGTAGAGATAACAGAAATTGAAAATGAAGATAACAGGTATGCTCTCTTCCTGGGACTTCTGGAGTCTAGTCACAGTCTGTCAGAGTTTCAACACTTGGTTTTACTACTTCAAGCTTGGCCACCAATGGACGTCAGCAATGGGTAAGCATTTCTTCAACCAGTCATGTAACAAAAGAGTTTAAAGTTTCTTTCTTGATAATAAGTAGTTTGCAGTCAATTAATTCAGTTATGGCAAAGATGGATATCGCAGTCGTATGTGGAAAAATAGTTTATTTAAAGCAGAATCTAATCCACAAGTTTGTTGTAGAGCCTGCATATCCATATTTATTATGTATCATGGAGAACACAAAAGACTGTTTTATTTCCTGAACTGTTGCACAGATGGGTTTTCTGTCTCCTTCAATATAACATGTATTATGCTCTCTTTTTTTTGGCAGTATGTACAAAACTGATAAAAAGGAATAGAAGGGGTTTTTTTTTCCATTCAAAGTTATACTTTGCAGAAAAACCTTTGAAAGCTGACGTTCAGATGACTGTGTCAGACAGTCTGCGGGAGGTCTGTGAGGGTAATGGTACCAAGCTACAGTGCTTCTCTTTTATAGATCCAATCCCTATTATTTCTGTGTCTGAACAAAGTATCCAAAAGTAAAGAATATGTACTAGGTCAGACAAATCCTAGCCCAACAATTTAAAATGAAAATAATTACTTAAAATTCCCAGCATTGCATGTGTCAGATTGGGTATTTATTGGAAGTGTTAATTTGGATCACCTTGACTACATTATTTTTTAACATTTCTTAGGGTTTTGTTTGTGACATTCTGGACACGTTTAGAGATTAAAAAAATAGCTATTCTCCTCTTTGATGATAATTTCTAAGATACAAGGGTTCATATAAACTTATGAGGCTAAAGTCACATATCTTTCAGGGAGAGCAATAATATTAATTAATTTTTGTCTAGTGAGTACAATGTACCATCTTTTAGCTGACAGTTGTTATGCTAGAGACATGAAATTATTCTTAAATTGGATTACTTTGGGGTATGTATTGCAAACTGTTTTAACTTGGGGATTACACTCCTGAAAGTGTTTATTTGTACTGATTTGTGAGAAAAATTAAGGCTTATGTTTTTATGAAAAGGAACTCTTGTGAATGGATAGAAAACTAGCCTTTTGGAAAGTAATCTCTGAGGTTTATTCACCTTCAAGCCTGAACTCTTGTTTGCAGTTCCTGGATGAGCATTAACCTAAATAATTTATGACAGTTCTGTAAGCCAAAAATTGTCTTCAGTGCATTAAGAAGCACTAGGATTGTGGTGTGATCTGTCAGAAATTCCTATCCCAACTTTCTTTTTTAGGTTTTCTTTTTAATTTGTAATTGAAAACTACATGCTTCACAGTGTGTGGGAACTGTCAAATTATGTTTAAGTTAGTGTTTAGGTTTTTTTAGTTAAAAAAGAAAGTGTCAAATTTATGGAACAATGGGTCAAGTAAAATAGTGCTGCAGCTAGCAAAATTCTTTTTCCTTGGGTTGAACAGAAATACTAAAGATTTGATGAAAGGAAAACTCATTTTATATATAGACAGTTCTTGTCTACTGCTCTGTAGCAGAGGAAATTAAAAATTATTTCATTTTATCTCCCATTTTGTTTTCATATCCTCCAGGCTGGCTACCTAAAGTGAAGAAGAGAAAACAAAATAATGATTAAATGTGATTTATAGTTACAACTAACAGTCAATTAAATTTCAGAGGTGGGATGCCTCTGAGTTCCAGCTCTGTAAAGTCTGAATATTGGTGCAAAATACTTAAGATTATCTGCATCATAGCTCAATTAGAGTCTAAAGTAATTAGTATAGCTCCTAAGCCTTTACATAGTCACAACTTTGACATAAACTAATTTGGCTAAGATAAGGGGCAAGAGAATGAGATAAATGAATTCAGAACCTTATATATGATTCTATGATTTTCATGTATTTGTCAGTAGTTGAGCTCAGAAGGGATCTCTGGAGATGTCTGCTCTAACTCCTCTGCTCAAAGCAGGGTCAGCTAGAGCAGGCTGCTCAAGGCAATTGAGTTGTTGAGTTTTGGGTATCTCCAAGGTAGGAAGCTCTACAGCTGCACCAAAAAGGTTTCTCTTACTTGAATAAAATGTTGTTATTTGTGCCCATTGCCTCTTGTGCTATGCTGGACATCACTGTGAAGAGTCACGCTCCCTCTTCTTTACCTATCAGCTATTTATATAAAATTGATAAGATTTCCCCAGTTATTCCTAATTGGAGATGTATTGGTCTCAGTAGATACCCCTGGGTACCAACTGGACTTTGCACTGGTGATCAAAGCAATCTGAACTTTGTGGTTCAACCAGTTTTTAGTCTGCATCACTGTTCACTTACCTAACCCATAATTCATAAAATTGTCAGTGAGGATGGTGCAGGGAACAGTGTGGAAAGTATTGCTGAAGGAATTCAGGATACATATTACCAGCTGCCATCTACCAGGCCAGTCTTTTCATCATAGGCTATCAGGTTGGTGAGGCATGATTTCCCCTTTTTAAGTCCATAATGACTACTTTCAGTCTACTCCTTGTCACCCATTTGCTTGGAAACGCTTCCAGGAGGATTGGTTTCATCTTCTCAGGAACTGAGGAAGCCTGTGTCTTGAGGTGTTATGCTGAGAACAAACCACAGACTTCAGCCTGTGATTAGATTGATTATTTATTTCATAATTTCTGCTATTACTGAAACTTTTGTGTCACTGTTCACTGCTTTGTCATGAGACTAAAAAGGCTTCAGGAGAAAAATGCCTCCTTTTCTTTCCACTGGTATTAGCCACCAACTGGTTTCACAGAGAGCTCCTGACTCTTATGATTCCCAAATGTGATCTACTGTGCAGATTCCAAAGTAGTTTTCTGGAGTCCAGTGTTAAATTCATAGTCATAATCTGTAGAGAAATAAAGAGTAGTTCAGAAATTTCAGATTTTATTGAGTTTGCCTGAAAAAAACAAACCCATTCAATTATAAGAGGAAGAAGTTGTGTTCATGTTATAAATATATATTTTTGTTTTAATTCTTGGCTTTCTTGTGTTTTTTTTAAGGATAGTTGGGCACTGTTGTTTCATTTTTTTGTTCTCTCTGCTAGTTTGAAGTGTGGGGACATACATCTAGTCTGTTGTCTTCCCTGCCTTAGCAGTGCTTTAGAGAAAAGAATTGAGTCTGTCTCTTGGAAAAAAATTACAGAGATGTAGTTCTCCTTCTGCCCTCTTCACTGCTTTTTTGGCTTTTTTTCTCTAGAAAGAATGTTATATTTCAGCTTTCTTTTAGAATCTAATTATTTATTTATTTAGTGTGTAAGTCAACAATGGTTCAGTTTTTGCTTCCTCTACTAAGAGTTCTCCCAATAGAAATATATATCAAAGAGGAGTTATTTTTTACTCCCTGGGGTATTTCTGTGTTCACATTCCCATTGCTTTCCTTTTTATTATTGCTGTTGTTTCTGTTACTAGCAATACTTACAAGACTGATTAATTACTTTATAACCCTGTGTCAGCAGGGGTACTTGGGGCTTGAACATCATTCTTTCTAGCTCATTCTTAGTGCTTTAAAAAAAGACATGATGTTTTTATACTAGACAGTATGATCATAGTTGCAAATTCTTTTTTGTAAATTATCTTTTCCTCCACTTAGTTCTATTTTCTCAGTCAGTTGCCTTTTCAAGTTTTGGGGGGGTTTCAAGGTGCTTCAATTTTTTTGTTCTCTCTCATAGTAAGTCTAAAAGACAAACATGAAGTACTTGCTGTAAAGACTTAACCTAAATTTAAATCAAAGCCACTTCATTACACATTTTGTATAAAACTCAAAGATGTATAGTTTGTTTGGGGTTTTTTTTGCCAACAGAAATAATATATTTGTTATACAGATACTTCCTCAAACTAAAATTGGTTTCTATAATCACTGTGGTGTAGTTAAAATTAATTTGTGTGAACTGGAAACATCTTAACATCTATGAGTGCTCCTAAAATGAATTTTTGCCCTCCTTCTTCCCTCAATCTCACCACCTCAAGGGTGATAGGTTATAAAAAGTCAGGTACAGCTCTCTTTAGAATTTCCTAATATGAGATGGTCTTAATTTCCTAAGCTTTTGTCAAGTGTATACTTAGATTTTATTTTTTTTTCAATTGCCTCTTGTTATAGTGTTTTTGGAGAGTGTACATTTCCTCTTAATTATTTTGAATGTATTAATTGGAATTATTTTTCTTTGTAAATCTTGGAGTTATTCATGCCAGCCAGGAGGCAGAGGCTGTAAGTAGGAAGTCCAGCAACAATTTAAAAAATCTTTGATATTTTCTGCCTTTTTTTATCTGAACCTTCTCTCCTGTCTCCCCATTGTCACTGACATTTACAATCATACACTCATCTCTGTATCTTTGGCAAGGCTGCTGCAAGTGTGTTCTGCTCTGTGGTCTTCTGTCCTTGCATTGCTCATTCTTCCTTCTTCTACCTCTGTTGCATGCTCCCATGTTAACTGCATTCAATTATTCTTACCAGCCTAGGTATATATATATATATTTATATCTATATATTGATACCTGTATCTGTATAATCAATATCTAATCTATGTATCTATATATGTCATCTATATCTAATATGTATCTATATGTATCATCTGTATCTCTTATCTATATCTACGTTCATGAAATTACGTTTCTGAAAAGCTTACCTTGATGGCTGGATTAGTGTAAGGAACAGGAACCATTTTGATAGTGAGGTTTTCAACAATCTCATTTTAAAGCAAGTTATATTAAGAAATTCTTGAGCAAACAGGAAAACAGTGAGCAGTTAAGCCAATTGTTTAACCATAGGCGTTAAGATTCTTGTTTAATCTTTAATTTTTTCTCCTCCTCTGCTTCAGAAAAGCAGCTAGCTGTTGCTAACTGTTTACTGCCAACGTAATGATACGTACAGGAACTGGGGAGTTTATTCTGAGTCTTCTGAATACTTAGAATTTTGGCTTTCAACTGAACAGTAAATATGTAATGCTCATAATTGAATATGAAGCTAGAAATACACTTTACCTTCTAAATGACGAGAAGGAGAAGCAGAATAACTGAAGTTTTGGAGGTTTCTTAGTAACCTTTTTAAAAATAATTTTTGTGATGTCTCTGCTAATAAGCCTGTGCTTTTTAATGGTTTATTTAACTCTTTTATTTATTTTAAAATGCTCCAGCTACAATAGTGTTCATTATTCACCTGCATATGTGATTCTCTTCATATTATAATATGTGATGTTGACTGTGAGGAAAAAGAGAGGTAGCTTGGTTGTTTCAGTCAGCTCTCAAAAGCACATACTTTTAAAATTTTTTTTTTCACACACGTTATTCATGCATGCTTTTCCACCTAGGTGTCTCATATTCAGATGATGTTTTTAAAAAAATAAAGGCAGTCAATAAAGACAGTCCTTGAAGCTCTACAGTCCTTTGGAACATGCTGCCTACATTCAAAAGGCATTTTTAATATTTATTTTAAAAGTTGATAAGGTGTTTTGGAACTCAGGAAACCACACTTTTAGGGATTCAATGGCTTAGTTCACCTTTCTTTTTTTAACTTAATCCAAAATTTCCTTCTGGGCAAAAAGAAAATTACATGTTTGTGCTAAGTTTTTTAAACAATCATTTTTTTTCATGTTGAGAACATTTTTATTTTTTTTAAACCATAGTTGAGCTAAAGTAAAATTCATAAGAGAAGAAAATGGAAATATATTTTTAGTTGTCAGATTTTTGGTAACTCAATCCTGGTTTTGTTTAGAGATGACAGATAACAGGTATTTGTTAACTGATCACACAAGTATTTGAAATAATTAAAAGAATTGTGTTAAGAAAAGCTTTATATATGGAAAGTATGTATCAGATAGTTTACTTAAATAAATGAACCAGCACATGGCAAGCCTTATTGGCCTTGCATCTTTCTGGTTATTTTTAATTTTGAGGTTTTGCAGTGTGACTTTTTTATGGGAAATTCTTACAGGTTTTCTTAATGTACTCTGGAGGCAGCAGCTTTAAAAATGGAAATTCATTATGGCTTTTTGTGCCTCTAAGCAAGAGATTGATCACCCAGCAAGAGTGATAAGTTTAAGCAGTGCCAAAGATAGAGTTGCAGGGTTTTGTTTATTTCTTTTCTCCTAGCCTTACCAGGGGCTCACAGATTAAGTGTATCACATTCTGCTTGTTGAATAAGCTGGCATCAAATATTCTGAGGTGCAAGGGAGCCATCAGGATCATCAAGTCCAACTCCTGTCCCTATGTAGGGCACCCCCAGGATCACACCATGTGCCTGAGAGCATCATCCAAATGTTTCTTGAACTCAGGCAGGCTGTGGTGCTCAGTGGTGCTGTGACCACTTCCCTGGGGAGTTTGTTTCATTGCTCAGCTGCTCTCTGGGTGAAAAACCTTTTCCTGATATCTAACCTAAACCTCCCCTAATTCAGCTTCCTACCATTTCCTTAAGTCCTATCTTCAGTCACAGGAGTGAAGTAAGTCCCATCTCTTCCCCTTGTGAGGAAGCTCTATACTGCCATGAGGTCTTCCCTCAGGCTCCTTTGCATCTTTGGGTTCAGCCTATCCTCCTCTCCTGCCAGGATGGATGGAAAGGAGAGGAGGAGCTCTGCTGTTTCCAGCCAGACTGGTGGCATCTCTGCTGTTGATAAGTCACAGTTAAGGCTCAGTTAAGTTGTCAGAAGGAATAAAGATAATGACTTCTCTTTAGTTTGTGTTCAAAGTTCACACTTCGAGCATCTCTTTCTGGTTTGCATGTTATGATATTCTGTCAGCTTCATGTGGAGCTGATTTTATTTGTTTACAGGATGTGCTTTTGACAGTGGAAGGTGAGGCAGAGAGACCTTTTAGATATGAAATAGTAGATAATGGGGGTCGTCCTCCCCAGAGTGGTCTCACCTGTTCTTTGGCGTAGGTCAGTCCCACAGACTCTTGATGGACTCCATTTACAGTGATATTGATGTGGTACTTGCAACAGTTGCTGCTAAATACTACCTTTGAAAAGAAACACTTTGGAGGTACTTTACTATTCCTTCCCACATGTGGTGAATGACTCTCTTAATTCCTACTAACTAGTAAGGCAAACCTGCCAGATGTTATCTTGCTGTGAATTTTTTTTCTCTCCTTCTTACCTTCAAGCTAAAATGAAAAGTTAACCGTGTCTTTGGGTAGCTGATTAATAGATTGAAAGATTGATAGGGTGATTTTTAAATGACTTATAGTGGCTTCTTAAGGTTGTGCACAGTTGAACATAGTGGTTGCGTTACTGTGGCTTTGTATAATCATGATCTAAGCTGTGGTTTTGCATGATTTTAGCAGATTGGGCATTAGTTATTACTATATATTTTATATATTGAAATGCATTATTGAAATGCATTTGGAATTGAATTGAAATGCATTAACTTTAGAAAAATGGCAGCATGCATGTGTTCTAGTGTTACACTTCATGCTTTCTTGTAAAAGCTTCACTTTGTTGTCCATTTCCATCAGTGCACCCAGTCCTGGCAAGTACACCTAGCCCTAACAGAAGTAGCCAAGCATCTCCATGCTCTAGCCAATAGTTGCTGTAGGCCAAATAATATTCCAGCAACAAAAATTTATAGTAAGCGTTGCCTTTTTCATCCTGGGTGGTCAAATTCACTTATACCTACTGCCCTCCATTTGTTTAAGTCTTACCATGTAACAGTTTCATGGCATGAAGTTCTGTGTGGAAAGAAAATAATGTTTTAAATATTTAGAACAAATGTGTCTGCATCCATATCTACTAACAGGTAGGTGCAGGTGCATGTACTTTCACTTTCCTACCCTGATTAGATGGGCTGTAAAAAAGTTCTTATTTGTTTATACTTGCTGGATCTAAAAATTTAAATGTGAGTCTTGAAAATATTTTCTCCACTCAGAACCAAGAGACAGATGCTGTCAAAAAGTGATCAAAGCAAACAAAATTAGGAATGCTGGATTCTTGTCACCCCTCCTTCGATACCATTCTGCTTGGGAAATTAGCTGGTATAAAGCCAGGAGAAGCTGTTCCTATGCTATTCCAATTTGATCAGTCTTAGTCTGGCACATGAGTCCTCAGGGACTGTAACAGCATCTCATAATTCAAAATAGTTTAAGCTTTGTTGTTGCACTGAAAGAATAATGGCATCAGGATAGTAACTCATCTCAAAATTATTTCCTCTCCACATTATTTCATTAGCAAAAAAGAAGAAAAAAAAAAAGAAAAGAAAAAAAGAAAAAGTACATCCACAGAAAATGGTGGTAGCAGGTATATATATTTATATTCCACATATATCTCTGCTTTTTCTGGGCAGATCATG
Source organism: Heliangelus exortis (assembly GCF_036169615.1). Taxonomy (NCBI): domain Eukaryota; kingdom Metazoa; phylum Chordata; class Aves; order Apodiformes; family Trochilidae; genus Heliangelus; species Heliangelus exortis. Next base: position 101,960,970 of record NC_092424.1, on the reverse strand, counting down.
TACAGATGATAATCCCTGGGTGAAACTTGGCACTGTTATGCTACAGAGGTGCCCACCTGAAGAAAAGGAGAACACAGGAAATGAAATTCTAAAATTCTGCCGTTCTCTGTATGATACAAAGCACATGCTCCCTGTCAAGGTAAGTTTCAACTTTGGGTGTTATGGGCATGAGTACTGTTTTGTAGTTCCAAGTAAAAGAAATATTTGTCATCTTGGATGAAGTTGGATGGAGAGCTTACAAGATTGAGTAGGGGGCTGGAGCACAATAAATGCAGCAAAGCTGAGAGAATTGGGTTCATTCTCTTTTACGAAGAGAGAGCTGAAGGAGATTACATTGCTGTCTTTAAATATGGGGATGAGGAAAAAAATAGAGGAGATGGAGCCAACCTTTTCTCAGAGGTGCTCAGTGATAGGACAAGAGGCAATAGAGATAGTTACATTATCAAATATTCTCATTATGTATACAGAAAATGTTTTTCACCATTGAAGTGTTGAAACATTGGAATACATGAAGTCTCCAACCTTGGAGATAATCAGAACTTGACTGGGTCACATCCCAGGTAATTTGATCTTGTTGAACATGCTTAGTGTTAGACTAGCTGACCTTCTGAGGTCTGTTCTAGTAGAAATTTTTCTTTGAAGTATTTATAGAAGGTCTTTAATTGTCATTGATGTTCGTGTGTCAGAAAATTATATAATCATAAATTTTGTCACTAATAAATGCATGAAGATTTAGTGAGGAATCCTTCAAAATCATGCTGGTCATGAAAAAAAAACTAATACACAAGTAGTTGCTTTGTAATAAACATGATGTTTTGTGTTCTTTAATTATGCATGAATACTTCAACACAATCATCACTTCAGTATAAAATTATTGAAGTGTTTTGTACATAAACATTGTACACTAATGAAGACAGATTTGAGAAATGCTTAATAAACTTCACACAACTTCAGAGCAGTCGTGCATATTTTTAGTAGGCTCATTAATCCCATATAATCATCTTCATGCAATCACAGTCTCTTCTAGAAAACAGCTAACATTAAGACTAGAAGTAAATAGATAACATTCTGTTTAAAAAACAGGCAGGTAGGCTGTCATTTAAAGTCCAACATACTGATTTAAGTCAAGTTCAAAATCCAGGTAAAATATAATTCCAGAAGGTGTCAGTAACCTCAAATTAAAATTCATTCCACAAAAAAGTATAGTGGAAGGCAGGTCTCCCTGTCCCTGGAACAGCTGTAAGTATATGTGAATTCTCTTTACAGTATGTTGAGTGGCACATCATGGCTTGTAAACTCATGATCTTGTTCATGCACAGGAATAGACAGACTTTGCCAAAAAAGAATTTTCTGAGTCACCTCAGTGAAACAGGGAAGACAAATCCTACCAAAGGTCACTTTGTTCCAGCAGTCAGTTTGCCAGCCTTTCTGTTTAAGAATGGGTCGTGGTGTGATCAATTCTCTGAATTGAGTAAACTTTTTCTTGAATTCCATAACAAGTCCTTATTTACACACCGTTTTCGTATTGGCTGGCAGTCTTTGTTTGCAGTGCCTTCCTTTTTCAATGTTACAGAAAGTTGGAAGAGCCCTCTGTGCAGGTGTGAATGTATGTAATATGAAGATATTCTGGTCCTCAAGGATAAAATAACTTTATCAGTGTGAAATACCTTCTTTTTGGGACTAGAATGCTGTACAGTAATAGGAGTGCAATAAAATATGTAACTATACAGTTACTTACAATCATAGGCTGCATTGCTTTAAGTCTCTACTTGAGAGGGGAGGAAATTTTGTGAATAGATTTAAGTAGCTTATTTGTACACACTGCTGCAGTACTTCAGGGAACAAATTAGAGAGCTGAGATCACGTGGCTGAATAAGATGAAAATCTTATTATTGACAATTAACCTGTTTAGATTACTTCACATTTCAATAAGTACACAGGAGACAGACTAGATTTAGCAGACAGACATAGAATGATGGTGTTCTAAAACCTGTGTGATCAATTTATTGCCATGAATAACGTTTGCCATTCTGAAGTACAGATGTTGTGATAGAAAAAACTCTTCAGGTCATGATGATCTATAAGCTAGAAAAAACGTTTCTTTGGATGTAATCAGAAAGGTTTCTGACTTCCTTTTATCGCTCTCCTGATGGTCTTTCATGGTTTTTTTAGTTTAGTTCTGGTTTGGTTTTTTACAGTTATTTTTAATATTTTTGGAGTAGTTTCATAGCTTTAATCTTTGAGGGAAAGGGGAGGCTATTTTTTTAATTGCCTTATTCACTGGAGAGATTTTTCATTCCTCGTAGCTGAAATAAGCATTGTTTTACTTGCTTTGAATGCACATGTGTTTGGACTGGCTGACATCTCCTGTACTGCCTGATTAATGTCTTTAGAAAGGGGTAAATTCTCCTCTTAGTAAGTGTTAAAGTGTGACTCTGGGTATCTCATGTCTTTTTTGCCAACCTATGGGTCATGTGTCAGTTAACATAAACACCTAATTGGGAGTATGCATCTCATCTCATATTTGTAATTACCTTGGGGTTCTAGTGCCATAAGATGCTTATCTTCTAGCTAGTTGCCATTTGGTCCCCTTTTTTTTTATATATTTTTGTAGCTATTTGTTCCTGGTATATATACTACTTTTCATTGTATGTTTTCCATCATTCACAGTTGTCTCTAATAATTTTGTTCAGATGATTCTGAATTTAGATGATGCCCATCAGTCTGCTTTCAGCCTCTCCAAACACAAGGATGTTTTTATTCATTATCCAAGCCTTCCATCCATCCATGAAAACCCACTCAGGGACTCGAAACAGACCTCTATGAAGTCCATTTTATATGCCTTACTGGTCTTCTAGTGAACCATTGATAGCCTCACTACTAGATAAAGGATGAAAGTTATCTTACGAAAGTTTCAGCTGGATCATGGTAATTCAGATTTTGATATAAGACTTCCCTCTCACAGGTAACATTGCAGCCCCTCTAAGAGCATCTTCTCACTGCAGGGAGGCACTCAAATACTTTCAAGCACTCACTGCAGAAAAGAAAGCCACTTGTGTTGCTCTGGGAAGCACTGTGAGCAGTGGCTTGCTGCTTAGGGTTGGATTCCCAGTTCCTGTCCAGAGTTGCAGTACAGTCATTCGTGGCAGAGATACAAGGAGTTACTTGTACTATTTGGACAGTTGTCCAGTTGTCCAGTCCCTCCATGTCCCTTCCTGTGGAATAAGTCCAGTTGTCCAGCAGCAAGTTGTCCAGTGCCTTCCTGTGGAATAAATGAGGGAGGCCATTCTAAAGGGTTTTAAGTTGGACCACAGTATTGTACACCTCATTTCCCTGGTGGCTCTTACAGTGTTTCAAAATGTTTTAAACAAAATCTGCTGTAGTGATAGCCCTATTCTTAATGACAGAACCTGATGCAGGTAGGAGTCATCTGACTGGTACCTACCTGAAAACTTTTGGTGTAAAAATCGTCTGATATGAAATAAGCAGAAGTTAATTGGGTAGCTAAGCATATGTTTTCTTATGTGGATGCCTTTGTACCTCTGGTGAAAAAAGATTATCTTAGAACACGTCCCTTTAGAATATGTAACCAGTACTACACTGTAATTGTGAAGCATCTAGAAGAAAACAAAAAGCTGGCATATCATCTGAGTTAAACTTTATTACTTTGAAAACAGCAATGTTAATATCCATATCACTGCATTTGCTTCCTGAGAGGTTTAATTTTTCTTTGTTTTAAAACAGTTGATTGAGACAGCAACATCTGCATCTTTTCTATCAGGGATAAAAAAAATATAATAGTAGAAAGCATGCAGTTATATTTTACAATTAGCTTAATTTCCTTTTCTTCCAACCACAACCCAAAAATATGATTTGGGGTTCTTTTAGACAGCCTTTTTATACTTGTGGGTTATTTCTTGTGGCATTGCTTCTCCATTTAGTTTTTAGAGGCTTTCAGACAGAAGAAGTAAGCATGGTAAAATAGAGGTTTTGTTCAGGTTACATATGTTATGATTGTTGGAATTTATTTTACTGAACATAAGATGCATTTATTGCCATGGGTACACCTGTTCAAAAAAGGTGATACGTGGTGTTAATCTCCAGCTTTGCATTCAGTAACTTTGTCCTGCTCAAAAGAAACATAATGGAACATACAGTTATCAGAAGTTTAATAAGCATACAACTGATGAGACAAAGCTTAATGTGTTTATTTAATCTTCTTATTTCTTCCTCATATATCATAACATACATATATCATACTTATCATAGTAAGTAGCAGTGCAGAATACAGGATTAGAGGAACAAGTCTGAGTAAGAGAACAAGCCTTACCTCAGTGTGATAGAATATATTCTTTTAGGTAATAGATTCTTGAAAGTATAAATTTAGAAGAGACAGAGCACCATGCAGCCTGAGAGCTCCCTGTGCCAATGAAGGCTGTATCTCTCAGCAGTGTGGTACAGTTGGAGCATTAAACATCTTTTCATCTGCAAATAATGTTTTAAGCTGTTAGATTCACAGCTACTAAAAACTTGTTTCTGCTAAAATTAAAGTTGCATTTTAGTTATGAAATTGTTACACTTGTCATTAAACTTCAAAAGATTAAAAAAAAAAAATACATGACTTGGATTGTCCCTGTTTTATTCACATATAGTCACATGAATGAGGGAAAAAAACATGTAGGATATTTTGCTTGTTTGTGGTAAAGATCATGGTAAAGATTTAGAAATGCCTACCAGGTTTGTTTGGAGTTTTTTTGATTTTGTTTTTTTAAAAGATATTTCTCTGGACAGTTCTTATGCAGAAGATTTATTTATGCTAAATTTATGTTATATTATAAAATATGAGAAACTACAGGAACAGGGGAATTAATTTACTAAACTTTATTCTGTATAAAAATTCTTTTATAAAATTTGGAAAGATACTGCAGCAGGACTTTTGTCATGTTGATCTCTGGTATGTACTGATATTTCTTCTTTATTTTGTTCCACTTTTGTGGAATTGCATAATTGAGTTATAGGAATGTTGTAGGTGTCTGTGAAGTTTCTTCCTGTGCTTTCTAGTATTTCTATAAGCACAAATATATTAGACCCACGGAGAACTGTGATTGCTCTGTTCTTTCAGTAAAACTCTGGGTTGTAATGGTGATTCAGTACCTGCTTCATCTCCATATAACAAATGTGCTTGTAATCCTGTATTCCACATTTTTTAAAAATTCCTTTCATGTTTCTGAAGAGTAATTTCCAACAGGGAGTTAATTTATTTTAGAAGTTTGTTTTCATTTTGCCTGTGACATAGAGTTTTCATAAATTCTAGTGTGAATGATGATGTTAGTATCTCCAGAGATCTCATGGAATGAGTTTGTTTTTATTTCCAGTGTATAAAAGAATTATGTTTACTGCTGCTTAACCAGTCCCTTCTGCTGCCATCCCTGAAACTTCTGGTGGAAAGCAAAGATCAAGATCTTCATGCGCTGGCACTGGAGCAGATAACAGCTGTTGCTAAGGTATGAGCAGTTGAATTAACCACTTTTCAGAGTTTGAAGTAATAAATTATCTGGTTTATCTTCATACAGTAAGCAGAGACTATTGAGACCCTTATCATTATTAAGATTTTCCACAGATACTGTCTCCAGTGAGCAGTAATGCAGGGCTAGTAAAATCTTCTACTTGAGGTGATTAAAGCTCATAGCATTTTCTTTAAATTACGTAGTATTCCATCTTAAGTCAATGTGATGGAACATAAACTGCTCTGTTACATAAATTGTTACCTTGTTCATACTCTGTCATTTTGGAGGTTTTTTTGTATGTTATAATACTTCATCAGATGAGTGTAGCTTGTTTCTGATAAAGTTGGCAGCCTGTTCATATGCATGAAGAGCTGTTATATCAGTGGTTTTATTGGGAAAGGTTAAAATGCAAGATGCTATCTATCTTCCATGAAATTCTAAACAGGTTTTGTTCAAGACCGCAGAAAAGTTTCTGGAGAAAAAAACTATACTGCTTTTTTTAAATAAGAACTGGAAAATATTACTCTGTGTTGTTATATATTACTGCGTTGTTGGTTTTTTTTCCCTGTATATCTGCTGTTCACTTAAGACAGAACACCGAAAAAGATGAAAGTTAGTTTTGTAGGCAAAAGTATTGCATTATCTTTTATCCCTTTTTTTTTTTTTCCTGAAAATTGAGGTGGTTTTAAATGTATTCAAGCTCCTAATTGGGCTTGTGCATGTACAACCTGACTTTCTTGGAGTTTATGTTGTCCATGCTCTATAATCTAGCACTCTGAGACAAAAGTGAAGGGAGGTAATTGTCTCAGACCTTTATATGAAAGGGAATGGCTTTCCTGTCTGGCTGAATTAACTGCATTGAACATTTTCAGAATTGTAATATTTAGGTAGTAGAATCTAATACTTCCAAATTCTGGATCATATCCTATGGAGCTCTTTGTTTTGTGTTACAATATAAAATAATAACTGATGCTAAATTTCCTGCATGCTACTTCAAAATGAACCTCCCCATATAAAAGCAGAAATAGAACTGTGTATATATTTACAAAATAAGCATCCACAAAAAGAAAAAAAAAAAAAAGAAAAAAAAAAAAAGAAAAAAAAAAGAAAAAAAAAAAAAGAAGCACATCTTTAAAAATCTAATTTGTAGGAATTCAAATTATAACTTTTTTTCTGAGACATCCAAAGTAGACAAACATTCCCCCATTTCTGCAAGAGCCTTGTGGGGCAGGCCCTCTGTTCTGGTTATATTAATTTCCTTTACTTTATACAAATAAACTGCACATTTTCTGAATTTTCCACAAATATGTAATTTTAAAAATATTAACCACCAAAGCAACAGCGGATTATCTTTGGTATACTTTATGCATATAGTTTTACCACCTGCTATTTTAGATTTTGTGTTTGCAAAGCAATGCTTTTATATAACTGTTTTTAAACAAGATGATTTCATAGAATAGGAATCACAAATCTGATACATACATGCATTTCCTTATCTATCTGTTCTTGTTAACCTAAAATTGACTTTTTTGTTAAAAGCAGAAAGCTGCTGTGTGAGTACCTCTGAAACTTGTTATCAGGAATTTGTGTCTGAGTATGTGTTTTTTTACTATTTCTAAAGTTCAGTGCTGTGCAGTAGCACTTTCTGATGTCAGCAGCCAGTGCTAAATGGCTGCTCTCTTAAATGGCTTTTTTTCCTAGTTTTCTACAGCTTTCAGTTTTCTACACTGTAGGGTGGTTATGTTACAGTTTTAGGGCAAAGAACTGTATTATCTTCTTACTAATGCAGAGTACTTTGTACACATGTGCATGCCTAAACTAATACTCTTTTTGGCCTTCTTATGCAGCAGGCAGCTTATAAGGTGTCTGTAATTATTTCTTATAAATTCAGTATTCATGTGAGAACATAGTTTTATAAGGGTGCTGTGTAACCTAGAAAAGATGCTATTCAGGACCTTGTTCTCACATTCTGGGCTGCATCAAAAGAAGTGTGGCCAGCAGGTTGAGGGTGATGATTCTCCCCCTCTGCTCTCATGAGACCCCCCCCCGGAATGCTGTGTCTGGTTCTGGAGCCTCCAACACAGGAAGGACATGGAGCTGTCTGGAGGAGGGCTACAAAAATGATCAGAGGGCTGGAACACCTCTTGTATGAAGGCAGAATGAGTGAGTTGGGGATGTTCAGCCTGGAAGAGAGAGGACTCTGTGGGGACTTTATAGCATCCTTCTACTACTTGAGGGTGGCCCACAGGGAAGATGAGGAGGGACATTTTAAAAGGTCATGTAGTAAAAAACCAGCAGGTTTTAAGCTGGAAGAGAATAGATATAGGTTACACATTAGGAAGAAACTCTTTAGTGTGTGGGTGGTGAGACTCTGGCACAGGTTCCCCAGGGAGGTTGTGGATGTCCCCTCCCTGGGAGTGCTCAAGGCCAGGTTAGATGGGGCTTTGAGCAACCTGGTTTAGGGGAAGGTGTTCCTTGCCCATGCAGGGCATTTAAAACTAGATGATATTTAAGGTCCTTTTCAACCCAAATCATTCTCTAGTGATTCTATGATAACGAATTTTCAAACCATTTAGCTTTGCATTAAGTCAATGAAAATTTTATTATTGTCTTCATTATATCAGGCATAGTTTATCCAGTACCTTCAATGGGACATTCTACTACCAGTGTCAGAAAAGCAACTAGTACAGAAGAATTCCATGCTAAATTTAAGAGCTCTTCTTGCATTGGTTAGAAAGTATCTTTTACTCCTTGTTTTACATGCATCTCTTATGATTACATTAGTTGATGTACTAAAAGGGCAGATACTGCTTAGCTGTGTCAATGTTGTTTAGTCATTATAATTTTGTAGGCTTTCTTCTTGCTTTTAAAAACAGCACTTGGACTGTTAATGCTTTTTGTAGAATTTTAAATGAATTTTTCACATGAAGCCCATTTCTGCTTACATTAAACGAGAAAAGAACAAATAACATCTGGCAAAGGGAAATCATAGCTATTGATTCCCTGACATAGGGTTAACACAGCTCACAAACATGGCTGAGAGAAAAAAAACAGAGCTTGCTTGCTGATAGGATGTATTAGTTATCCATTTGTTGTATGTTGCTGACAGCTTTATGGATGTTTACAGTTAAGGATGATGCTGAAGTGCTGATAATAGAAGTTGTATAGCTTTTGCCTGTAATAAAACAACAAAGATTCTGTGTAAGCTTTTTTGAAATTGCAGGCCTTTCCTTTTATTGTGTATCTTTCTATAAACTGCCACTTGTCTTTTTTGGATAACAGAAATAACTGTTCTTCCTCTTTATTGTATGCTATGTGAATAATTTTAAAAATCAGTTTACTTAAGCAAGGTTATTACTTCCACAAGGGTCAGAGTTTGCCCTGTCGACTCGTGTTGTTTTCAAGGATGGTTTTGATGCTGTTTGTTCACTTGATAATCTTTCAAAGATTGGGACCGATTTTCATATTCCTGACAGAACAAGTAAATATTCTATTGCTTGTTGATAGTTATATTGTTTAAACAGTCAACAAATGGGAGGTGATATATCAATGCAAGTATTTATTCAACCAAGGCTTTAATAGAAGCTGGAACTAGAAAATGGTTTTATTTAGTCTAAATAATAATTTAACTCTGTTTACATACTATCAATAATGAAGTAGAGACAACCTTTGCAATGTAATTTATTGAAAAATGTGATATGAAAAATCACAAAGATTATGGAAAACAATGGATTTTCCAGTTGTCTCCAGTGTCTGATGCTTTTTATGGCTACTCATTTGGTGTGGCTTACCTTTTAAAAGAAATCTTGTTGATGTGTATAAAAGCTAACAGTGATTACGGTAAAATATCTCTAGTTTTCTAGGGTGTAGTAATAACTCGTTTCTTCTCACCTTATTTATTAGTTCTACATCTATAAACTCCATTCAAGAATAAAATGAAAAGCACTTTTATCTCTAGTGGTAGTGGAGAGCTACTCCATACTATACTATGGAAGCAGCAGGTTCAGTTCTTTTTTGCTGGTACATCAGTAGCATCTCATACCTTTCCATTAGTATCAGTATTGCATAATGTATGGATTTTATAATGCCTAAGTTGTGGATGAAATATTGTCTATTGCTGATGCCACTTCTAGACACCCATTCAAGCAATGCTGATAGGGAATTGCCCTGGCTGTGACTTGCCCCTTGATTAGAGAAGACACCAGCTGACCTGCTTATTGCTTGTCTGAAATTCTAACTACAGGGGAGATTTTTTTTTCTATTTTTTTCACCAGAGAGGCTGAATCAGAGCAAATACAGGTGCACTGTCCATGTAGGCTGTATGAGCAACCAGAAAAAAAAATACTGGATGCTGATGTATGATGTGTCCTTCGCCTTGGAGAGCTGACCCACAAAATTCTTCCATTCATGGTTGCATGAATTCATGGAGGCCTCAGTATTTTTTCAGTAAAGCTGAAATCCCTCAAGTTCCTCTTCTGAGTACATGAGAAGTGTTACCTGTGGCAAGGCTGATCTTCACCTACCTATTTCAGACACAAACTTTCTTAAAACTTGAAGGCTTAAAACTTGCAGGCTCCCAGTCTCTTTTTCCAGGGGACCTCCTGTTTTGGTAGAGCTGAGTGCCTCAAGCCTGAGTCCCTTTGCCATTTGTAACCCTCTGTGTGCTGATGGCAAAACCCCAGGCAGGAATGCTTAACCCTTACAAATAATGTGCTGACAGCCTGAGTTCACCTTAAGGCACAGACTGCCATACAGATTGGGAAATACAGCACTCAGTGTAGGGCTAAATACAGGTTATATTTATAAAGGCTGCTTTGTGTTTGGATTACTTGCCAAGGGCATTAGGAATAGTGGCTTGAATCCTGTATCCTCTCCAAGCTTAGCATTTAGTAGTCTGGGATATATTTCCTACTGATCCTGGTGAAAATGTGGAGAATTCAGGACTCGTGGACACAGAGTGCAAGTGGATCCTCACTTATGTACCTGCTGAGGGAAACCTTGCTGAGATGTGGTTTTCCATCTGTTGTTGCAGATTAATTTTTAAATTCTGCATTAAAATGACAGTTGTTAACATGCACAAGCTCTGTTTGAAGCAGGGTGTTGTAGCACTGCTTCAGTGGAGATTGAGTGCATCTGTTGCAATTCTGTTTGTAGTCTCTCTCACTTTATAGATAAATACATGAGTCTAGTAGGGAAAGGTATTGATCATCACAGCCTAAAGGAGTGAGCTTCTCATTCAAGATACCACCTGAATTCCTGCATCCTGAAAGTAGATTTCAGCCAATACCTAAATAGGTATGTAAGTAAAAAAAAAAAAAAGGTTAGGATTTCCTCTCCTTAGCCTAATTATGCCCATTATTTTACTTATATATTACTTGTATATGTGTGCATTGTGTGTGGGCACAACACTAAATCTGCACTGCCAAATCCTACTGAAGGAGAGGGAGATGTGAAAAAAAAGTATTCTCCTGTTTAATCCATCCAGAAGTAACAGGTTTTTAGACTCATGAAAAATTTAGCACCTTCAACATGAAGTTTAGATAGTCATAATGGTTTTTATCCATCATATGTGTCTCCACTGTTGTGGTTTTTAGAGTATCAATTCCCATGTTCCCATGTTCAATATGGAAGATGGTTGTGTATTCATTTGTTCAGAAGATACCTGCACCTCTGAGTCTCGTGTCAGTCAGCTGCATCTCGTGCCACTGGAGCAGTGTTTCTGGGCTCTGCTATAAACTTTGCTGACACCAGTGTTTTAACCTTAGTTAGGATCTTAGGATAGTGGGGGCTTTGCATATGCAGGAAGTTTGAAATTGACTCATTAATAAGATCCTACTGCTGCTGTCTGTCCAGAAGCAGCAGCTTTTGAACACTTGGATAGGCTGCTTTTTCCTAATAGTCTTAATTGGGTTTTACTCTCTTGTTTATGAGTCTTGTCAAAAGAGTGATTGTGTCATTTAAAGAATCTGTGTCTACTGCAGGCTAATGTTTGGTACGTATGCTAGAAGTATCTATTTGGAGCCACTCTGTGTTAATTTAAGCAACATCTCATATATGATTGAAATAATTGGCAAACAAAAATAACCGTTGAGATTTTTTTGAACTAATATTTTTAAGAAGGTAAAATAATGAGAATCAAAAGTCCACCTGGAACAGTATCCTGATTCCAACAAAGGTAAGAATTGCAAGTCTAGGAAAGAGTAAGAACAGGGCAGATATACAGATACTTTCTCTGAATTTTCTTCTTCCATTTTGTCTGGTTTCTCCTTAAACTTAGATGAGCTTTTAAGTTCTGCAGTATCAGTCACCGAAGAGTTCAAGTGTGTAAAAATCTGAATCTGATCCTATTAGATTCCTTTGATGCTTCATAATATAGATAGATTCCTTTGATGCTTCATCCATAGAATGTGTTTAATCAATCTCTATATATTCTAATGATGTTGCTTTCTGCTCTATACTCTCTAAGCTGCCTCTTTGATAGATGGAGGAGTCCTAGTCTTGCTGAGACCTTTCTTCCACAGACACCATATTATACTCTCTGTGGTGTATTTTTACTTTTGACTATGTGCTGTATGTGTTTATGATTGTTTAGTAATTTTTTGCTTTAATGCTTGTTGTAATCCAAATTTAAGCTTAAATAAATGTAATCTTGAGGTATGTTTAAATTGATTTAATTTTTTAAAATTTTACAGCTTATACACTGAGCAGTTTGATGCATCCCAGGATGCACTTTGCCCTCTTGGTTTCCAGGGCACACTGTTGGCTTGTATAGAGCCTGCTGCCAACCAGATCCTTTTCTGCAGGGCTGCTCTCCAGAAACTCCTTTCCTGATTCCTGTCATTACTCTGTCCCCGATGTGAAATCTAGCATTTGGATTGTTAAAATTCCATCCCATTGATCACTGGCCAATAGTTGAATCTGTCTGGATCCCTCTGGAAGGTATCTTACCCCTCAAGAGAGTCAACAGCACCTTCCAGGTTGGTAGTATCAGCAAATCTGCTAATGGTGCATTCAAGTCCTGCATCCAGATTGTTGATAAATCTTTTGAACAGGACTGGCCCTAGAATTGATCCCTGAGGAACACAGAAGTTCTTTCTTCTGGAGCTGGTGATAGATTTCTCAATCATTTCAATACAGAAAGACACTTATTAGTTCCTCATGAACTTTACATGCAATTGCAATATTGATTCTTCCAAGTATGCTGCCAAACCTTGAGAGTCTTGCAGTTCCATGCACTCAAGAGATAATTGTGTACTTGTTATGATTTATGCTTTGAGGATCCTATTTCTGGTTTCACTACCTCTATAGGGAAACTGGAGCAACTAGTCTCCTACAGTATATCATCAGTGTTAAATGGTATACATGATCTCTCACAGTACATGTCTCTGAGTAGATAATATTTTTTTTACCAGTACATTTGTTTTTCTCATGTGATAGATCATAATTCTGTTCAATCTTTTTTGGAAAAAAATAAAAAAAACCAAAACACCAAAAAAGCACTACTGCACATTGACAGTCATGTGTGAAGAAATGGTTGTGGAAAATTCATAGTACAGAGAATTGGGTTATGAGGAAGAAGTGCCTGTTGCAGTGTGCTCATGGGGATAGTGGTGGGGCAAGGGGTGGCTGCAGCCCATTGCACCTGAACAGGAGAAAGAAAAGGTCTGCACTGTTTTATTTTGAACCCAAACAGAGACAAAGAAACTTGCTGTCCTGAAAAGAATTGGGGTTAAAACTGATGCTTGTTAGACTAAAAATTGCTTAATTTCAGCTGTCAAGTGTAAGTGTCAAATCTCTCAGTAAACAGTGGTCATGTCCTGTGTAGCAGTTGAATTGGTCTTTAGGGTTACCAAATCATTGGTGCTTGCCAGTACCTGCAGTGTAAGGTGGTACATCACAGAAGATGAAACAGAGGCTAGCCAGACAGATTTTTATTTTTTTTTAACTGAGAGGTTGTTTTATAAATGTAGCATAATTTAGTAAGTTTATAACCTGTAACTTTTTGTAGCTTGAAAAAAAGTAATTGAAAAATGGCTATTGTCTATTCCTCCTTTGGCACTTCTTGTTTGTTTGTTTTTTGTTTTTGTTTTGTTTTATTATATGTATTTGTTTTATTGCATTTCTTGAAGCAGTTAGACACCTAAGTTTATTATAACTACCCTGAATTTGATGGAACCCATGAAAGACATGTCAAAATTAACTGAAATAGAATTTCAAATATTCTGTAGTGTTTTTTGTAAAGCTATAGAAGAGATTTTCAAGGGAAGACCTGTTCTTATGTACCAAGTAACTACATCTTTCTGAGGCATCCAGGGTGTCTCACAGAGGTAGCAGCTCTGTGCTCCAAATCTTTTAAAATACAAATTGTATTCTTCTGAAAATCTTATCCTTGCTGTGAGTGCTGAAACTCTGGAAAATATGGTTGAGTCTGCAAATGTTGCCTAATATACCAGCACATGGATTGTAATATGTTATATTAATATAAAGTGACTAAAATTTAATATACTCTGCTCTGACATTTCTCAGAATGACATTCTGGATATGGAGGTAAATGGTGTTGTCTGTTCTGTACTGTGGCTGAGAACCTGTGAAAAGTCTATAAAGTTGTTCATGGCCGAGCCAGGTTGTTGAGCATCCTTATTCCTTAACTTCCTGCAGGTCAAATACTTTTATTAATGTGATAACAGACTGTAAATGACACTTTACATAATCTGATACATGCAAAGTGTATTGCTGTTGTTAATATCTAGAGACTACTTCTCTTGCTTTCAAGATTACACTGTGCAATTACAACAGTCATGACATATTCTGGTTCCCTGATGTATCTGCCAACTGATTTTTACTTCTTCCTTCTTTGTAGGTTGATGATGCCACTTGTGACACTGAAATACTTTCCTTGCTCCTTGATGCCAAGTTAGTAGTGAAGTGCATATCTACTGCCTTCTACCCTCACATTATTGACCACTTGCTGACTAACCATGAAGAAGGAGGCTGGGATGTAGAGGAAATAGCAAAACAACTTAAAGAAGCAGGGTTTGATGCAGAGGCTGGGTCCCTATTGATGTCTCATCGAGGGACTCACCCTGCACTCAGGACTTTTACTACTGCCCTCCAGGCTATTCAGCATTGGATCTGAAATGTTGGATTTATGCATTTGTCTGCCTTTTTGCTTGAGATCATACACAGAAGGGAGAAACTATTGTTCTAGTGAAGTAACAAAGTTAATTATTGCCTGTGTTGTGTAGAAAATACAAATGGCACAGTCAGAGTGAATTCACACATACTTCTAGTGGTTGAAAAAAACTATTGTTGAGACCCGTGTCATTCTGTTGTATTATTAGCAAAGCATTGAATCCTATAATCCTTTTCAGATCAGATCAAACTGTTCAATGGTTATATGTATTGGCATATAAATGAAAAATGAGTAAACTGGCAGGTTGTATGCAATTTGTCGTAATTTTTGTAATTAATTTACTCGTCATAATGTAAAACATGTAAAAATATAAAGATATATGGAGGAAAAAAATCACTATGAAGAGTTATTTCTGAGAATTTCAAAACTTTGGAATTTAGTTTGCAGTAAGTAAAATATTTTGCATATATTGTAGTCTCTTTTTTCCTACTTTTAGACAGGTAAGTCTTTCTTCAGCCACTCTGAAGACTCCATTCCTGTCACTCTTTACTCATGTTTTTTCTTAAGAACAGCCTGAACTTTTCTGTGCTTGCAGGCAGTTCTAATCTTCAAGGTATTTTTCTCTGCAATTTTTCCATCTCAAATTTTAATCATTTGTTGATACCTTTTGTGAATGCACTTTCAAAGTATTTTACTTATATTTTTCCTGAATTCTGAAAAATTGCTTAAGTGTCTTTATTTCAAGATGCCTTTCTGTCTTAATAAGGCACAGTATTTCTGATTGTTTTCTGAGTTTTCTTAACAAAGGGACAGTGTATATTGCCCTGTGTTTATAGGAATCTATTGTTAAAATTAATCCTAAAATCTTTTGCCTGATCTTGTGTTCATATTTATTTTTGGTGTAATAATGTACAGAAATATTACATATGGTAGGACCCGTAGGATAATACAGATTGGAAGCAGAAGGTAATCTAACCTCTTTCTCAAGACAAGGTTCTTTTATTCTTGGTGCAGGGTGTTCAGGGTTGTATTCAGTTGGTCTTGAAAACCTCCAAAGATGGATGTCACACTGCTTTAGAGTTACCATGTTGAAAAGCTTTTTATCATGTGCTCTTGTTTGAAGCAGTCTCAGATCAGCTTCTTCCAGTTGTCTCTTGTCCTCCCACCATGCACTCTGTAAGAGTTTTGCTCCATCATCTTGATTAACTTCTTGAAGGTGTTGGAACCCCGAAGCCTACCCTCCTGAAAACAAAAAAGAAAAGGCAAAATAAGATCACAAATATAACTCTGGCACAGTGCCTGCATTTCATAGGTGATCCAACCCAAATTATTCTGTGATTTAGCTGTCTGTACCGTGCCTGTGGTACAGGCACTGGAGATGGATTCCATGAACACTGGTAATATTCAGTCAAATTTGGCAACAGAGGTATCCAGTTCAGGTGCAACTGGCCTGTGTTTCTGAAATAACATTCTTTGAGTTTTCTGCTATTTGGGATAGCCAGCCCCTTTGTTAGGCAATACAGTAGCAAAGCTGACTGTTACTGAGACAGTAGTTTCTAAAATCCTCCTTTTTCCTAAACACCAACCTAAATTATACAGTAGGAAAAATGGGTTTTAAAAAAAAAAAAAAAAAAGCTTGAATACAGATATCACAACATATTGTTCTTACTGAGTTCTTTCCTAGACTTCAGGGTTTAAAACTGAGTCATTTCTGACTTGCTTTGCTGTACCAGCTTTTCTGGCTGAGAAAATATTTATTTCAGATGTTAGCCTTATTTCCAGCCTTACATGGGAGTCTTAGCAAGTTTTTAAATAATGCTTAAATTTTGTTAACTTATTTTATGTACTTGCTGGACCCAGCTCTCTGTCAGCATTTTACAGAAGGTTATGCAGGCAAACCACAAAGCACATCTCCAGCAACAAACCTTTGGATTATTCTGTAGAAGATCCTTCTGTTCTTTACAATGGAACATTTCAGGCTGTCTGCATGTTTTGTTCTCAGGTTAATAAGTTCAGTGCTAGATTTTCTGACCATTCTGATTCAGGATCATGAGAAGTTTGTGTTTAGTGTCACTTTAGAGCTGAGTTGTAGATAAAGCTTTACCCAGTGTTATTGATCTTGTGTCCATTTTCTCTCCTGCTGACATTACAAATCCGTGATAAATGTATTCCTTGCAGCAAGGACTACTCCTGATTTATTCTGTAACCAAAAGTTTCATCTATAAGGAACATTTTTAGTATATACATCTACAATGATCAGCCTACATTACTGTATGTACCAAATAAAATAATATCAAAGGGGAACAAAAAAAGAAAGAGATTTTTAAAAAGAGGCACATAACAAGGATATGTATATCCCAGTGCCAGCCTTTTAATATCTTCTATTTGGCAGAATAACATTGGAGGCTCTGAGAATGACCAAGTAAATGCTGTTGTGTTGGACCCAGGTTTCTTTTTGTTTTTAAAGGTTAAAAAACTTACCTTGTTATTAATAAGATGCTGAAGTGGAACTTGAGACAATTCAATTTTGTCAGATTGCTTGGTTTGCACTTGGGATTTGTTCAGAATACAGCGTAAGCTCACTTTTTGGTTTTTTTTTTCCAAACTAAGTTCATTCTCTGGAATTGTTTGTTGCCTAAAAGCGGGTGAATAAAGAGTTCAATTGTGTCTCCAGGAGCAATGCTTCCTAAGACAATTAATCTTTTGCCTAAGAAACACTGATACTGTTTACATCTTTCAGGAGCTTTTTCCTGCCTGGTAGACATACTAAAGCAGCAAAATACATCACCTTTCTTTTGGATAAGTAGAACCAGAGATTAGGGAAGAAAGATCATAACTCACAATTTTTTTCTCTGCTGGAAATCATACTTGGACACGGTACATCACTGCAAACAGATGCAGAGTAGACACTTTTGTATTTATAAATGAAAAAGTGCAATTCAGTGAGTGGGGTGGCTACATATGATTTGGTTATTTTCTTCCTGTGTTTTATTATTCTTGACATTGCACTGCGAAAAGGCACTGAGAGACTGGACATAGAATATGGATACTTCCATTATAGGGGTAGGAATTCCTACACTTGCAAAACCAATAATTTTTCAACTTTGTTTTGTTTGCCTCTACTTTTCCTTCAAAACCCAGCAAACTGGGTGAGTGTTCTGGGTAAAGTCAGATTTCACAGAACAGCACACGGGCTGCTGTTGTCACTGTGCCTCAGTTACCCACAAAACAAGGGGTGCTTGGGTGAAACCTTGGGCCATGTGCTCCTGAGGGGGATGGTGGGTTACCAGCCAGCCTGCTCTTTTCCAGAGCTTGTGTTGCTTACACAGAAGCCAAGGATGACAGCAGACCATGAGGGAACTGAGGATTTTACCTTCCATCTGTCAGCAGGTGAGTACTGAGTAAGAAAGCTCTATCTGGAGAGTGAATCAAGGGCAGGGCAACATCAAAACAGCTGCATCAGTTGAAGTAAGTGAAAAAGGGGACAAAGCAATGATAGTGCTAGGGTTCTGTTTCACTGCAGAACACTCAGAAAGTAACATCTAATGCCTTGCTAATTTATTTTACTGATTGATCATGTACAGAGATTCAGAAGGAAGGGAATGAACAAAAAACTGGAGATGTTCCCCCTTCAAAATAGGTTTATTGTTGTAGCATTGCCCACCATGTCTGCCACATTTCATAAATACAAACTTGCAGGTTCCTAAATTCTTTTTTTAAAAGAGAGTATGTGTTTTTGGTAAAGCCCAGAGACTTGTCTCACTTTTCAAGTTGTATGATTTGATTTGTATGTCCAACTTGTCATTAACTTGTCTGTCAGAAGAGACAAGTCCACTCCATTGGTCCACTATTGGTCCCCTTTAGTAGACACAGAAAACACTAAACTTGAGTCTGTTTAGCAGCTGCCAGCACTCTAAAACATGTAGCTCATTTTGCTGAAAATGAGGCACATGATTAAAGTAGAAGAGTAGATAAAGGTCTTACATATGGTCAGAAACAGACACTTAGCTTAAATCAGCTGTTCACATGGTTTCATTCCTCTCAAGAACTCAATGCCTGAAATTTTTCCTGTGTTTGTCCAAAGTGATGCTCTGTTGCACTAAAAGGAGATGGAGTCCTTTCCAGGCTGTGTGAGCACCCCAGCATGGAGCCAGAAGACTTGAGCAACACAGAAAGAGCCTCATCTTTCCTTAGTTCTTAGCAGAGCTTGGTTTTTAAATGCAGTGTTTTCAGTAGGTAGTTATAATGGCAAAAACTATAGAAAAAAAAAATAAAATCTCTCTTTAAGCCTCTCTGATGACAGTGACATTCAGAAACATGAAAAATCTTATTTACTTTGATTTCTTCTTAGAGTGATGAATTTCATCTGTCATTTTTCTTCCCTTGCCTTGGGGTTGGCTAACAAAGGGGCTGGCTCAGCACTCATACTAATGACTCTGCTATTTGAGCAAAGCAAGGTTTTTTATCATATTATCTGAACCCTCATAGGATACTCTAAGCTGTGCAAACAGAAGATAAAGCCTGAGGTTATGTCCAGTTCAGTCCCAGCTAGATAGGACAACCTGGCGGGTTAGAAATTCTGCCTAAAAATAGAGTCTGTGCTTTCTGAAGCTTCCTGGTAGTGGATGGCAGAGACACCAACAGCTTCCCTGTTGCAGAGCCCCCAGATTCCTGTGTCACTTACCAATACCAGACATGTCACATTTAGAGGATTTTTTGGTTTGTTTGTTTTTTGGTTTTTTTGGTTTTTTTAATCAATTCATATATGATTATTGTTGCACTAGCTGTAAAAGCTGAAACATCTTCTGACCAGTCTCTGGTCAGCATGCCTAGTTCCAGCAAAGCTTAGTATTAAACTGGGATCCATCCTTCTGAAGATAGGAAATGCTGAAACGTTTCCTGATCACAGTTGTGCACGTCAGCCTCTTTTTTTCTCAAGGCACAAAGAAAAAAAATACTAAACCTGGTGCACTATTTATGAGAAAAAAGATGGAAACAGTATAATGTCTGAGGGAAAAAAGACTTTAATGGTGAAAGCATATATATAAATGTTAATACAAGAAATGTGATTACAGTTAAAACAGAATTGTCTATTTCATGTGTATTCCTCTCCCTCTGAAGTCAGCGTCTTGTGCCAAGCTGTGCTGACAGCCTGTCAATGAATGTCCTCGTAGTCTGCTCTCCTAGGTGACTTGCTTGCAAGGCACAGGAACAGAGAAACCAGGTTCATGCAGAGCTTTGATTTAAAGCTCAGTGTCCTTTGCAGCTCACATGCAGAAAGCTGAATGACAGCCTTCTTCTCTGAGAATCTTTATCCACATAATGTGCATGGAAAATATTTAGTCTGATGAGCAAAGCAGATGTACGCTGTTTAAAAATAAAAAGGAATGCTTGGAAACAAATAAACAGAAGGAGTTTAATCTAAAAGGGGGAACAATAGAGAAAAGAAACCATAAATGAAACTGGGAGGTGATTTTAATTAATCTGGTAGTACCATCTGTGCTTG
Organism: Heliangelus exortis; assembly: GCF_036169615.1. NCBI lineage: Eukaryota > Metazoa > Chordata > Aves > Apodiformes > Trochilidae > Heliangelus > Heliangelus exortis. The sequence continues at coordinate 101,940,824 of NC_092424.1, read as the reverse complement.
TCTGGCTATAGAGGAAGAAAGACACAACAGTATTTAAACTTTGAATAGTATGTATGCAAAATATATATAGATAGTATACTATGTAATCTTACAAAAGGAAGGGTAGTGCAATTTAATGTCCAGCCCTAGAAGTAGGTTTTTGGTTGGCTTTTTGTTATTTCCATTCATTGTAGTACTTCATGAATGTTTGTCATGATGTTACTTTAAATGTTATTTCTGGTAAAAACATTGCAGAGAAATGTGGAACAAAAAGTAGCCTAGACCACTTTGGAGCTATAGATTCTACAGCTGTTCCATAACAACAGTATTCCTAGGATGTGGTATTTTGAGATGGTTCAAGATTCAAGATATTCAAAGATTTAAGTTTTGGATTGTTAGCTTTGTATACAGGTGTAATCTAGGTCTCTTCAATGGCCTGATATCTTCAGAGGAAGAAAACTCTTAGATAAAATATTTAAGTGGTGTTGTTAGGTCTTTTTCTTGTTCTTAATGATGGAAAAGCAACTGGCATGACCACGTCAAACAGCTCAGACTAATTGTGGGATTTACTAAAATATTTTATTTAATACATACAGTTCAGGAGATTGAGTATTTTGATCTTGAGAGGAATGATAGTAGTATATCTTGCTTATATAGAAGGGCAACGAGCAAAGATGAATGAAAAGGACAACAAGCCACCACTTTTAATTAGAGCTCTAGATAATTAGACCTCTAATTAATTAATTAGTTTTTAAATTAGCTGTTGATTCCTTCAGATCATTTTGCTTTTAGAGGGCAGTGTTTACCCTGGAGGCCTCAGTAAAAACTCATCCCATGAAAGCACTGCACCAGTATGCAACAGAGTATATACATTATTTGTCAAAATTATATGCTTAGAGAAAATAAGCAGCAAAGACTCCACCATTACATGATCTTTGCATAGCTTCTGCTCAACACCTGTTTGGCCTTCCCAACATGAACAATCCTAGGTTGAAGAGTCTTTTTCATTTTCTTCAAATTGGGTTTGTTTCTTTCACCACCTTTATCTAATGATTGGTCTTATATTCCAGTTAGCAGAGAAAAGTACTATAGTCTAGGAAGGGTACGCTGTCTTTGGTTAAATGACAGTGCTCTTTTTATTGCCCTGGATCTGGTCAATCTGATCTTTCAAGGAATATCAATAACAGCTTTGAGACCATCTCAATTTAGAAATGAAATGGTGTTATTTTGGAGCTTCATTCCTCATTGATGTTCAGGGGATGATGTGGAAGATAGGGTATTTCTTCAGATTTTGGTAAACGTGAAGCAATAATTTAGGAGCAAAAATAGAAGGTAAGATTGGTTTTGATTCATAAGATTAGTTTACAGTAAAGCCATCAGTTCTCTCTAAAGACAGAAAGAGTAGTTCCTTCTTATCCCATAATCATCTTTATGTATGAAATTGGCAGTATTAAAAAAAGGAAGGGTAAAGGAAGAACAACATTTGCACTTACCACATTACTAGCTGCAGGAGCATTTTAAGACACATCTGATTTCATGAAATGTCAATAAAATACATTTCAGTTGCCCACAAGTCCTCTAAAAATAGTTTGTATTTTTGATATCTTCTCTGTACTGTCAGTTCCTGCTTTAAATGTGGTGAGTTAATACTGACTTGAAAAGTTGTCTTTTCCATCTAGTAAGCTGAAATGTCAAAGAAGTAAGGAAAGAGGGCACAGGTGGTGCTAATACCAATGTTTTAGTTTTGACTTCATTGTAGGGTAATGCCTCTGGAGATTGGAAGCAAAAAACAAGTAGCTGCAACTCAGTCTATTACAATTCAGACCTAAAATGCAGGAACACCTCCTAAAGTGTTTCCTTGTTGACTCAGATGCTCAGAGGTCTCACTGAATCCAGCACCTATTGGAAAAGGCTCAAAGTCTTTAGGATAATCAACAGAGGAATAAAAGGAGCAAAATTACCTCTCTATGTTAAATTCCTTGCTATTGCTGTGACCAAAGACCACTGGAAGTTTTTTGCATCCTTCTTGATGGCATTTTGTGACATTTAAGATATTTTAATCAAGGATTTAATGGTGTTCTTGTGTTGAGATAGGTTTTTGATGGGATGGAGTAAATATTCTTCATAGCTTGCAATACCAGTCCAGGCTGTTGTCCTGAGGATGTAAACTTTTTGTAAACTTTTTAAAGAGAAAACTGGTGGGTACAGACAGCTAATGTATTTGGAAGGGTCTTATTTCACTACCGTGTTATTTATTACAGTTGCTATTTTCAACTTCAGGTTTAAATCACAGCTCATTAATTAAGGATCAAATCTGCAGGTGAACAGAAATGAGCAAACTGGATGTTGTAGTCCTAAAACACCTCTGTGCTCCACCAAATTTGAATTCTACAAGGGCTGAACCAGGAAATATCCAGAGACAGAGCAGCATCATAACTGTGGGGAAAAGTGTGGTATAATTCCTGGCATCCCTAGGATAAGTTTGAATAACACAACCTCCAGTGTTTACAGAGCTGCCACCGAGGATTACTGAGAAGTGTCACACAACTGTGTGTGGGAGATGGTGGGTGACAGCCACCATCTCAAACCCCTGCTTTACTGATGAGATTGGCTTAACCCTGGGCCTGAGAGCTCTCCCCTCTATTTAGCATTGCTGTCACAAATAACATTTCAGTGGTGTTTGATGTCAGGAGTGTTAGTTTCAGTTCTTGGAGCTGGCAGCTTTTCCAGCTCCTAAGAGCTGCAGATCAGTTTGCATTCTTTTAATGCATTTGTAACTCTGAGATGCTGACCTTACAGAATGAAATTTCCCTTCCCTGTTCTTTGCAGTTCGTGGTTTGTGTGGTGAACCATAGAAAGTGAACTGTGGGGCAGAGGAAGGAGGACTTTGTGGTTGCTTCTTGTTCTTTTGCAGTCTGCCAAGATTTTTTTCTTACTGGCCTGGAGATTTTTAACAGTTGCTGTTGCTGCCATAGCCCCAGGATGTGCAGTCATAGCTTCTGACGTAGCCAAAAAAAAAAAAAACCAAACCCAAACCAACAGTCTGAGGTGAGCCAAAATCTTTGCATCAGAACTATAACTGTAAGTCTATTAATGTATTTTTGTAAGTCATTTTTGGAAACATCCTCTTAGGAATCAATCATACAGCCTTGTGAAGATTGACCGAACCAAGATGTGAATCCTGTTCTCTCTTTCCAGAATCCCTATAGGACTCCTTATTGATGTCATTTTTACTAAGTCTGCACTGTACATAGCTTCTGATTTGTAGCATTTATGAGTGTAAAGAAGGCAATTATGCAGAGGTGTCCTGAAACTTTTGCTACTTGGCCAGCCTGCTGCTCTCTAAAAAAGAAGACCCTAGGAACTGTACCCCTTAAGTTACTCCAGATGAAAGAGCAGGACCTATTACTCATCTTTTTAGCTCTTTATATTAGAGCACAAAGTGGAAAGAAGATGGATTAGAAAAGGTAAATTATTTTTGTGTAAACATTTCCTTTAATTTGTGAGTGCTTGTACGGTCACTTCATTTATGAGTACCCATCCCAAATGTTCTCCTTTGCTGATTCACCACAGCATCACTGTAAACCATTTGAGGGCTTTGAACATTATGGTCATATAGGAATGGAAGAAGGTTGCTCTTGTAAGAGCTAATTCAGTCATTCATGATGGAAAATTAAATGAAAAAATACAGCCCAGTTTCCTGTTTGAATTACTTGCAGACAAGCTTAGATCTTTATTGATTTCAAGTATTATGGTGGCAATTTTTACATGAGTTTTATGCTTCAGGCTGCTTATGAAAACATGTTACTTTTCTGAGCTTCTAGTATTTTTATTTTGTCTAATCATTTGGCTAATCGGATTTAAAAGCCAAATAAATGCTGTTGTTTTACTCCTCAATTACTTAGCTAGAGGTCTTTTATGTAAAAGGACGACAAGGTGGTGATAGAAGTGCATCAGAATCTGAGAGATGTAAATTACACAGATATTCTGGTGTATAGCAGCAAAAATCTCCTTTACAGGTGTTTAGAATAAAATTACTGAAAAGAGCTTCAGATGTCTGTGCTGTGAATTCATGGCTTATAAAACGTGTTTGTGAATCGTTTATGACTGGGCCTGGGAGAATACTGTGAAATAATCTATCTGCCAATGATTACAGGATGTTACACAGATGCATGAGCTCTGTGCTTTGATTTTGCAATGATTTCTGTCTGGCCTGGAACTAACTCCAGATGGTGCTTTTTCTTAACCTTTTTGAAGTGACAGGGCTTGTCCAACCTTCGTTTTCTGGTGCCAATGTGAGAAAAGATGAGTTAAAACTCATTTCTCTTAAAAGTGGGCACAGTGTTTGATGTTCCTGTGGAAAGGTAGAGATCAACAAAACACTGTCCTGACTTGTACTCACCCACCTAGATCTAGTGATGCTGGAACTCTGGGCAGAGAGCTGAGTCTCAGGTCTGGGAGCCTTGTAGCCCAGCAGCACAACATGGAAATTCCCCTATTTTCCTCTCTGAGCCTGGAGCTGTGGGTGGAAGGGAGCCAAGGAGAGGCTGCCCAGGGGAGAGCTACAGCATAGATGGAGTTATTCCTGGAAAGTGTTTCCTTTTGGACCACCTGAAGATCTGTGGCTAAGGCTCAACCGGGCCTCAGGTGCACTGCTGGTCAAGACCAATGTCAAGAGAGACATAAAGCTTAGAGCTCTGTTTTTTTAGCAAGACAAGAGGGCACAAGAGGTCTCAAGTTGTGCCGGGGGAGGTTTAGGTTGGACATTAGAAAGAATTTCTTTACCAAGAGGGTGATCAGACATTGGAATGGGCTGCCCTGGGAAGTGGTGGATTCTCCATCCCTGGAGATATTTAAAAAGAGACTGGATGTGGCACTCAGTGCCATGGTCTGGTAACTACAGCGGTAGTGGATCAAGGGTTGGACTCGATGATCTCTGAGGTCCCTTCCAACCCAGCCAATTCTATGATTCCATGATTCTATGATTCAAAGGACTTGTTGACTGCTATGAGATTTTTCCTAAGGCTTATCACTTGGGGATACTTGGGATCTTTGGACAAAGGATCAATCCATGCCTTAGATTAAATTTTTTCTTTTGGGCTACAGATATGGCATATTGGTTAATATTCTTTCAGGCTTAGCCATGCGATGTTATGATCAGATGACTTCCAATATAGTTGGTGTCCCAAAATGCAGGCAGAAAGGGCACCCAGTGTCAGTTTGTGCCCTATTGTAAAGTATTATAAAGTCCTGTACACTGTGGAAGCCAAAATGGACATGCTAATTTTATTTTTTTTTTTAACCAGGTTTTTTTTTTGTTTTTTTTTTTTTTTGTAGGCAACTAATAAAAAGGCTTATCCCAAACAGGCAATAAATTTAAATAGGAGAGATTTATTAAAAAACCTTAATATTCAACTTACATGTCCATGATGTAGCCCTGTCACATTTCTGCAATGCAAAACTGCATTCTCTTCTGCAGAAGAGGAGGCTCCAGGGACACCTTGTAGCAGCCTTCCAGTATGTGAAGGTGGCCTGCAGGAAAGCTGGGGAGGGATTTTTTTACAAGGGTGTTTAGTGGTAGGACAAGGTGTAATGGCTTAAACTGGAAGAGGGTAGATTTAGATCAGACTTCAGGAAGAAATTTTTCACCATGATGGAGCTGAGACACTGGCATAAGTTGTCCAGGGAAGAAGTTTTGGATAACTAATCTCTGGAAGGTTCAAGGCCAGGTGGGATGGGGCTTGGGGCAGCTTGATCTAGTGGAAAGTGTCCCTGACAAGGACAGGGAGGTTGGAACTAGATGATGGATCTATGATTCTACAATTCTATAAAAAAGTGAAGCCCCTTCACCTGAAGGCAGCTACTTCCCCATGGTTTTGTCTTGCTTCAGATGTGTATCCTTCCTTTTCTGTAGTCCTGGTAGCCATCCTAGCCCCTCCCATAATCATCATGACCATCTTGCTAGAAACTGTACCTCAGTTTGCAGTGCAAAACAATTTCCTTTTTCTAGGGCACATTCCCACATCAATTTCTGAACTTTTCTTTTTCTTCTGTTATTTTTTCTGAACTCAATGACCTGTAACAGATTTTATTTCTGTTTCAGTGCCCTCTGCTGTTTGTTTTTTTCTTTTGTTTAGTTCTGTTCAGTTCTCTCTTTTTGACATACTTATATGCTGAGATATTTTTCAGCTAAATCCCTTTCTCCCCTGCAATGTTTTTTTCTGATGGATCATATTTAGCAATACTATTCTGTCCTCCCTTCAAAAGTGTTTGCAATGCCCTTGGTTTGTGATATTTATTTCACTCTCAGTCTTCTTTTCCTTTCTTTCTTATACTCTTTCATAAACTCTGAAAGTCTGAGCTTTATTATTCCTTTGATCATGCACCTGCAGTGGTTTCCATGGCAACACGATTCTGCAGCCCCCAGCTGTTTCATTCCTGATTCTTATTAGCAGTTTGCTGGATGCTGGTAAAAATGTTGTTGGTTTGGAGAGGTAACTTTGCAGCTGGTATCACAAGCATTTAATTACTTGGAAACTGCTTGTCTGGTTGCTAGTCCAGTCCCTTTGCCTTGGATGAGAACAGAAGTCAGCTATAACTATTTAGTAATCTTATTAGTTGTGCTTTCTTGTTATCTATGCAATTATTTCCTTAAGTTGATAGTTTGTGCTCAGTCCAACTATTTCTTATGATCTAAGCATATGCAGATTTCTCTGATTCTTCCTCTGTCTTTCAGGAAACCTGAAAAATAACTGCATTTCTGTAAATAAAATCTTTAAACAACTTACTGTAGTTAAGTAGAAACTGGGCTGCCAAACCTCCTATGTACCTTCAAAGTACAGCTCCATCATGTCCTGAAAGTAAAGTACATATTATTTTGAGATGGGGTTTTGAGCAGAGATTGTATTGAAATAATGTAGTGATCTCTCTGTCTGTGAATCTGTCTTAATTTTAATGCCCATCTTCACAATGGAATCTGAATGTCTAATGAAGAGAAATGATCAGTGAGGATTCAAGGAGAAAATCCTTTTACTTAGGACGTGCCTATTTTCTACTGGTAAAAGTCTAATAGATCAAACCCCATTGTAATATTGCCAGTAAAAGCTTTGGTATTGTGGTGACAATGGCTTTGATACAGCTATGCATACTTATCTTATTATTCCTACAAAACAAAATGCAAAATAAATACTGACACTGAAGTATTTAAATAACATACTCTGTTTTATTGGTGACTAATTTGTAGTCTCATAAAATGATATATATAAAATTATGTGGCTTAACAAGCATACAAATGCACACACAATTTGAAATACCATTAGCATAAAAGGTTATAACTAAAAGAGGAATATTTTTTCCAAACAAAAAGGAAAAACAAAAAAAAACCAAAAAGCGCAAGCAAACAAAAAAGCCAAAAAAACAACTATAAGAGCTCTCATGTCAGAGAAAGCAACAGAGAGGAACAGTCTGGGAAACTGGGAATTTTAAAATGGCTTGGTAGAATTTTTTCAAATCTAGACAGACGCCAGATAAACTATCTGGCTGAACCACATTTTTACCTTAGCATGAAATACTGATTCATTGAAACAGAAACTTTTATTGAAAAGGGTTACTTTGACAACTGTTTCAAATAATGTTTTAAAATATTTTAAAAATAAAGATACACTTTATGTCAAAATTATTTTAAATATTACTTTTTTTGGTTGCTTCTAGGTCAGAATTAGTTTATAAGAATTATCCAAATTGTATTTTCAATACAAGCAACTTTATTACAATTATTGTTTTGGCTTGGTTAGAATTGGTTACTGCTGAGCTCCACAAAAAAATCTGAGATAGGGCAGAACTCCAGTCTCTAAAAAAAGCATGAGGGAGTCTGGAAGATCAATTTCCATCATTCTAATGTGAAGGGAAGACTTAACAAACTTATTGGTATTACCCTGCTGGAATGATGATACAAGTTTTTCCTTTCCTGTTTTTAGTTGTGTTCTTAATGGCTTTTAACACAGTAAAGTGTTTTTTATTTAAGTCAGATAAAACCATTAAAAATTGTTCTCTAATATTGCCCATGCATTTCATTTTATATTCATGATGCCTTCGGCTTTCAATTGAAAAAACCCTTTGAATCCACAGACTTCTGCAGAGATAAGATTGGTGTTTCTGAATATTCAGTGTGTTGGTAGTTACTATTTATAGTAATATATATTTCTCTATTATGTAAACGTTGAAACAAATGGCTGGAACTGGCTGACATGTAGGAGGTGTTAACAGCCTCAGCATCACTCATTTTTTTACAGATGCTGTAGAGAGGCCTCTACAAATGTATCTCCAGTTTTCAACTTAGTTTTCTCTAAGCAAATAGAAAAAATGTCACTGAAAATGAAAAAAATTACTTTTCTATGCAACCTCATCTGTTCCTGCACTCTGGACACTCACTTGTACTACAAAGATTTCTGTGGCTCATTTTTTGTTTATTCTGCTGTCATAAGTGCCACCTGCTGTGAGTACAGAGCATCAGGCTTACTGGCCAAGGGGAGACTGATTTGCAGTGTTCACCTTTCACACAATCTGGAGAGATTGCACGGCCAGTGTGCTGCTGGGTCTCATCACAGCCAGGGCCCAACAGAACCATCAAACCAAGCTGAAGAAAACCCCAGGAACACACTGAGCCATGTGGAATAGATGCAGTACAATGTGTACAATGTGAGAGGAACAAAAGCAGTGACAAGTTAATTGGTTTAATAGGTTTGGTGGAATAGGAAGGAAATGCTGAGTAGCATGCTGAGAGACTGCTAGGGATGTGTCCAGCTGGGGTAAGGAGGCAGTGATTCCAGCTGGCTGGAGCTGGGTCACCTTGAACTGACACTTTCCAGATTTTCTGCTCCATCAGCTGGGCACCTCAGCATAGCAGCCAGTTTGGATTTGCACCTCTTTGATGCAAAGCCACTGAGCGTGAGCCATGACCATTTTCAAAAACTTCCAGCAGGGGTGCAAATATTAAAGGTAGCTGTGTAGTGCATGTCCACACTCATAGAGGCTGTTCTGGTGGAAACAAAAGCCACTTGCATGATTTAGCTATGGAAGCTGAAAAAGCACTATCTGAAAGCTCTCTCCAGTCTTTGTTGTAACACAAGTTTGTTCGCAAAAACTCTTCAAACTTCCCAGGACTCTATGTCTGTCCCAATAGATGAGTGCTGCATTAAGCAGGTGCTGCTTATCTAGATTTCAGACTTGGATGAGGATTAGATTTATAAAAGTATGTACTGTTTTGACAGGAGTGCTTTTAAAACCAGAGCTTTTAATATCTGAGACTACAGTCTGCCTGTTCCCCCCCTCCACTACCCTCCCCCAGGGCTGTGTCCCATGCAGAGGAATAACTCCTCTTGGCTCTTCTGAATACAGAGCTAGCAGCTACGTGTCTCATCAGGTTACTGTGGCCATGATTTACATGAGTTTGGACAGGTTGTTAAGATAAGTCAAAAATAGCCACGAGAAACGTGTTTAGTTTCACAAACTAGTTAGAAGTGCTGATGCTTCTGGAAAGAAAGTTCCTTTTTATTGTCTGTTGAACACCTAGTGAGATTCAAGGTAACAGCCACCCTTGTGAAAGAAAAGATGAAATAAAAGATGATTTTATTACCTGAGAAACAGCCTTTCTTCAATCTTACCTTTCCATAGTGGCAAATAAACCTTCTGTGTGTCTGGGTGCTAGGAACATATAACAATGAGAAATTTTTGTTGCTGTGTTTTTTTGGAGAGACCATCTGTGCAATGCAATGCAGGTTTGCAGGGATGTTTACATTGTGGAAAATGGAGCTGGGAAATGGAGTTGGACTTTACAAACAGTTGGGTTTCATTAACATATAGCAATTATTTTTTGCTGTCAGCAGTTTAAATTTACCAGTTCAGAAAGGCTTAAGAGAATCAGATTTGTCAGGCTGTGCTGTCTGAAAGCTCCCCTTTGGTTCTACCATGTCAGGCAGGCTTGCAGGGACTTCTTTTTAATTACCTGGCTCTGGTTGGAGGTCCCAGAAGAGCCCAAAGGTCTGTTGTGCTGGCTTTATGCCCAAGTATGTCATCTACTGCTATCTGTGCCATGCAGAAATAATTCAAGGCAGGCAGGATAGACAGAAAAGTCAGTCCTAAGAATTCTTTTGCAGGAGGAAAAAAAAAATTGCATTTGGAGATGCACACTGCACATGTGTCATTTATTCCTTATTTGTATTTACTAGTGATTGCATTCAGTGTGTTTGGCTTATAAACTGTCAGAAGGAGCAAGGTGATAAAACACCATGAACAACTCAGGGTGGGAATGGGCCCGTTGAAAATGTTACAAGATCCAGTCTGGATCTGCATAAGATCTGGGCCTCAACATTTAAAATCAATTTCATTGCCACTAAGCATACTGCTCTTCAGTAAAAGGTCAGAAGTACTTTACCACACATGATATAGGAAATAGTAAACTTTGCCCCGTTCATATTTTGAATGCAGAATATATGGTCCAAAGAATCCAAACTACAGCTGAGTCTGCCTGAAAAATACATTACTGATATTTTTGTAAAGTTGACCAGACACAGACATATCTAAGTAAAAATTCTCTAGAAAGAGCAAGAGTAGAAAATCTATTCCCTGTAAAGAGAACCCAGTGGAAAAGTACACAGCAAGAATCAGGTTTACTGTTGTATTCCACATTTGTCTTAAGTGTAGTGTAAGTGAAGTTGTGCAAGGGACCTTTGAAGGTGAAGTTGCCATCTGTGGTAAGACAAAAAGAATTGTTGCTGGAACTAATTGCATGACTTCAGGGATCTTGAAAGAGGGATATCCAGGGGACCCTCTTAGTGATCCATTCTTTCCTACAAATCAAAGAAGGTGAAGAAAAGAAAAACCTGGAGCTGAGCCAGCAGTTATGTGAATGATTTAAAGCATAGAGTCTTATTTCTGAAAAAAAGCAGTTCCCTGGTCTAGTGCTTCAGCCAAAATTGGTTGTAAAATTGGAATTGTTCATTTTCCCTTGAAGGCACTAGTTCAGTCAGCCAGCAAGTATCTGGTATAGCCAGGAGCCTCTTAAAATAGCATCATGAAAGGGGGCAAAGTAAATGTTAGACAAACTAAGTCCTCCATGAATAAGTTGAACAAAGAATCGTTTGGCTGGAAGTTCCCATTCCCAGGGAAGGAGTTAATTACATGGAATAAATTCAAGCAAGGCAGCAGTGTTTTCTCCTACACAAAATATATATTTGCTATTGATGTAACAAACCTACAATACATTTAGAAGTCTTCCATTTCTCAGGTTTCTAGTAATGTTTTGTCACATGAAATGTTCTATTTTTCACTAGATGAAGTGTTTCCAATTTTCCTCAGGCAATTCTAAGAGCAACAATTGAAATGAAGCATTTGATTCACAAAACAGTGCTTCTCCCCATCCTTCATCCAGCAGTGAAGTGGTGACAGTGCTCTGGCTGGTGCAGTCACATGCTGTAATCAATGCTACCTTCTTTCTAGGCTGTGAAAATAGTTTTTCCACAGACTACTTTGAATAGTATCTTTCAAAAGAAGGTTTAGAGGGAAGTCATCTCCATCAAGTCATCTTGACCTGGACAGACTGGAGAGTTGGGCTGATTCCAACGGGATGAGATTCAACAAGGCCAAGTGCCGGGTCCTGCACTTTGGCCACAACAACCCCATGGGGAGCTCCAGGCTGGGCACAGAGTGGCTGGAGAGCAGCCAGACAGAGAGGGACCTGGGAGTCTGGATTGACAGGAAGCTGAACATGAGCCAGCAGTGTGCCCAGGTAGCCAAGAAGGCCAATGGCATCCTGGCCTGTATCAGGAACAGTGTGGCCAGCAGGTCCAAGGAAGTGTTTCTGCCCCTGTACTCAGCGTTGGTGAGGCCACAGCTTGAGTACTGTGTCCAGTTCTGGGTCCCTCAGTTCAGGAAGGATATCGAGGTCCTGGAGCAGGTCCAAAGGAGGGCAACCAGGCTGGTGAAGGGACTCGAGCACAGATCTTATGAGGAGAGGCTGAGGGAGCTGGGGGTGTTCAGTCTGGAGAAGAGGAGGCTCAGAGGAGACCTCATCACTCTCTACAACTCCCTGAAAGGAGGTTGGAGCCAGGTGGGGGTTGTTCTCTTTTCCCAGGCAACTCTCAGCAAGACAAGAGGGCATGGTCTCAAGTTGTGCCGGGGGAAGTTTAGGTTGGACATTAGAAAGAATTTCTTTACTGAGAGGGTGATCAAGCATTGGAATGGGCTGCCCTGGGAAGTAGTGGATTCTCCATCCCTGGAGATATTTAAAAAGAGACTGGATGTGGCACTCAGTGCCACGGTCTGGTAACTGCAGCGGTAGTGGATCAAGGGTTGGACTTGATCTCTGAGGTCCCTTCCAACCCAGCCAATTCTATGATTCTATGATTCTATGATTCTATGATCATTTGGAGGAATTCTACAAGTAAACCCAGTGCTGCATTTCTACTTCTAGACAAATGTATTTGAAATTGTCTCAATTTTTAGAAGTGCTTTGAGAATCTGACTTGTGTCTTTCAGTAATCGTGATACTGAATCAACTTACTGGTTGTGCTCTTGTGAACATCTGTGCTGGCATCTAAATGTAGATATTTTACTCTTGACTTCCTTACTCTGAATCGCGATTCTAGCTTGTATAAAAATCTACCTTGTATAGAAATTTTGTATGGAACAATATTTGGGTTTCATAACCTAGAGCTAAATCCTATCTATAAGGTCAGGACTTTGCAGTGCAACTTGCCGTGGTATAAAAGGTTGATCCTTGGGTGCTGGATAAGGATAGTAGCAAGTAGGCTAAGAAGATATTGCTGAGTCTATTGATTTGTCACTTAGGTTTTCAGAAATACAATGACATTTAGGAGAATGTGGAACTGATTCATAACTATAAAAAATGTCTAATGGTGAGAGACTTAAGCTGCTGAAAGTGCTGTAAAAGAAGACACTGAGATGATTTTATTGCTGGGGGTAGAACTTCTAGGTAGAGAACAGAGTGCTGAAGAGGTTTTGTTTTTTCAGAGAAGCATAGAAATATCAATATTTCAAAGTCATGCAGATTTTTTTTTTACAGTAGATATAATTAACTACCTGAAAAAATATTTAGAAAAAGATTATTTCTTTAACTGTTCTATATTATTACTACTCTTCTCTTAAGTGACAAACCTTTTGTAATACTCAGATACAAGTTTCTGCAGTAAATGCAAAGAGTAACACTGTGTTGGTTAAGCTGATTTCCTAAATTCTTTCCTCTAGATCCTAAATCTGATTTAATGTCATTTTAGACTCAGTGCCTTTCTGTGTGTTGGCGAACAGACTTAATTCTACCCTACAAGACACTTTTACTCACAGTAAAGTCAGGTAGATGTTCACTGTTCAACCACAATCTCCCCTCTCAATTTTTAATTTATATGGACAGTTTTCAAAGCTACTTTTTGAATTATTTTTCCTACTTGCTACATTTTTCAGCTGAAATAAAAACAAACAGGCTTTCAGGTACTCATGAGATCTATTTACATGCAAGTTTCAAGTTAGAGATTTCATTGTTCACTAAAATCAGGCTGTGTTATTGCAGCTTTATAACAGAGGGTGGTCCAAAATATAAGATTAACTTTGGGTTGTGAGCTAAGACACAGAAAAAGACTATTAGTACCATAACTTTAAGAAATCTCTTTGTTAATATTTAGCAGAAATAGCCATTTTTCTTTGATACAGCAGCAATCCTGTAGCATCAAACTGATGCTGTTATGTCTGCTCATGGAGACCCTCCATCCTGGAGGGCAAGTTAGAAAATGCTTTTCTATCCTCTGGGACTGAATTCCATTTTGTTCTTCACAACTGTGACCCTGCAGTCACCCGGTGAGTCTATCCTGAAGGAAAGACCTCTGACCACAACAGGAGAGCAGAGCTGTAAACATCATAAGTCACCCCTGAGAAAGTGAGCAGGGAGGAATAATGAAAGCCCTGGCTCCTCTCCTTTCATGCACTTGGCGTCCAGACACATTGTGTAGTGTGTGTCCTGAGTCACAAAAAACAATCATTGATCCAGAGGTTAAGTAGACAAGAGAAAGGAGAAGAAAGATGTAATTGCAAGGAGGGATTAAATGATTCAGCTGCTCTGAAACCTGACAGAGGAGGAGTGCTGCCTTTTCTCTGCTCCCGAGACCTCTCCGGGGGCAGAGGGATAACAAGCTGTATACTGGAATCTGTTTGGGAGTAAGAAGGTGTGACTGGTTTGATTTTCATATTTGGTTCATAATATTTGGGTGTGTTTCTGTTAGCAATAGCTGTGTCGTAAAGGTGAGAGAGCTGTAATAGTTATAAACATGTGAAGTCCTGTAAAACCCAGCTAGTTTGCTAGCTAAGTGAGTGCCTAGCAGGGCAAGAAAGATCAAGATTGTTTCAAAATAAAGAGGAATCTACTCTTGCAGGTACTTCCACACTTTAATTCTTCTAGAAAACTGGTGCTGGGCTTCTGTAAGAGGAGGCACAGCAGAGTGAAACTGAGATATCTACAGAGTAAGCTGGCTGGCAGCACAGCTGCAGACCTGTCTACATCAGGGGCTGAAACCTTGAACACTTCTCCTGGTTCAAACCCTTACCAAGCATCAGAACAATCATTGTGCAGGGTGAACAAGGTAACCTCCAGACATCCCTTCCAACCTTGATAATTCTGTGATTCAGTGATGTAACTTGGACACACATGATCATTTTCTGTCCTCCTGGTGACACCTTTCATCTATTGTACAGCTACCAAGAGCAGTCCCATGTCAGTGCAGATAAACACTGAGCTGGGCAGCTCACACTCCAGGCTGCCCAGACTCCCTTTCAGATTTGGTGTGCAAGCACTTCAATTGGTTCCTTCCATGGATCTTTCAGACTCTTACTGGAGAACTTTAACCAGATCATGGTTCTGTGCCATGCTGTCTGAAGCAGTCTAGGAAATGGTTGGAGTTGAGGCAGAGGAGGAATGCAGACCTACCAGAATAGATAAGCTCCTGATCTTCTTTGTCTGTGCTTTAACTCCTAGCAGTAACTAGTGCTGTGATGGATCTTTGATATTTGTGTGTGCAATTTGTTAATTTCTGAGGTAAGAAATTAATCATCTTTGTTACACCTTCAAAATTAGTGTTGTGATTTAAAAACCTTAGAAACAAGCAAAAAACAAAAAAAAACCCAAACAAAACAAACCAAACAAACAAAAAAAAAAACCCAAAAAACACAAAAACCCCACCCCAACAAACAACAAAAACCAAACAAAAACCCAAAACAAAGCAGAAAACAAAAGATGTGAGTATTCTGCTTTTGGAAGCTTAAGCATACATGCTTAACCAAAGCTGTGTGAGCCTCTTGAAAATTAAGTAAAATGTCCATTTCCTGTATGAAAAGTGCTTCAGTCTATCCAGTTAATTATGATTTTATTTGTATTCAAGCAATGTCTTTTCATGCTAAAGAAATTATTTTTGTCAGTTTTTGAAAAATGAGAGAAAAGATGGTGTTTAAAATGCGGCACCAGAGGAGTTGACAACTTGGAAGGAAAAGCAGTGCCCCTTTGCTTCTCTCATGCTGTTGTGTCCCATATAATTAATAACAACAATATTAGCTCCCTGGTAAAATGATTCTATTCAGTTTTGTGGATCAATAGTAAAAAATATAGTATATATCAAATATGTGATAGCATATCTATGTCATTATTTAGACTCAAGCAAATTCAAAGTCTTGGTTTTACCAAGCTGCTTGGTAAATTAAAGCTGTTAAAAAGCATCTCTTACAATACTTTAGGAACTATAGATGAGAAGCACTGTAGCATCTAAGTATTACATTGTAATAATTTATATTTCATCTTTAAACTTTTGCTGAGGATAGACTTGACAAAATACTTATTAAATGCTGCAGCACATTAATTTCACTTTGCAGTTCTTAATTATTCATAATATGAAAAATATCTTATTAGGTATTTTCTCTTTTTTTTTTTTTTTTTTTTTTTTTTTTTTTTTTTTTTTTTGAAACAAAATTATTTTCTCAATATTTCTCTTCCTACAAGCTTGCCCTTGTTAGAAATATTATCTGGGTTAGCATATCAAATCAATACTAATTATAAAGAGATACTCAAAAAGTTCCAATGTTCCACTGGAACCTCTCAGGGAGATTTTGTACTTTTTTGGAATGAAATGGGTTCCACTTAATCTGTGCAATATAGCAGAGCTGGATTCTCATAGCAGAATTAGCTGATTGAAGGTAGGAATCTTAAACCACTAATATGGTCATAAATTACTAAAATATAAGAAAATTTCCAGAAAAGCTTGAAAATATTTGATGGATGTGCTGGTGGATACAGAATTGGCTGCATGGTCACATCCAGAGGGTAACAGTCAATGGCTTGATGCCCAGATGGAGAAGGGTCTCAAGTGGTGTCAGTACTGGAACCAGTACTGTCATCATCAGTGACATAGACAGTGGGATTTTGTGCACCTTTAGCAATCTGCTGATGGCACCAAGATAACTGGTGTAGTCACCATGAGAGAGGGACAGGATGTCATGCAGAAAGACCTGGACAAGCTGGAGAAGTGGGTCCATGTGAAATTCATGAGGTTCAACAAGGCCAAGTGTGTAAGGTCCTGCACCTGGGTAGAGGAAATCCTCATTATCAATACTGGCTGGGGGATGTTGTGATAGAGAGCAGCCCTGTGGAAAGGGACTACAGGGTCATGGGGGACATGAGCCAATAATGCACACTTGCAGCCCAGGGGGCCCATCACAACCAGGGTTGCATCCAAAGCAGCTTGGCCAGCAGACTGAGGTGATTCTGCCCCTCTGCTCTGCTCTGGTGAGACCTTACCTGAAGTACAAAAATGACATGGACCTGATGGAGCAGGTCTGAAGGATGTCCAGGAAAATTATTAGAGAGATGGAGCATCTCCCCTATGAAGACAGGCTGAGAGACCTGGGTTTGTTCAGCCTGGAGAGGAGATGCCAGGTATACCCTATAGCAGCCTTCCAGTGTCTGAAAAGGGGCCTGCATGAAAGCTGGGGATGGAATGTTCTTAAGGGTGTGTAGTGATAGGACAAGGGGCAATAGCCTTAAAATTAACTAGGGTAGATTTAGATTGGATATTAGGAGGAAGTTTTGTACTGTAAGGTTGGTTGCCTAGATAGGTGGTGGAGGCAACATTCTTGGAAGCATTCAAAGTCAGGCTTGATGGGGCTTTAAGCAACCTGATCTAGTCAAAGAGGTCCCTGCTATGGGAGGGGTGGACTAGATGATCTCTAGAGGTCCCTTCCAGCCCAGTGCGTTCTGTGATTCTATTACTCAGCCTCTGGTTAAAGAGCCACTGACAATGGAAGCTATGCCATGGGTTTTCCTGTTTTAGAGGTAAATTTGGTAGGTTCATTTCTGACTTTAATCTTAAATGGAAAGATATAAAACAAATAAAATGGGACAGATTGTTATTACAGAAGTCTGTATCTGCTGTAAATGCAGACTCCAGAGCAATGTTGTTGAACTTCCCCAAATGGTTGAAGCTGTTCTTCTGTGAATATTCCACCAGTTCCCTAGAAGGGGAGCAGGGAAGCAGTGATCTTGGGGATGCATGCAATCCATGGCTGCCAGTTGGTCTTACTTTCCCAAGCACAAGTTTTGGTTTTTTGTTTGTTTTTTTTTTTTTTTTTCCTCATGTCATCATAGGCTAAAGCTAATGATTCATGGCTACCAAAATGAAAGATCCTTGTTCTTGTTTATTTGTGGTTTGATTGTCTCTGGATATGCTTTTATGTTCCTACACAAAACTATGGATTATGATTGTGTTAGTTGACCTGAGCCTACCTGAAGATGACAGCCTAATTAAGAATGGCACATTTAGCTGTGCTCAGCAGACATGCTGACAAATACATCCACTCATGTGGCAGCTCTGGATTATATTGTCTGCAAAAACAGGAATTTTTAAAACTGTGAGCACAAAGCAGCTCTGCAATGGAATCAAGACCCATTCTTGCAGAGAAGTCCTGCAGAGCCTCAGCAACCTGTACTCCTTCCCACCTTCTCACCTTTCCCAACCCAAGTCCACAATTTTCTGTAACATCTCAGTTCTGTGTAGCTTTTTCTCAGGCTCCCCATGTCATGGCATTGCTTCTTTAGGGCATTGTTACTGGATGGCTTTGATCCTGCTTTTCCCGTGTTTTAAGCATTGGTCACCTCTGGCACCTCTTCAGTTTCCCTCCCAGAGTCCCCAGGAGCAGAAGACCAGCATTACCTCTTGCCCTGGAAGCCAGGGTATGTGTTTTCTTTAAGGCAGAGGGAGAAAGGATGAATTCCAGAGGCTTTCTATAATTTAGCAGGCTTCTAATAACTTCTGGCTGGGGGGGAGTGCTGTGTTATTATAAATTTCTTGACAATAATGGAAGGCAGGCAACAAAATTTTTAATCTAGCATGCTCTGTATTACTTCTGAGATTGTTATTTCTCCTATGACAAGCTAGGATAATTGAAATGGTTTCTTATTCTCATGGCTATCATCTACCTAGAGTAATTATTTACTAGCTGTAGTCATGACTTGTCATTTTATTTAACAAATCTTTTTTACTGTCTTAGCTTCTATATCATTTGAAAGTTTTGGGTTTCAGGAACAAGGTATTTTTGCCAATGAGATGTGTGTACAGACTTGCAGGATATTCATCCTCGCTACTGCTTTGAACAAAATATTATATTCAATTAAATCTGCTGAAGACAACCTAGAAATACCATAGAAAAGTCACATTTTTTTTCCATTTGCATCTTATCCCAAAATGCCATATCTGTATCACAAACTTGACTTCAAAGGAGGTCACAGAGCCATTTGTACCAACACAAAATACCATGTTCAGTAAGAACTCTGGTAGAAAGAGCTCAATATTTCCAGAACATATGGTCTGGGTTTTAGTTTTGTTCTGGTTTTTTTTTCCCAGTTTTTCCTGTGAGCCTCAGCTTGGCTGTTCCTCACTTCTAGCAGCATCAGGATGAAATGAACAAACCAGTAGAGGTGATGCAGATCACTGGAGAAAGCAAAGTGCTTCTCTCTTCTAGGCTGTAAAGTTTGAAACAGTGATGCCCAACCAGAGCAATTCAGGGTCATTTCTTGATCTTTACAAAGACTTAATTTGGCATCATAGATCTTTTTCTTCAGATAAATCTATATTATGAATTCAATGCTGTGTAGCACCTATGCCAGGCTGGTGAAACAGAATAGCTTTCTCCTCCCTGGACTGCATGTGCAGCCTTATGTGGCTCCTGAGGACTCAGTATCTGCTGCATCAGGGTGGTAACAGCTCCCTGAAAAAACAGTCTAGAGGGTTACTTTGAGGATCACTACACCCATACTACAGTCATCCTAGAGGTATTTTCCAACCATGACAAGTCTGTGATTTAAAAACTTTGCACCTTTTTTGTCTTCTTATATTGAATACATTAGTTTGATCTATAAACTGCAAGGCACAGTTTGGGTTTTTACTTGGTTTGGGGTTTTTGTTTGTGGGTTTTTTGTTTGTTTTTAGAATGCACATCAAAAGTCTCTTTTCATATTACACCAACTAGTTACATCTTCAGAAGCTTGTTCTCCAGAAGCTTTCAGAGATGCTAACTAAATGTGAAGTTTTTGAGACAAATTCTGTAAAAAAACCTTAAATTAAAAAATTGTTGAAAATTGTTTGGTTTTTTTTCTCCACAAATTCAGTGAAGAATTTTCTTCTTGAAGCTAAAATATCTGTGTTGAGTTCCCTTTTTGTATCTGTGATCTTGTTTGGATTGAAATAAAATAAAAGGTCTGGTACTACAAAACTTCAACAGTCAAAGAATTTGGCTCAAGGACAGTGCATTTCCCCCTCCCATAATACTTTAAGGAGTTAAGCCTGGTTTAATAGTATTCCTATAAAGTGAAACAGGAAAAAATTTGAAAGAATAATATAGTCTAACTTTATGTTGCTTCTGAAATATAATCAGCTATTTCTAGCCAGCATCTGCTTTATTTCTATTAGCATACATCTATTTCCTTCTGGTCACAGGTATGTTGATGGAGGCTGAATCTGTTGCAACAGTCATGGCAAGGACGAAGTATAATTTGCAAGTAAGTATATTTGAAATACATCCTTCTTTTTCCCATCACAGAGGATATAAATCTTTTACATATTCTGCATGTACAGCCTGATTTGTTAGCTCAGACTGCTCATGTTCTCTCCCTTGAAAGACTCTTATGTCAGTGAAGCAGGAAATCATCACATAAACAATGTAATTTAATAGTATTTAAATATTTCTTTTCTCTGCAAGATTTCTGCTACTTGCTGAGAAATAATCCACCAAACTGGTTTTTGCCAAAGGATTAATATTCGCTTGAAAGATCAATATTAAACTGGAAAAAAGTAATTCCTGCCCGTATCATGTACAGTGCCCTTAGTTTGGCCTTTTTTATTAGTGCTCGAGCAGCTGGAAATGAACAGACTTTTCTGAGCATAATTTCAGGGAATTTGCATGATAAATATAGAAACATGTACTGAATAATGAACAATAATCTCAAATGGTCCCTTTCTTGTTTTAAAAGCTGATCTTACAAACTTGTGGCTTTATTTTTTTACAGTAAATTGAAAGCTATTTTCCTCATATTTGCTTTACATCTTCTCTTAATTGAGGTGGAATAAAATCCATTTTGGACCTGAAATATTCTATTTCTTTTCTACAATCTGCATTTATGAGTCAAATTAGTTCATGTCAATCAACTGCAACCTATAATTTAAAACTGTCACCATAAACCATAATAACAAAAGGAACTGCAGTGAGAGGGCTCAGGTAATCTAATTCCTAAGGTGACATTTCAGAGCTAACGTACTTTGTTTCACTTCCTTGTTTGTCTTGAGAGATGTTTGAATATAGGCTTCTACAGTATAAAAGCAAACCCAAAACTCTTTGAAAAAAGAAGGTAGTTTTTATAATTTACTATCTTCTGTGCACTTTCCGGTAAACAAATAAAAAAATTGATCTGTTCCATTCCTCTTAGGTTGGCTTCAACCTGCACATGCTCAACTAGAACAGCTGCAGTTCAGTTTGTTTCTTGTACACACAATTGCTGACTTGGTCTTTATCTGCTATGAATCTAGACCTTCATGAAAGTAACTGCATATTTTGGTAATAAGTGTTACATTTAACTTGGTTTGGGCTCTTCAGAGTTCATGTGTTCCCTCTCAGACAGAAAAGCCACAGAGTCTTTAGGGGCTGAAGTTGTCTGGGGTAAAAGTAATCAGGTTTGGGATTTCTGGTTCAGGTTTACTGCTGTGCTCCAGTGTCTCATGTTACATATTCTGCTTCTTGGCAGATAAAGTAAAAGTAGTTCTCAATCTATTTTAGAAGCTGGAAGCTTAGAATCCATAACCTTGCTATATTCTTTCCATCTTCCTTGCTGTGTCTCCAAGCAGAAGCAGATGGGAATAAAGACATGTCTATGGTTACTTCACTAACCATCTCCCAGGTGTGAAGGAATTATTTAGGTTGGAGGATGGAGGATACCTTTAGAGATCATCTAGTTCAACTCACTGCTCAAAGCAGATCCATTCCCAAATCTGAGCCAGGTGTTTGGAGATTTCTCCAGGAAACATTGATTCCACAGGCTTTAGGGGAATTTTGTATCCTAGTGCTCTGCAGCCACTCTCAATTTGAAAAACATTGCTTTAACTTTAAGATGTACATTAGAGGTGGCTTAAGGTATATTTTGGTCTCTGATTTGGGGTTATTCATGAATTTCAGAACCCAAACTAGAAGGAAATGTAGCCTAAGATTTGGGTTTTAAGATTTTATGGGACAGAATTTGCCTTGAAACTGGACTGTGGCTGTTCTAGCACATTTATGCTGCATTTGTCAAAGCCTGTTTCTTGATTTCCAGCTCACTGATGTATTCAGACTTGGGTTTTTTTGCCATCTCCTCTGTTGAATTATGTCTGGTCATGCACCTTCTCCAAAGGAAGAACACACAGAGAGGTAAGTGATGGAGACATCTTGCTAAAGAAAGTGCTCAGGCTGCCTTTTGTATATGAGATCAGTTCCCAGATATATAATCAAATATGCAGGTAAAGAGTGAAGAGGAAGAAGATGACTAACTAACCAGGGAGTATATGGACTTGAAAACTGAAGTTATAAAAGCTGAAGATAAGAGACTGTGAGGAGAAGGAGAGAACAAGCTGAGGAACAATGCCAGAAATAAGATAAAATGGAGAAAAATAAGAGTGGTTTATTTTTGTCACATAGAATCATAAAATAGATATATACTTGATTTCATAAGCATATGGCTTCAATTTTTGTAGCATGTTCTATAACAAATGAGAAGTACTTTAAGATACAGTCAGGTAACTTTAAAATTATCGTTGACATTCTTTAAATATGTCACTTTGAAATTGTGATTCTGCCAAATCTGAGAAATAAAAATCTTCTTGCAGCTTGGTGTATTATAATCCAAATATCTTGACTAAAACTGGATATGTGCCTCCTCCTGCTGCAGTGTTAAGTAAATGTGCTACTGAAGGTAGGAGGTAATACTTTCTTCCTGGCCAGTCTCTGTTACAGCTTTTCACTATATTTGTAGCAGCACAGTTTGTAGCTCCTGTGAGGAATGAACTTGAAGCTTGTACAGTGAAACAGCTCTGTGCAGCTGGGTATAGAAAGAAAAGCCAGACTTGGTTCATGATAATTTGGATTTAGCAGTCAGCCAGTGATGCTAAGATAGACACAAATATTGAAAACAGAGTTACAAAACGAGGTTTATGATAACTGTGTGAATATATGCAGGTGACAAAAAATTCCATACTCAGATTTAAAAAAAACAGGGTTTTACATAAACTCATTTTCATGTCTTATCTCTCAGTTATAGCAATGGAAAATGGAATACAAGCAAATTGTGAAGCTAAGACAACTAGAGATAGATTTGGTTTTAAAATATGACTTCCATTTTTAAAGGAAACAGTAAGAAAGAGAAAGGTTTCAGTATTGTTTTCCACATGAAATGCCATAACTTTGGTTGCCTGTCTAAATATTTTTAAGACCTTATTATCGATTCATAATTGTTTTGCCACATAATACTTAAAAAGCAATGATATTAAAATAACTGCCTAAGCTGCTGAGATATTGAATATCTTCCAATCTGAATTTGTTTTTAAACTATTGCACTTGTTAGTTCTAGTGGAAACTTAGCAAATTTGTCACTGGAGGCTAAGTGACTTCTTACCCAAATCTTTAACAATTGTAAACAAATTTTGAAGAAACGGATCTTTTGTTGTTTTTTATCAGTGCTCAGTATGTTAGAAAAACTTTTTTCTTGAAATGTAAAAGCAGGTATACATGAATATATAAAACATGCTCATCATTTTTTTCTGAATAGGGCTATTTTATTTTTATTATCTTTTTCTTATTATTTTGTACTACCTTTAATTCCACTATTCCCTGACAAAAATCCTATGTAGAAAGTATGATTTTTCAGACCCTAGGCTTCCCTTTGCTTTGCTTTTAAAGATGTTTATTGCTTTGCTTTTAAAGATGTTTATTTCTTTGCTTTTAAGATGTATTTTTCAGTCCATATCTGAAGACATATCTGAAATAAGAATGGCTGTAGCACATAGAAGCACACTATGTTTATTGATGGCAAAGATTCCCATGGTTATTTGTAGTAAAATGTATTTAAGTAGCAGCTGAGTACTTAGGAAAAAGCTTTTAAAATTTTTTTTCATTTTGAGTGAGATTATATAAAGCAGCTTCACCTCTCACTGGTATTTTTCAGTATCTTTGCTTTGTTTTTACCACTTGGAGATTCAGCATTGGATGAAACTTAGTCTGATGTTGTTTTGCTTGTGCATGATGAAAACCATGATAACTAGAACTAAAACACAAAAAATGAATTTTTGTTGTTATGGGGTTTGTGTCTGACTTTTAGTGGCATTGTCTCCTTGGCCATATTTTGTAAGATTTCCAAATAATAAAAATTTAAGTGTATTCTTTACTCAAAATACAGTAAAAGATCTTGCTTTTTCTATTTCAATAACTTTTTTTCCCCAAGCATTTCTGTTAATAATTTCTGAACAGATAATAATTACCTGTATAAAAACACAATTATGGTTCTTAAGGAGAGAGCTGTATCTTTTATAACTGTATGCACATTATTAAACAAATAAGATTTAAAAGAAAAAAAATCACAAAAAAATCTTGGATATAAAGCTTAAAGTAAGTGTGTGGGTGGTTTTCTTTCCTGATTTACTGCTTCCTTCTGGCTTACTGTACATTGTACACTGACTTAGTTACAGTTGCATACACTTCATCAGCCTGTAAGATATGACCCAGTCTTGCAAATAGAGTACACATTTTTACTCTTGGATTTGTGTGGCAAGGTTTTGGCAGTGGGGGTGCTACAGGGGTGGCTTCTGTGAGAAGCTGCCCAAAGCTCCACCTGTGTCTGACAGCAGGCTATAGAATGGACCCACCTCTGGCCAAACCTGAGTCCATCAGAGACTGGGATAGTAGCTCTCCCCTGGGAAAATGGATGTTAAGAAGGGGGAAAAGAAACTTCTAAAAGATCTGAAGTGGAGAGAGGAGCAAAGCAACTCTACAGACACCAAGGTCAGTGAAGAGGTGGGATGTGGGGGTGCTCATGTTGAGAAGTTTTTGGACAGCTGTATCTAGTGGGAGGGACCCCATGCTGGGTCAAGAGTGTGAGGAGTCTTTCCCCTCTGATTTGATCCGTAAGAAATTTAATTAATTTCCTTGAGTCACGTCTCTTTTGGCTGTGACAGTAATTACTGATTGATCTCCTGTTCTTATTGTGACACATGAGCCTTTGTTACATTTCCTCTCCTGCGTAGCTGAGGTAGGGATTGATAGAGTGGCTTTGTCATCCACCATGGTTAACTCATCATAAAATTCTAAAATGTTTGTAAGATAATTACAAACATTATTAAACATTTCACTCTGCAAGTTATTAAAAGGGCCCTTCTCCAGTCCAGGACAAATTTCATGGGCAGCTTAAGGCTGTGCAATTCTCATCTTCCGCAGCAGTGCACACACCACAGAGTTTGCATATCTCCTATTTCCTTGTGGGCCTCCATCATGAAGCTTTGCTATCACACTTTTAACTGCCTGTGCTCAGCTTCAAAGTTACTCTTGCCCAAGGTGGGCTTTACTTAAGCTTTCCAGTTTTTAGTTTCTAAGGTGAATTGAGTATAGAAGATTACTGATGTCACCTGTGTAAAAAAATCTCCTGTGCATTTACACACAATCATCTACTTCATGGTGTCACCATTAAAGCCCAAAGGTCTGTAAGAGAATGGTGAAGTGTGTTTCACTTTGAGACTTTCAATATTAGGTATTCCAGTGGCTGGAAGTGGGGAAGCCTCACCACTCGTGTACCTACAGAAAGGAACCTCTCTGGACAGATGACTTGCTACTAGATGTATTTGAGATGGCAACCTTGACTTAAAAGCTTATATATATAAAAATAAATCTCTGGATTAGTAGAATCATAGAATGGTTTGGATTGGAAGGGACCTTAAAGATCATTTGGTACTGAATCCCCTGCATGGTTAGGGACACCTCCCATTAGAACATTGTTCAAAGCCCCATCCAACCTGGCCTTGAAGACTTCCAGGGGCTTCCATAGCTTCCCAGGGCAACCTGTTCCAGTGTCTCACCACGCCATAGTGAAGCATTTCTTCCTAATGTCTGATGTAAATCTACCCTCTTTCAGTTTAAAGCCATTACTCCTTGTCCTCCTACTACACACCCTAGTGAAAAGTCCCCCCCACAGGACTTTTATCCTGTGTCCCCCACAGGACAGAAATCTTAGCCCCTCCCTCAGGTACTGGGATGCTGCTATAAGGTCTCCCCGGAGTTTTCAGCTGCTTCTTGACCCTTTTGCTCTTTATAATCTGTGTTATTTCTCCACCCAGAAAGCACTGGGCTCATTCACACCTTGGTAAATCCTCATCTGGTGGCTCCAACTCCTGCATGTTTTTACAGAGCACTCATTTGCCATGCCAGCTGCAGATCTGCAGGTGGCATCAGGACAACTCCATGTGCCCCATGCCGGGGCCAGATGTCATCCCACGGGCCCCAGGGTGATGTGGACATTTTTGTTCCATGGCACTTTCTCCTTCAAATGCCAATCCCTATCTTTCTTTGCAGTTATGAAAGTTTTTTAGTACCTCATTCATGGGTAGATGCGTTGTTCTTTTGCTTTTTAAAATATTGTTAGTAGTTCTACAGTATTACTGATATGATAATTTCTTACATTCTATCTTCATTGAATATAGCAAATTGTCTTTGTACCCCTGTGAATTCAGTGGCTCAGAAGAAAAAACTTCATTCTCTCCGTGCCTTCTCCACTGGGATGAACAGTTGAATTTCCTTGGATTTGCCAGACTGTGTCAGGAAAGAAACTTTCAAGGTAACACTTAACTGATTTAAGATTAAATACAGTTTCATAGCTATTTCCTGAGAGTCAAGTAAAGCAGAAAGACAAAGGGTTTTTGAGATAATGCATGTGGGATGTGATGATCTAAAAGTAATATTTAGTTGTGTGCTGTGGTTTAATGTATGAAATACATGGCTTGGTGGTCCTGATTTTCCTAAATAGGGTTCTCTTATGGCTAATCTTAGGTTTGTTTACCCCTGTTGAGGAAATGAAGGCTTTTCTGTGTCTCAAGGAAGAAACATGGAGGAATCCCACTCTCAATCACATTCCTCATGTTTTCCTCTACAAACTGAACAGCTACAGCCAGATTTGTAAAATACAGAGATATTGTTCTCTGGCCTGAGGCACAACACAGATTATATCCCTCTACCTTGATTCTCTCACATCCCCAGCACAGGTATAAAAAGTGTCTGTTGGGGCTCAGCTGGCCCCCAGGATATGTCCAGGCACAGGAGGGAAGACTAGGCTAATGTTACTGTGTGGAGTCCACTGAAAGTCAAACAGTATGGAAAATTGTATGCCAGTGCTTGGGCCTGTGCCCTCACCCTTTTATTTCCTGGAATAGATGTGATTAATTTGGATGATCACACCCACCTCACCGCAAATACTTTTTCATTTTAAGATGCTTATATAATAAAAAATTATATTGATTCAGTCCTAGATAGAGGATTAAAAGTTTAGGGGTTTAGGAGTTTTCATAATTTTTTTTTTCAGGGTAATTTGCCTTCCTCACTTGTATTTTATGAAAAAAAAAAACCAACATAAATACAAATCACTAAACAACAATGACCCTTCCCCCCAGAAAGACTCCAACCAACCTATTAACAGCCAGTCTGCAGAAACACGAAATTTCTAACATTGCTCAATATTTATCATTGCAAATTAGTCCACTTCAGAGTGACTTCAGCTAACAGGTACATTTAAGTTCAGTGCCACTGCCTCCTTCATGCTCTCAAGGAAAAGAACAGCTATATGTTTCTGAATCAGGTTTTGGAAAAAAAAAATAAATCTAGCTCTGTTGCCTAGCTGTCTGTGTGATTGAAAACTAGTCCTGCAGAGGCTGAGGCAAAAAGATTGCCTGTGACTGGGAGCTGCATGTGTGTCTGAACAGAGATGGAAATCAGCAGAAGAAACAGTAATTAGTGCTTATCAATGTTTTTCATTTTAAATTACATCTCAAGAAAAAAAAAATCCCTAGATTATAATTCAGCTAAAGAATAAAGACATCTAAGTTCAGATGTTAAGGAATTTGTAGAACTTCTCTTGATAGTGCATATAGAGAAAGTTTATATTTGCATGACAAGGAACTATCAAACCTGTGTCTGTGCATGTGGGTAGGCACACAGATTAGAGCAGACACATTTTAAGATTAATCAAGAGTTGCTTACATGATACAGCATGTAGATGATGTCATTTAAGTTTGCCCTACTAGGCCAGACAGGATATAAATATAAAATGTAATATGTCTCTATCCATATTTACAGCTGTAAAACATGGCTGAGGAGGAAATAAACAAAAAATCCCCATGGTTTTAATGTTATTTTCTACATGCCTACACATCTTTGAGCTTAAATATTAATAAAGCCATTTTTCATGAGTAAATTATTAAAGCCTTCAGACCTAGTCAGAACAAAGACATGTCAAAGCCAGGTTTTGATTTCAAACTTTGTCAGTTTTGAATGTAACACTCAGGTTTTGTTCTGTGCTGTTAGTCAACCCTATAGATTCTCAGTCAGAAAATTCAGCGGTGCTACTTATCTCCTGTAAAACAGATTTTCCTCATTCCACTGCTGAGGCTTGTTTAAAAGAGAAATTCATGTACAAGAAGTTAGCCTATGGTATCCAGGTAATCTGCATTATCTCCCCATCAGGTTCTGTAGCACTAAACCAAGCATGATGAAGGGACAGACCCAGAGCACTGGTGTGGAATCATATAGGTAAACTGAAATCCTACTATGTTTTTGGCCAGTGTCAGATCAGAAGTGTCCCAAACAATGTGTGGTCATGATTCAGGTGTTTGCAGAGGTGAGGGGCAATTCCTACTGCCAGTATGTGCACGTTCCACTCCTTTATGTGAGAACTCCACTCTGTCATCCCCAAAGCATCAGAATGGAGGCTTACATTTTCATTTCCTTGTTTAGTTATATCTTTTCACCCCACATTAAATGTGAGCTAGATTCTTTCACTTTTAAAGTAAACTAATGCTTTTATTTTTAAAAATGTAATTTTTTATTAAAAAAAGCTTTTAGGCATTGAACATGCTTGCAGGAGG
The DNA here is from genome assembly GCF_036169615.1 of Heliangelus exortis. NCBI lineage: Eukaryota > Metazoa > Chordata > Aves > Apodiformes > Trochilidae > Heliangelus > Heliangelus exortis. The sequence goes on along the minus strand of NC_092424.1, from coordinate 101,912,103 downwards.
GAGTAGTGCAGTGTAGCAGCTCTGCTGTAAAAATCACATTCCAAACTGCTGCAAAAGATCTGTTAGGTGAAGAGAAGCCTTTACCAGGTAAAAGCTAGAAGTCATTTTCTTAAATGTAAAAAGGCTGTCTTATTAGCCAGGTAAAAGGGATAAGATTATTTACTTTCTAATCAGGACGTTTTGATAAGACGAATCCAATCTGCAGTGATAGATTTAGATTCATCTTGTGAGAAAAAATAGTTTTGTTTCTCTTTCTTGTGTTTTTCTTTTATTTTTTTTCATTTTTTTTTTTTTTTTAACTCATCAAAGAGTGGGTTCCATGTCGGTTCCCCATCTTGATTATGCACATATCTTTCTGCTGAATTTCTGGGATAATTGAGCAGAGATCCTATTTCCTGTGAACAAGCTGTCCACACATCATATTCTGCAGTTGTTTATGAGCTTCCAGCTGTTTTTCAAACCCTGTCTTGCATTTCTGAATTGTGTCCACACTAACAAAACCTGCTGAATACATTGTATTGCGATGCTACCTCACTGCTGTGTTATCCCGGGGTTACCTCTGTCTGTAAAACTTTGTTACTGGTACGCCCCACAGTCCATGTTGTTAACTCACAAAAGAAACTGATTGAGTTTAGTTTGAAGATTTTGGGCTGACAAGTCTCCAGTTGTTCATATCTTGTCTTTCTCTATATATATATTTCCTGACACCAAAGGTGAAAACTAGGGTGAGAAAATGAATCTCTGCCAGGATGGGATAGTTTTGCTTTTTAGCTGTCTCAAATATTTGTGTGAGGAAGACTTTTTCCATTAAGCTAAACTTGATGATTAGAGGGAGAAACTAAGCATGGTTCAGAAACTATTCAACTGTCCTGGTCCTTTATAATTGTATTCTAAAGTTGGGATCGTCTCACCTGATTTAAGATGTTTTATTGCAGGATTCACTCTCTGAGTTCTCTTTTTAGTTATTGAGAGCAAGATGATCCGAATTAGACTTTTAGCAGGAAAAGAATTCCTGAAGTCATAAAAATCATGTGCATGCTGTGGACAGTATAGATAAAAATGGCAAATAATTTTGTCTGCTGCAGAGGATGCAGCTTGGACTTCTTTGGTGGTGGCCTATAGAGAATTCACATGCAAGGCAGCCTTCTTAAATATTCCCAGTTTCTGAGGAAAGTTACAGTCATGGTATCAGTCAACACTAGGCATGAATCCAGACAAACCCAGGCTTCATCAACTCCTGGGATCATGAAACTGTTTGTTTTTTAGACCAAATTCTGTGATTCAGATGAGCAGAAAATTAAATGTTGAGTGTTAAACAACATGATTTAAAATCTGTATGTTAAGTTCTACTGTAAGGTTTGGAATCAAACAGGATACAACTTTTTCAGTACAGAATTCCATTTTACGTGTTTTTTAAACCTGTCTTCTGTCATATTTTCTGTGTTGCCCAAATTGCTAGTGGAGATTTCTGTGATAGCCACTGTGGTCCTGACATGCTGTTATCATCAATACCCAAATGTAAGGAAACAGAAATTAAGCTCATCTGTCCTGGAATGTAGTGATTCAGAACTGGGGCATGTAACATTGGGGGGTTTGGTGTTTTGTTTGTTTTGGTTTGTTTTTTTCCCTTTAAATGTAATTTTTCATATTAACCATAATTAAATAATTAGGACCTTGAAGAATTCTTTCATCTGAGGATTAATAAAGCACTGAAAAATTCTCACTGATAATTTCTGAAAAGTAGTTGAAATATGAGGAGGCTAATACCAGGCAAACACAGCGTGCATCTTTGAAGAGGTAAGAAAAGGAGAAGGAGAAGGGGTTTATAAACCAAACACTTATCTTCAATTTCCTTGGTAGTAATAATTTCCTCTCTACAGAAATAAATTGTGGGTATCATATCTTGGCTTCAGAAAGGCTTTTTGCATTGTTTCAGAAAGCTTACTTATAAAGAAGATATTGAGATCTGTTCTTAAGAAAAGCACTATAGCATGGGTGCAAAAGTGAGAGAGTAGTTTTCATGAATGTTTTTCAAAATAGACACCTGGACCTTGTGTTATTAAAAAGTTTTATTAACCACTTGAAATATTGCTGTTTCAGACTGCCTGAAACTGGGAGAGAATTAAATTATTTTGGAGGAATGATTCAAATTCATCTTATCTTAACAGATTGGAGATATGATTTGAAAATAATACAAAGCTCTTCAAGACAACACAAAGTATTTTAATTTAGCAGGAGCAACTACAGATATGAATCTGCAAAGTGATATGAATGCACTGTCTGGTACTGGAAAGCCTCTCACCAGAATGATCTGTTCTCTTCTGGGCACTAAATGAACCTCAGGAAAGACACAGACCAAGAAGAGATGGTTGAGGTAGTGTGGTATATATATGAAAAAGATAAAAATGAAATGGAAACTATGAACGTTTACTGTACATAGGAGATATTAAATAGGGACATGAGTATTACCCACATTTACACAATTTTTGTTTTAAAGAAGAGGTGACCTTCCCCACAGGTGCAGGGCAGAGAAGACAAGAAGTAATCTGAGCTGTAGCAAGAAAAATTTAGTTTACACATTTTGAAAGATATTTGAACTATACTGTAGTACTGGAAGAAATCACATGGGAACATTGTAAACTTCCTTCCACTTTTACTAAAGTTTGTGAATACAGTGTGTTGTGTTTTGTGTGGGAAGCATAATTTCAATATATGCTCAGTGTGTGTGAATTTCATGGCATCATTGCTGGTTGAACATAATTTTCAGCATTGCCAGTTTTCTCCCTATTTGTATATAGAAAAAACAAGATAGCAACAGTTGTGGGTATATTCTGTCTTAAAATATGTTTACTCTTTTTTTTTTTTTTTTTTAATCTATTGTTTTGATGAGTAATATTGAAAAGAAATAATTACAGAGTGCATGTAAAATCCCATGTGATAGTTCCCAATTGGACTATGTTTAGTGGTCCAAGCCAGTGATTTACATTAGCTGAATATCAAGCTGGATTTTGAAAATACTCATTTGTTGCATACAAGGTATCAGGTGGCTGACTTATCAGCCTGTTCGTTCACTTTAAATTCCAAGGACATTGCTTAAATCCTGCAATCTTCCCTAGTACAGTGGTTTTTTATCAGTTGTTTGTAGTCTTGAAATAACCTGTGGCTTAGCATTATCTTCCAAGAAAGTAAATGTTTCTGTTATTTAAGTGAGGGGGTTTTTGACTGAAGAAAGTACAGGGAGGACAAGGGTTTTTTGTTAAGAACTCAGACCTTTTAGTACGTTTTCTGTGAAATGCCTTTTTTAAAAAATAGATGATCTGGAGTTTGACATGAGCAATTGAGATAATTACCTGTGTAATAAACACACTAGGATGAACAATGTGACTTATGACATAATGTCTAGCAGCCTGCAGTGGTCTGGAGTATAATCAGGAAACCTCTGCAAAAATTAAAGCATCACAGGAAGCCAAAATCTAGAAAGAAAATGGTTTTTAATTTCAACTATTGACTGAATGACTTCAAACTTTCTGGTTAATGGAAGAATCTAGATAATAAAGGCCATGATATTTCATCCTGATAAATGCTAAAATAATTTTAAAAGTTGAGTTAAGATATATGCATATGTCATGAAGGGTTTCTGGTCAATCAATCCTTGTTTGTAACAGCTAACTTTATTTTAAGTATAGTGGCAGAGATTACAAAAACATCAAGAATATTTTTGTGGATGTCAATATCTAACATTCTGTTTCACACTTCTAAATCCCAAAAGCTCTTGAGAAAATAACGGTGCTATTTTTCTTCTTTTCATACCTTCAGAAAATAAGCTGCAGTGAATCTTATGCAGGTTTTACTAACTGTCAAGTAAAAGTTGGGATGAGAATTCAGCTTTCTACTCTAGTGACCTATACCCTGGACTATGGCTTCTTATTTTCAAAGACTTTGTTGGTTTAACCCTGCAGGCAGCTCAACACCACACAGCTGTTTGCACACTTCCCCCCAGTGGGGCCAGGGAGGTAATCAGAAAAAGAGGTGAAACTCATGGGTTGTGGTAAAAACAGGTAAAAGTACAGGAAAGGAAGAGAAAATAATGACAATGATAAAAGAATATATAAAAATACACCACTCATTGACCAATGCTCACCCACTGCTCCTCCCCTGCCATTTCACCCCAGCTATGCTGTTCAGCATGATGCCAGATGGTACAGGAAATTGCTTTGTGCAGTTAGGGTCAGCTTTCCTGGCTGTGTCCCCCCCAGCATCTCGTGCTCCCTCAGCATCCTCACTAGCAGGGCAGTACCAGAAGCTGAAAAGTCCTTGACTTACTTAATGTAAGCACTGCTCAGCAACAACTAAAGCATCAGTGTGTGATCAGCAGCCTTCTCATCCTAAATCTAAAACAGTATTATACCAGCCAAACCATAACTCATTTGCTCAACATTAGCTTAATGAATTATTCTGGATGCAACAAAAGCAATAACAGTGAAATTATACTTATTCTACATCTGAAAGTGATGATATTCTTTCCCATCAGCATGTTTATTGTCTTGAAGGACAACTTGCTATGCCTGAGAAAAGGCTCACATGGATTAGTACCTTGAAAAACAGACACTTCAAAGGATGATGCATCCATCTTTCTAAGAGACGATCTGCACTGAAAGTATAATCAAAATAGTTTTGAATTATAGTTTTGTGTCTTACATCACCCATATTACAAAACAATAATTGTATATACATAGATTTATCTTTTAAAAAGAGGCAGTTATCCATGCGTTGGGGTATTTGGAGAACTTGGACCATTGTTTGACACTGAGAAAGAAGAGACTAGGTTTGTCAAAACCATGACTAATATAATAAGAACATGGATCTTTAAACATTATAGCACTGCAGCCAGCAAGAAAGCAAAGAATTTCAATACATTTGCAAAATAAAACATAAAATTGAGCTAATTTCCTTTGACAAATGTGAGAATTACAAATCTGTGTACCTTAAACTATATAAAGCTTTGTGTCTTTGTTTTTTAACCAGCATTCCTCATATTCCTCATACCTAATTAGATTGTGTATTTCCCTTTAATCAGAAACACATAATGTATTTTGTCATGCTGATAAATCTGCTTTCTGGGTGTGTTTAGATGTACATACAAAACATCTTCCTATAAACCAAACTATTCAGGCATTGATGATATAAATGTTCACAGATTTCAAGCAAAAATACTTATAACTTTGTTAATCATATTTTCAATTTTTAATAGTGGGCCTTGAAAGCATAGTAGAAAGCTTTTAAATCCTTAAATTTAATGTATGAACGGTTTTTCTATAGAAGAAACATGTGACATAGAAGTGACATTAAAAAGTGAGAGATTTCTTCCCTGTGTGCACTTAAAGATGCAAATCTAATGATAACAAGAACAAAACCCATGTTTTTTTCTAATTTTCCTTGATTGTTTGGTGGCCTCTTACATAAAAAACAGAGTAGGAAACAGAAAACCTTATATAATAAATGGAAATATTTTAGATACTAAACCAAGGGCATCATTAGAGGCTTTAGAGCTGAAAATGGTGTTGCTAAGGAAATTAATGTGAAACATTAATACAGTGAAATTAAGGCTATATATATTCTTCCATTCTGTTATAAATAGAAAAGCTACATCTATACCATTAAGCTGAACAAGACCAGAACTTTGGCCCAGCATTGATATGAGATTGCTCATACTATTTAATTGCTTTAGTGCACTGCTTGGTAGATTTGGGTTTTTGCTGATTATCATTAGCCCAAACCATGGCATCTTAAGTCAGGGACCATTTCTAAAAGATAGTATCAATGAAGAGACTTATTTTAGGAAGGGAGTTGAGCTGTATAGAATGAATTCAACTGCACTGTTTGGTCTCAGGTTGAACAAATGGACTATCACGTTTTATTTACTACTGCAGATATAGTTCAGGTCACCTCTCAGGCCCCCAGACAATCAGAAACTCTGTAATGTACAAACCACACAAGAGAGAGAATCACCAAATCGCAGAAGGGTGGAATTTGGAAGGGACCCCTGGAGGTCATCTTGCTCAAATTCCTGTGTAAACAGGGCCACTTAGAGCCAGTTGCCCAGGACTGTGTCCGCATGGCTTTTGAATACCTCCAAGGATGGAGACTCTGCCACCTCCGAGGATGGAGACTACTACTCCCCTGATAACCTGTGCAATTGCTCAGTCATCCTAACAGTGTAAAAGTGTTTCCTGATGTTCAGATGAACCTTCTTCTGTTTCAGTTTGTGCCCATTGCTTCTGGTCCTGTCACCAGATACCATTGTTTAGGATAAATAAGCAGTTGCAGCTCTGTCAGCCTTTTCTTATAGAAGAGATGCACAAGTTTTGCCTGGACCTTAGACTCTTGACTGGGCCATCTCTAGTGTGCCCATATCAGGTTTTGACATTTATCTAATTCAAGATTTGGCCAAAAGATAGAAATACAGTATTTTCTTTAAGAGAACCACTTGCTGGTTCTGGGCTCTGTTACTGTCACAGTTGTGCAACACTGACATTTCACTTAACTGTGCATAACTTGTAAGTTGCCTCCTTCAGCACTCTAATTCCCACCTGGAACAAACTGGTTTCTTAAACAAGAGATGGAAAGAAAATTTATGTTGTCGTTTACACAAAACATGGCAGACTGAGCAGGTGTTCTGGTAAAGATGAAGATGAACCCCAAATCTTGCTCTATTTTGCATTCCTATTGCTTCTTTCCAAATTCTCTTCAGTCATCAACTGCTGCCAGACGTCTTCTCTTTAAAAAAAGATTTCAGATTCACTCTGTGCTAAAAAATGCAACCAAGAATATGTATTTTTGGAAGGGATGATATTGTTGTTCTCCTTGGATTTCAGTGTGTGAAAGGAGGTGAAAGACATTCCTAGTCTTTCTGAAGAAGCAGTGATATTAGCCATGTAGGTATTACCAGTCTTCTACTGGATCTTGAGGTAGCCCATCTAAATTGAGCTTCAATCTTCACTGGCTTCATAGGAGCCATCTAAATGTTAAGTGTGTGTCTAAACTTGTCATCTGGACTAATGGTTCTGTACAGGGGAAAAAAAAATCACCTCTGGAGAGCAATCATCATCTCATCGACAAGGGGACATAGATGACTAGTTTAATTTAAACCTTAATTAACAATCTTTTCAAGTTCCCTGTTTTCCACTGGGGAATGCACCAGGTATATTTACAGCCCAATTAAGCCAAACACAGCACATATTGAAAACAATTCCCATTCAGATTGTTAGCACATGCTTAAGTCACACAGTATGAAATCTGTAGATGCATATGAAGATAGGCAAATCTTCAAAGCATCTTCAAAGATGCTTTTCAATAGTCATTCAGTCAGGAACCTTATGAGATTCAGCTCACTGCTTTTCTAGCCATATGTAGAAAAATGAGATGAACAGACACAGGATTTTGTCAGAGTCTTGGCTGTATTTCATCTCTCTTTATCTGTTTAAGGCATTACTTTATCACTAAACAATGTGCTGGGCTTCTAGCTTTCAGGGGTAGATTTCTTGTGGTTTCTTTTGGTTTTTTGATAGGCTGGTTTCTTTCTGAAAGCCATATCATCAGTACCTGTTCAAATTCATCTTCATACAAGTATTCAGACTTCAATAGTATGCTCCTTCATTGTTGCATGTGTCTTCCTTATGATTAAAAAATAAGTAGATAGTAGTTATAGTATTGTTTTTTCTCTCCAGAGTTTTCGAGGTTTTTTTGTTTTTTGGGGTTTTTTTTTGTTTTTTGCTTCTTTCATGTTTCTTTAACCTGGAGTTTTTGTGGCTGTAAGATTTTGTTTTGTTCTGGGTTTGTTTTCCAAAGATAGCATGATTTTTTTTTTTTTTTTAGCTACTAGGAGTCATATCACAAGAAACTACTTACTTGGATTGAATGCTACTGTGCAGCTTCCCTGGAGATAGTTGCAGGACTGATATATTAGAAAAAATAGTAGAAATTGTTCAATACTGTAGCTCAGGACACAAATGCCTGTAAAACTCCTTGGTTTCTCATGAGACCCTCTGAGAAAACAAAACATTGGGAGTTACTGAATAGAAGCAAGGAACATTTTCTTAATGACACAGGTTGCATCTGGTCAGTGAGAAAATAAATGCATGTGGCACTTATCTTTAAAGCACTTCGGAATACAGTGTTATGCTAGAGGTAGATAGCTCTGCAGTTCCTTTGTTAAATGATAATTACTAGGGATAAAAAGAGTAGGAATGCTATACTTGCAATTCTTATTTTGTGAGATACTTGCCCCTTTTTTTACACCAAGTGGCATATTTCTCTTAGAAATGGTCCGATGATTTAGTCTATACTTTGCTACGTTACAAGTGTGCTTCAGTACACTTGCATTTGCTTTTACTCCTCTTAGGAAAGATAAAAGAAATAATGTATAGACAATCTAAGATATTAACTGTGCAAAGATTCAATAATTATTTTTTTTTTTCTTCTTCTTCTTTTCTTAAAATTAGTTCATTTATTTATGTGCAAAAGCTCTTCCTCAAATAGAGGTCAAACAACTGACCTTACCATTGTTCAGTAGGTGACCATTTTATTGGCTCTTAAAATCTGAGAGGAAGACACAGGATAAGTTGCCATTCTCTGGCAAATATTAAATATTGCATTGGTGATAATGCAGAACCTTGTTATCCTGTCCTCTCATTGTTAATAATTTACAAGGATTTATTTCAGTCTGGGAAACAATTTGCTATGCACAAGAATTCTTAACCTATTAATTTTATTTAACAATGAAGAATATTGCCAGTTCTTAACTGAAAGTTCAAAGAAGTAATAAATGAAAGTTCAAGCAGTTCCCCCTGTATCTTTTTTGATATCTATAGAAATAATGATTTATCAAAGAAGGACGATTTTTCTTCTTAGACGCCAAGCTTCCTGTTACACTGTGTTAATTTAGAAATCTACTTTAGATGGTTATTTCAATTGATGCTCCTGCTATTCAGTAAGATGTAATTCACAGATCAGCTATGTTGCCTCACTTTTAAAACTGATTTTTTAAAGTTAACATACTGTCTTTTTGTTGGAATAGCTATAAGCTATCATGACCTTCCCAAGCGCTTTTTGGAGTTATATCTCTCTGTGAATTAGTTTTTATTTTATTTATATGTATTCATATGCACATATTTTAAAATTTATATCTGCAGGATATGCTCTGGAAGGACTTTTAAAAGCTTAAGATACTGAATGAGTTACATATTTCTTCTCCTTACTGGTCAGATTATGTCTGATCACAGAAGAACTTTAAAGAGTGTATGGAGGAGTTATTTCTATCACACAAACTGGATAACATTGTGTAGGCAAAGTGGTATGTGAAAAAAAGTTTAGGGATTTCTTGCTTGCCAACTAAATAAAAAGGCACAAAAACTTGCTCAATATCAGAGGATATGTGTTCTAAATATCTGAGGGCAGAATCCTTCATTTTAGTTCCTTGCCTACAATACTATCAAGGGCTGGACTTTCAGGGCTGTGCTGTATGTTTCTGTCATAATCATTACTACTGGAAAATAAAATACTGGGTGTCATGGTTTCTCACAAAACCCAAGAAAATAGAATGGAAATTATCAGGATGAAATCTTTAGATTTGTGTTTTTCTTAGAATGTGAAATACTGTACCTTGAAGTTTATTGACTGATGTTCTCTTGTGTAACATAAAGAGAGATTTTAGTTACGGAAACAACATTTCATAATTTTATAAGGATTTTATTCCCAGTTGAAAACATGTAAACTAGTACTTATTTCATAAAAATGTAATATGAAAAAAAAAAAAAAAAAAGCACTGAAGGATACTAACCAGTTTAATAATCTGAGAGCTTTCTGAACAGTGATATATAGGTATTCTTTTGAGGAACTAATTATGAATATTGAGCGGTTAATTCAGCCATAGCCTAAAATTGTGAGAATCAAGAGATTGATAACATCATAACTAGAAGAAAAGAAACAACACCAAGGAACCCCAATCTTGTCTCAAGTGTCCTCTTGAGAAGGTTTTTTAATTAGAGACAAATTGTTTCCTGTATGACAAAACAATTTCTTAAAAAAAGATACACAAAATAATGTGTATGTGAAATACAAGTCAGTGACAAATGGTTGTCTTTTGGTACCATCTGTTATGTAAAGTATCTCCACTCTCACTAGAGCCAATGGGTTTACTGCCCTAACTGTTTAGAGTGTCACTCAGAACTTAATGAAAATGATGATTGAGGATTGCCCAGTACGATGGATATCAGAAAGGACTTTCTCATGGAGAGGGTGATCAGGCAATGGGATGGGCTGCCCAGGGAAGTGGTGGAGTCACCATCTCTGGAGGTGTTTAAGGAAAGGCTGGATGTGTCACTTAGTGCCATGGTCTAGCTGATATGGTAGTGTTAGGTCATAGGTTGGACTTGATTATCTCAGAGGTCTCTTCCAACATCAATAAGTCTGTGATTCTGAGATTCTGTAATGGTACCCAATACTGCCATTATCCAAGTTACTGATATGCTAGTGGTCTCCATGGCAGGTATTTTGAGGGAATTCTATCTTTGAGTCACTATTAGCAACAATTCCTAAACAGAAGTGTAACCATCACTATTGAAAGGTTGGTTTTCTAGTCTAATGTTCTGGTAGAAGCAAAACATAAAACCTTAGCCACTGCATTTCCTGCTTTTTATCTATTTTGGTTTGATTTGGGTTCTTTCCTGCTCACTCTACCATTCATGCTTTTCACCCAATTATTGTCCTTTCTCAGCATAGTGGAGAGTGAATCAAGACTGTGATTCAGTTGACCCATTCTACTTATAGGGATATCCCCATATCATTCAGAGAGGCCATTACCATCCCACTACAACGTGTCTTTTTTTTTTTTTCTTCATATATTCTACATTAAGTCAAAAATAGGGAACAGTTTTTCTGTGAGGTTTAGATGTACAGTCTCTAAACAGCCTGCACAATGCTCAATTCATAAGCAAAAATAATCCCCTTTTCCCTTGGGCCTGATGTATTGAATATTACTGTTGGAACTGGAAGTTCAAGCTAATCTTCTGTATTTGCTTTTAAGAATGTCACAAATCTCTGTTAACCACAGCAATGCTTCTGTTGAGTCATACATCATCCCATCACCTTCAGGTATTTTGTCACTGTGTCCCTGCTGTGTTATAAGGAGTGTTGCATGTATTTGGTCTACAGTGGTGATCTGGGCTCGGCAACTGTCCCACCAGTGACAGTGAAGTTGGACAAAAGTCCACTTTACCTCACCTGTTGGGTGGGTACTACAGTGGCAGGGTTAATTGAAATATAATTAAATAAGGATTTGATTTTCTGTCTTAAAATCAGGGAATCTCATTCCAAAAGTAAATAAGGTCTATTTTGTGTTGGCTGTAGTTTAGTATGCATAAACTTTAACCACCATAATTTTCAGGGATATTACTCTGCTGAAAATTAAACTCATGTTCAGAAGCACTCTTGAACTTGGATTCAAATTGCCAATTTATTTCTGTAGAGATAAAAGGAATTTGATTGAGATACTGAAATAGGATAAACATGTCTCTCTTAAAAAACCCAAAAAAGACACTGTTCATTATAACAGAACTAGATTCTTCCTTAAGCATATTTTCTGTGTTTTATCTAATCAATATCTCATTTCAAAAGCAAAAATAGATGTGGCAGCTGGAACTGCAGTCCCAATATCTTGCCCTGGTCTATTGCTCAATAAACTAATCTCTAGATTTAAAAGATTACTGATAAGATAGTTAATGTGTTTTTGGTGGCCTGGAACCACTCACATAGATGAGGAAAGGGACCCTTGTTCAGAGTGCTCTCTAGCTCCCTGGTATTGACCCACTTTCCCTGGGAAAAAGGGACATAGATCTGAATTCCCTTATACTGATGAATGGATTAACCACAAAAATAGGTGCCTCCTACATAGGCACAGAAACAATAGGTATTGTTTCTGCATGGTAACAGCAAAGTGCTGTGGTCCTTGATGGGTTTAGCACTGTTTGTGTGATTTAGTATTCTCCCAGTGTGCTCGCCAGGCTAAGACTCTGCATTGTCTGTGGTTACAATGAGGTTTAGAAGAGAGGGGTGTGTGTCAGATGTGTGCCTGAGAATTATTAGAACATTAGATAGAAAAAACAATTTTTAAAGTCTCCCTCCTGTATTTTAATGGCCACAACATATGGGGGAGACCTATTATCTTCTGTTTTGCATCCATTTCTTTATCACCTTGAATGAAACCACCGTAAAGGTTGTAGTTTTAGCAGTGAATCACAGCTCCAAGGATCAGTGAGGTGAGAGTTTTCTGAAAAAAAAAAATAAAGAGAAGCTTATTCAAATCAGTCCAGAGACCTTCTTATGTTGAAAAGATGGGAGGGAGGGGGTCTGACCAGTGAAGAAAGTGGGAAGAAAAGTGCTTTACATATGGGGCTGCAGAAAATCTACATCAAATACGGGTGACTTGGCAAATTTGGATTAAGTATTACGGTCAAGCATTGTGACTGTAAAGCTATTTTAGGCATTTCTGCATTTTCTACACTAAGCAGTATGACAAATAAATGTATAAAGAAATTAATTCTGGATGTTCCAACAGTCTGTCAATGATGGTAAATAAAGGACCGCTCTACATCAGACTGACAACCTCACACATTTACTGGGGACTCATTTAATGGTTTATAATTCAGTGTAAAATTGGAAAAGAGAAAAATATAATGATGAGCAAAATTACATAGCTAGGTTTCTGAGTTGGCAAATGCTTCAGAAGACTGCAATTTTGCAGTAGGATAGGTTCCAGTTGTGAAAATTGGACATAAATATTTCCAGACAGTGGAAATGTAAATTAAAAAAAAAAATAAATTAAGAAACACATTTTCTCCTAATACATTCTCTAATAATAATTATAAACTAATCACAGAGCTATGGTTTAAAAATCAAGTTATTAAAAAGATCTTAAATGGATTAACTTAAATTGTAAATCTGTGTCTAAGAATATTTTGAACAGTTAGTCAATTTTGTTGCATTATTTCTTGTTAATTACACATAAAATGCTTTGGTTCTGTTGGCTGCTGAACAAGAAATATTATGGCTATTACAAATCAGGTTTTCCACAATATTGTACAAATATTCCAGCAGCCTGACATGTCTATTGTCACTGACTAATAGTAATTTTTTTTTTTAAAGTTATTTTTACTAGTGATTTGTATTTTCCATTAGAGATCTTTTAACATTAGATCCTATTTATCAAAGAAGCTATGGGACGGAATGACTCTTCTTTTTTTCCTAAACTAGCTGTGTCTAGGGAATGTAGTGGATGCTATGGCAGCAAAAGGAAATTGCTATTCTACACTCAAGCAATTTGCTTGGATAGATATTTAAGTCTTTGGACTGGCTTTAGGGTAGATCTATTATTGTGCCAAGTCAGCACAATGAGTGTTTACATTAATGTATTTTTGCTAAGACATAAGTAATGCTTTTAAGACAAGCAGCTACCTAAATAGTGATACTGAAGATACATAAATAAGGCACTAGGGCCAGGGGTGGCCTCAGTGTGAAAACAAGAGTCCTTTCCTAAGGGAATTTGTGTTGACAGCAGGTGTACAACAGATTTAAACTCCTGTCAAACAAAAGGGTTCTGGCACAGCAAAGTGTCAATTAGAGGAGGTAGTAATTGACCCAATGCTGTGCTATTTCTGCTTGATTAAAAGTCTGTCATTGATGGGTCAGATTGATGGTGTGGCTTCACTGTTGGGCTTAATAACAGCTACTTTTAGCAGCCAATCTTATTAACTAGTAGTTCAGTGCCATCAGGTTGTCCAGGGAGGTTGTGGATGCCTTATTCTTGGAAGCGTTCAAGGGGCTTTGAGCAACCTGGCCTAGTGGGAGGTGTCCCTGCTCATGCAGTGGGTTTGGAACTAGATGATCTTTAAGGTCCTTTTCAGCCCAACCTACTCTGTGACTCTGCAATGTGCATGTCTGGGACTGGAATCATTCAAACATATTTGATCATGCTATGTTGAAAAAGAAGCCCAGAAAAGGTAATGAGTAGTAAAAGGTGAGCAAATTTGCAAATTAAATTGTTCTAATTAGGAAAACTTACTCAAAATTTAAGAAAAATAATTCATGTGAAATTACAATGGAAATGCTAATTTTGCAATTTGATGCTTAGACTTCATCTAGAGGTCATGTATATATCTCTGTCATTCAGGCATGTGTCCAAATGTGTGTTGCAGTGGGCATTCATCTGATGGCACAGGGTAATCCACTATACACCACTCTACTTGTGGCTGCACTCTTGTTTTGGGTGGTATCTTAGTGTTACACAGGAAAGGGTCCTGTGCCTAGGAAATGTTTCCCAAATGTTACACATCCAAATAGATCTATGAAATTCTTTATTTTTTACTATTTTTCTGTGTATCTATTTGTGTATATTTATATACATAGAGATGGAAAGATAGATATGTCCCATTTAATTAGAAGCTTCTCAGTTCAGATATCTTCACTTTCCTAATTCTGTAGTTACTGCATGAAAAACCCTTTATTTAAAAATCCAGAGATTATACTGTGAAAAAATCACCGTGTGCACAATAATGGCAGACTGAGAAGTTAGTCATAACAGCTTCTGTCTTACATTACCTAATGTATATCTCTACATTCAAAGGAGCAGCACTTACTATAATTATTATAATTGATGTTTTGTTTTATAAGTACAGTTTGGCATACCATTCACTTCTAACAACAGTATGTTGAGTAAATATAAACTGATTTCTGCTTTAATACCTTATCTGAGAGGAGTCAACATCTCTGTTTTAAAATGAGAAAAGAGAATAGTATTGGGGCTGTTACATGAAGAGGAAAAAAGAACTCATACCATGCACTGAATTAAATTACACAGTTGAACTAGTAGAACAAGCTTAAGATGAAAGCTTTTTGCAGGTATTTTCGAAGTCTACAGGCAAACATCTGGCTATGTTTTTGTCCCTCAGGAATGGTAGATTTTGCTAAGAACAGCACCATCAAAATCCCATTGGAGAAAGCTGGCCTGGGAGAAAATTAGAATGTAAGAGAAAAACATTTTTGTTTATTCATCTTACCTTGAATTTTGGTCGCCAGGTTGGCTTGCAGTGAAATATTTCACAAGTTAATGGTACTTAGTCCTTACCTTAAAAATAACTTTGTTCTTTGGAATTTTTTAATACTTTCTGCTGAAAGGAAAATGTATTTTCCAGCAATTGTTGGGTGTAGGCTATAGGCTGGAGGCTGTCAGTTATTGCAGGAAGTTGAATGGAGATCATCCCAGCACACAAATTCCATCCTACTCCTCCCTTCAGTGCACTAGATATTTCTGATGTATTTATCCTCCATGTAAAACAAGATGACACAGGCCATTAATGGAACTTCATGGTCAGGTAAGACATTTCAACTGTTTTTGGTTTTTTTTTTCAGGAATGAAAATCATACTTGGACATCCACTTTAGCACGTACAAGTATAAAAATATATCCATCTGCTACTTCCATTGTGCTGGATAGAGTAGGTTAGCATAAGAACATCTGTCAGGGAGAGTTTGTAAAAACTGTAAATATCCATTAGGTATCCATTTCCTTCGAAAGTAATTTCTTATTTTACTTCATTATTTGAACATTCATTTTTATTGCATTAATGAAGATATTTAAAGATGTGGGCATGTTCTTAAACTTGATTGCATATCCAATTTTTTTCTTGATTTTAAGAGTAAGACAGTAATATCAGCATTCATTCAGGAATCAGGCTCCCTGATCAGATTATGATGTGCTTTGTATTTTATGTCCACCTATGTCCAGAGTAGAAATCAAAATTATCACTTTTCTTCATGTATGACACTAAAGATGTAATCACTGTTGCTTTAGCACAGAAATTTAAAGGCTATGACATATGAGCAAAAAAAGTCATGTGAAGCTGCGTTAAGTTGCCCATATATTTTTATTTCCATTGCAGATTTCAGTGGGAAATATTTCTGAGCAGATACAATCCTTTCTGCCCCCAAGCCTACTTGTCCTGCTGTAGTCCCTCCAACATGTCCATCCCTCACGTCTCTTCTCCTCTCTATACTTCTGTTTCCAGGAAACCTCAACCAATGAATTCTAATGCTTCTCTGCTCTGATACAACCCCATATCATGTCCAAATTTACTGGGTACTCTGTGTTTTATACAGTCTAGACACTTGTTCTTTTGTCTCTCTATTACTTCTAAAAGAGTAATGCCCAGCTCTGCATTTCCTTAACTGACCTTGGGGAAGTTTTTTATAGCTGTTTGGTCTCTTTCATGACCCTGGTCCCATTTTATCATCCTGTGCATGTACTCCACTGAAATGTGTCCTGCTTCCCAACCTTCCAAGTCACTCGCTCTTCCACCAACAGAGCTCCTATAGATACAGTGAAAGTCTGGGCACAAAACTCTGAACTGGGCGATGCACAAGCCAGACAAAACATTTGAAAGCATAGTGCCTAAGTTCCAGGAAGCATCAGCAGAGCATATAGATGTCAAAGTCAAATTTAGACATCCCATTTTCAATTTAAATATAAGAGTTGAAAAGGTTTTTACCCTGAGGCATTGCTGCCTGGCTAAAGGTTGCTGGTCCCTTCTGTTTGCTGATGGAAGGACTATTTGAATTCTCCAAATCTTCCACTTATTCTCAGATAGCTGATGTGTGAAATAGAAGACTGTGCTTACAGTCTTTTGCACCAAGATAGTAACCCATGAAGTGATAATTCATAGCTGTTGGAGAATACCTTCTTTGACAGACTTGTTTGCAAAGTCCCTGCTATGAATTTTGCAAGAAAATTTTATTTTGATGCCAGATTTGTTCAATTTTTATAATGAAAAAGAAACATTTTGGACATGAGGTTCAATCCACTCAGACATTTTCAGTTTCCAGTTCACATCAGGGGCACTAACATCTTTAAAGCCTAGTATTTTTTCTTCATTCCCCAGTCTAATTCTTCTAACTGACATGTAAAATAAATTAGTAAATACCTGCTTGAGGCAGACATTCAGAATGCAAGTTTTCACCCTCACTGATCTTCAACAGTGATAGTAAAGGAGATCAGCAAGTGGAAACATCGATTCACAATTGAAAGTGAGAGATAACCCACTATAGTTTCAATAGTTTTGATAATTAGGTAGAGCTAGAATACTTGTTGCATCTGCTTGTCCTCTAGAGATATTTTTAGATTCATTATATATTTTTCTATTCCAAGATCAAATCACAGAAGATGAAATAAGGAATTTCATCTTATGTCTGCTGTCAAGGTTATTGTGAGAAATAGAAAACCTAGAACAACATTTCAGCTGATTATGAGGAAAATGTTTTCTGACAATGAAATATATTGGGATAAGCTTTGGGATTGTTCCAGAAGGGAGATAGCTGAGGCCTAGCTTCTTGGGTGGTACTGCTCAGTAGATGGAGGTCAAGAAGCACGTTCTGTGAAACAACCCCATAAAGCAGGAACAGGGCATGGTGACCTGAGAATCCCATTCACCTGTAAGTGCTGTAATTGTGTGATCCACTTGTGTTTAACTTAAAGGATGTTTAGTGCTTCATGGGGAAGTTTCTGCATTATCAAGGCAGGATGAGAGGCAAAGAAAAAGAACAGTGTCAAGAAACTCTTCTCGTGTTAGTAATTAATGATGGTGGGAGTTTTTCACTGGCACCTACTTTCCAGCTGCTGACATATGGTGCTCATATAACCAGCTAATTTGCAGTATCACATCCATATATCTGCATGTCTGATGTTTTGCTTTTGTAAGCTGATGGCCAGGATTCTGCATGGGTGTATTTAAGATAAAGGTCACCCAGAGGTACCACAGAAGTTTATGTGAGAGAAGAGAGTAAGTGTTCACTTAATCCTCCCTTCTCCTATTCAATTCATTATTTGTGCATCTCAGGGGCAGATGTGCAATCTGGGAAGTTTTCCAAAGTCATTTTTCAGAACATTAGGTGCTCTCAACATTAGGCACACTAAGCAATTCGTTTTTGTAACAATTTTGCCACCAGCACTGAGGATGAGCTGCTTTGAGGATGAAAATAGATGGCTGAGAACTTGGGCCAAACCAAGCAATTCCGGGACAAAATTACTTACAAAAGTTTTAGCTGGTTTCACATACCCTCTCCATTCTACTTAGAATTCTTCAAAACTCTCAGCATTCATATAAAAAGTATTCTTATAGTGAGTTTTTCTGAAAGAAAAGGGAAAAAGTACATGAAATTACCTAAGAAATGTTTCAAGAATAGAATACATGAATAATGTATTTATTTATTATTTATAATACATGACAATAAATCACCTACCCTAAGGTATTAATTTGATACAAGGGTACTTCTGTTTGTTATTTTTCTATTTCAGTTGAATTCTTTCTGCAGATTTTCATGGCCTAGAAGAGTGATTTTTTTTTTTCCCCTAGTAAAGGGGACAGAATCTTGGAAGACTGAGAGGTAGTATTGACATAGACCACTGCTGTATTTCACTCAGCAGCCTCAATTTTTCTTTTCCTTTCCTACTGGTTTAATGAGATTCCCTAGTAGAGGGAGAAACCCTAGTAGAGTTTAGGTTTCGTACTGCACAGTCCTTGAGTTTGGAGCACACAGTTCAGCCATTTTCCCATTATTTTAACTAACAGTTTGGAGAGGTTGGAGCTGTATATTACCCTATTGTTCTGTTTTTTCTTATTTATTGTTACATACATCTACAGAAGATGCTGTCTAGTTAGATGGCTACCTTTTCGTTAGCTTTGTTTTTTGGGTTTTTTTATTTGAAAAGAATTTTAAAAGAATGTGAACATGTCCAGTTGGGGGACAAATTATATGTTTGTTGTACTTTATAGGTTAACAGAATGTTGACTTATTTGATTCTGGTACTAGTTGTATAAATCTTCTGCTCTCAGTGCAATTGATCCACTACATTCTTTTAACCAAAGTGGGAAAACTAACTTAAAAAAATGAACCATGAACTTCAGCAATTTCAAAAAGGTGATCAATTTTCATATTTCTGAAAAGGCATATGGAGGCTCTACATCATCATAATCATAAATCATTATCATCATAAATCACACTTCCAGTGACTGGGCATACATAGCTACCCTGGGCAACCTGTTCTAGTGTCTCTCCATCTTCACTGTAAAAAAATGCTTTCTTATGTCTAGTCTAAGTCAGTTCTAAGTCATCTCTTTCACTTTAAAATGATTGCCCTTTGTCCTGTCAGAACAGGTCCTTGTAAAAAAACCCTCTCCTGTCTCTCTAATAAACCTCCTGTATATATTGAAGGGTTGCAATAAGGTATTCCCAAAGCTTTCTCTTCTTTGGGATAAACAGCTCCAATTCTCTCAGCCTTTTGTCATAGGAGATGTTTTCTATCCTTCTGATCCTCTTTGTGTTCCTCCTCTGGATCTGCCCAAACAGGTTCAGGACCCCAGAACTAGATGTAGTAAAGGAGCAGAATCACCTTCCTTGATCTGCTGGCAAGGTTTCTTTTTATGTAGTGACAATGAGTAAGCTTTTTGCTAAATTCACAGTCTTCTTGTTGTTGTTTCTGTATAATGTCCAGTGTAATGAATTGCTTTAGTATTTATGATACAAATCACAGCACCATGTCAAGTGACAATTAAATAAGAAAATGGCCTATAAACATGCCCAAAGTAGAGGTGTTTCCACTAAACAGCATTCTATTGTTTGAGAACCCTACCAGTCTAGCAAAGAAGCTGTGTTCTTAAATCAATAACCTCAGTGATGCCCAGAAGTTGTTGATTTAATCATGTGTTTTCAAGCTAAACACATGAATAAACATTGCTCAAATTGGAGCTGTGTTCAGCAGAGGCAACAAGGCTATGGTATTCAAATATTTCTTCATAATAAATTTTAGCCTGTATTGGCTTCTTAATACTGACCACTGTATAGCATAATTAAGAGAGGATTCAACAGAGGTCTCAACAGTAATGAAAAAGGTTCCTTCTGTTTTATAAATGGATCACATTAATTACTTGTGCTTACAGCATTTCTAATAATTCCCAGAGCAGGAAAAATATGTCTATTCTAGTAACTCTAAGGGGTATTCTATGTTTACACCACCGTATATAGAAAAAAGCCATGTAGACTCCCAAAGTTCTTTAGCTCTAGCTAATTAAACAGTGGCTTTTCTGCTTGAGACAGAAAATGACTGGTGCCTCATGGACCCAAGCAGCTATGGAGGTCTTCGAACTATCTAGCTGCATTTGGGCACTGTGCCACTGAGCCAGAGAAAAGAGAAAGAAATTGGGGGAACTCCAGTCCTAAACTACAGAATTAATTCCCCAAGGAAGCAAGGCAGACCTCATTGCTTACTACTTCCAGCTTGTGTGAAATTACTTTGAGTTTATAATTTCTAGCACAACAGTACTAGAATATGCATGTAGATGATGTTAAAGAACAACAAGAGCAAAAAGGAAAAAAATGAAATGAAAAAATTTATGCATCCATTTTTTCCCCTGGGGAGGTGGTACCAGAATTGAGCCTAGCATAGCAGATATTAGAAACATTGTTTTCATGACATGGAAAAAAAGGCAGAGCTGAAGCTATTCCACTTTTAATTAAAAATGTAAGTGGATGTACATGGTAATGTGGATTATCTGTAGCCCACAGCACAGCTGAATGTGGGTTTCAGAGTATTTACTGTGCAGTTCACATGTAGCTACAGAAATAAGGCTCAAAATACTGTGCTTACTTTTTATGTACTTCTCAATGAAGTTATCAGCCCCAATAGACAGCTATTTTTACTATAATACTTCGAGAGAGAGTGGGTCATGGCACATGCATATCTTCATCAGTCAGATTTAAGGAGAGCTACTGTAACCATCCAGAACTAAACAATATGGAAAGGGGATGTATGTGATTACTACTACATGATGACTGGTGGTCCAACTCAGAACAGTTACTATTTTCTTTTTCTGGGTATCTGAAACATGAATGTGCTTGTAATGTGAATCAACTAATTCAATCAATTCTTATTTGTTAAAAAAAAACAACAACCAAAAAAAAAAAGAGAGAGAGAACCACAGCTTTACAAATGGTCTAATAGTCTAGCAGCCAAATGATTTTCGAATGTGGAAATGAGAGTTCAAATTCCTTATTGAGAGTAAGGGCTTGAATTATACCATTTATAGCCTCAGGAGATTATTCCTCTGACTGCCAACCTATTTGGCTGCAGCTGGCAACTTTGGGCAGGTTTCACTCCATTGGCTTCAGACATTTAACATCTAGGCAAAAAATGTAATGAAATTTTGTTATGTTCTTTATGCTTAAAGTATCTGAAGAATGACTTCAAGTGACTCGTTTCAAAGGCAGGTAAGACAGGAAGAGAAATAACCTTGTTTTGTTGTTCGGGTGATCAAACCTTGGCACAGGTTGGCCAGAGAGGATGTGGAGTCTCCAACCTTGGAAACATTCAAAACCCAACTGGAATGCTACTTTGCACTTGATTTTTCTCTAGTTTTAGATTCCTAATGTAGATGGGAAGAGTCTTCTCAATATGAAGCCAGGCTGTCATATTGAGAGATAGGTAGAAGTGGAGGAAAGTAGGTGTGTTGTGAACTGCAGAACTAAACTTCCCACATGCAGCATGTCAACAAGCAGTTTGCAGTTAGAAATCTTAATGTTAGATGCTGGAATAAAATACATTCACATTTAAATGTCATAAGGCAAGATGTACAGCCAAATAACTTGCAGTTGTTTCAGTACTGGCACACAATATTGACATACTCATAATCATGACAGATTTATCTCACTGAAATATTTTCTTTCTTCCTTAGTATTCAGATTAGATAAGATTTAATAACAGTTCATATTAGTTTCTTCAACAAGGCAATTAATTCAGAGTGAAATCAGAACAAAATACAAGTTGGATGTTTTAAAAACAAAGGAGAAAAAGATAATGCTGCTGGTTCTGTATTATGTGTAGTGCTCCTTTTCAATGTCGCAAATTGTAATTTCTTCAAGAATGAGGAGTAAAAATTATTACCAAAATTTATGTTTACACTTTTAAGTATGTCCAAGAATACATTAAGTACAAATTCTTCTTATTATTCTAAGACATTTCTTTCTCTAACAACATACACAGCATCCTGGGGTTCATTAAGAAGAGTCTGTCCAGAAGATTGAGGGAAGTTCTCCTCCTCCTCTACTCTGCCCTAGTGAGACCTCACATAGAGTATTGCATCCAGTTCAGGTAGGATGAGGGGAAATGGATTCAAGATAGAGCACAGGAAATTCTACTTCAGTATGAGAAATAACTTCTTTACTGTAAGGATTACAGAGCCCTGGAACAGTCTCCCCATAGAGATTGTGGAGTCTCCTTCCCTAGAGATTTTCAAGACCTGTCTGGGTGCATTGCTGAGTGATCTGCCTTAGTTTTGGTCCTGGTCTGGGCAGGGGGGTTGGACTCATTGATCTCCAGAGGTCCTTCCCATCCCCGGACATTCTGTGATTCTGTGATCATTATTTTACTTTCTTGAAGCATGTTAAATGTAGGAAAATTTGAGGAGTGGAATTTGACCAGATTTCCAGATTAAAGTAACTCCAACATGATTTGAAAGAAACCTAAGTGACAATCATATATTACTCCATCTGAGCCATGAAAGAAAATAGCCAGAATGAAAATAGACCTGTTGAGCAGATAAAGCTGGATATACTTTAGTCTGAAATGATGAGATTGTTTAGTTATTTGGAATCTCTTTTAATTAAATTTTAAATTGTTGGGTTTTTTCCTTTTATTGCAGTGGAAGCTTCAATTCTTACACACAAAATCCACAGTTTTCAGATATTTTAAGGGTCTTAAAACCTGTTTTCAATTGAAGTTGGTGAATAGTCCTACCAATTCCCATTTTTTTTTATATGAACATAAAAAAAATCAAACATACTCATCTTTTATGCAAGGCTGATCTGCCATGAAGCTGATAAATAGTGCATTTGGTTGGCATCTCTTAAAAGCAGGACAGTTTTTCTGTGATTGGCTCTATTTATGGAAAAGTGACAGGGAAGTTTACAGCAGGCTTGTAGATGAAATTTTACTTGAAGTCTCATCTCTTTGGCTTGGGTCTTAACTCTGCTGCACCCTGAAGTAGCTCAGGGCATCCTACTTGACCCTTTCTGGGACTTGAAATAGTTCTCCAATCTCTTAAGAGTTTTACATGGCTTCCCTAATTCTAATCAAAGGAAACAAAGTGCACTGCAATATTGCAGAGTTCTATTATCATAATAAAACAGATAAATATTGCTTCAGGGCTTCTCGAGTCCTTGCTTCTGTTTCTAGGAAAGCTGGGACAAACCACACCAAACTGGGGGGATCTGTTGCTGCATAGCTGCCCGTGCACACAAAAAAATGTGATTTTATTGCTTTCAATCTGTAACAATTTAGGAGCTCAAACCAGGACACAGTCCTACTGTATCAGTTCCCTGGGTAGCCAGAGGGTGAAAAGGAACAAAAAATGTATCAGTGCTGCTACTGTTGAAGCATCTTTCCAAATGCTGCTTATGAATATTTTGGATTTCTACTAAGAATCCTTCAAGTGAGAGATCCTTATTGGCTTTGAAAATTTCTGGCATCTGCATTTAAGAAGTATGTTTAAGATGTGACTTTCCTTTATAAGTCTTGGGTAAATTCTAGTAGACACACAGAGTCTCCTGTTAGTGAGAAGTTTTTTTATGTTTAATGTCAGAGAAAGCTTCAGATGAGTCACTGCTGTGAACAGAAATACTACAGCTGCTAGTAGGGTAGGAAAAGCTACAGTTCATTATATTGCTTTGACTCTATTTGGTTAGGAAAAAGGGTTAAAAATGTGCAGTGCAGCGCAATGCTAGAGTGCTGCTCCAAAAGGCACAGGGCCCATCTTGAAAGTGTGATGTTTATGTGTGGTCAGACTTCAACATTCAGTAAAGGTCTATTTTAAAGGTGCTTCATGGATTCAGTTTGTATGCTAATTATGTTAATGAAGTCTGCCTGCTTTATGTTTACTTGTTTGTCCTGGGTAAAACATCTGCATACTTTCCCTGTGCTCTGCGAAGTGTTTGACTGATGACAATGAATTTGATTTTCACAGCGCAGGTTCATAGACAGAGAGATTTTGAGCCAAGGAAGATAATTCCCTATAAAGGGTAATGACAGCTACACATGAATAAGACCCAAAATACTGGGGTTAGAATTTTTTTTTCCTAAAAATGTCTCCCATTTCTTCAACTTGAAAAATTTCCTTTCAGGATAAAGTCTCCAGAGGAGAGGCTCAAATTAAAAAAACTTATCAATGACACTGAAAGACTTTTAAATTAATTAAGAAGAAAGAATATATTAGAGGAGTTTCTCCTGGAGACATAAAAGGAGCTGCAAACCAAAGCATTATGTATGTTAAAAAAAAAAGTAATCTTTCAAAAGATCTAAATTATTTACACTTTTTCTAAATGCATAGTCTTTTGAACAGTTTTAAAAGCCAAAAAAATTACAAAAAAAAAAAAAAAAAAAAAAAAAAAAAAAAAAAATCTATCAGAGACAATTAGATATGGAGTGATTGTTTCCCAGTTCCCCTGGTGTCTGTGAGTGCATTCTGAAGAAATTCTGCTGTTGGCTTGCTGGGTGCACACATCCTGTCATCGCCCATCCTTGGGTCTTACCAGAGGGAATGAGGGAGTAGGAGTCACCAGGTACAGCTGTTCATTACTGTGGGCTGTCACCTTCTGATAAATAAGGAATATAATTGTCTTGTGTTAGATTCATGGAAAAACCCATGACAGAATTTGAAGCATGGTAGATCACTTTTATGATGCTGAAAACTGACTTTCCTAACTCCCATAGCTGCCTGTTTTCCCACGGGTGAAGAGAGCACCAGTTTGGTAACAGACTGCACGTTTTTCACAAATTTAAAAAAAAAAAAAAAGTAATTTAAAGCATGGTTCTAGAAAGCTTCCCCACCTGTAGCTAATCCTCAGAAAATTCTAGTCTACACAACCAGGTGGGAGGAGGGTTATAACATACTTTCACTCTCTTGAGTGGTGTAACTTGACCAAAATTTTCCACTGCCAGACATCTTCCATGCAAATCCACCTGAATAAAAGCTAGAGCATTTAAGCTCTCTTCCTGTTTTTGATTATATTGGTATCTATAGTAAAACAGAACTTTGCCTGAGGGAAAGGAAATAATACAAAAATTACTGACTGAAATATTGCCTTACTTGAAGCAACTCTTTTCACACTCAATCCAGGTTAAAAAAAATAAAATTCAAGCAAATAAAATTTACATCAAATTTTGGAAGAAAGATATTAAAAGTACCTTGACTGTCTGTATTTAAATTTTCTTGGCTGTGTTTTAATTATTAGCCTCATTAATTTTATTTTGGGGGAAAGAATACCATAACTCCACTAATTCCCTGGTTTTGGAGGAGCCTCATATAAATGTTATGGAGTAATTCTGCATTAATTATATAAATAATAACAGCAAGTCAGCCTATACTACATTCCTGTTGGTAATCTTATATCAAAAAGTCCTGTACCCAGTAGTAAAGTAATAGTTTCAGCACCTTAGTAACAGATTTAGTTTATGTGATCTGAACTAAATATTACTAGTTCAGGCATACAATTTTATTACTCCAGGAGAGCTGTCAAAACTATTTTTCAAAAGACAATATTGTCTATTTTTCAACTGCCAAACCTTTCATCTCTGTTTTCAATGTGATGGAAAAAAGCCCATGGTATTGATTTTGCCTCTGGTTTTAAAAAGTCCTGCCACATAAACTGTAACCTTAAAGTTGAAGTAGTTTTATTGTAGATTATTCATAATGAGTTTATAGACATTAGTAGTGCTTCTGCATATTGGCAGTTTCACAGTCCAAACTTTTCGTGAATATAAATTAAATTTTAATTTTCTGTTTTATGTATAACTACTGGTAAATCACACAGGAATCTCAGTTTTCCTTTATTTGCCTATGGCAGTTCAATTAACTTAAAAAAAATATAAATAATATTTAATTATTGAACAATAGCATATTTATTATCACTTAATTAACAATTTACACTGCTGTTTTTTCTTTACCAATTTATTATCTTATAGTAATTTCCAATCTAAAGGAAATTTGTCATAAATTATTTAAAAATAATTTAGTCATGCTTTGATTAATAATGAAATAAGCTTATGAAGCCTTATATTTCTACAGGCAGTATGATTTCCAGCTGATTTGGATACCATAAGTGTATTCTTTCATATAACTGCTGAAGAACTATAAAAAGTACAGGAAATTATTCAGGAAAAATATTTAAATAAATACAGAATAATATAAGCTGGAGCTTTCTAGATAGATTACTGTAAACTAGAACAGGGAACTGTTTACTCCTTCATATCCATTACAATAATTTACATTAGCCTGAAACACTTTAAAAAATCAGACTTTGCTGTCCATAGAGCAATGCCCTTAGGAATACATTTTAGGCATTAATATTGTCAAACTTTATTGTTTGCATGTCATGGTGGGAATGAAAAGTTCTGGACATAAATAAAACCTGCGTGTTATCACAGATTAGTCACAACTAAAATAATCAGGCCCTAGAAATAGTTCAGGCTTCTGAATGTTGTTTAATATCTCATGAGAGTAAAATTTGAAAGACAACTTCAAAATTAAGGACATCCATTTTGAAGACTACAGAACACTTGGAGAGAAACAAGAGCATAATATGAATACTCCAAGCTCTAGATGTGACCTCTTACAGCTGTGTTACCTTGCAAGAACAGGCATGGATGAGTAATGATAATGGACTTCAAGTTCAGAAAAGTTGGCTGCAGATGGGAAGAGGATGAAGTAGTCTTCATAATTACCAAGCATAGTGGAAGTAATGAGGTCGTATTTCAACAAAGGAGAATTCGTTTAAAGATTAAAAATAACTTTCTAATTGCAGGAATAGGTAAGCAGTGGAACAGACTGCTGGGGCAGGCAGTAGTGGAAGATGTTATGAACAGCCTAAGAAAAAAAATTGATGGTTAGTTACTACAGGTAATCTTCCAGAGGAACTATTATCTTTTTTCCCTTGGCTTTACAATATAGTTCAAATATATATAAAGAAGACAGATGGTGTTTGTTATCATCTAGAAGGCTGCAGCAGAAACAGGAAAGCACCATATCCTACATGAAACATAAGTAGCACTGTCCTCCACACATCCATTCTGTGCAGATTTTACCATAAGGAGGGACATACTATAGAAGTCTCTTGGATTTTTCAAATTCTCAAGGACTCTCAGAACACAACTCTGTGTTATTAACCTATTTAAAGAAAATCGTGGCAACAGCGGATGGCTGAAGAGCTAATGCAGTTCCCATTTTTTGGTTTTTTTTGTTTGGTTTTTGTTTTTTTTTTTTTCCCCTCTACAACTGGTATGTATAACTAGGTTGTCCTTTTCTCATAAAAATGACAAACCATTATGCAGAATAAAAAAAAAAGCAACCAAAACACCTTGTACAAATTTGTCCCTCTGGGTTTTTAGCAAGGGAGGATGTAGGGAGTGGGTGGGAATAGCCTGAGAACATTTATATTAAATTGATCAAATTCTGCTTTGTTGACTTTATACACTGACTAGTAATCCATTTATCTTGTGTAGCTTTTTTTTTCTTTATTCAGCTAATAAATATAACTTGACTGGAGATACCAGGCACAATCAATTAAAAATAAAGACTATAAGAAATTAACTGCTTTCAAATATGGGATCTTATTCTCCAGTAACGTGATAAAATCTTGCAGTATACATCCATGGGTAATTGCCTCAAAGCTACTCCTTTATGGAAGGTGGTGATATGATGTGGAAATCAGCTGTGTCAATTACTGAAGCTACATACACCTCTCAGCAGTCCTGGCTGTGAGCTTTTATGACTATTGGTTATCTCCAGTGAAAGAATATCTTGTTGTCTTGTCTCTGGCAATCTACAAAATGGCTGTTTATTTTTTAACTACCAGTTTAGTGATGAAAATTCGTTTTCACTGCAAGTCAAGAAACATATTCTGAGTCCTTTTGTTGTAACTTGGTACAGATGAAGTTTTCAATTCTATGATTAGTGATAATTGCATGCCACCTTGTGTAGAAATAAAATCTTCTTTTACAATACATTCCTAAAACCAGCAGGTTCTTTTGGGCAGATAAATAACATTATGAAAAACATCCACTATAAGGGACAGGAGGTTCTTTGGAAAGAAATGATTGTATTGGTAATCTGTGTGAAAGAGAGTAGGGCACTGATCAATACTATATCCAGCACTCTCCACAATCAATACTCTGAAATAAAAAGAAGTAGGAAAGAGAAAATGAGACCAAAAGGTTGGGTTACAACCAAGCTTTATTATATTTGCTGCAGAATAGAGAAATGAAGTGGCTATTAAAAAAAAAAGCCAAACCAAAGCAAACCAACAAACAAAAAAAAGCAAAAGTGTAAAAATGTTTCTGAAACCTGACAATTTCTGCATGCAGAAGGGCTTTTTTTGTTATTGTTTTTTTCTTTTTTCTCCAGCCTTTTATCTTAGGAGAAATGCTCTATAGGCATGACATAAATGACAGAGGTTTGTTACGTCCTGTTCAGAGTCTTGGTTGAAACCTACTTTTTGGTGGAAAGGATTTGGTCGTTTGTCAGAAAAGTGAAACTTTCTGTGGGAACATGCCAGTTTCCTCAAAGTTTTTTCTGTGGATCTGCACTTCTCTGTAGAATTATGAAACTGGAGGAAAAGGAGCATGCAGAAGAACAGGAATCCTGGTCCTGATTGATCTGCTATGACATTTACATTTTCAGTTGGGATCACAGAGACAGGGGAATTGGATGGATGTCAACCAGATTTCTCAACCACAGAGCAATCTATCCCCTGGAAAGAGGATTTTGTTTCTGCACTATTTTTTTTTCTTTTAAAAATGCATTTTTGTTAGTTTTTACCCCAGTGATACAGGCTGAAATTTAGCAAGTATTTGGACACTGATCTGGATGCCTGTTTGGAGTCTACATCACCCTTATAATGAGGACTTTTTATCCCAGAATCATATCTTAGAACAGAATTAGAGGGTGATACCAGTCACTGAGAACATGCAGGCCCACACTCTTGAGCAAATTGAACTGAGGTGTCCCTTCCCATGTAGGCTGTTTGGAAATATATGATTTTTAAGGTCCCTTCCAATCTATTAGATTTTATGAATCTAATAGAATTCCTCTCCACAGTTTGAAACAGAGGAATATATTATTATATTTTTTAATTTCTTCCAGGATTTTAAAATACATTTATAAAACAAGGCCTGGGGGAGAAGGATAGTTACTGAGTTCAAAGATAAATAAATAGATGTTAACATCTTTTTTATTGTCCAGCTCAGTTGCTTTCTAAAGGCTATATTTATGGGTCCTAAAATATCTCTCTTTTCTTTATTATGGATTGTTGAAATGAAAATAGCCTTTTTTTGCAAAGTTATAGTTAATTAAGCAAGTATTTTAAAAAGTGTCTTCCTTTAAAAAGATTTGAACTGTAACATAACCAAAACCAGTCCAAGCATTAATTTAGGCCTTAGCTATCAATCTCAGGGTCTCAAAATCATCTCAAGAATGTTCATTTTTCAGTCATTATAGCCTTGAAAATCAAATTGTTTACCAAGGATCTCAACAGAAGTTACTTGCTGTGTTTTTGCATATTATGCTTTAAGAATATGCAAAGTAGAAACAGTGAAAAGATCACATAGGCAAAAATGGCAAGAAATTTAGAAAATGACTTCATGAGAGAGTACTGATAGGCTTGTTTAGTCTAGGAAAGAGAAGAGAAAGGTGAATAAGTATCTTACATTCATAGAATTAGAGAATCATAGAATTGTCTGGGTTGGAAGGGACCTCAGAGATCATCAAGTCCAACCCTTGATCCACTACCACTGCAGTTACCAGACCATGGCACTGAGTGCCACATCCAGTCTCTTTTTAAATATCTCCAGGGGTGGAGAATCCACCACTTCCCTGGGCAGCCCATTCCAATGCTTGATCACCCTCTCAGTAAAGAAATTCTTTCTGATGTCCAACCTAAACCTCCCCAGCACAACTTGAGACCGTGCCCTCTTGTCTTGCTGAGGGTTGCCTGGGAAAAGAGACCAACCCCCACCTGGCTCCAACCTCCTTTCAGGGAGTTGTAGAGAGTGATGAGGTCTCCTCTGAGCTTCCTCTTCTCCAGGCTGAACAGCCCCAGCTCCCTCAGCATCTCCTCATAGGATCTGTGCTCGAGTCCCTTCACCAGCCTGGTTGCCCTCCTTTGGACCTGCTCCAGGACCTCAATATCCTTCCTGAACTGAGGGGCCCAGAACTGGACACAGTACTTGAGGTGTGGCCTCCCCAGCGCTGAGTACAGGGGCAGAATCACTTCCTTGATACTCTTTGTTGCAACAGAGCAGTGAAGAAAATTTAATTTGCCTCAGAGAAAACTATGAGTGTTCTCATTACTCAGGTAGTGAAAAATTACAACAGATCCAGGAGACTATGTATCCCTTCACTGAAAATTCTTACTACTAGGTGAACTCTAGTCTAGGGAAAGAAGTCATCTTACTATATTCATCCTGGTTCAAGGTAGATAACTGGGGTACGTTATATCCTGCAGTCCCTTCAAGATTTTCATATTAATACTTTTCTGTAGTGTTCTTTATTCAGTCTGGAAAGCCTCCACATTCTCTCTGAACTTAAAAATGTTATTTTACCTTTATTTCAGAAATAGTGTGTGAGATGCTTTTCTTAGGAAAGTTTTAGTTTTACTTCTTTACTTGATTCTCCATTGTTTAATTTGACAGTTAAATTGCAATGTTAGGAGAACAAACTTGGTTATCTGAAAATTAACTTAACAGTTTTCAGACTGTTCTTCCACAGTGGCAGACTACAACAGACTTCTCTCCCCTCACCCCCCACCTCACTGGAGATGCAAGATAAATAGGGTGCTGGAGCAAGAAGAAAAAAATCTCAACAAGTATTCTAAATTTTTCTCTGCTTGACTGCCTCTTGAGAAGGCCAGCTAAATTAGAAGATTATCATAAGATTATCTCCCCAAAAGTGAGATTTGGGGAGTATCTAACGATTAACACTTCTTGCATATAGTAGAGAAAGTGGTAAAATGATCTTGAGGATGATAGCAGATGAAGTTGAAGAAGTTGATTCACACCAGCAGCCTCCAGTTATGACATGTGAACCTGATGCAGTCTGCTGTGCAGATTTTTGATGCTAAACTTGAAATATGAGTATTTTGTTGGTTACATATGAATGGTAAAGGGTAGATGAGGTTATTGGACTACAGTGAGTTAAAATAAAAAATGTACTGAACTGTAACACTTTTTACTATTTTAGAACATCATGAAGGGGCTTCACTATGAAAGAAAACAGATAACCACATGACCTTTAGTGTTATTGTTATTATTTTAAAAGGTCTTATATTACCCACTACTGTTTCTTAAGTTGTTTTCCTAATTTCCCTACCTCCTTTCTTTGTATTTTAGCCCTCTGGTTAAAAACAGATTCTATTATTTTTCTCATATCCACAGAAATTTAAATTGCCTCTGAAAGAATTGTTTAAAATCATGATCCGCTAAATTGTGTAAGGGAATCACTTAGCTTCTGGGGTTTTGCTGCTGCACTTATAAATGGATGAGATATGTTACCTCTACAAAGAATTTCAAAATGCCATAAGATGAGGTCTTTTCACTAGCACAAAGTCTATTAAGGTTTGTGTTTTTTGGATTTTTTTTAGACAAGAAATATTGTGTGCATTTCACATATTAAAACCTGAGTTTAATTTGATTTTTGCATCTGAGACAGGATGTCCTTCAAGAAACTGATTTATTCTAGTAGTGAGTGTTTTTTAAACTATTAACCTGAAATTATATCTCAAAGTATTACCCATGTGTTCTGTCCTCTGATTTCTATTCAGCAGCCCTAGCGGTTACAAGATAAATGTTTTCAGAAA
The DNA here is from genome assembly GCF_036169615.1 of Heliangelus exortis. Taxonomy (NCBI): domain Eukaryota; kingdom Metazoa; phylum Chordata; class Aves; order Apodiformes; family Trochilidae; genus Heliangelus; species Heliangelus exortis. The sequence goes on along the minus strand of NC_092424.1, from coordinate 101,880,103 downwards.
GTAAGATCAGCAAACTTCAGATTCAAGCTCTGGAAGTGATAATTTACTTTTCTGGGCTTTCTCTTTTTTATACCTTTTAAATAAAATCAAGAAAAGTATTCATAAAATTTTGGGAAAGTTACTAATACAACACAAATATAGAGATAAGCTGAAACAGGTATCGATATTTAGTACTTTTTGTTGTTTGGACTGAGAAACTGTTCACTCACAATTTTTCTTACATTTTTAGATGGATCAAAGTTTGCAATAGAAATCTTTTATTTAGCCTCCTGCATGGACAGAAACAAAATGAGTTAGTTTGACTTGCTGAATCCTTACTCCTAGTGGTTGAATCAAACCTAAAATTCTTTTTGGTTTGCTGACTTTGTCTCATCCTAAGGTCATGTGATTAAGAAATGACATTTAGTTGTTAACTGTTATGTGCTTGATATGGAAATTGTGATCTATGTTGTTAAATTATTCTCTTTTTCACATAAGCAATTTTCAACATATAACAGCAGTGTAAAATCACCCAGAACAAAAGCATATTTGCAGATGTGTGTAATGTGCTAAATACAATATTTAAGTATTTGAATGCATTCATTATCCTCTGCTCAAGTGATATCCATCCTTAAGAGTTGATGCTGTGGATATTTCATGTTGTTATTTGATCCACAGAGATTTAGGTAATCACCTCACCAATCCTGACATCTAAAACACAGAATTTTTGTGTATCACACCTGACACATTTGATACACCTTACTAGTCTGCAGAAGGAGATGAATGCAATCTCCATCAAGCTCTTGAGGGATAGATGCAAATGAGGTTTATATTTCTTGCATAGGTACTTAATATATGTTGGATGGAGTGACCCTTGGAAGTGTCTGTCTCTCCTAGATCATGACTTGAAAAAGAAGGGGTAACTCCCAGTTTAGATAAATCTAATTTGTGTTGCTAAATATTGTTTTCTGTGTTCTCTATAAGTCTCTGTCTCCTTCACACATTCATTAGATAGCTTCTGTGTGTAAACTCTTGGCAAAGTATTGACTCTTTAAGATTTCAACTAAATTACTCTCAGAAGTTCATTTGCTTTCTCATCTCATTTTGTCCCTGCCTTGAAATGAGATAGATTTCTCAAAGGCCTTGCATAAGCAAACATCTTCCACCTTCTTTTCTAGAATGAAAGACATCTATTAGAGAGAAAGGCACAGCTATTAACCTGTCTTCCTTCTTTCCTCTAAACTCAAAGACAACTGGGAGTCAAATGCTCTTCAGCAGATAATTTGGAACTATATTATGTCTTCTCATGAAAGTCAGGCAGGAATAAGTAAAATGACATTCCAGAAAAATGGAAAATGCCTTACTGCAAAATCACAAGGAGAGCTTTTAAGTGGTGCAATAAAGAAAATGGAATGTTGGTATGCAACTGGGAAGATTCTTGGAGATTAGACACACTGCACGTCAGAAATCTGCAATATTCTAACGTCAGCCTTTTTAGGTCTGTGCTGAATATGACATCTCCATGGATTCATATTATTAATTTGAATCCCAGCTGACTTTGCCTACAAATCATGTCTCAACACAATATGATCTGATCTTATTTCACAGTTATATTGGTCTCATTTTGCCAAAATGTCTACAAATGCACAGGTGTAAAGAAAATTAGATGCTTAGGCTAGAATGTTTCATTTTACTTACTCCAAATTTAGTCCATTTAAAATACTTTATGTTACAGCTAACACAACTCCCTACTGCCTGGGTTAGGTAATATTAATTGCTTATTATACAAACTCAAATTATCTAAACTTGCCAACTCAGCTGAGATGTCTTCAAAAGGACTTGCATAAGCTCTTTTAACAGAAAATTCCACTCCAACTTTCATTTACTTCATATGTCTTACTGTCTCCTTCAGGAATGCTCATCTTGTAATATTTCTTATTCAGCTTTTTATTTTTACCAGATGAGTGAATTTCAGATGTCAAGCTTGTCAAAGGACTTTTTAGCCACTGCACGAAGTGCTGAGCATTCCTGAAATTGTCCCAGAAAACATTTCAAGAGAAAAAATTTAATTGCACAGGGCATATAGAAGGTTGACGTTTCTTGGTCTTTATCTCACATTATCCAAGTGTTTACACTTTCTGTGCTGCTTAAGGCCATATTCCTTCTACCCTCTCAAAACCTCAGTGTTAACATCAAGAGATGTTCAGTGGATATTGCTGCACCAATACATTGAACCACAGAATCATAGAGTCATAGAATGGCTTGTGTTCGAAGGGGCCTTTAGAGGTCACATAGTCAAACCCCCCTGCATGGGCAGGGACACCTTCCAGGACTAGACCAGTCAGCTAAGAGCCCCATCTAACCTTAGCTTGAATGTTTCCAAGGATGGGGCTTCTACCAACTTTCCAGGCAACCTCTGCCGATGTTTCAGCACCCTCATTATAGAAAAAAAAATATAATATCTTGCCTAAATCTACCCTCTTTCAGTTTAAAGTCATTCATTACTCCTTGTCCTATTGATAAAAAGTCCCTGTCCAGCTTTCTTGCAAGTGTCCTTCAGGGACTTGAAGGCTGCTATAAGCCTTTCTTCAAAGGAAAGGTGTTTCTTCCCTCTGATCATTTTTGTGGCCTTCCTTTGTACCAATTCCAACATGTCTATGTCTTTGGATCCGTATCAAGATCCAAGGCTAAGCACTGGAGCTGACACCTTTTCTCTCTAAACAGCTCCCTGAAAAGGAGGATGTACCAAGGTCTCTTCTCTCTAGTAAGAAGCAATAGGACAAGAGGAGATGGTCTCAAGTTGCCTCAGGGCAGGTTTAGATTAGATATTAGAAGAAACGTCTTCACTGAAAGGGTCCTTAATCACTGGAATAGAGTGCCCAGGGGAGTTGTTGAATCACCATTCCTGGAGGTGTTTAAAAGAGGTATAGCTGTGGTGCTCAGGAACACGGTTTATGCAGTGGACTAGGTAGAGTTAGGTTAATGATTGGTAGAGTTAGGTTTTCATTGGACTTGATGATCTTGTCAGTCTTTTTCACCCAGAATGATTCTGTCATTCTGTGCAATCTAGCTTTTAAAGCACTATACTGTAAGTAAAGCTGTACTAGGCTTTTGCAGGTGACTTAGGAGTCTCATGTTCCTTTAGAGTGAAAAAAGGAAACTGATTTTGGGAAATTATTTCAAATGGTGCCCATGTATTTGGGTTCTCTAAGGTCAAGGGCAGGCTAAGGTCCACATTCCCTCTGAAACACACACATAAAGATTTCAGTCTCCATAAATTCAGAGTATTATTTGACAGAAAATAATATAGAAGCACAGATTATATAGCATCATACATATTTGGTTACAAAGTATCCTAAAAATAGTTGCTGCTATAACAGGATTCCTAGTATGAACAAGGAGCATATCTTTAGTTAGTTCTCATTCATTTAGCAACTCTCACTTGCATTAAACACGGTATATCCCAGTCATTCATCTGACAAAGACATCCTGCAGAATCTGGAAGATTGTTCAGTGTCAGTTTAAGGAAACCTACAGCAGGGATGACTGACTAAAGACAGAAGTCTCCGAGAGCATTAGGAAAAACAAAAGGAAGAGTGTGAGAGAATGTGGGTGGCAAAGTGAGTGCCTCACCTTTCTTATGGGGAGAGTGAGGACAGATCTCTGTTAAGTTTTCTGGTGAGTGCAGTTAAGCTCCCTGCTGTCAGGTTTGGACCTGTGTGCTTTCTTTCCTTTCTTCTGTTCTTTCCCTCTTCCACTCCCCTTTGCAGACATCATATTTAGCTGAAAAACTTACATCTGTTAACAGAAAAAAAAAAAAGAAAGGTTTTTCAGTTAAAAAACTCTGGGGCAGTGCTAGCAGTGAATAGCAGATTGCTGTTAATTGGGAGTTGTTAGATGCCTGCTTCTGGAACCAAAAGAGAATTCCAGGGAGTTGTTTCCTTGGAAATCTTGTGCAGGGCAAGATCATTAAGAGCTACTAGAACTTCCTATCTTTCTCTCTTGGTATTGGGATGCATCTCCATCCCATGCCTGTCAGAGGTACTCAAATCCCTGAGTGTGAGAGTGCCTGATGGATTCAGAAGTCTTTGAGACTGACTGATGATCAATCCCATTTACTCAACTGCATTTCTAACAGCTCCTTCCCAATTCAAGTTTAGGCATGGTTGGCCCAGACTTATTATTTAACCCTTACAGCTTTGGATCTGACCTGCTTCAGCCAGCATGGCCCTAATTCAGTGCATTGCCTAGGTGCAAGCTGAGACCTCTTCCAGTCTGTGCCTTAGGAAGATGACCCTTACTGTCCTCTTTTTGCTCAGGTAAGGCACTTGGATTCTAGATGCCTGAATTAGCAACTTTATATTACAGTCTGAATAGTTATACAAGAATGTATTCAGTCAGAAATGAAATAATTTCAGTTGTCCATTAATTTCTTGCTTTCTAAATATTCAGGAATGTCTCGGTGGTTATTTCTGTATATCAACCCTAAGCATTGATGGGAATATGTTTCACACTTTTCTTTCTTTGGAAATGTTTGAGGGTGAAAGTGAGGTTCTGTGGAATTCAGATTACATCAAAATTTAAGTGCTGTATTTTTGAATCAAGATATACTGGTGTTTACTGTTGTATCTATATATATTTGCAACAGATATTTTCAAAAGATGGTTACTATTCCAGTCTCTGGGTTTTTAAATATTTTATTCTATTTTCACTTCTGGCAAAAGAAATGGAACACCAAAAAAAGGCTGTTCCTTGGTCAAGAAAATTTCTTAGATTTTATTTTTCTTAATTGTTGTTAAGAGCATGAAGTTTCTGCACTGTCCAGAGAGTAGCAAAGTTCAGATGCCTTGGATTTGGTTTCTAACTTTAATTTGGTGTACTTCTGAAAGCATGTATTCTGACCTGAATAACATGGGTCATAGAATTTAACAAGCAAGTGAGGTATTAAATCCATTGCTACTTCTGGGCCTGCTGCTTTTATGATTCAGTACTTTTATCAGTACAGAATTCCCAGCTTCAACTCCGTGATTAAGCAGATAATTTAAAGATACATCAACTCTTTCTTTAAAGATTTCAAAACTGTTTTTTTTTTGAGGATGACACATACTGGATTTTTATAAATTTTTCAGTAAAAACCTTAAGTCCTATTGGAAAAAAAAACAAAACAAAACCAAAACTAAGCAGAGAAGACCCTTTAAATTATTGGTTACAGTAAAAAAACAAAATTAGAAATAAATTGTCGTCTGAGCAGAATACTGTTTTCCATTACTTACATTTATATCTCCTTGGCCTTTCAACCTAAATTTAGCTTGTTTATTCCCATGATAGATTACATGCACCTTATTTCAAATGAGGCCACTTAGGTGAATTATATTGCATTTTAGTATCACACTAGATTAAAAAATTAAATACTTGTGAGAGAAAAGGCAATGCAGTCTGACAGAAAATGTCACACTGTAGTATATTTCCTCTCATCAATCAGTAGTAAACAAATACTCATACACTTTGTTATGATTCTGTCATGCCTGTGTTCCTAATTATTTGTACAGCCGAGATTTGGCTCTTTTTAAAATATCTGAAATGTGGAAAGCATAACTCTTTGCTGGGAATCACACATTGTTACCTCCTCTGACAGTCAGCAGGGGTTCTTAATTATGATCAGTTTTGAAATAGTTATTTTATTGTTGGTTAAAGAAGAAAAGGTAGAAGTTATGAGGTTTGAAACGGGATTTTGATTATACTCAGCTAATTACGTGTGGGGTTGAGTTTTCAAAAACACATGGCTTATATTTTACAAGATAGCTATCTATTTTTGGCACTGTTATCTAATTGTTGTGTGGAACTAGCTGTTTTAGCATACATTTTAATGCTTAAAGATAATAAGTCTAGCTTCCTGTGATTCCAGGATCTGTGCAAACTATTTGACACTGCATGATACCATCTAGATATACCATTAAGATCTTTGAACATGTCCTCAAGAGCCCCTTCGGTCTGAAGGATTGATTTAGATATAAGTATTTTGATGGGTTTCTCCTATCTTGCTGTGGCAGAGAATTATTACTAACATATACTAAGTTCCTAAACTGTCTTGGGTTAGTGCAGTGGGGTTTTGGAAGCAGGGGGGGTCACAGGGGTGGCTCCTGTGAGAAGCTGCTGGAAGCTCCAGCTGTTCCAATCCCAGCTCCGCCTCTGCCCAAGGCTGAGCAGATATAGGAAGCTGGAAGTACCTCTGTAGCATATTCAAGGAAGGGAATATGAAACGGCAAAAATATAAGAAAAAGACATGCAGGGCAGAGTAGAGGATAAAGTGGGAGACCAGTGCCAGAGAAAAGACACCAAGGTCAGCGAAGAAGGAGTGGGAAAGGTGCCTGAGCAGGGATTTCCCGTAGTGGCAGCTGTGCCTCTGCAGCCTGTGGAGGAGCACGGTGGAGCAGTCCCTGAAGGACCACACTGGGCAGACACGGTTTTATAGCTCCTGAAGTGTTACAGGTGGGCAGATGTGAAGAAGCAGCCTGTGCAGAATCACAGAGTGGCAGACTTGCATCTGCAGCTATGGAGGACCCCATGCCAGAGAAGGTGACTGTTCCTGAAGCAGACCCTGACTCAGTGATCAGCCCAGGCTGGAGCAGTCTGTGCCTGAGGGATTGTGCCTGGTGAGAGGGGCTCATGAAGGACTCTGTCCCATGAGAGGGACCCCACAGTGGAGGAAAAATGTGAGGAGTCCTCCCCCTGAGGAGGAAAAACAACAGAAACAATTTGTGGGGAACTGACCCTAGACTCCCACTCCCCATCTCCCTGTGCCCCGAGGGAGAGGCAGCAGTGAAGTGATCCTGGCTCAGTAAGAAGGAAGGGGTGGAGGGGGAAGGTATTAAGATCTGGTCATGTTTTCACTTTCTCCTTGTTGATTAAATTAATTCTTTTCCTTCCCAGGTTGAGTTTGTCTGGCATTACCTGTTATCATAATTGGGGTATGCAAACATCCCTATCCTTGTCCTGGTTAAGGGACCAATTTTCTTCTCCCTGTCCCACAGTGGGAATAGGAGGTGAGCAAGCAGAGGCCTGGTTGATACTGGCTGGGCCAAACCCATGATATAAACATACCAGGAAAATAAAAGTCAACCAATAATTGTTGGGTTTGTTCCTCTGTGTTGATTTCCACTTATGATGCATTAGAAATTAATAATAGTTCATTCATATAGTTCATATCTATAAGAAAATTGACAGTAAAACGATAATTTAAATGTGCTAAAGGCTTTATGTGGAAGAATGAAAATATTTCTTCTTCTCTCTTGTACATGTCGGTGCACTCATGGGGATACTTTATCTGTCCCATATACTCACAAAGCTACGACAGACCAGCTAATGGTGTTCTGCATGGACACTCTCTTGGCTTTTTTTGGTTCTTTTTGTAGTACCTCTTTCAATGCATTCAGATTTTTTTGCAAGATTTTTTTTTCCTGTGATGTCTTTCTATTTTAAGACCATCAAGTTCAGAGCAGAAACAAGACCCAGACTCAAAATGGTGTTTGGAGTCTAATTCCCTTTTCTCTAAAAAATTCAACATAGAACAATTTTCCATTGTACTACACTGCACTCACACAGTCATTTAGTCAGTGTGAAGACTGACTTTTTGTATAGTTATCTGTTGCAAATGCTTTACTTCTGTAACATATCACAAGGATCTTCTTTTGCAAGCTTGTTATCCTCAGGCTTTTTAATGTGTGTGCAGTTTGCACCTACCATTACAAAGGCATTTAAGTCTAAAAAGTGATTCCATGCTCAGTGATATTCAGCCAAACCCCCAACACTTCTTTGCCTAGATTGAAAGGTTTGGACAATGCTCTTTGTGGAATATACTTTATTCTCTTGCCTAATGAGTTAGGGTTTGATCATAATATCATTCTTATGAATCATATTAATCTGCAACATCACACTTGCTATCTTAAAGTATGCGAAAATTAGTGGATTTGGCATGTAAAAGCAACAAAAAAGTACTTATTTTATCATCAAGCCATACTTAATCATAACTCATAATGAATATAATTTTAGTGTTCCATGGCTTGTTAGCTGTTCTTTTACTGAGTGGTGCAGAATGTTAGCTTCTGTGATTCCAAAATTACTTTGTAGTCCTACTTATATTATTTCTGTGACTCCACATTTAAAAGTTAACCTAGTGTCTCCCCTGGTCATGATTGTAAGGTATTGTTAAAAGACTGTTTTGATGATGATCCTTGAGAAATAAATTGTGTTTTGGACATGTTCTAATTTCAGGTGTTGGCAACATCATGGTGCCATTAAAATTAACAACCTTTCTGGCATATGTAAAAGCAAGGTTCTCAAACATCACAATAATGAGTAATGAATAATCTAAGCTAGAGATGCATGGGCATGCAGACTGAACTATATTTTAAGCCCTAAAATAAATCTCTCCATTATTAGAATGAGTCATGTTGGTGAATCAACGTGGAGAACTGTATTTCCACATCTTTAGTGTTGTATTTTGTTCCATAATAATAAAAAAGTTCTTTCTCCATTCTTGTTCATTTCTAGCGCTTTACATAAATTTCAAGCTCATTTATCTTGACTGTTGATAATAGCCACTTTTTTCCATAGTTAGCAGAAAAATGGTTCCTCCTCTGACTCTACTCTGAAAGGGCCTAAAGCATGACTATAACAACATGCATTTTTCTTCTGATGCATATAATATGAAGCATCTATGAAAGCTCTTTTTTTAGCTAGAAAGGTTCTGGTTTTGTGTGTATTGTGATTCTACCCTGGAAACTATTTATACTATTTCAGCTTTAAGAATATCTGTAGTGCTTTCTGAGGCAAGCTTTTCTCAGGGGTAGCCCAGTGATGGGATCAGAGGCAATGCACACAAATTGAAACACAGGAGGTTCCTTCTGAACATTTGTAACACTTTTTCACTGTGAGGGTGGCAGAACACTGGCACTGGTTGTGCAGGAAGGAGGTGGAATCTCCATCATTGGAGATATTCAAAACCTATCTGGACACAGTCCTGGGCAGCTGACTTACTGGCTTACAGTGTGTGATATTGCCCCTCTCAGTTTATTTTGGTTTTCTATAAATTCCCGTCCTTTCTCTTTTGTTTTCTAAAGTCACAGTATTGGACCAGGAAAAAATCTGGGATAGAGTATAACTTTATATTATCCCGGTATATAATGCAGAGCAATAATTTTAATATTTTTTGGAAATTACCATCACAATTAATAATTAATGATGTGCTAATTATTATTTATTTTATATAGTGACCTTATTTGCATTTTATTTAGAAGAAATATTCCTGTTTCACCTTTGCAAACCTAAATTTATCCTGATTTTTTAACGTATCTAGTAGTGTTCTGGGCTTTCTCAAGTGCTATGGCTGCATTCATTGCTACTCACAATGATCCAGATGCTCAGGTGTGTCACAGTAGCTATCATCATACTGTGGGGAAGACATTCAGATAGGTTTCTGCTACTTTTCTAGCCAGTGATCTGATTGTTGCAGCAACTTCCAGACTGTTTACATTTCTGACTGCAGAAGTATCAGTATTTCTATCCAGTTTCCCACTTTACATCCTTATTCTCCATCATAACTGTGCACAAAAGCAGAGCCAAGAATGAGTATGAATGTTACAACAGACCCCCAGAGATGTTTAGACTAGAGATCAGTATTACACAAAGACTTGAAAGAATCTATGTTGTGAACCATGTCTTAGAAATTTGGGTTTTTTGAACGTCTGTTTGGAATGGTCTCCTCTTGGTATTGGGGACCTTAAAACTGGCTTGTATTACCTCAGGGAGGAAAAACCTCATATCCATTGTGAATTAGTTTTAGACTATCAACATATTCTGGTAGTACCTAGGTAACCACTGTAATGAAAAAGTTTCTGTCCTAGCGAACATAAAAAAACCCCGCCTCATTCTTATAGAACACAAAACCAGTGTAGATTGATGCATTTAGTCAAGCTGTAGGTAATCTAGGAGTTACCTGAGGTTTCTAAACAATGAAAGAAAATACCTATAAGCTGATTGCAAAATGACATTTCCAGATACAAAAGTGAATTTTTGTCATATAGAACTGGGAAAGTTAGATTCAAATAAGAAGCTTTATATCTGTATATCAAGGTTTTATATCAAGATTATTATCAGGGGATAATTTCGCAGTCAAAATCCATGTTTGGTTTTGTTTGGGTGTTTGTTGTTTTTTTTTTCAAAGGTGTGTGGGTGATGTGGTTTTTATTTCCCCTCAAAAGAAAGTGGCTTAATATATAATCTGCTGAGTGTGAAATTCTTTGATCCACAGGATAAAAACTGAGGGTAGCTCAAACCTTCTGTATGTCAGGTAGTTCAGATCTGAAAGATTAGGAGAATGACAGCACGGCTGGAAAATTAATTTTTCTTTCATTAAGTGCATGCGTTGCATTGTACATTGGAGCTTACATCTCTTCAGAGGAGTGATGAGTTCACTGTGTGAGAATAATTTTCATCAAAATCCTGCTTGGTGGTACTAAATGTGCTTACTGCTCTACTATTTGAACTTAATGGACCTTTCTGTCTGTTGGCAGGAGATATTAATACAATAATGATAATGGGATCTACTAACCATAACTACTTTTTTTGGAGGGATTTAAATAAGATTTTTATTTTATTTTCCAATTTTGCTGCATCCAAGCTATGCTTACAGGAAATTTAGAATAGAATAGAATAGAATAGAATAGAATAGAATAGAATAGAATAGAATAGAATAGAATAGAATAATACAATTGTTTTGGTTTGGAAAAGACCCCTAATATAACTGAGTCCAACCATTAATTTACCACTGCCAAATCCATCACTGAGTGATGTCCCTAATTACCAAATCTAGACATTTATTAAGTACCTCCAGGGATGCTGACTAGAACTGAATCACTGGAGACTGATCAGTTCAACTCTATAGTACATATAGACTATGTCCTAGGAAAAAAAAAAAAGGGGTTTCCTAGAAATTTTAATTATTGCAAAATTTAGAGAGTATAGTTCCCTAAATGTCTACTGATTCTACCCAAAGATATGGTAGTCAGTAAATGGGTTCTATTTACAGTTAATGACTTATTACTCTCGTTACCCTTTTTGACAGTTTGAGAAGCTTGTAGGTATAAGATGAGTTCTTTTCTGATTCCTTGTCCACTTAGACCACTTCATACAGTAATTTCTAAATGAATTAATCAAATACAGGGACATAGCAGATGGGTTAATTAAGCAAGCTTTGATAATAATTGAAAGAAAATTAATAGCATTATGTCATTTAGATTAGATTTAATCTGTATGAAATATTTTCCACTGCTGCCAACACGAGAGTATTATATGTGCAGCACAAATTAAAAATTTTCAGTAAAGGTTTATTGACAAAGTACATTTTAATTAGCAAGTACTAAATATCTGCCCCTATATATAAATGGGTAAGGTTGTTAGAGAATAATTTTGAGAAGGTTTATATGAGGCTGTTATGTTTATTGTGCATCATTTATCTTGTTTACAAGGCAGTTTGTACAAAGTTAAGTAACAGAGAAGCTTGGTCAAACAATTGTTTATCTGAAATGAATTTATCCAATTATTGCAGAATTGACCCATTTTCTATCTCTTTCTGTTTCCTTTCACCTTAACATGCCTCATTTTCTTTCAGTGGATTCCCTTTGATTCACAGAATACTCAGTACCTCATGGTAAGAATAACAGATTATTATTTTTCCACCTCTTGGGGACAGCTTACAAAGTTGAGATGTGGTGAAAATGTGGTTTTGCCCATGCATACATGACTTTCCTACTGCACTAGTTCTTCCCAAGTATATTTTCAGTCTAATCCATATTTTCCAATCTAAGCCTGTTCAGCAGAATAAATACTTGAGCAGAATAAAAAGAATGAACGTATGTTAACCCATTTTCCACAAATGTAAATTTGATGGATAGTTTCCATACTTTAATTTCATAGATAAAAAAATATAAGGAACTTTCTGAAAATTTTAAATAGGACTAGTTTATAAGTATCTACCCTTCCTATACTCATGGGACTCAAATGTAGGAAATTGTAGTATGAGTTTCTGTTTTGTGTAATTTCTTGTGAGAATAACATAGTTCCAGTTTACTTAGACAGGTGAGTTGGGCTGGATTCATTCCACATATCTTTAGGCAGCCAACTGAACCCTTGCTCTCCATGGAAGTAGAAAAGGATGCAAAAGCTCTGTGTCAGGGTTTTCTTATGTAGTAAGGAATGAAAGACCCAGGGTATATGGAGAAAGCATCTCAAGTTCAGTTAACACAGTACTCAGCTTAAGTACTGTGTGCAGTTATGGGTCCCTCAGCTTGAGAAGGATGAGAATTTTTCCAGAGGAGGGAAACACAGCTGGAGAAAGGGCTGGGAGGAATGTCCTGTGAGGACTGGCTAAGGATTTTTGCCTTGTTTAGTTTGGAGAAAAGGAGGCTGAGTGAGTGGTGACCTCATTGCTCTCTACAGTTTTCTGAGGAGAGGATGTGGAGAGGAAGATGATGGTCTCAGGATGAATCACCCTCTAGAAGTTTGTCTCTTTCTACCAACTACAAAACAAAAAAAAAAAAAGGAAAGAAAGCCAAAAAGAATAATGTGTTAAATACTGCAAAGTAAATAAATAACTTTTAAATAGATAAAGATAGACAAGATGCAACCTCCCTCCAGTGAATCAGCCTTAAGTAGGTGCCTAAAATATCTGTACTGTCAGTATAAGTAAATAAAGCTATGCCTCTGAAAAAAGATTGTCTCTTTTCAGATCCTGATAAAAACAGAGATCATCCACTTATTTGTTGCATGCCTAAAATGGAGTCTCAAGACATATTTCTATAGGTAGACCACATCCTTGCTTGGGAACAGCTTGTTAAGTGTTGGCATAATTATGTTTTTGGTAGTATGATGGGATTAATAACAACATGTTTCTTCAAATATTTGAAATTTATTAGAACCAGGAGTGAGGGAACACTTCTTGGAGTGTTATATGTGAGGAACATTTCCTGACATAGAGCTGCTGCAATGGATTTAATTTCACTTAAATTATGTCTTCAGTGCAGCTATCTCAGTAAAAGATAACTGAGACATTTTTCTAGTCAATAAAGAAAAACAAGCCCTAGAATAATAACTTTTACATACAAAAAAGTGCTAAGAGGTTAATATCATCGCTACCCTTCACCTTTATTTTCTTGGAGGGATTTTTAGTGGGTAAAGGGAGACCCTGTAAGGGTATACACCCTATCTTGAAGTATGTGTCTAAAATGACTGTATCAAACTAACGGGTCAACTTTTATTGCATTGCACTGATAGTTGTCTCTATAGGGCATAGAATTCGCTTATTCATAAAGTGCTGATTGCCACCAAGACCACTGCTTCTGCAGCAATCCTTTTCTTGCATCCCTTTTATCAGTTACCTCTCAGCCTGTTTATCAGACTGATGATATCTCAGTAGATCCAGGGCTCAGACTTTACAAATCAAACAGAAAGCAATTCTTCCCCTAGAGAAATCAACAAAACTATTTTGAACATCTGGATTATTTGCACTTTAAATTAATACAGTATTGAAGAAAATACCTCTCTCATAAAAAGAAAACAAACTCCCTTAAGTCTTTTGTTCAGCTTCTCTAAGATCTGTCTCGGTAGCCTTACTCTGTGTGTGAAAGGATAATTCAGAAGCTATTCTGTTTAGGCATTGCTGTCTTACTGGTTTCACCAGCTGTGCTCCAAATATTTAAAATCTGTGTAAAGTGCAAATATAAAACATTTTTTAAATGCAATTTCTCCAATCTAGTAATATTCCACATGGAAATAGAATTTGACAATGATCTGTACGTAAATTGCCATACCATGTTACAGTACTTTATCAGCCTTTTATCTGACTCTGAAATGACATGTGAAAGGCTTTTATAAGTGGCAAATAAGACAGAACTTTCTGAAGCCAGTAAGTTGTTAGGAATGGTACTTTAAGGAACTCTGCCCAGGAATGGTGTCATTTGTTACTTCCTTAATTGAAATTAATGAAAGTAATTAATTAATTAATTACTTAATTGAAATTAATGATCTCGTGTCTCAGATAAAATAAGTCATAATCAGTTCTTATGACTCAAGAGAAATATCTAAGAAAATATGAATAAATCATGACCACTGACAGGTCATTGCCAGAGCATTCCTTGAAAGCTTGGTATAAAACAACATCAAGGCATAATACTACTACTACTACTAATAATAATACTTTTAGAAGTTTGTGACAGAGGAATTATTGTTTCTTTGAATAGGTGTGGGGATGTAGGCCTAGGTTCTGTCACCTTTTGTAACCATAAGCAACTCATTCCAAGAGCCCAAGAATATTTATTAATATGTTTATAAATAATCAGACTATCCCAGTATAATAGTATAAAAGCAGAAGTTATTACATAGATAAATACATAGATATACAGCATAAATTATTACAGATTTAGAGACAATATCTCAAAAAAGTTTGTAAAGCCAAAATAGTGGGTTGATTACCAACTTTAATGGGAGCAGAAGTTCATCAGGTACTCATTCCTTACACAGACTTGAATCACCCAAGGTCCTTTCAAAAAAAAAAACCTGAAGATAATCAGCACTTTTTACCAAGATGTTTGCCAGGACTCTTTGTAAACACCACAGCCCAGAGAAGCATCTCCATTCAAGGTAACACTTAAACACCTGTAGCAACTAAAGCACTGATGCTAATAGGGCCTAGGCTTTTGTGTAATGCTTTGCTAAATACAAATGTCTAAATAAAAATGGTTAAATAATGTCTAAATAAATATCTAAATAAAAATGGTTCCTAATAAATAGGGCTTGGTGGCTGAATAGCTTTGTTCATCTGGTTTCCATCAATAAAAGTCAGAGGTGAAAACACTTTCAGGCTGCATAGATAGATCAGCTCCAATTTCCCTCCTGTTTTTTTTAGGTTTTTTTGATGGAGAAAATTGATGGCTATTATTAGACCAACAGCATGGATTATCAGACTGACAGCAGAAGTTGTATTTAAAATATGGTAGCTCTTGATGTTTCTGACCTGAAGTGGTAGATGGGAAGGGTTAAGAGGGAACAGAGTGAATGAAAAAAGAGGAGGAGCTGGAACATGTAAGGGTATTCAGAATGGGCACATAGCCAAAATCTGGGCACCAAATTGTGTAACTACAGTTGTCACTGTGTATATCCCTACCATTACTGTTTTCCTGCTTATACTCTGGTGGATATAGTTTACCATAATTTCAGATAAAGTTTATTGCTCTCTATACTAACATTAAAAAACATTTAGACTTACCAAAATCAGTCTTACCCCCCAACCCCTGGAAGTAATTTTTATCTAGACAAATATTGATTAATCCATGCTACTTTCAAAGCTCTTCTTTGAAATTAAAATTTCCTTCCTTGGCTACAGTCCACAATTCCTTCTTTTGACTTTTACTACTGACTTTTCTAAGATAGAAAAATGTGACCATATAGTTCCAGTCATGATTGCCTTTCCACAATTTTTTTTGTTATTCTTTCATTATCGAATTTCATCTCTTATTTTAATTTACTATCTTGTCTATAGTTGTTCTGTCTTCTCCATAGCCAATGTTATCAGCCAAACTGAAAACTGATGTACATCAGTCACCTGTTTAGCAGATCATAACTACATTATTTTAAATCATTATTCCATTCTCACGTCTTCTATCTGCTTCTACGTGTTTTGTTCTTTTTGAACTTTTTAGAGAATAATCTTTTACTATTTTTTGCTTGTTTCTTTTATAAGATCTGAATTAGATTCAGTTTTGGCACATAGTTTATTTTATTATGGGGGTTTTGGTGTGTTTTTTTTTTGTTTGTTTGCTTTGTTTTGGTTTTGTTTAGTTTTTTTTTTTTTCTTTGGGTTTTTGGGTTTGTTTGTTTGCTTTGAGGTTTTTTTAAGAAATATTTTTTTCCCCCATGGAATCCCCAGTTCTTTAACTTCTTGGTTTTCTTTTTATTCCCTGTATTATTTCTGGAATACTGGACAAACAGGTTGAAGTCCTTCTATGCAGTGTTGCAATTTTAGAAGTTCCACAGCACCTTAAAGGAAGTTCCAAACTTTCACTGTTCTCTTGTATTTTAATTTTCAGTTACACTGAATTAAATAAATGGTTCAAAGTCATACCTCTTCAAGTGGAGTGCCTTGATTACAGACTATTTAATTTAAATTTGTACTTATTGCTTCCAAGGTTATTTTTATTAACTAGTTCTGCTGAAATTTCTTTCCTGTAACCTAAGCCAAGTCGAAGATAGTGTTAACTCTTAGAATGTTAGGATGCAGTTTATCTTAATTGTAACAGATATTCCAGATATCTACTTTACAATATGATGGATCATGTTCTAGAAATGACTACTACTCAACCCTGGCTGTAAAGAGAATGTGTAATAACTAGCTCAGATGTGTTGAAATTTAGCCAAATGAGTCCTTACTGCTTATCCCAAAATGCAGTGAACACTGCTATCACCTGGAGGAATTCACCAGTCGGTCAATTGGTTCTCCTTTGTATTTTGCCTGTACTGACTCACCTAATATGAGATCTCACATCATCCTTCCTCACAAAGCACATAAAAAGGAATTCAGCAGATAGAAGTAGGATATCAAGCATGCCATGCACAAAAGCTTTCTTCCTAGGACCCTTAGTACATGGTGCAGCCTCCAGAATAGGCTAAGACCCATGAAAGCCCTTGCTTAAATTCTGAGAGCCACAGGCATCCCAAAGAGGCTTCTAGGCCAAAGGGATTAGGACCTTGTCAGACTGTGTGCATAACAGAGATTGTTGATGGCTTTGGGAAGCCACCGTGGGCACAGAAAATGTTTGATTTATCTCGTAAGCGTGTCATGAGCAGCTCTGTCCAAAGAGCTGCAGGCCTTTCTTCATGCAGGGTTCTCTAACAGTTATTTTCTGCCCAAAAGCACCCTTTCCTCCCCGTTTCTGTGAGAACTGCTTCGAATCCCACTCTGTCTGCTCCCTCAAGATTTGTAAAATCTTGAAAAAAAAAAAATTGACAAATTAAGTTTGATTTAAGAAATAAGATGCTGCTACAAAAAATAGCAAATAAATTATACTTCAATTTGTTTAGGGCTAAGTATGTCAGGAATGTAGAAGCATTCATGTCTGTGTTCTGCATACAGCAAGAATGCCAGAATAACTACAGGAAGACAAACAATACCCAGTGTCTGCATCTGCAGCTGTGAGAGCTCTGGAGGAAAGAATCTATCATAGCCATGTTGAGGTAAGTGATACTTTGAGAGGATGAATGCATAGAGCTTCCAAGCATTTCTGTCATCTTGGGAGTTCTGTTTATGCTATTTTTCATGTTCTTCACTTATAGACAACTATGGGTAATGCTACACCACAGGACAGAGTTCCTCAGTTGCTGTTAAATGAGCTGAAAGAGGAAGTCATTAGCTTGAGTGCAGAGCTGTTATTTTTTTTAATTTAGATTATTTTTCAGATCCAAGCCACTGTTCATACAGTGATCATCATTCTATCTTAAACACATCATCTTTCATGCTCCCTTGCACGGTATACACACATCTGATATCGTCTGTGCACTCTATAAGGAAACTGGGATCCAGGAGATATCAGGATATCTGAGGCTAGATGACTTTATTTTTCAGTTCTCTGGTGTCTGAATTCAACCCAATGAAAAATTCGAAGGAGATAGTAGGAGGAATTGGAAGACAAGAAGTAGGAGGAAGTACTTCTTGTAGACAATAATCATGGATCAAAAAAAAAATAAAAAAAATAGGTAGCCTTGATGAGGACATGTGAGCACTCATCAGATGCAAAACTGAGATGAAGAATTTGTACTCCAAAAAGGTGGGGAAGGATGAGAGTGACTGAGAAGGGCTTGGATGGAGAGAGAGGGGAGGTGAAAAAGATGTCACCACACCAGGGCTTCTGCAGAAAGATCTTACTGAGACCTTCCATCCTATTCCTTTTCAAATTTACTCATCCAGTCAAACATCTTGGTCTGCTGATTGTCCTGTTCCTTGTCCTTATGCTTTTAATGCTACTGAATATTAAACACATAAAGCTCTTCTCAAAAGCTCTTTTAATCACCTTCATACATACTCTACATCCTGGCATTCCACGTCCCTTTTGTAGCTCAGTGCCATTGACCTCGCAGTTTTTTCCTCCTTTGATCTCAAATCACCATTGCTGCAGCTGTAAATTTCAGCTGATCTTCTGAGGAATCTGTAGGTTAGGTATAATGGCAAGGCAGCTTTGAAATTTTTGCCTTCTGAATCACATCTAAAATATTCTACAAATAAATAACAACTTCTCTGTCTCCTAAACATCTCGATCACCCTGTCTTTTTTTTACAGATCAAAAAATTGTGATACAAATATTTCAAAGGAAAACATAGCCTTTTTCTGCTTATAGAAACTGTATACTTCAATAAAATTTTTTAAAACCATTAAATTTTTAACATTCAAGAAGTAACTAGAGGAAATCAGCATTCTGGCTTTAAATGGAAGATTCTTATTTCTCTCTGGTTTTCTTAATTCTGTTATAATGGGTGAAGTCTCTATTTCCAAGCTGATTTTTGTTATTAGAAATCTCATCTTTTGAAAATCAATTAGTTTAAAATTGAGAGTAGGTTTTAAATAGGGTCTTTTAAATAAGTGTTAAAAACAGATGGTTTCAAATGAATGCAACCCCAATTAAAATACAGAGAAATTTGAAGTTTCCATTTTGGCAACATCAAATCTGAAGGCAAAATTTCAATCTTGTTCCTACACAGTACACCATATTCTAGTCTAAAAATTGCATACAAAGTTAACTATGTTAGTCTCATTATAGATCATTTCAGATTCTGATCTTCTTTTTTAATTCATGGCGAATATGCGAGCAACATTTTTGCTGGACTCTTAACCAAACATATATTGAGGTTTAAACAATGGTTGTAGTATCCTGTTATAGAGTGGACAAGTCATTTTCACAAGAATATCATATAGAAGCTACATATAGCAAAATATTTGATGCAAATTAATTTCCAACATGTATTTCAGGAAGCCTTACTGAAGTACATACTTTTCAAGGTATTAGAAACATAGTATATGTTTTTCATTATTTGCCATCTTATCTGACATCTTATTTGCCATGTTTGTGTTTTGAATAAATTAATCTACAAAGTGAAAAGGAAAGATTATGTTAACTTTAAATGCAATTTTACATTCCATAAGCATTAGTTAAGTATGCACATGCCTTATCAATCAGTATGAAACAAGGAAAGCTTAACTGATTGGCATGTTTGGTAGTGAAGCAAGGTGCTCATATATTAAAGCCCTTACATTAAAAAATTAAGGCTTTAAGGGTTCTCAGGATATCTGTTATTGTTCTTTGATTTTGTTAATTGTAGACAAAGTTTGTGTGTTTTCAGGATTAAGTTTCTGCTGTCTCCACGTCTGTCCCCTCCTTGACCAGCTGCTGAGTGTCTCCAACTTTCAACACTTCTGTCAGTGTATAGAGTTGACTTTGGGGCTGGGAGGAAATCAGAGAAAGACTGCAACTTGCCTTAAGGTTCATTTGGCAGGGAAATCCACAATTAATCCTCCTGACAGAACTAGGAGCTGACATGGAGTAGAAGACGACACACAGTGGCTGTGCCACTAGAAAAGTGTTTCTTGAATATATATTGTCATGTCTACACATAATTCTCGGCTTAGGCCTTGCTTCTTAACACTGGTGTGTAATATCATTTAAATATCCTGCCTGGCATTTCTGAAGGACATCAAGCCACAGGCTGAATCTCCTATCTGCCAATCCCAGGCAGGCTGGATGCCATAGGAGATAACAATAAGTGGGCACAGAACCTAAGACCTACTACGAGAACGTAAACTTTTAGCATTAGGTTTCCATTTAAAGCTAGAAAACTTAAATGTACATCCACATAGCATACTTACAGCATAGGTCCCCACATACATGGAGACATGTCTAAGTTCCCATTTAGCCAGTGCATGGTAGCTGCCAAAGCTACCAGCCAACAGAGGAACAGTCAACACAGTTGGTAGAGCTGGAAAACAATGTAGTTCACCCTAGGGTGAACTAGAATTCAACTGCATAGAACTCAGTTGCCTAAACATTCATATCAAGTGCTATTTAGGTGCTGTAGGGTGTCTTTTGTGCCTTTCAGGGGCCTGTTCAGAGTGCACTGTTATCCGCTGTCACTCTGACACATTTGCCATGTAGAGGTTTTGGAGGTCTCAAATTACAGTGGTGGAGGGGTATGGCATTTGAACCTAGCTACGAAGTCAGCTGAAGCATTCCATGCATATATTGACTTTCTCTGCGTTACCTGCCTGAGTTCATATACATCTAGCACCCATGTAGAGACATGTATGAACATAAATAATTTCAGAAGTTTTAACTGTTTTGCTGTTGCTGTAGTAATGGTAGTAATGCTGTAGTAACTAGTGTGAGTGTAGTAGAAGCAGATGACAGCAATGGTTTGGATTAAAATTGATCCTTTGTTTCAGAGGCTTTTTAATCTAGATTGTTTCAGTCTTCTGGTTCATCATCACTGCCAGACAAATTGCTGTGTTAGCACAACAGAAGTTGTTCTGCTTAAGTCAGAATAACCTTCCCCTCAGAAACTGAAGGCTTTGTGTAGAAAAGTTTTCCCATTTCAGTAAGCACATCCCAGGATACTTAGAAAAATGAAATTCTTGAAGAGGAAAGTAAGTGCTGATGAAATGTCAACAATAGATTTTGTTCAGATTTCACTTGTGTGGAGCAGTTTTATTGTACAATTGTATGCTGCAGATCTTACATTGATATCACAGTTGGTATTCAGAGGCCTGCAGACAGGTGTTTGAAGGCAGAGAGTACTCTTGTGAGGGGGTAGGAAATGGCTCTTTCAGATGAGATCACAAATGACATGTCAGTTTTATAGTCTGGGTTGCTCTTGAAAGAGGGAGTTATGAATTCCTATCTCTTTCTTTACCTCAATCCCACTTCTACTCATTTGAGATCACAGTGGAATTCTTGTATCTATTTTTTTTTATTATTTATTATTCCCCTTGTGTTTAATAAATGTGTTTACAGCACTGGAGGAGATTAGGAATTACACCATATGGACCACAGAGAGAGAGAGGACAAAGGAAAATTAAACCCTATTTTTTCATGCCAGAGAACTGTCAGTTTGATATTTCACACCCACAGCCCTTGTGCAAGGCAGAGAGGCTGGAAACACCTAGCCAAGGAAAGCAGAAAGGTAGAAGTGCACACGCATAAACCAGTATAATCATTTCAAGCCAATATAATCACAGGTCACTGCTGGTGGACAGTACTTTTCTTGCTGTTCTCTGCAGCTGCATGTTCAGACCTTTTGTAGTCTTACTACATGGAGTACAGCTGAACTGAAGTTGAGAAGGGATTCACCTGGAAAAGTACAATGTATTTTTCAAAAATATATTTTCATATGGATAAGTTCATCAAACTATCTCATCACATAGATGTATAAACAGAAAGCTGGCACATGAGCAATGGTAAGGATTTGTAGTTGGAGGCAGAACATCAGTCTGGATTGATGTTTCTCCTTCAGGAAGATCTAGCAATTACACTATTTAAAGTGACTGTGGCAAGTGGGAAAAATTATTTAAATTGGAAGTCTACAGTTGTAATCTTGGCTTTTTACCTATCTGACAAGACTTTAGGTCTGCTTCTGTACTCACTGTATTCACTTAAGAAAGTTGCTCTCTGCTATGATTTCCTTCCTTCCACTCAAACCATGAGGACTTATGACCACACTTTACAAGAAGGTACCATGCCCTATGTCTGCCCACAGCTTCTGCAAACATAGACATTACCTCTCTGTTAGCCTTCACCTATTCCTGCTCACTGTGTCTGGTGTTCCACCTCAAGCATTGAAGGACAGAAATCATATAAGATGGAGCTGGGCAAGAGTTTATTTCAGGGAAGCAGGGGAGGGAATTTAGTCCTCCTGGAGTAGTCAGTAGGGTGGAGATACAGTGCCTACTCATAAGCTCCCTGTGTTCCATCAAGGCAGATAACGACTACATAAATGCCAATTTCAGTAAATTCTGCTTGTGATACCACAACTGATTTCCACTGGAATAGAGAGGTTAGCCAGAGCTAGTTTGTTCCAAGTAAATATTTTTTTTTCCTTTACCAACAATGAGAATGTGTACCTTGATCAAACAGTATCTAATTCCATCAAGACTAATTGTAAAATAGCAGCTGAACATTCTAGCATCTTAACATTTAATTCCAAGAAGAGGAACAGAGACCAGAGACCCTCTCTAAATCTAGTCAACGTGTGCTGTTGATTTCAGTAAAAACTAGATGAAGATCCAAATGGTTCTATTTAAGCATTCAAAGGAGAGCACTCTTCTTAAATAATTTATGACAAAATTGTGTTTTGAGAAAGATCTAAAGAAAAAATTCTAGTTGTGTGAATTCTAGACTGTAACTCTAGAACAGGAATGAGAAGCTGTTGAAGAGGAAAAGATAGGCATTGACTATGCTTTTCCCAGAATTTATCATATTATCCATATCATATATTTTAACTCAATGTGTGACCTAAATGTATGCATCAGATTATTTTAACTTATTTTCAAGTTGTTACTTAGGAAGTAGTCTGAAAGCAACAAACAGAAAAAGCCCTAATATTATAATCTGATTGAAGTAGGAAAAATCCACAGATCTGAGTCAACATTAATAGCTCTGAAGGCAAAACCTGGCCTTTGGGTAGAAGAGATTAAAATATTTTCTAGACAGATAAGGTGGGAAGCTTGCTAAGAGATGAATAAGCAGCATAGCTCTGCTGTTCAGTGAAAAGCTGTACTCACCAGAAAAAAAGGTGCTTTTTTTTTCCACATTAATTTGTGAACTATAATATTCTTTAGTCAAATTATAAACGAATGGCCTGCATAATTTGATTTATTTAAAAAGACCATATGCTATTACAGATTATGACCCTGAAGCAAGTTGTTGAGACTCCCAGACTGCAGATGGATGTAGTGTGGAGTTAGAGAATGAGGAAACTGAGAGCAAGGCCTTAGGCTTGTGTAGCCAGTTGTCTTTACCACAGAAGCCTGACTTCTCATTCAGAAAACCAAGGTGAACTAAACAAAAAATGTAGAGGTATCTTTTATTCTGTGACTGCTTAAAAAAAAAAAACCAACAAACCGTTTAGAGGAAGAAAGCATTATAGCCCATTACCAAAAAGGTAATTAAACATGTTATTTAAATCCTCAGTATTCAAAATGGACTATGTGCTTTTAATCAAGATTTGTGTGCATTAAGTTAGTGGTAAACTTGTACTAAAAACCTATTGGAGGATCAACCTTCTTGCTTGACCATTGATATCTTAATCTTTTAAAAAGTTTAAAATATTATTTTAATGAAATTATTGTGTTTAAGATTTTCTGCCAAAACAGTTCTAGATTTGGAACTACTCAGAAAAGCACATTTCCCCTGTAAATATGTAGAATAGAAAAAGCCATTTTATTTTGCTACAGTCCCTTATAACTTGGTCTTGAATTCATTGTGCTATGCACTCTCTCTAGTGCCCAGTCTAATCCCAGCTGCTAACAAACAGAAGGTAAAATTTGCACCAGTTCATTTCTCCATAATCTAAAGTCCTGTCTGCCATGTCACACATGCCAGATTTTGTAACAAGAAAAGCCATAATAAATGGTGTGGGCATGTTCCCCAGATGGCTTAGCTGAAGGACAGGGCTTCAATTTCCTTATAATGTTGAACTGTCAAAGTGTTGTATTGCCTATATATGGTGCAATTTTCTATCATTTCCCTGACACAAGATGTCAGATGGGTTTTGGAGTAGGAGAGGGTTTATATTGTGGCCTGAAATGTGAGATGCCATCACTAAACTGGGGAGATGGAGAAGCACTATACCTTGTGTTAAAAGAATGACCTGTGAGATATGTAGGCTGCTTAAAGGCAGGGTGAAATAATATAGTTGCAGTAAAACCAGTGGTTACAATTAAATTAATTCACTTATTCTGGTAAATTTGAATGAAACGAATGTCCCAGGTGAATGCTTGGGTTATCTTCACTAATATGGTTTTAATTGCAGTTTTAATTAAGTCTGGCACATGTTCAGATTCTTAGTGGTTTTCCACTGTACTGATACTGCAACTATATTTCTGCAGGATGACCATTATATTATATGTATTATAACAGAGGTTGCCCTTTGAAAGAGGTTGTCCTTTCTAATAATTGTTATTGACACTTTCTACAAGCCTGTGGGCTTTGTGACACTCTCTTGCCCTTGGCAAGCTGTAGTGAATGGTTTGAACTGCATGATTTGATTTAATGGGTGACTGTGCAAATATACAGTGGAAAACAGATAAGCAGAATCTGAACACACATGTTCCAGACTTAATTAAAACTGATGCAATTAAAACCAATTCACTGGAGATGTCTCACTGTATATTGCACTCTGCAGGGAGGAAGGCTGATGGTTTGCATGTCATGGATGCCATGATCAGGGCCAGGGACAGCCATATGGAACGAGCAGGAACTTGTGTCTTCATGATGAGTAACTGAACATACTAAGCTGGGAAATACGGGGAAGCAATAAGAGAAGCACAGGAGAGTGAACCATCATCACTGCCAGAAACTGTCAGAAAAAAAGGGCTGTCATGGCATCCAAAACCAGAATGCTTTAGATTTGACTAAAATACAGAGGCTTCATAGGAAATTAGTGAGAGTTTCTTGGTGTTTAAAAAGAAAGCCACTGAAGACTACTAGGAAGACATATTTGTGGAGGATACCTCCCTTGAAAAGGTGAAGGTGGGATGAGGAAGATCTTTATTAATCCTTTGTTTAGGATTACCCCCATGGCAAACCTCAGAGTCCTGTTTTTCCTACTTGAATGGTTCTGCTATTCCAACGCCTAAGTTTTGTTGTAACAAAATATTGTGACTGATGATACAGACATATAACATGTTGCTGAGATACTATACTGAGCCTGATGTTGTACTCATTTTAAAGAAGAAATAAAGATGGTTTCCCAGTTCTGTCTCATTTGAGTCTTGGCAGTCATCACAGTTTTGAAATTTCTGGTGTGGTTAATAGAATATGCATGATGATATGTAATTCCTTTTAAGAAAGAATCCTTATTCAGGACTGCAAGTGGGAAACCTTTCTTCTGACCTAAACCAGAAAAATGGATATAGCTCTCATCTTTCTGTTTGAGCAATCCCTGGTCATTACACTCACCTTTTCTTTTGCTCCTGATCCCTAATCTTTGTATTTTCTTGTATTTTACAAAGAAGGATCTTGTTCACATTGCTACTTCCTCCTCTTATTTTATAAGAAGTAAATTAGTTTTAGTAGGTCTACCTACTAAAAGATACCAGCTGAACTGGGACTGTGTTTCTGTCTCTTTTACTGTTGCTATTAGTGGTTATGTGGAAGTCTCAGTTTCTGCTTTGCTTTCTGGATCCAGTGGGATGTTTTATGGAAGACTAGTTTCTTTGTAGGGATTTCAGTTCCACAGAGAAAGTTCTAACTCCATATCACCTTTTCTGAAAGAATTCCTCACAAGTGTTACCTTTTTGCACTAGAAATATGTTATTTTGTATATTTTTCCTTCATGTGAAGGTCTAGATGCACCATTCTGAGCCAAAAAAGAGTGGGTAAGAATGTTAACTGCACTTCTACACATGTTAATAATGATCTCAAATTTCTGTCTTCAGTATTTCTCTGTCAGATTTTTTTTTGTAATTTTTTTTAAACTTTTAAATGCATCAGTCAGTCTGGATGTCTGTTATTGATTTGCTTAACACAAGAGGACTATTTCTCCACTTTCAATTGTGTAGATTTTCAACCAGGATACGGCTCTCATGTATGTCCTGAATCTGTTTTTTATTCCATAGGGTTTCTATACAATATTTTTATTATTCTAAAGGCATTTTATATCAGTCCATTCAGCTGTATGTTTTCTGGGTTTGCATAGGTTTGGCAGAACTGTGGACCTTTCGCAAACACTGAAAGGTGTTATATTTTCTATAGTATGTTGTTTCTATAGTACCTACATTATGTGAATAATTGTTTATTAAAAAGCAGCCTTTGCTGGTATATGCACATTCCTGCTGGTGACACCAATAACAAATAGAAGATTAAATAGTTTTATTTTTTTATTGGTTTGATTGTCTTTTCTGAGCAGTATTGTATATTTTGAAAGATGTATATGCTACATTTTTCTTTATCAATATGTCTTCTCTGCAGTATGTAATTTCCTTCTCTCTCACTATTCTCTAACTTGTAGGTAGTAATACCATCAGTTGCAGACACCTCTGTTTAAGCATTGTTGGTAACAGGGACATGGTTACTTGCCAACCTGCTCCCAAGCTACCTCCAAGAAATAGCTCTTAACGATTTTTTGCAGTATTTCACTGTACCTCTTTAAAAAAAGTGGGATATTTTCAAGTTCAGTCTTCTTACATGATGTTTAAAGAGAGAGTCTGCAGTCTGCACTGTTCTTCTAGCACAACATTTACAATCATTCTTGAGTGGTATTTCTCTTTACTGCATCTTGAATGAACTCTGAAGAGTTTTCCCTTTCCCTGCAGATTTGGTACTGTAGATGACAGGGAAATGCTGGTGAATAATTTGCTCTCAGGTTTCTGAATGACAAGTATGAATATTTTATTACTGCATGATAATAAAATGAGGGACCTACAGTCAAAAAGAGTGAAATGTCCAAGCTGTTTAGCTCTATAAAGCTTTACTTGTTTGTGCAGGCGTATGTGATTTTTGTACAACTTTTCTGCTGTTCAGGAAATTATGCTTGTTGAAGCAGTCCACTGTCTGCATGTGGTTTACTGTCATTTCTCTTAGCATTTTCAATGATTCCTAGGTACACAGACTCAGATTTCCCATTCAGAGTGAAGGAAATCTTGTGCTCTGATCTTGCAGGATCACAAGCACAAGAGATATAGCTCAGCACTGTAAGGGAATGGAATGCAGGGCTACATGCCCAGGGAAAACCTTATGATATATCATGGTTCACTCTCTTTATGCAAGACGTGGCAAATCTCTGCAGTTGTGCTTTGCAGCACTTTGATACTTTTTATAGCAAGAAATTCAATAGCAGCAGTCAATTTGGAGAGGGGCGGGGGACTAAGATGATCATTTGCAAGTACTTACAGTTTCCTAGGGCTATGGACAAGCTGTCTGGGGGAGTCCAGCATTATGTTTGCTGTTTGCATGCTTCAGTATCCAGCAGACATGGCAATTTAAAGTGTTTTATTTCTTAGAGGGTCAGTAATTAATTTTGTACTGTTCCCTTTTATTGTCTTGTTTGTAGTATTAATGAAATTGCTCATGCAGAATTAGGGTAATAATAAGAGTCTTAAGCTAAGTACCAGCATAAACACAATTTTACCTGAATGATATGCTGGAATTAATTTCTTTGCTTCTGTGCAGACTAATGTATAAACTAAATGGGAAACTAATACATTGTGCTTTGATGGAAAACATTTCAATGGTAAAAAAAGTTTTGAAATTAGTCTTCATGTCTTATTTTAATCACTCCACCCTTGCAACTTTCTCACCTTACAAAGTGACCTCTTAATAGGATGCTGTGTATCAGGTATACATTTTAAAGAGACTTTGTAAAAAGCAAGCTGAATGTGGCTGATTCTGCAAAGCAGTAGCAGTTGAAAACTATGCCAGCAAGCAAATGTTTTTTTTTTCTTCCTATTATTAGTTACCAGTTTTCTATTTTATAGTAGCTATTACTGTAGTAGCTATTTAATAGCTAGGTCTGTTTAACAGATTTTTTTTTCTTTTCCTTTCCTTGGTACTTACAACTTACCCTGTTTGTGTTGCCATTTAAGTGATATGACAGAAACTTAAAAAAAAAAAAAAAAAGGAGGTAGTAGAGGACTTTAAAAATACAGTCAGGTCTTAGATTGCCAGATCTCTTCTGACAGCTCATTCCACAGCTGAGCAAACCTGAATATGAACACTTTATCTTTCCTATTTTGTTCACAATTAAAAAGATGCTTAAGTTTTTCTTAGAGGTATGAACCATGTCAGTAGCCCAATGGACTTCTGGGGAGAGCAGACATACCTAAGGATATATATGTTTAAATTCTTTCTCTGGATTGGAGTTTTGGTTCAATATTTGGTTCTCCCACCATGTCATAGGAGGGTGAGTGTGTGGTTGCTGAGATGCCTGTATTTTCCAAACACTAATGGTTGGGAATCAGACTGAAGTCTTCAGGTGATATTAGAAGGACATTAAAGGGAGAAATGGTGTTATGGTTCCTTGTGCTTAGAAGGGTGGGAACATGCTTCACACTTGCTAAAAGCTTGAGCTCCACCATTAGCTTCAAGCACAATGGACTGCACAAAATCCCTGCCCAGTTATAGTGGTTTTAACAGTATGACCTGACTTCTGCTTTTATGGTTGGAGAATGGAGTGTATATGTACCACAGCTATTCCATAAGGAAACATGAGCCAGGAGACAAGAGACAAGCTGAAGCAGCCAAAGCAGGGACCTCACAGGCAGTGAGGTGGGGCACAGGGAGTGCACAGTCCCACAGTAGAGAAGCAGAGTGGATCTGGTAATGGTAACCAGGGTCATCTGAAAGTCCAGATCATTAGGCACATCCACAATGACAAGGTATGTCTGATATCAAGCCAGGGAGACAGTGGGTCGGGGTTTGATCCAGATCTGGGAGGTCAGGCATGGCCATGAGAGCAGGAGCAAAGGCTTGAGCTTAAGTGTGGCTCCTGCTGAGGTGGCCTGGCCCCTCCTTGCTTGTCAGGAAATTTTCACAGTCACAGAATGCTTAGGTTGGAAGAAACCTCCACGATCATCCAATCCCAGTCCAACCTTTGACCAACACCATAATCTAACTGCTAAACCATGTTCTTAAGGACCAGGTCCAAATGCCTTTTAAATACCTCCAGGGACGGTGACTCCACCACTTTCCTGGGCAGGCCATTCCAATGCCTGACAACCCTCTGAGTGAAAAAATGTTTCCTAACATCCAGCCTAAACCTCCCCTGGCACAGCTTCCATCCATTCCCTCTGGTACTTTCACAGTTTACTAGGGAGAAGAGGCTTTTTCCCTCCTTCCTCTAACCTCCCATGAGGTAGTTGAAGGGAGCTATATCGTCTCCCTTTTCTCATACAGTTCTTTCCACACAGCTCTCTGATCAAGGCTGCACAGCTGCACCATTGAAGCTGACCCCAGGCCCAGGCAGTCAAACCCATGGGTGCTCAGAGCCCTGGCAAGAGGATCATAATGAGAAAGTTACTTAATGAAGATTCTAGCTAGATCTTTCTTTGTTCTTCCTGATACTGTATTTCAGTAGTGTAATTTTTGTCTTGTTTGAATTCATACAGATACTAAAAAATCTTTAGTTTCTAGCTGAGATTCAGATTGCCTGTTGCCATTCTGTAGGGTAACAGCTGGTGAAGGGTCTGGAGAACAAATTGTGTGAAAATATGAAAGAACTGGGGTTGTTCAGTCTGGACAAGGCTGAGGGAAGACCTTTATCACCCTCTATAACTCCCTGAAAGGAGGTTGCAGCAAGGTGGGGGTTGGTCTCTTCTCCCTAGAAACAAGCAATAGGACAAGATAAAAATGGTTTCAAGTGGCACCAGGGCAGGTTTAAATTAGAAATGGGAGGAAACTTTTTCACTGGAGAAGAAACTACTTACACACTGGAACAGTCTGGCCAGGGATGTGGTTGAATCACCACCCCTGAAGATGTTTAAAAGATGTATGGATGTGGTGCTTAGAAACATAGGTTAACCAGTGGACTTGGTAGAGTTAGGTTATGGTTTGGCTTGATGATGTTAAAGGTCTTTTCCAACCAGAAATATAGTCAACAGTCCCTTTGACAGGGCAGTCTATATCTACTGAAATAGGTAGGCTTTTGTCCAGTTGATAGTGAGAAATATGCTTTCCAAAGGCTATTTAGAAAGCTTGCATACTGTACAGAAATATTGCTGTAGCCAGCCATGAGGTTCCATTCAGTAGAATCTACTTTGCCTCAAATGACAATGTGGCAAATGAAATATTTGGGCATAGAGTGACTGAAAATGTCAGGTCAGGAGAAAATGTCAGGACTCATCAGACTGGCAAAAAACCATTAACAACCCAGGGCCAACAGCAGCCTTTTCCTTGGGGCAAGGAGACCCTCCTGAGATGTCAAATTCCAGGGGCCTGAATCAGCCTTGAGAGTAGTGGGAAACTTCAAGGGCAAGGTTCCTAGGGCCTGAAACAACCTTGAGAGCAGTGGGAAATCTGGTGTGTATAAGGAATACCGAAGTGTTCATTTGTTGTCACCTACCGCTGCCCCACCACCCTGCACTGGAAATTTGCTCTGGCTGAAATCAGATTGACATCCTCAAGAAGAGAGATCACTGGGTGCCACTGGATCCATGGGTGGTGATATCCCTCTCTTTGTGTCACTCTTTTTTCTCTCTCTCCTCTCCCTCTTTCTTTCTCTCTCTCTCTTTTGCTCACAACATATTTGCCATATCTTCACAGGGTTATATCACGTTGCTTTTGTTATTTGTCACATAAAACTTCATGCTTACACCTGAGCCTTGGTGGTTGGACTTCATTCTCACAGACCCAAAATTGTAAATTGCATCAAACCAGAACACCAGCCATTACCTTTGGATGCAGGAATCTGTCAGAGATCTGGCTCCACTTTGAATAACACTGCAAATTAAATGCTGCCTTTCACTCAGGAACCAAACATTATTCTTCTGCGAATAGGCATCAAATTAGTCTCACGCCTTTTTCTATGACAGCAGGTGCTGATGGTCTTATCTACCTTTTTGGACCTAGCCTGGTTGTTGGAGAACTAGTCTAGGGTAGCAGAGTTCCAAACTCTCCTCACCTGGGAAATGCATCCAAAGACAAAATGATCCCTGAGTGATTTCTTGGGACCACGTTAGAACTAGAGGTCCTTTTATTACAGCTCTTCCTACTGAGTTTAACTTGCAACAAAGCCTGAAACTCATGAAGGTGAAGGAAAACAAACAAAAAGAGCTCAGGGCACTTGGCTGAAAGCCTAGATCCTAGATTTGCAGTCACTGTTCTGCTCCAGAGCACTTATTTTGAACTGTTACTAAACTAAACAAAAAATAAGTCACCTAAGATTTTTACAGGGATTTTTCAAAATAACAGCAGCCCTCTGCGAGGAATTTGTAGCATCATCAAGGATGGTTCAGCAAAAGAACCCTCCTGAAGGAGGACTCAGCAAAAGAGCATTTTTTTGAGGTGAGTAAAACTGCCATTTGACCCTCCCTGCTTCACCTGCCTCAAACTCCCAGGCGTTCTCTTGCTTTTAGTTCAGTGTATCAGCATAAAGAGTATTTAGTTAAAAGTGTTTCTCACCTACTTGCAAGCCTTCAGGCATCCTTGGACATAAAGAACAAGTACTTGTTATTTGAAGGGAAAAGAAAAGCAGCCAAAAGGGAAAGGGAGTCAATACATTCAATAACATGAACAAGACCCTCTTAGAGTTTTGCTGAATGCTTTCATCATTGGAATTCTATCAGTTGTCCACCATGATGGAAACAAGATATATTACATACAGAAGGGTTCTCTCTACTTAAAATCTCATTCCCAGATTACTCAGTGGCTGTGTCTGCATTCCTAAAGACATTCATTCCTGTCCTTAGAAATGGCTAATTTCTTTGTATACTCAGATGCAAAGTGTCTTGCACTCTTACTGCTCAGAACTAACCTCTTCTAGTCAGAAAAGCCATGCCTGCTCATCATAACAGATTATTACATTGGCTGTTTGGGGTTTACAGTGACAGTGGCTCTCAAGGGTGTTACATTAATGAGAGTAAAGAAATTTGGCAGAAAATAAACCCGCTTGCAATCCATCTGACCCTCAGATATTAGAGGAGCTGGGGGTGGCTGATCTTAGATTCTGTGTGATAGCCAGTTCACCTTTAGTAGGCTATAAAACAATGGTCTGATTACACTACTAATACCATATTAGTAAAGAATTATTGTGGACACACTCTGGAATTTGGCTGGGCATAAATGAGATTTCTTACCACCAAATTAATGAATAGTGTGATTTATTAAAGCAAAAGGGTACAAGTTCTTTTGGATTGCTGGTGGTAGATTCTTTTCTTCAAAAGAAGCAAGTGCAAAATACATAGGCTACAAGTACTCTGTAGAAATTTCCTGGTGAGGGGTGGAACCTGTCCAGAAACCATGGAGGGAGACACTTATACTATTAGACTCTACAGAGATAAAAGGAGAAGGAAAAAGGTGTTCACTAATGTTCAAATATTACCCAAAGGCATCCCAATGAGGGGGAAGAGAGGCTCAGCCCTCCTACTGGTCCCAGAGGTCAGGGGTATCCCTGTGATGGTATCTTCCCTGACATCCATCCCCCGCTAATTATTTTTGTACTGTTTTACCTTACAGTTGGAGCTTGAGTGACTCTAGTCAATCGTATCTTTTATGTGATTGCTGCAAAGTTACCTCGCTTAGAATTTAAAGGTATTGGATACAAAAAATTCCTTGTGCAGCCTCCATGAGAGGTGGTCGCACCTTGGAGGTGGGTAACTTCAGAAATGGAGGTGTGGGCTTTATATTTAAATGAAATTATCATGAGCAAAGTATACCTGGGGAACAGCATTTGTCAAAGTGTGGCAGATTGTTGGCCCAGGGTATAAAAAGTGCAGTTGCCACAGTGTGGCCATGGTGCCTTCACTCCACCCTCCAGTTATCATCAGTAAAGTGAGCAATTTAGGGTCTCTGAAGTCACACTTTGGAATGCTTTGTCCAGCTCCTGTGCTCCACCCCTCTATCTTGTTGTGTGGAACCTATCAGTACTTTTATACACAAAAGTAAGGATTTATCTAAACAAATATGGACACCAAAAACATTCAATTCAAATACTCTTCTGATTCTCAAACGCAAATTTAAAATATTGTAAATGAATTGTGTATAAATGTTGTGCTTTATACTGACTGTAAAAATGTAGTTGAAATGAATCTAATCACAAGTGGCTTTACATGATTTTAAAACTTGTCTTTTCTTAGATGAACAGCCAGATTAAAAGAAGGCAATCAATGAATGCATCATGCAGAACAGTTTGTATTTATTCTGCCATATATTCTATCTTCAATTTTAACTCAGAAATGGCAACAGTGCTTATAGAAACTTAGTTCCCAGAGAACATTAGAAAGAGGCACACCATACTTTACTTCAGAAAAGTGAAAAGATAAAGAATATGAGCCTTTAAGTGTTACAGAAATGGAACAGTGAGTATGTAGGCAGAAAGGCTCCTTTTCATCTCTTCTGTTACAGGTGTACCCTGTGAAATTTGTAGCTTTTGCATAACTTTAACACTAGAAAAGATAAAACAATTAAAAATATTTATTCCTTAGCAACTCAGGAAGAAACATTTCATATATCAATGCCAATCTCAGAATTTGTACTGTTCATGCAGACCATAAGAGCACATTGACAGGAAGACATATTCCCAAATTGAAAGGTGATCTGTCAATTAGTATCACTTGAGCTGTCTGAATACCTCTCATTTATTTTAGTCAAGGTCTATTTGTTCTTAATAAGAAGGTTGATTCCAGGTTTTCTAAACAAAACTGATTAGTGCTTGTGGTCTGGAACAAACACCTTATGTTACAGTAACTGAGATGAGTCTTAGAAAGATTATGATTCTGAAGTGCCTCATCCATGTAATTCTGGATGTGAAATGACAATGTTACATGATTCATTTAGAGAAGTAATTTTTTTCACGGTTTTTGTTGTGTAAAGTAAACTTGAGAACAAAGAATACTAATTATCCTTGGTCTATTCTGGGCTATCCTGAATATCTAGAAGGAGTTTAATGTTTAGTTTAAACAAATTCCATTTTGGCTACTTTAATTATTTCTACCTCTCCTTTTGGCACCTTCCGTTGTCTCATCTGTGATCCCTGTGTTCACGTCCCTTCTGTCATTCTGAAGCATCCAAGATACTGGCATACTAATCCAGTCATTAGAAAATCTAATAATTTCTTTGTACTTAAGTGAACTGTACTTTGACAGTATAATGGATATGATTAGAACCTCCTTGTGGATGAGCCACAGGTTTATTTGGCATTTTTTTTAATAGCTGTCTCACTGTTAAGCCATAAGACATGGAGCACCATGAGGCTAGTGGCAAGACCTACAAGACTCTTCCATCTTACAGGTATGCAATATTAAAAGTGCTGCCAATAATATTTTTTTCTTATTGAAGAAACTACGTTAATTAAAAATTTCATAAGCTGTGACATATTTCAAACATCTCTAGTTCAAATAAGACAATGGTTTCAGAATATTACTCCAGAAATTGTATCTAATGATGTGACCTTCTTCACTTGAGGGAACAAAATTTATTTTTGTAGTTGGTGGCTTGAGCCTACATGAAAAAAAAAAAAAAAAAAAAAAAAAAATACAGCTTCAGATATTTAGGACTTGGCATAATGATGGGTGTAACTGGCTTAGACTTTTTGTTCTGATAGCCTGCCTGTGTGGGCTTGAGCTACACATTAAAACCCATATCATCAAATAAATGTATTTAGCTGTATAAAGTCTGGTGCCTAAACACTATATGAAGTTTCATTTTTAATCTTTACCTTATTTACTTATTACTTCATGGTAATGGAAGCATTTCCTCTCTGCACAAGAGCTGCAGTGGAACATACCATGAAAATCTTAGTTGTTGCTATTGCAGAGGGTGACCAGGTACTGGGAATTGATAATGGAATGCAAGAGTTGTAACCAGGCAACTGATAGATGTTTTTTGGCCTAAGAGAGAACTTCTGTGTTCTTAAGGCAGAAAGTGCCAATTTATCTAAGTCCAGTAGGTAGTGATCCATTTAAAAAACAAAATCCCTTCACAACCTCCTGAGAAGATTTAGAAAAGAGAACTTGGACTAAATACGCTATCAGTGGCTTTTCCAGGGAAGCTGGGATACCTTGATAAAATCTTTAACTACTCCAGTTTGTTCAAATCCCATAAACATACAAATGGGACTCCCACTTGCAAGGCTGTCAATCTGTCATTCTTCTGAGCACTAAAATAGCTTAAAAAGAAGCAGGTGTTGCTGAGCAAGAGAAATAAAAGAAATTGAAGGGTGAGCTTTGTTAGAGCAATTAAAACCCCACAAACTGCATTCACAGAGGGTAAAAAAACAAATGAAGAGTATAAGGCATATACCAGAATAAAGCAATAACTGTAAAGTGAAATGAGAACACAGAGGGGAAAAACACTTTGAATCTGTCAGCAAGTTATCTCTTGTATTTTTTTTTTTAAATTCAAGTCAATTTTTTGAATTTTTGGGGATTGATTTCCTTAAAAATATCATAGCTCCTGCTACACCTGGAAACAGACCATGAAGAACAGAAATGCTGTTCTGAATTTAGTGAAGGAAGCTAATCTATTATTTAGGTATATAGCTGCTGCTTTAAACATTACTTCATGGTCCCCTAAATTCTATAGTGCTTTTTCTTCGGAAAGGAACAGGAAAGGAGATCTGCAAGAGTTTCTGACAGTGATTAATTCCATTCTGAAAACAGTTAATCAGGGTATACAGCATCCACTATTATTTCCACAGTGTAGAGAAAAAGCAATATAAAAAGTGTCCCTGAGAAAACAGTGAAAGAGTTAAACTGCCAAGTGGGTTATTATGAGTAAAAAGAGCCAGATTTAGTGCAAATTTAGTGTTGCATGTATGAACATCAAAGGGAAACTTAAAAACAAGGCCAGCCAAATGAGAAAACGTGGCCATATGAAATATATATATGCTAGTGAAACATAGCTGTAAGAAAAGAATCAATGGTACATTGTGATCTAGCCATAAACTATTCCCAAGAGAAAGGATGCAGGTAATAAAGATGGACAAATGGGACTGAACCTTGAGGGGGAGCACAGAAAATGTGATAGATTTGTACTATTGACCTCATAATCAGAGCAAATGGAGAATAACGTGGTATGAGACATTTAAAAGAGTTAGAACTAATAGAGCATTAATAATTAATTATTTCAATGGTACACACAAAAATAGTTCAAATTTCACAATAGATGTTAGGAAAATCAGTTTCCTAATGATTTTAAACAATTTCTTCTCAGGATGATTATTTCTTAGGTGTAGAAGTTAAGAAATTCCTCTCAGCCCACTCTCTTGCAATGCACAAAAAATAATGGAAAAAGAAATAGGTTAAGTAAAGACTTTAACAAATACAGACCATGACAGATTTACAAAACAAAACAAAATATTCTCTGGGAAAAAAAACCCAAACAAACATACAAAGCAAACAAGCTAAAAACCAACCAACCAAACAAACAAAAAAACCCCCAAAATGCAGTCAAGTGACATTCATCTTCAGCAGATATGACAAAAACCCAGCCCCTTAATACACATACTCCTCCATAAAAAAACAAACCACAAAACTCACGTGACCTCTAGGAATAGAAATGTCTCAGAATTATGTGTCTCTGTCAAAAGTTCTGTGTTCTGAGTTGTTGCCATTCAGCTCCCTTACTATACTATAGCCCCTATCATAGCTGTAGGAAGAGTTACAGCTCTATAGGTAGTTGCTTGTTCATGCAGCCTGATTTGCCTCATGCAGTGGATTGCTCCAGCCTTGTGGACTGGGTAGCTGAAGAAAACCAAAAAAACTCATTTCATTCTCAAAGTATGGAATTTTACATAATTTATCTTCCACTGAAAAATTTAAACTCCTCTATTTTTTGTCTCAATTCAGTATATCAATGCTTTCCAAAAACACAGCAGAAGGAAATTTCACTCTTTGGCAAGTCCTAGTTAAAATCCTAGCATATGGAGGCTGTCTAAGCCCATCTTTAAAGAATCGTGGAGACATGGAGGCTAATATGTAAGAGAGAGTACAAAACTTATGTAAAAAAATCATAGATGTTTAAAAGTAAAATTTGAGTTCAAGTTTGGAATAGTGAGGGAATCTGGTCTGCAAAACAACAAAAAGCATAGTTCCGTGTTCATTTTATCTGTGATGAGTTAGACTAGAGTGGAGATTGGAAAGGAAATTGCTTATCAGAAGCTTGTTTGCCTTACTGGAACCTCAGCCTTTCTGAAATCAAATTCTGTTTCAGAAATGATTCCCAGCATCATATCCCTCTCTAAACAGGAATTAGGAAAAATCTCAAGAGGTCAGTATACCTCAGTATATTTCCCTGCCATATTTAGAAGCTGCCTAGTGCGGCTTCTCTACAATTCATTTTTTTTTCCTTATGACAGTCAATACCAGTATCCTTCTAGGAAAGTCCATCTGGATTTTCTAAATTCCTAAAAATCCAGATGGCATATGAGGTAAGAGTCACACTATGCCTTAATGTGACCAAATGCAAATGACAACTAATTGCAGCATGAATTAAGGTTCCTCTCTGAAATTTTATAAAGTCCTTATGTTAGTAAGATTGTGCTTGCAGAAAGTTACTGGTGGAATGACAAAAGATACAAGATAGTACTTAGAATCATAGAATCATAGAATCAATCATAGAATCATGGAATCATAGAACTATAGAATGGTTTGGGCTGGGAGGGGCCTTAAAGATCACCTCATTCCAACACTTCCCACTAGACTATATTGCTGGAAGTAGAGTACTGGGTTGTACCGTAGAAGAAGAAAAGAAGCAATAATGATATAAAACTGGGAAAACTTGAATCAGTAGGAAAGGAAAGCAGAAATTGAAAGAATAAGTATATAGAGATGGAAACAATATGATTCATCAAAATTAGCAAGGGGAAAGAAAATAAATATCATGATACCAAACAGTGGTATTTATTTAAAACATCTAGAATGTAGTGTTAAATTACTCAGTTATTAATTTTCTGTTGTAGCTCTGAGTTTGCTTCCTACAAAGACAGAATCACAGAATTTGTCTTCTAGTTCCAATGTCTCTGCCATGGGCATAACTGTCTCACACTAGCCCAGGTTGCTCAAAGCCCCATCCAGCGTGATCTTGAACATTTCCAGGGAGGAGACATCCGCAGATTCCTTGGCAAGCATTGTCTCACCACCCTCACATTAACTAATTTCTTCCTAATGTTTATTCTTAATCTCCTCTTTTCCAGTTTAAAGCCAAAATGTAGTAGACGCAGTAGACGCAGTCAAGATCAATGCACAGCTACTAGGGTCAACAATTCAGTGCGTTTTTTCAAGCCTCCTCTCAGCCCTAACACAGTGCCATGCACAGTGCTGAGCCTTCAATTCTTTTCCACAAGAGATCCTCCTGTCTGTCAGGTGTCACAGGTAAGGTATATTTCAGTACGTAGGAGATACAAGCCGTAGTGGTCAGAGTTGAAAAGTTACCTTGGAGGAAACACTATCTGAAGCTAAACTTGGGAAGCTGTAATAGAAAAACTGGAAGATCTCTGAGCAGCAGCAAGTTTGATCAAAAATACCTTTAAGGTATCACTGATCATTTCCACATCAACCGGATTCAGGTAAGTTAATAATTGTTGGTGATGATTCCTGTGGATACTAGTAAGAGGAAAGGGAAGGAAAGAAGTTTGATTCTGTTGGAAGAGCTAAGGTAGATGAAGAACTAGCCTGGCAGCGATCTCTGAAATCTTCCCAGGACCATGCTACAGCACAGATAAATGTCAGGTTACTGAGTCTAAAGTTTTAAACCTTGTAAATGAACTGTTAATGACACAGCTCATAGTAGCCCAGAAAGGGAGTTCTGGTTTTGAGCAATACATATACTTTGGTTACAAATGTGTCTTTTACGAAAACGCTAGAAATCAGTGGCCATAATGGATGTACATTCTACAAAGAGGACCAGACAACACTGTGATAATGCTGAATTTTAAGGAGAGTAGCTACCCAAATTAGAAGATCATGTTAAACAAGAATTAGAAGGAACATCTAGAAGGGTAGGTATTTGCTGATCACATGTAGACTATTGTGCCACAGAAATCATACCATGCTGGTATTTTAAAAAAGATTGAGAATCGATATGGATATCAATAAATAATAGGATCTTAAAAAGGAAAAAAACTTAAAAACTTGCCCACAGCTAAGTGGTGAGGTAAATCCTAGAAAGAACACATAAAAATCCTTGCCGAAATCTAACACTAAGGTAAGAGAGAATTCTAAAGCTAAACGACACCCTTAGGAAAACAGAAGTTATATTCAATAAAGAAAATAAAATTTAAAAAATAAATTAAATTATAGCAGATTAAATGAAATAAAATCATTGTCAAGCCAGTCAGGCTTTTAGGAAACCATGCAGAAACCCTACAGCTATTTAAAAAGAAAAAAAAATCTTTCAAACACATTGGCATTAGGGCAAGCCAGGGAGTCTTTAGGGCCAAAATAAGATCAATGTACTAGAGTGTGTTTCAAAAAGATAAAACCCTGGCAGAAAAATTATTTTTAAAATCTGTGTTCAGGGTGGAGGAGAGGCAGAATAGAATACAGTGGAGCTTATTTTCATGTGAAGAGAACTTGGGGATTTTTCTAAGCTGGAAATATCAGTAAAAGATTCTATAAAACAAAATAAACCAATAACAACTCAAAAGATGTAAAGATCTGTAATAGAACTACAGTATGATCTAGATGAATTATAGACCGTGGTATGTAAACTCTTGCTTATATTTATCTTAGTACCAGTGATTTAGAAGGTGGCAGATATGATGCCAATTTCCAGAAATGTCACCGGAGTGAATTCAAGCTACTGTAGACAGGGTAATCCATGTCACTTAAATTAGCTAAATAAATTAGATGTGTCAGAAAGTGTGGCATAGGGAAACAACCTATTTGCATAGAGGTGAGCTTAAAATAACCACCCAGTTCCAATGGCTACAATACAGCAATGGGATTCTGGTTTTATAATACTGAAGTATCAGCTCAGTTCCCAGTATCAAAAAGTACTTCAAATTATTAAGGCAAAAGGCAAAGAAGAAAACCAAAATACAATAAACTAGTGATCCACATCCTGAATGGAGTGGGCTGGTTAGGTACTCCATACCAAAAAGGTGGAACTAGTAAGCGTGTAGAGAAGATTATCAAGGTGATCAAAATTATGGTATGAACCTTGCTTGTGGCCTTGCTTAAAAAACCCACAAACAATAAGGAAATAAGAGTATTTTCTTCTTTTTATTTGAAAATATACAAAGAAAAAAAAGTGGCAAAATGTGTAAGGATCTGAAAAACTAGAAAAATGTATTACAGTGCATCAGCTTGGCTAAAGGTACTGATGAAGATGATTTCTGTGAAAGCCAAGAAACAGCTCAGCATTGTAGGTAGAGCTTAGTGTCATAGGATGAAAAACTAGTTTCAAGATGTCTTTTCTGTTACAATTATTTATCTTATAGAAACACATTCTTCTTTTTAGAAGGCTCCATGTCTAAACAATTTTCCTAGAGGTTTTCTTTTTCACATTATTTTTTTAAAAATAATTTTTGGAATGATATTTTAAACCATTTTATGCTTCAAAACAAGTACAGCATCTCAGGAGGCAGCAGATTTTCAAATATATATTTTCCAGTTGAAAGGCAAGCATTTCAGTGGACTACTGAAAGGCTCTATGGTAATACGTGGATTTCCATGTTTAATTTTTGCAACAAATTATGTTGAACAAACACTGAATCGATATCTCATCAGCATAACAAAATGGTGATTCTAATCAGAAATTACTGTCTTGCAGAGGAACATGGAAAAGGTTAATCCTAAAAAAGAAAAGTAATTAGTAATCAATGTTTAACTCTAAATGTTAGTTTCTTGTTCAATTAAGATCCATCTGTTCAGAGCCTTTTTTGTGCATATGAAACATTACCACAGAATCACAGAATATCAAACGTGATGTTCAAATCACAGAATATCAAACATGATGTTCAAACAAACAAACAAAAAATAAAAGCCTTCATGCTGAGAGGAAATATCATCCTCATTAATGAGAACTGTACATCATTACTATTATTCTGGTGCAAAAAATGTGGTAATCTAAAGAGTTATCTGTGCTTGTTGTGAACTTACTTGAAGATTAATCTTTGTTAACTACTTGTTTAATGTTACAGTTAATAATTAGTTACCTTGTAGCCCCGTATCATCTATCACTTTGATGAACTGAATCAATTCTTTTTTTAACTTATAAGAGGTTGTTTATCTTTGTTTAAGACTACTTTCTAGAATGCAGATTCTGTGAGAGTTTATTCTGCATGTGAACCACAAATTTCACAAATGTGAACCTTACAAGTTTCCACGTTTAGTGCTTTCCACAATAAAAGAAAACTTATTGTCATTTTCTTCAACATAAATAGTAACCATATAACTTTATATCATTTTATAAGTGCAATAAGTATTTTCATACATTCTTCAGAGGAAATGGGACTTAGATGAATTAGTATAAAATATTATGCACTAAAAGTATTTTCTGAAATCCGTAATGATTAAATATTTGTTGCTTTTGTTTTGGCAGAGATTTTCCTCAGCTTTGCCTGTCTTAGAGACTAGTAGCAATTTAGAAACAAAGCATTCAATATCACTGGTCTGTAAGAATTAAATTCTGCTGATGGTAGGACCTTGACTTGAAATCAGTCGTATGACTTGGCCTTTTTGCCAAGAACTGTATTCCCGTATTTGATGTGTTGCTGATTTATGAACTATCCTACATTGCATCAATTATATCAAAGACATTTTTCTCAAGTCTCCACTTTCAAGACCTGGAGACAAAGTGTGTGATCAATAGACAATATTTTTTTCTAGTAAAGCGGAAATAATTTACCTTCGTAAAGGTAATGCCAAGGGTTAGACTTTATTTTCACCAAAATCAACAAATTAATGGTTACCGTTCCCATTGTGATGATATCTCAATCCCCTGGCACATATAATGCATTCTGGTTTACTGCACAAGATATTAGACTTCATGCTTTAACATATTTATATCAAACAGCTGAGTTAATATTGCTTGGGGGGACTATAATTTTAAATATGTTGTCTTTTGCATGCAAAACACCACAGCCATAATGCACCATTAATGTATTTTCCTCCATTTAATTATGTAAAGAATTGATTATACACCTTCTGGTGTGCTGCATACTGCACTATAGCTGGATATTCAGCTAGTGAGAAGAGTATAAGACAGGTGAAATCTTGAAGCTACAATTGTTTTAGCAGCTGAGAATCTTTTCTGGTATGATTAGCATGGAGGGGATACAGAACATTAACATCAAGACACAGCAAGGTCTGTGCTAGCCTACAATAGATTCTCCCTGAAATTGAAATGTTAATTCTAGGCTCTTGGGAAAGAACAACTGCCTGATTTTGTGCCCGGTTACATGGGTTTAAATTAGCAAGAACTCCCTGAATCCAGTGAGGTTATTAAAGTATGAAAAGCAGTGTGATACCCTCATGAGGTGTGAAAGATACTATGTAAGGTGACCAGAAATCAGCTTGTAGTGGGATAAAAGAAGTGACTATAATGTACTTACATTTGCTTTATAAGTAATGGTATAGTGCAAGAGCAGCACTCTTTACATTCTCATCAGAGACA
Organism: Heliangelus exortis; assembly: GCF_036169615.1. Lineage (NCBI taxonomy): Eukaryota > Metazoa > Chordata > Aves > Apodiformes > Trochilidae > Heliangelus > Heliangelus exortis. The sequence goes on along the minus strand of NC_092424.1, from coordinate 101,837,546 downwards.
TTGGTGCAGTAAGAGCTGACAAAGTGCATTTTTTCTTCTTATAAATCAGAGGCTGATTAGAGGAACTTTGGAGGTGATGTGGAACAAAGACTTCTTAGTAGTAAATATTTATTGAGCTATTTATTCTTTGTTTTAGTACCTTGTTTAACACACTCAATGTTAGAGTGAATTAACGCCAACTGAAACAATGTATTTCAGGAATAGATGTAAAATGTTGCTGTTTGGTATTCAAGATATTACAGTACAAGGTAATTGTGCAAAGTGGGAAGCATTGGTCCTGAAAGACACCATGATTTCTTCTTCTTTATTGGATATTTGTGGAGTCTTCACTGACCTGGACCATAGAAAGATGGTGAGAGGGGTTTGTCAACTGTGAGAAATTTGGCAAGCCAAAGTTCTCAAAATCACTTCTGTATGAAAAGAACCTGTTACTTCATGGTAAGGGAACGAACAAGTTGTGGAAAGGTCTGTCAAGAGAAAAAATAGGGCATAGGATAACCAAACATTTAGCTATATCTGTGAACCTGGGCTGTTTCTCTGATCTGAAATGATTTGTGCAGCAAAAACCAAAGCTGGTAGCAAACTGAAATAATGGTGTAGCTGTTTGTGTATCTTCATGAGGGGAAAAATGGAGAAACTCTATGATTCCATAACACCAATGCCTTTCTACACTATGAGACTGCAGTGTAAGGAGAAGGAATGAACTTTCTTGGTCATCTTTCTGAGGGCTTGTTACAGAGTCTCTATGAAAAGCTATGATATATGACAGCTTTCTATACCCAGGTTTCTGTTGGTGATTATCAAGTTGAAACCACTCTCATTGATTTCTCTATTTCCAAGAATATAAGAACAAAATACAGTCATGGCAAATTCAAGCATAAATGGGAAATCATTAAAGCAGAAATGCATATAGAAAGGTCCATGTGACATGCATGAAGCAGCAGATGACACTCACACCTTTCCCTCCAGTTTCTGTGGGGAGCTGTATGAGAGGAGATCAATGCCCAGCAAAAAATGGTTTTTGTTCTTTACCTGAATCCCATGTCTGACAAACCCAGTGTGAGTTCCATTTACTTTATTCTGTGATCTGACATACAGCTTATGTCAGATTGATTCAATAAAGATTAAAAAAAAGCTGACTTCATACCATTATTTAGTGTACCTTGAGTGTGTAATCCTTTACCCAAGATAATTTTACCCCATTACTTTAGAAAACCGTGGGATTTTTTTGCTTATGAAATTACTTTGAACCTTCTAGAAGGTAAAACTTCATTAAATTTTGAAAAAGTTTCAGACCTGATGCTCAGTATATTTCCGATGTAGCATAGTATTGCATAAGTACTACTTCAATATGATAATTTAAGTGATCACTTTAAGGAAGGACAGAGCATAACTCCATTCTGCCATCAATGAGTAAGAAAACGCCAGATTTTAAATTTTTCTCACATAACCATTTAAAAGCTTTAATAAAGGACAGATGGGTTCTTGTCCTCTTATAATATAATTCCTCAGTGTTACTGGGGAGTCTGATAAATTTTTTGTCCGCAATAAAGTCAAGCACAATATCCAGTGATATCAAAAGTAGCATCATTTCCTTTTACTAATACTGGAATCCTATTTCCCACCAAGAGTGTTCTTTTAGTTAACAGCAATCTACAGTTGAATGTATCCATGTGTGCTCATTTAAGAGTTTTATAGAATTTAGAAGGGTATTGCTTTTGTGTAAAAATATAGAGATGCATATTTTTTTCCCTCTTCTTTTATGTATGTTGTTAATTTGATGGGATCATGTCCATATGTAAAAATGCACTTGAAATTCTTGGCACTGACAAAATCCCATTGATTCCCACTTTGGTGAATCTCTGTTGATAATCTGCACAAGTAATCACCTACCGTGGTTTCTATTTTAAAACCCACTAAAAATATAGGAAATATTGTTACCTAATTCTCCTAAGAGCAAATAGGTGTGGCCTGGTCATGCAGCAAGGGCAGGTGAGTCAGGGATTGAGGTCAGCAGGACTGAGTCTTCATTCCATGATCACTCCAACATCTGTGGTGGCAGAAAACTCGTTTCATCACTAGCATAAATTTTGGCTTGCAGTTACAGTGTGTCTTTCATTAATTCCTACACGTTTCTGCTTCTCACACAGACAGGCTTGATCCATTAGAACTGTTTTGTCTTTAGTGACATATTAAAATCTTTTGCCCAAAGTATCTCAGGGGAAATGTATGCTTTGATATTAAAGGAAACCACAGCACTCCTCCTACCTCCTCATGCTCTTTCTCTGACTTTGGAGATAAACAGCCCAGCAAAATCAAGTGTCACAGCACAGCCTCCATAGAAAGCACTTGGTTTTCATTGGTCACCTGAACATTTGGCTGTTACTGCTGGTGTAAAGCCCAATACTTTCCAGCTAAGGAACCTAAATTCTAAGATGCTGTCAATAACTTTTCACTCCCTTACAAATTGCTAAGGTTGAAAGAGGACATTGTGCAGTCTGGTACTGCATCTTATTTCCAAATGCACAGACATCACCATAGTGACTTGAGATTAGGTGCATTTTCTTAAATTATCAATTTATCGATTATCAGTCATGGAGACAAATGCCATTTTCTCATGAAATGGGTAATAAGGCACAGTATGAAAAAGATAAGGAGAATGTTTCATTTAACTGAAAATAACCCCCTTTGGTTATAATATGGCTGCTGAGATGGACTGTGAGATAGAAAATTATTTACTTGCTAGAATGCAGTAGTGCAGCTGTTTTATGCTCTATTATCAACAGTGAACATAAATTTTGCATTATGGTTTGAAATTTTGGTAGGAAAATAAGGATGAAGCAGTTTCTACGTAGACTGGATTAATCATGTGGCTATTTGCAATGATCTTAATAATTGCCTGGCTACTGAGTTACCTCATTACAGGGGTTCCTAATTATTTACTTGCTAGAAGACTGTTAAAAGATTTTCATTCATATGTATCTTGTTAGGTTCTCTCCTCTGTTCTGTAACCAAGTCACCAGAGGTGGAAATAATTATGCAATAATTTCACCCACTTAAAAATAAGTGTGAACCATTTAGTTCATCCCCTTGTATTACCATGGAGGTACTTCTAAAGGCTTTGTCTGAAGTTTAAATTTTACTTTTTTGTCTTTTCTTTTTTTTTTCCATTTGCTTGTTTATTTGGAGTATTTTTGTTGCTTGGTTTTATTAATCATTCCTTTGGATAAAGGGCAATTAGTTTATAAATGGGTCCCCACAAAAATGTCTGCCATTTCCAGTAAGAAAAAAAAATCAAAATTACCAGACCATGTATTTCATAATAAGAGTAATTTAAAAATAAGGGTAATTTTATTCTTATGTGCACAGTAAAAATAAATAAAAACTTTCAACAAAACTGCCCCACATAGTCATAATCCAGGCTGGTACCTCTAGAGAGCCTCAAGTGAAGAGATGTGGGAAAGATGCATTTAATCTGTGATAAACTATATTTGATAATAGTGCAAATAGCCAGACTTTTTCTTATATGTGACTTGTGGCTGCTTTATTATGTGAAACTCAGGTTAGCAGCTCTGTACAGCTTGATGTAGGATGACTGAAATTCATGGGTGACATTTTTGAATGATAGGAAATTATTTATGTCTCCTGTTATCTTGATGTCAGAAAAGTAATCCAGGTTTGTAGGTTGCCTGTGATGCAATGTTTATTTTCCTTATTTCTTATTCTCTGCTTTTTTTTTTTTTTTTTTTTTTTTAATTGCATACCAAATAGAGACAAAAGAGGCATTTTTAGATTGCCACTTTTATTTATTTATTTTTTCCTCCTTTCCATTCCATACCCCCTACATGATTATAAAAAGCCATTGCAGTGACTGAGCTGAGGTGTAATGCTGCAGCAGATATGAATGAATATATTTTGAGTGATCAATGACTGCTGAAATGCCATTAAAAAACAGCCCTGCTGTTATGCTTACTTTACTACGTTTTAAAGCTGGTTGTTGGGTTGGTTTTCTTTTAATCTAACCACTCTCAGAGTTCACCTACTTTGGGGAGGACATGCTGCATATTAAAAGGCATCTTCTTTCATTTATCTTTTCACCTTTCATGGTCAGAATCTTGTAAATTCATAAGCTGGAAAGGAGATAGACTATGACTTGTATTTGCTGTCCTTGAGCAGACAATCATGATTTCTGCTAACAAAATCTGCATTGATGTTTACACCAGCAAATAGACTGTGCAGTTTCTCAGTTTCATTAGATTAATTGCATGACATTTCATACCTGTTTAGGGCATTAGCAATCCCAGAATATTTTTTGTTTGCTCATTTTAAGACAAATTTTTATATCTATCTCTCTTCATTCATTTTCTTCATTTTCCCTCTTTCATTCTCATCGCCTGCCCTTGTATTGATTACTGACTCCATATTCCTGTTTTTTCTAATGTCCATCATTTCATGATAACACTTAAACAGTTTAAATGCACTTATTATCCTTTAAGCTAATTTTCAAATGGATTCCCTACAGCTTATATGTTACACCTTATTCATCCAAGTGGTTGTATTTGACTTTTTGCTGCCCAAGACACCATACTTATAAAACAATGTTCCATGCAAACCTCATGAGGCACATAAAAACCTCATGAAGGTCAATAAGGCAAAGTGAAATGTCCTTCACGTAGGTCAGGGTAATCCCTAGTATCAGTACAGATGGAGGGGATGAGTAGATAGAGAACATCCCTGTGGAGAAGGACTTTGGGATACTCATGGATGGAAAATTGGGTGTAATCCAGCAATGTGCTCTTGCAGCCCAGAAAGCCAAATGTATCATAGAATCAAAGAATCATAGAATCATAGAATTGTCTGGGTTGGAAGGGACCTCAGAGATCATCAAGCCCAACCCTTGACCCACCGCTGTGGTTGCTAGACCATGGCACTAAGTGCCACATCCAGTCTCTTTTTAAATATCTTCAGGGATGGAGAATCCACTCCTTCACTGGGCAGCCCATTCCAATGTCTGATCACCCTCTCTGTAAAGAAATTCTTTCTAATATCTAACCTAAACTTCCCGTGGCACAACTTAAGACCGTGCCCTCTTGTCTTGCTGAGAGTTGCCTGGGAAAAGAGACCAACCCCCACTTGGTTACAACCTCCTTTCAGGGAGTTGTAGAGAGTGATGAGGTCTCCCTTGAGCCTCCTCTTCTCCAGGCTGAACAGCCCCAGCTCCCTCAGCCTCTCTTCACAGGGTCTGTGCTCGAGTCCCTTCACCAGCCTTGTTGCCCTCCTTTGGACCTGCTCCAGGACCTCGATATCCTTCCTGAACTGAGGGGCCCAGAACTGGACACAGTACTCGAGGTGTGGCCTCACCAGCGCTGAGTACAGGGGCTGAGTATCCTGGTATGCATAAAGAAAAAAAGTGTGGCCAGCAGGTCAAGGGAGAAGAGTCTTTCCCCCTTCTCTTATCTGCTGAGGCCCCAAGTGGAGTCATGCTACCAGCTTTGGGGTTCATGATATGGGCTTGTTGGAGCAAGTCGAATCACAAAAATGATCAGAGGGATGGCATATCTCAGCCATGAGGGCAGGATGAGAGTGTTGTGGATATTCAGGCCGGAGAAAAGAAGGGTCTGGGGACTGAGGCCTTTCAGTGCTTAATGAGGGCTCACAAAAAAAATGGGGAAACACTTTTTAACTGGATATGTAATGAAAGGACAAAGAGCAGTTGTTTTGAATGGAAAAAGGTAGCTTTAGATTAAATATTAGGAAGAAATTCTTTAGTGTGAGGGTGCTAAGATAATGGAATAGGTCACCAAGGAAGTTGTGGATGCCCAATCCCTAGAAATGTTCTAGACCAGGATGGATGGGGCTTTGAGCAACCTGGTCTAGTGTAAGGTAGCTATGCCCATGGCAGAGGCATTGGAACTAGAAGACAAATAATTCTGTGATTCTGTGAGTTGATGTAGGAAGCAAAGTCAGAGCTACAACAGAAAATTAATAACTGAGTAATTTAACACTACATTCTAGATGTTTTAAATAAATACCACTGTTTGATATCAAGATGTTTCTTTCCTTTCCCCTTGCTAATTTTGATTAATGGTATTGTTGCAATCTTTATATGCCTATTCTATCTGCTTTCCCTTCCTAAGTACTCAATTTCTCCCAATTCAGTGCTTTCTATCATCTTTACTTCTTTTCTTCATCTATGGTATGGCCCAGTGCTGCACCTTGCCAGTACAATCAGACAGATTACACCTTTTATATTGTTTCCTCTTCTGTCCCTCTCATAGCTCAGCTGTCCAAGTTAATTCTTCATAGAACACCAAAGTAAAAGGTACAACTCATCACATTTATATGTTCCTGGTGTAATATTATTGTGGATTGTGCAGTTATATAATTATGAATTACTCTTGAAAGTATCATAAGTTCATATAGTTTATCCCTTATACCCAGGAAGAAACAACCACAGCTACCTTTTCCTATCAGATGGGGATAACCATCTGGCTAACCTACTTCAAAAAAAACCCAAAAGAAAACAAAACAACAAACCGAAAAAACCCAACCCACACCTTTACAGTGAAGATGTTGCTATCTACAACATTGGCAATCTGCTACTTCCACAGGTATCATTACTCCTGAAATGGCTGATCTAAACCACTTTTATTGCAGTGAAGCTCATAATTTTGGGGGACATCAACGAAAACACATTTGGGTGCATATAAGTTGCCCAGGTATTGGCATTCTTCTGATTCCTTCTTGACAGAATCACAGTATGGAGCTTCCATAAACAATTCTGTGATTCCATCTGCATGAATATTTATAGCAGTTTGTTCATTTTTATGAATAAAGAAACCATTAATGGCATTGCCCCCAATTTCTGATCCGCAACTTATTTAATTAAGTTATTTAATTATTTAATTAATTTAATTTATCATTAAATTATTATTTAATTGATTTAATTTAACATCAGAAGTTGTCTAATTTTTCCCTGTCTTCAGCCATCTGATTACTGTATCTTCCTAGAATGCAGAAAATAGTTCCTATGCATTCATAACACATGTATAATATTGGAAGTCACATAGCCAATTAATATATGTATACATATTTAGTCTCTTGATCTTAATTTTATTTTCCTAAGCAAGGTTTTTACTATTTTACTAAAACTTCTTCAGCTAAAAGTAATTGATAAAGTTCAATCTCCAAAAATATGTGCAAGTTATTTTTTCACAGAAATGGTATAGCATTTGTCATGGTTTAACACTGGCCTGGCAATTAAACCAAGTCACAGACACTCTCTATTAATCCCCCTCCCTGATAAAGAAAGGAGAGAGAATAAGGGAGAGAGACTTATGTGTTGGAAACTAAACTGCACAGCTTTAATGAGACAGTAATGATAAAAAGGAAAAATTACTAAATATATGTACAAATATACAGGAAAATTGATACCATGTTCCTCCTCCTCTTCCCCCCAATAACTCTCATGACACCACGGAGGCTGCAGGGCAGCCCTGGGAAAGTCCAGGCTGGACTCCTGGAGTTGTCAGTAGTTGGGAGCTGGAGGCAGGAACACACAGATTCAGGCTGGCATGGATCAGGACCACAGGCAGAGGAAGGGATGGAATCCTCCCAGGATGCTGAAGCAAGCAGGAACAGGTGAAGAAGGAGAGCAGGGAGGGGTTTGCCCCTGGTGATCCCTCAAATTTATACTATGACATCTATGGGATGGAATACTCTGGTCTATTTTGGCCACTTATTTTCTCCGTTCCTCCCTGACGGAGTGTTTGCAGGTGTGACCTCTTTGCTCCTTTTCTCCTTCCAGAGGGCAAAATGTTCCTCAGAACTGAGCAGTGTCCTTGGCTCTGCACACCAGTCTCTGACTGTAACTATAAACATTGAGTATTATCAGTCCCAGAAGCAGACACTGTCTGAGAAACTTGCTGTTAATTTTAGCAAGTGCAGTTACTTATAGGAGACTTAGCTGAAAGCAAAAGCACAAGACAGAAAATCACCTTTATCCTGGCCCAAACCAGGACATCATTCCAAAGTAGGAATTTCTGAGACTAAGGACTACTGAACAGCTTCACTGATGGCTTGGAGGGTAATAGCACATTATTTCCAAAATTTTTCTTATGTTCATTTGATCCAGATGAATATATTTTATTTTCCATAGCTTACCCACTCCAAGTGTTTTTAATATGCCTGGGATATTATTTGTCTGATGCAGCATATGTTTTGGAAACACTAAATATTCTTATAGCTACCAAGATAAAACATCTTGAATTCAGGATAGATTTTGTATTATTTTTAACCTGCCCACTGAAAAATGAAAGGCTCCAAAGTACATTTCAAATCCCTTTGAGAGCCATCCTTAGTCTGAGCTTTTGCTAAAAATTTAGCTCACAGTGTTACAGAGATGAAAGAGTAATTTTTTTTTCTAGTACAAATTTTTGCCCAGAAGCTAAACAAATTCTATGGGAATTTCAAAATGTTTCTCAGATCTGTGACCTGACAATATTTGTAAAATCTTGTTTGTCTTTCTTTTACTCTTTTCCTTTATTTCCTTTTTTTTTTTTTTTTTTTTTTTTTTTTCCTTTCACAATATTCTACATTATGGGCGGAGTTATTAAGTAATCTAGTAATTTAGTAATTTGAACCAAGCATAACCATAAGGGCTAACACCTTACTGTCCAAATGGCTGCATTTCCTGCATTGCTTGCTCTAACAAAATCAGTTCTTCCATTTCCTAATGGTGACACATATAAGAATATGGTTTTCATATATTATAAAAAATATCACAAATATTTTTAAAGAAGGTCTAGCAACTTCATTTGTAGAAAAAGAAATTAATTAATAGGGGTTACTTTTCTGGGGCGATAAATAAAAAATTTATCATTTTTATGAATATCTTCTAAGTGGGATCAAGTCTACAAAACTTGATAAAAAGTGAGGAATCTTTTTATTGTGATAATAAAGCTGGTAGTTTTTTTTAATAATAATAATCAAAAAGCAGCTAAATATGCAACTCACATCCGACTAAATTGAACAATCCAGTAAGATTAAGAAAATGATGGAGCGTTGCACTTTGAGTTGGATGAACACTGAGTTAATATAAGAACCCCATGACTTTGCTAGCCTATGCTTTAAAGGTCGAGGCATTAGATCATCTAACATGAAGAGATGATTTTTGAAAATTCAGGCCACTGACTAAAGCTACAGCAAATATCCAGCTTTCTAAAAATGAAAAAAAAAAAAAAAACAAAAAAATTTTTTTCCCTCTTCCCTTTCTCTCTCTTCCTTCAATGAAAGGAATTTTTCTGTTTGGGGACTTTGAGTTTCTCCAAGTATCATAAAGGAAAAATCATGTTTTTTCTGGTTCAATTAACTTTTTTAGGAAAAGGTCTGTGACGCTCCTGCTCAATGAATACCATCCACATTCCATTCCTTGTTCCTCTGTTTGTCCCCACCCATCTGGCAAAAAAGTCCTAGAGCTCCTTTTTACACCACTGATCACAAACCAGTGATCTAGCTCTATGTTCTTTAGACCTGTGCTCTCTGTTGCTGGTTATATAGAGAAAATTAAGGCTTAGAAGTGACATGAAGGTTTGTGATGAGCTTTCTCTCTGTTTTGTGAATCTGTGTTGTTCTAGAACTGAACGGAGAATGAGCAATAATGAGATTTTGCAGCAGTTCACTGGCAGAAAGAAAACTTCACTTTGACATGGGAGATCAAGCCAGTAATCTACAACTAAACTTTTAATATAAGCAGAGCATAGGCTCAAACATCATTTTATAATAGTCCTAGCTAAAAAATTTCTAACCCATTGCCTGATATGGGTTTTGTCTGAGTTAGTAGGTACTCTCTGGACAATTCCCAGGCATGGGAAATTAACACTGGCCACAAAACTTCCCTGTGTGCAATATGGATGTAGTCACACTGTTTTACTGATCAAGAGAGCTTAGCTTTTCTGCTGTACATCGTGCCTAAGGACTAAAAAGTACTCCCCAGATAATTTTTCTAATATATGTCTAGCCTTCATGTCACACTTGTATAATGCCTTGACAGAGAATTTGGAAATGTTTACATTTTAGTAAGATTTTAATGTGGTGTAACAGTATAGCTTCCTACAATCCAAGAATACACATCCCAGTGTGTGTGCTCAGCTCTCAAGGCTGAGGCTGGGGTGGAATGTTAAGAACAGCCAGGCTTATAAACCACTTACAAAGATGAGCACAGCTTGGCCATGGTTGTAGAAAATGTCATATTCAGGAACAAAGTCAATTAGAAAATTCCCACCCTCTTTTCCTGTGCCACTTGTTCTGCCCTTGTTCTTCAATTTATGGTCCCCCTCCACTGTACCTATATATAGGTCTATAAATTTATTTTCTATTGAGCCACTCTAGATCAAATGTGAGATGATTTAATTTAGGGGATTATTTTCAACAGAGTTTCTTCGCTGCTCAGTTTTGGATGGATAGTGCTCAGACATTATTTCAGTTATATTAAACTTCCCTGTTCTGAGTTAAATGAGGTATTCCTTTGCAATGCAGTGTGACTTTAGGTTACTGAGGAGTGACTGCACCTCAGTGGCAGATATGATTTGTGATGTCCTTGGGTATCTGAATGGTGAATATGAAATGTTAATAGGTGTTATCAGTAAGCACAATGATGCGAATGTTCTCCTTCTCTAAAGAAATGGTGAATCAAGTGGAGACATTAAATCAAAGATAAAAACACCTGCAGATCAGCAGAAATTCAATTTTATAATTGATTTTATTTTCATGATTATGATCTGTTTACTTCTCTCTTTCAGGTAAGCTCGAACTGACATGGACTTCAGCATTCCAAAGATGTAGACTTATACACTTAAAGGTATGTTAAAAGTTCCGCATCTTTGAAAAATAATTTAATGTAAGATACATTTGCATTGCACACTCTTACTGCATAACAACTATGGGACAGTTTACAGCTCTTTCATGTGCAAATTACCTCTAATATATTATAGAGAAATAACATGGGCTTGGGTCTTATCACAAACTAACAGAACCAGAAAGTGGCAATCATGAATACTGAAGTCAAGTGTTACTCTTCTAGTCCCCAAAGGTACCTAACAAATTATATATTAACCATCCACCTGGCATATCCAGTGTCATTTTCAGGTGAGGGAAAACCAACCAAACCCCATGATGCACTATCTTTTAACACTTCTTAAACAAACTGTAGCACTTTATTCTCTACCAGGAAATTCTCCAAAATGTGCAGGGCAAGAAATTTGTATGAGCAGCAGGAGATGATCATCTTGCTCCTAGACAGACATTAGCACAGTCTGGTGTAAACAGCAGGGGCCAGGAAATTTTTGTGTACACAACTCTACCCATTCAGTCCTTTTGAGGAAATGGAGATTTGTTGTAAAAGCTCATGTCACAGCCTCGCCAAGCTGTCTGCTGTGTGTCAACTCATCTGGGGAGCCAGAACAGAAGAATGCAAATATAATCATGATGATTGTAAAAACTCTTAGAAATAAACTGTGGGATGGCTGTGTCATGTAGACACAGATTATTATAAAGGTCAATGTAATTCACTGCTTTCCTCTGATGCTTTGAATATACTCTGTTTCCCATGAATTGACACAGGAAACTACTGTAGCTTGCTGTTTCTTAAATAGCTATCACAGTCTGAGAAACAGAAACTGTTCCAGTTTAGAATAATTTGCCTTTGAGACCCAAAAGTTACCCCCTTACAGTTTCACCAGCACTACATTTCAGCCTTTTATTGTTTTTCTCTTTATGCAGCTGTATGATATGTAATTATGCTATTACAATTTCTGTATTCTTTAAAATAGTATTATTAAAGACATTATTAAATAAGTGGTTTGAACATAAGGCAATATATTATATTCTTTTTTTAATCTGAAATAAAGTCCTACTGCATTTATTCCCCTCACCATTTTTTTCTGAGATATCATTCTTGTATTTTTCCAATCAAGAGTTTCCAAAAAACTCCATCCAAATCTCAAAATATATTTTTGGGTAGACTTGACTTAACATCTCTATCCTCTCTACTTCAGAAAAGGAAGTTTAGGTAAATCGTTACCTCATAAAACATTTAGAATAGTAGTTCAGAAGACACTTTTATATAACAGTAAGTAAATGCAAGCTTACCTCCTGGCATTCACCAGATATATAATCTGGCAGTAAATCAGCTCCTCTGACACCATGTTTGTGATGACACAGAATTCAGACATGTGGCAGTAAAAGGCAACATGACACTGAAGCTCAACATTTACTTACGTGAAGGAAGTAATCATAAGCTATAAATAAAATATCATGCTTTTTGGTTTTTTTAACTTATTCCCTAGTTTTATAAATTTATCTCAAGGAATGTAATATTTTTTTCTTCTTTCTCTTCTGTGAGTGTTACAGTGCTTACACTTCCTGCTTGAACTGGTGGATATCAGGTTAGCCCTGGGTAAGCCCCAAGCACCTTTGAACATAATTGATGGAGAGTGCTGCCTCACACAATGGACTCAGCTTGATGGGAGGAATAGCATTAACCCAGCTCACTTTCTCCTCTCAGGTATGTCTCTGGTGGGCAAATTTTCCTTTTTTCAGGGCACATTCATTAGTGCCCTGAAAGCTATAGCTATAGGAAGCTATTCTTGTCAATGACACTGAATTTGTGTGTCTAAAAAATCCAGAAGTGATTGCATGGTTTTACACTCCACTGCAAAAAACCTGACCTGCTGTTACTACATAGGAGATGTGAATACTCAAGAGTCTATATAAGAGAATTGCAAACCCTACTGGCAGGAAAATAAAAATGCTCATCAGGCTGCTGCCTTCACTGTTGTCTCTGAGTGCTTGCCTAGGAGAGGGACAGAAGGACTAGGGAGCTGTTGAAGTCTGCAGACACATTATTAATATCAGGTCTTCAGAACAAAATGAAGGTGGCATTTCCTTGTCATAGTTTTCATACTGATATTTTTAAAAAAATGTAAGTTTTCTAAATATGGCCTGGAAGACACTAATGACATGTTAATTTTCATACATCATGCTTTTGATGCACATTTTCCTCAATACCTGATCTAGTATTGCAAAAGTTAGTGTAAAGCATAGTAAGGCAAAAGCTATAACTCTTCCAAGGCCTTTGAATAATTCTTCCGAAGGTGAATTATCCTCTTCCTCTTATCCTCTTCATGGCTGCCAGTTTACTGTCTCTCTCCAGCCTGAGGTGTGAAACTTATTTCTTACCAGAGATCCCATTCAATCTAGTTTCAGATTATCACAACCAAACCTGTTGAAACAGAGTCATAAAGTATTACTGTGCCATCCATGTTCTTCAGGGTTGAAGAAGGTATTACTTCTTCAAATAATAGAGTAAAAGGAATTCATATGGCAAGGATACTGAAGGAAAAGTAGCAATTGCTGAATACTATGGGAAAATTTTGATTTGTAACATATCTGTGTATAAAATCGAAGAATTCATTAAAACAGATGTATAGATATTGCCCAAAACAGCTTCCTAACTGGGGCTCCTTCTACTTAAGAGGCTGGATTCTGTAATTAGGATTTAATTTCATAAAATCACAGGACTGTTGAGGCTGGCAGAAACCTTTTGAGACTTGTCTACTCCAAATCACTGCTCAAAGCAGGGGCAGCCACAGCTGGTTGCTTAGGGCAGTGTCAAGTAAAATGTTTAACTTCTCCAGGGGCAGAACTCCACAAATCCTTTGGGCAACCTCTTCCAATGATTTACCATATTCATGGTAAAAATTACATTTTTTTTTTTAAACTTTATGTTTAAAAGGATGTGAAAGTAGTTCTGCTGGTGTTCATTACCTCTTGTCCTTTCTCTGGGCACCACTGAAGAGTTTGTTGAGCTCTTTCCAATTTCCACCCTCTTTTTAGGCATTTATATACATTAATTAGGTCCCTCCAGTGCTTTCTCTTCTCCAGGCTAAAAAGTCTTCCTCAGTCTTTTCTCAAAGAAGAGATGTTCTGGACCCTTAATCATCTTTGTGGCCTGTCATTTGCCTATATCTAGTGTTTCCATGTCTCTCTCCTACTGGGATCCCAGAATGGAACTCAGCAGTGCAGAGCAGAGAGGGAGGATGATGTCCCTTGACCTGCTTGCAAACCTTTTCCTCATGCAGGAATGCTCATCCTGGATGCTGTTGCTCTCCTTTGCTTCCAAGGTGCATTGCTGGCTTATGGTCAGCTTGTTGGCAGCTCTAAAAATCAAAACCAGTTAACTGTACAGAAGTGTTTGGAATGAAATACCTTCTGAACAAGCCACTTGAAACTGCCTTTCCTTCATCTTTACTTAGGTAGACAAACCAGGTATATCCCATATAGACAAATATTTATTGAAAATCTAGAGGATTCATGAGGAGAACTTGAGATTTGCCCCAGAATACTGTGTAGCTTGTTAGTCTATGACCTGGCACTAGGGCACACTGAATCATGGACATTAGACATTAGAAAGCAAATTTCTGAACTTTGAAAGAAATTTGTGGACCTTCAACGCTATAAGTTTTTTAATATATTTTTTTAGAAATAAAAAATTTATATTTTCATTTTTTTTCCTGGTCTTCAACTATCTTTTTAATGAAGATATGTTCTGATATTGTGTTTTAATAAAGTGTGTTTCTTTGGGAGCTAAGGAGTTCAGTGAAATTAAGGATTTGACAGTTATATACATGCACATAAAGAAGAAACAAGTGACATAACTGTTTTCTGAAAACTAAATGTCTAGACCTTTTAGAAATATAAGAGAACAAAGAGCTACAATGGGAAAATTCAATATCCTTTCATCACCTAAAATTGAATTACTTTGTGCTAATTCTCTACAACAAATTCTCTTTGGACAAACAACAACCAAAAAAGACCTGTTAAAAATAAAGTTTATGTAAAAAAATTATTTGATAAAATTCACTATGATCTAATACTACTGGTGGTGATTCTTTCCCTTTTATTTGAACTAAATTGTGTTCATATTGATTTTGAGAGGAAACTGAGGTGGTGGGGGTGTGTTGGTGTTTTATTTCATGCTACCTCTACTCTTTGTATTCGAAACAAGTAAAACTGAGCTGCTTTCCATTCCACTGTAAGCATAGGCCAGGGCTCTGCTGTACTGCAGCCCACACATCACACATAATGGTATGGGGCAATTATATGATACAGTTTGCAGCCCATAATGAACAATAGGGACAATATTCACATTTTATTTTTTATTCTCAGGCAGAATTTAAATTATATATAAGGAAAGTTCCTCCTGGTCTGATTCTTGTTGTGCATAATAGCTTCTGGAACTCATGCCAGAGTATGTTAAGATTAAAATTAAATTTGATTACTTTATAAATATCTTTGCAGCATACTCATTGCCCCTGCTGCTTAAATATGCTTCCATTTTCACAGAAAATAATGTTTGAGACTAATGCTCTGAAGTACTCTTTAGTTTTATTCCATCGTTATCTTTCAGTGGTGTACTTGCATAGCATGTAAAACCCAGAAAGATTAGGTGATGTGGTGGTAAAAATTCAAATTGCTAAGTCCAGAGTTCATGATCTGCAGTGCATGAAGATTATACTTTTTTCCCATTACAACTTGCTAATACAGCAGGGCTTTAATAACGTAAGGGTAGAAAGGTATTTGCACATTTGTAATTGCTAATGCAGGTATCTGTGGAAGGTGCCCTTCATAATCAAGATTCACAACTGAGGCTGCCCTGTGAATTCTTGTCCTGCTCTCGTCTCAATTTCCCTAAAGGGAAGACCCATTCTGTCCACAAAATACAGAGATTAGAGGTGGGCTAGGGATGTCAGGAATCTTACATTTCATACTGACAGACACTTCTGTCTGTTAGCTATGTTGACCTTGTAGCCATCAGAGATCTGCACATAACAAGGTTCCCACATGTCCCATATCAATACTCATATGGTTTTGACAGCTGAATATGCAAGGAAGACCTCACTTTGTCTGATGCCTTCAGAGAGTTCCAACTTTTGTTGGCCTCTGAGGCCAACAGCTGTTGCTGTGTCACTGCACTACAGTCAGTCTTGGCTTCCAGCTCAGTAGTTTCATACCTTGCTACATAAATACCATTGAACCATACTTGCTGAAGAGTGCTTCTCTATTTGGCTTGAATGGGAGACTGTTTCTCTCCTGTGGGAAATTCTTTCTTTTACTTCCTTATCTAGGAGGAAACCAACCTCTTAAGGACACCTCGAGAGATTCTGAGCACACAAAATGGACACCTTCAGTCCATGTTCCTTGAAAGATATTTTCCTTCCACCTAAGTTTGTCATGCTACAGTTTGGTATTTGAGAAGGGACAACTGGTTATGATTAAAACCTCTGTGTCCTCAGTGACTGTTTAAATATGTATTAAATTACAAACCAAGCTTGCTCCACCAGGACTGTGTAGTCTAAATCCTTCTGAAAACCTGCTGCACACTTTATCTTTTCAATGATTTCTTGGGTGCTTCACACTGTTTTACTAATCTTAATGTTGGGTTTAATCTAGATAGCTTCTCTGACTTGAATCAAAGATGCTCCAGAAGTCTAGTCAATTCTGAGTCAATTTGTCAAATGCTTTGGTTTTGTTTTTTTTTTTAACCAAAATTACATAAAAGTAGATTTTTAAGATGCATGTCTTCTAGGGAAGCTCTAAAATAATGCTAAAAATAATTCAGTTTTTTTTAACCCTATGTTTCTTAAAGACCTTATGTTTCTATGCAAACCCTTACAGATACTTTCCATTGCTTCCAGTTTGTTTTTTTTTTTCACATGTGTAACCCACAGTGATTTGACTGGGGCACTCTTAAAGACAATCATGTCACAAAAAAATATACAATAAAGAAATGTATTTTTATGAAGAGGTGTTTATTCAGTCTTTCTAAACATGCTTATCAGTTGTCACAACATTTCAAGCTTGCTAGGAAAAGAGTAAAATTCACAGCTGTGCCAATGCTCCCATCTGTTTTTCTGATTGCCATTCCACTTTTTGAATGCCATTTTCCTTAGCTGTCAGATAAAGGGTCAAACCTAGGGTGCATGTCAGCTGCATGGAACGTGGCCCTCCGTGTTTTATATGACTGCATGCATGCTACAGCTGGATGGAACACGAGATAGAGTTTGTTAAAAACACTTTATATGAAAAAAGACACTACCAAAGACCTCCTGAGTTACAAAAGCAGCTGAAGAAGATTTCATGGTAACTTGACAGACTAAAAGCTGATGGCACTACTGTCCCATTCTCAGTGGATATCCAGCTTGATCTCATTAACAGCAAAGAGCTAGAGATGCACAGGAACTGTAATGAAAGCAAATTATTCAGAATGCAATGGAAACCATTATTTAGATTCCAAGGCTGTATGCAGGCTGTAGCAAACCCAGATCAGGGGAAACAACCATTACAATGTAAAAGATGAAATAGTGTAACTCAGAGTTTCACCTTGGGTTTTTTTGGTTTTTTTTGGTTTTTTTTTTTTTAAGCACTTAAGAAACAGATTTCTGCACTGAATCTATTACTACAAAGGAGTTTGTGTCAAAATAAATTGTATCAAAAACATGTGAAAACCCCAGAAGACAAGATGGTTGAATTTAAAATGTTTTAAATTTTTGAAATATTTTCACTCCTGTGTGTCCAGTTCAGATTCAAAATTAATGCATTTTTAACTTCTCTGGGTGGTATAGGTAACATAACTTAATAACTGTCTACTAAACCCCTGTAAATATTTGGCAAAAAAATCTTTTAAATATTCACACATAATCTAGGAAGAAAATATTACTAAAATATAATTCAACTTTCTGTGTTTAGATGATTTTTTTTACTAGTTTTTGTGTAATATACCTCTGTTTGGTTGGGGGATTTTGACACTTTGAGAACATAGTTGTGGTTATAAATGTTGGAGTTTTTTTTTTTTTTAATTTAGCAGTCTTAAATGAGGTGTTACAGAAAAAATAGAAATCAATATCTGTTACACATTGAGATATTCAGCTCTCAAGATGTTGCCTCCTTGTCCCGTTTTGCCATCACCAGAAAGAAACTGTAAAATAATGATCCCAAGTAGAAAAAATTCATGTGAAATTTTGAGATTGAAAGCTGAACTAGAGATTTAAGTAGCTTTTAGTATTTTTTTTATTGCAAATAGTCCTCCTATTCACAATTACCTTAAAAAATTTGAATATAAAAATTAAATAATAGCAATAGTAGGTCTTATTCTGTTCATAAAAAGATATTTCTGGTATTCCTAGTGACTCATTAAGCCTCTGAACTGATCTTTTTCTTTTCCATGAAATAAAAAAAAATGTTCACAGCTATATAGTTTCTAATGAAATAAGATCATGGCCTCTCATCCTGATTAGTCCTGTCTTACTGTTGCTTTAGCACTCACCAGCCAGTATGTGTTCCATTAGAGTAGAACTTCTTAGTTCTTGTGTTTGCACTCTAATAATTGAATATTCTTATCATGTAAAGAAAAGATATGTGAAAACTACATTGATAACTCTTCCTTGTGCGGCTGATGGAAAGGCTGGCTTTCCTAGTCATATCTCTATTCTATGGCTCAATTTGTCTGCCTAAATAAAGGTGTGGAGAGTCATCTGGGACCCCCAGCAGTAACTGATACAAACCAATGGATCTGATAACAATGGGAAAAAAACCTAAGAAAGATCCATGGAGTGGGCAGGCATCTTAAACTGTAGTAGAGGACAATTTTGGGCAATTGAACAGCACTAGGCACGTGAATTTCTAGTGTCTTATACAGAATATGATGTTTTTCAACAGTGTGTACAAGATATCTGAATTATTTTAATTCACATTATATTAATTTCTCTAATTCTAATGTACCTCAATTATTTGGTTTTGCCCTATCAATATCCACCAGCCTCTGTGATTCAGAGTGAGAGTCAACATCGTTTCAGGAGTTACTATTTCATAGCTCCTGGGCTGTGTTACATGGACTTACACAGACAATAAAGGGTGATATGCATGTTTTAATCAAGCTCTGAATAAATAGCAAGATGCCTGGGGTATGTGTACTCTGTCAAGGACCAGGATTTCTGAGGAAAAGGCTTCATGCACAGAGTGACCTTTGTATAATGTCAAGTCTGTGCCATAACTGTCATGCATTATACTGCAACCAGCCTGATTACTTGTGAAATGTTAAGTTAAAAACTTCAATTCTTACCTCTGTGGCCATAGACCACAAGTCTCAAAAGAAAGTGCCAGCTTACTGGGAGCCTAATATTTGAATGCAGATACCCATCTGCACATTTGAGCCAAGACAGAGATCTGATGTATTTATTTATTTGTTTGATTGATCATTAATTCATTCAATCATTTATTCATTTTAATGACTTTTACAAAAGCCATCTTTCTGGTCCCAAGAAGATTTTAAACATAATTTTTTTAAATTTCAAAATAAAATAGACTACTTTATGATCTGCCACAGAAGTATTTTATATCATCACAACATGGGTTTATGATCCATTCCATAGAGCATGTGTTGTGTTTGTGTGCAAAGTCTGAAAGACCAGTGTTGAAGAATAGTACTGGTTAAACTAAGACAAATTTAATATTACCTCCTCTATGCTGTCAGTAGAGGTTAGACTCAAAAGAAATCTTTTAAATCAGCTGCTCTTCAGGTTTATTTTTGGAGGGAAATGGTGTGTCCTTAAAGAAACCTAAATATTGACTCACTGGGTATAACTCAAAATGGATTGTGAACAGGGAGTGAAAGAGCAAACAGATCAAGATCTGTGTTCCTTAGCCTATGCAAATGAGCAAGATAGCTCCCCATTCAGCTGTTGTGACATTTAAAACTAGAGCATGTAAAACTCTAGAAAAGAAGATATCTTTAATAAGAAAAATGACATAAAGTAGTACAAGATAAGCAAGTAATTTCAAATCTTTATTGAATGTGAAAGCTATTTTGTAGCATCACCTATAGGGCAAAAATCAAAAAAGTCACCATCTTTTTCTCTATAGCTATAATTTTGATAATGCTCAGAAGACCTTAAGTCAATTCTAAAAATAAAGTGCATTTTCAATAGTTAGACAAGGTTGGAGTTTAATTCAGATCATACAGCAGCAGCAGCAGAGCTGGAAGAGATTGGATGGCTCTGGCCTCCCATTGGTAAGAATCAGGACCACAGAAAGCAATTTTTTGAGCTAGTGGCTGCACTGAGATAGTGTCAGCTCATGAAAAATCTTTAGTTCAGGTTATAAAGAAAAGTTTCAAATCACTTCTTAGTAAGAATTGTCAAATCTTTTATATGCTGACTACTGCCACCTAAGACAATGATGCATTAATTACTCTCCAGTGGTATATTGTCAAGAATTAACAGTGTTTGATAACTACTGCATCATAAGTGACCTTGTTTCTAATGCTACTGATTAGTCTGATGTAACTGCTAGTCCTATCATGTATATTCTGCTGTATTGCAGAAATATCATGATGGGTAGATATGAAAAAGTAACTGAATTTACCTCACTCAAGGATTGCTGTCATCTTAACAAGTTTCCCTTATCTGATATTGTCAATGATGCATACGACTGTTTTGTTGTTATAATTTAAAAGACCATTTTAGGGTACATTGCATTTTTAAAAAAATTTTCAGTTACTGAGTGCAAATGCTAAGTAGCACCAACTTTACCAGGCAATCATGGTATGGGAAAATCCTTTTTGTTAAAGCGTAATACTGAGAAATGTCCATATCCATCTTATCAACATACACTTTTTTGAACTAAAAGTAAGTAGAAAGATAGATTGCGAAAGATTAATAGAGTCTCGCTACAAATTACATTAAAAAGGCACCTGCTCTTGTCAATATTGATTCTCTACTTAATTTCTGAGGGTTTGTTTCTTATTAATTTTTTTCAAACTTATATTTTTAGAGAATACATTGCATTTTTCTAATTGAATATTAAAATTATTTCTTATATGAATAAAAGAATTTCCCCCAGCGTATGGCTATGGTATGTTTTTTAATGTTCTGTAGACTTTCGATAAGATTTACCCTCTGGTTTTGTGGGAGTGAACCAACCTACTATATGGTCATTAATAGGAAAATTTCCACATGGAACTGGTAGATGCAGTCTCTCTCAGGGAACCTTAAGTTAAAGGTTGAAGCTGAATGAGGGTACCAGAATTCTGTGTCAGTTTCCTTGTTAGCAACTTAAAATTTTGGATGCAGACTTGTTAGACCAAATTCTGCTTCCAGCCTCCAAGAGCTGTGCACTCATAATTTTGTAGTTGCAGTTTAGCAGGCACAACTTACAATATGTATGTGCTTAATTTAGTGTCCTTTAGGTTTCTGAAAGCCTTTGTGCTTTTACATATTTGTCTGCTAGATCTCATCCATAGGAAAATTTCATAGTTTTAACATGAGATGTTAACTCCCCTGGACTTCGGTAATCCAGGACAGTCACTTCGAATTAAATGTAGGGATCACAATTTTTACTAGGTTAGAAAAGGCATGGAGTAAGCTGAAAAAAAGACACACCAAAATAATACTTATTATGACTGAAATAAATTACAAGGCTATTGCTTCTAGGTCAGTTTAATAGTTGAAGATCCTATAAACACTTAATCCTATATTGAATTATTAGCATATGGCTTCCACATAATTGTTCATAAGCTTGAATCTGGGCATTCCCTCAAGTGTCTACAGAATCCAGGACTAAGTGTTCTAAATTCAACCCATAAATTCAAAGGCAAAGCTACTGTCTAGAGCTTGAACAGCCAGCTCATCTATCAGTAATAGAAATCTATGTGCTTCATGCTTGTTTTTTTCCTTATGTATGTGTGTATGAAATTCTCCCTTGTTACTAGTTACTTCACCATATGTGAAATATGTGTTTTTAATTTGTCAAAATAATAAAAAAATATAAATCAGAAGTACTGCAGGTGGTGAAAAGAGTTTTGGAAGTCAGAAGAGTCAAGAAAAGGACAATCAATATTTCACCATTATACCTCCAGAGGCTTCTAAAGTTGCATTTACAAAAGGTAAGACTTTTTAAAGCAGAAAAATGTTGCATATATGGGGTATTAAAAATGAGCATTTGCCAACTTTTATTAAGAGAAAGCATAGAATATATTTTCCCCTGAATAGCTGTATGTTTTAATTTATTATACCCACCTCAGCTTTCAAAAATAGTGACTATTTTTCCCATTTTTTTCCCTTTCCACAGAGATGTATAAAAAAAACATGAAAAAAAAAATAGTTCTTCAAAGACTCAGTGGACTATGTGACATGAACATGTGCTAGCCATTTGCTGCCTGTAGAAGTCAGGAGATACAGTCACCAAATCTACTCTTCCCAAGGTGCCTGACTGAACTTCTTTGGTTGTTTTCCCTGACGTAAAGCAGCAGTAAATGGATACCTCAATGTGATGTGACTCTGAGAAGATGATGGGTAAAGTAAGATGGACTGTGGTCCACTGGAGTTACTGTGACAGGTTTATTTTAGATAGAGCACATAGGAAAGGGTGCACATGGGCATTCCGGGTAACTGGAACACACCTTCTGCATAGCCATGGGTCGATGCTGCCAGTGCCATCCTTGGTGCAGTTATAGGAGTTTGTGGATAATGCAGAAAGACATGATTTCAGGTTTTCTTGCATTGAACTAGATAGCTATAAATTGCTTCTTCGCTAGGGGAATCTCTAGCTGACTAATTGTAGCAACTTCTGGCTACAACTTTCAGAGTATAAATAGTGCCAGAGTTTGTTCTCTGCCTTCTGTGCCAGCTAGCACAGTCTGGCCACATCCATACTAATTAAATATTTTAGACTTTGGGACAGGGTGATCACATCCAATCTGCTTCCTGAGATTGGTATCTGTCCTATGGTAACTATGAAATCATTGCCAGAAAAGGTTTGGGAGATTTTGCGTTGCCTGCAATGCTAGACTGAACAGTGCAGGTGATTATGTCCCTGTTACCAAAAGTACCTCTGTTCATTGCTTAATTTTTTAGTGCATATGCAACTGTAGAAGGTAATTCCTCTGACTAGTTTTAAGAGATCAGAAGATTAGATTAGAAAGCCTAAATTAAGGTGTTGGCATGAAGACATTTATATGAATGCTTGTTGTCTGCACACCAATTACAGATAGGGAAAACTGAGTTGAGAGAGCTACTGGAAGCTGTTAATCTTTTGATGAAAAGTCATTTGCAGTCAATGACCACAGACTGGAAGTAGTCAGTGAATGTTTTGAATCATTATAATGTATATCAGACATATACACAGGTATGGAACATATGAAAGGAGTCAATGGGATGTTCATGTCTTTCTGGAACAGCAGTTGGAGACCAGATGAGATACACTGGGGTATTTCAAACAGTACTAAATGCCTTTTTTACACAGCTGAATCTAGCTTGGTTACTTCCAGAGTGCAGTTTGTGCTATCTATTTTAGATACTTGATCAAGGGTGGGATAAATCAGCCTCTGCCATTCTTTCCATAAAGGATTCTTTCCATAAGCACAAAGGGAACCTGGAATGGTCTTACCATTTCTACCTGCTGTGCCACTTCACCTGAAAGGATGTACAAGTAGATTAGATCAGGAATCTGCTCATATATTTGAACCTCATTATTACATTGAAAACAAATATGCACTTTAATAATTTTGCTGTTAAGAAATTAAAGTTTCATTGTAATGCTTCAACTTTCATTCTAATATATAAGTAAAGTAATTGAGCTGTGATTTGCAGAGATGATAGGAACACCAGACCTTGACAGTTCTGGTAAGAACAGATTTTCTGTCTATTTTGGCTTATACACTGTTTCATGCAAAGTTCTCCGATGTTATCATCTATGGAAGATCTGAGCTTCTCCTATCACCATTTGCAAGAACATAAAAGGAAGACTTGTGAGCAGTACAGGAATGACTCCCCAGCTGATTAAATTCTGTTCTCATTATGCCTTTTGGATAGAATCACTGCTGGATTCAAATTATAGAAGACCTATTTGGATGCTAATGATAGATCTGTGGGTTATTTCAACCCCCATTTCATTTGGCTTCTGTATTGTAAATGTGTCAAGAAGCTGGCAATGCAGGGCTGCAGGGGTGGCCTCTGTGGGAAGAGGTTAGGGGCTACTCCATGGTGGACACAGCTGGTTCCATCTAGTTCCAGACAATTCTGCAATGGACCCACCACAGACACAGCTGAGCCTATCAGCAAAGCTGGTGACACCTCTGTGACAACATATTTAAAAGGACAAAAAGTGATAGGCAGAAGAGGAGAGAAACAAAATTAGTGGGAAACAGCAGAGGGAATACCAAGGTCAGAGGAGGAGGTGCAGGTATCGACTGCAGCCTATGGAAGAGCCACACCAGAAAAGATTAATATTTCCAGAAGGATTTTGCCTTTGGAGTACAGAGCAGAGAGTCTTTTTATATTCATTTTTTGTTTATTTATCTTTTAACAGGACTGCAGCACATGGGGAAGCTTGTGCTGGAGAAGGAGAAAGGGTAAAAGCTCTGGCAGAGAGGAACCATCAGGTACTGACCCTAATCCCTCCCACCCTGCTTCCCCTCTGCACTGCTTGGAGCAGCAGCTATAGAACTCAGGACTGAGGGAGTGAAGTTGAATGTGTAAAAGAAGGAAGAAAATGTGATGGTTTAATGTTTATATTTGATTCCCACAACCCAAATACTTCTTATTTCCCTATTCATTAACTTTCTCCAGCCTGTTTCTCTGAGCCTATTTTGATTGAGAGAGTAACTGGTAAGCAATGTCCCTTTTTGGGTGGTCTTTGGGCTGTTTGCTAAGGCTAAACTGCCACCCTTTCAAACACAGTTGAGATTAGCATGAAATATGTACTCTTTTCTTAATGATTTCTATAAAAGCATCCCTGAAAACATTACACAGGTACTGAGTTTCTTCATTATGCCATAACTAACATTTTCAATCTACATTTATCGCATTGCACAAATGGGGGCTAAAGCACAGGAGAGTGTGCTTTAGGACACTCACTTGTCCATACATAGGCATCTTATGACAAATAAAGTATGCTGGGGGCAAACTGGTAGATCAGAAAGGCATCAGTTTCCTGTAGGTTTTATGTCTTATCTGAGAGGAACATGCACAGATCTTTCAAATCTTATGATATCTGAAATGACACAAAATGCCAACAACTGGTAAACTGAGTATTTCTTTAGACTCTTCTAACTGAACTAACTACAGCTCTATGGACTAACCTAAAAAAACCTTAAACCTCTAAATATGGACACTTCCATTTAATAAAAAATATGCAATTGAATCTTACTCTACCCTTCATCTATAAACCTTCGTGTTCTGGGATTGGTTGGGTTTCTGTCTGCTTTTTTGATTAGGTTGCATATTGCAGATGTGAAGGATATGAAGCCAATGCCTTCTTTAGCTTGACAGTTTATTTTTTCATCCCAAATTCAGAAGAGGTGTTTCCAAACTGACTTCCATTTATTGAAACCACTGAAGAAATATGGCTACAATTTGGATGAATCTATGCTGTTTGCAGAAAACTTATTTTCTGCATTAAAATACATTCTAGCAAATCCACTCAGCCCTAGGCAGAATATTATGTACACAGATGCCCTCTGTAGTTTAAAAGTTTGGGAAATATACTTTAAGTAAGTTATAAATAATAATCTTTAATTTAGGCTGTAGGTCTTTTCAGCATGACTCATACCCTCATCATTATTTCACCCTTACAGCATTACTAAAATACTTGTATAATTAAGATGAGTATCTTACAAGATTTCTCCCAAGGACATTTATTACAGAAAAAGGATACTTTCCCATTTTTGACAGCATGAGACACAGCTTTCCTTTATTTTCATAAAATTGACAATATAACTCCACTGCATGGTAAAGACATTTTCCATATGATTAACGTCTTTAAATACAATTCTAATATCTGCAGAATAAAAATGGGTAAAACTACTGTACTACTGTATTATGAATAATTTGATTTCACAGTCAGAATTAAAATGTCTAATAGAGTTGCTCCAATGTCAAGATCTATTTTCAGTCATTTTGAGCATATGTTATTAACAAGGAATGTAAATTTAGCCAGTATTTTAAAAGACAGAAAGGCAGATAGCAAGGTAGAGACTTAAGCATCCACACACACACAGAACAGACATTCCCCACGTCTTTACAGAACTATTTAATATTGTTATCAAACACTAAGCAAATCAAGTAGATGTACGCATCACATCAGAGATCCCTGAGACATTTCTTTAATTGAAACTACATTAAAATAATAATAATAATAATAATAATAATAATTAATAATAATAATAATAATAATAATAATAATAATAATAATAATAATAATAATAATAATAAAAACCCTCGATGTCCACAATCAACCTCAGGCAGACATGTAAGCATTTAGATCCAACTGCATGTAAGGTAGATAACTGTTAAACAAAGTTTTAAAATAACAATGCTGGCTATCTGCAGGATCACCAGTTTGTTTTATCAGCTCAAGAAGAGCAGAGTTCTTTATTCTAAGGTCTTCACTGTGTTTGTAGTAATGGAAAAGTAGTGGGATTGGTGTACCCGAGAAGGAAAAGTTATAATTAGAGTTTCAGTGGTAATTTTGAATTTTTTATTCACTAAACAAAGGTAAAGTCATAAAGACTGAGATACTTGCATTTCCTTGCAGACTAACCATTTGATCACATACATGGAATCATGTTCATTACACAAACACAAAATATGAGGATATTTCATGATCCCTGATATTTTGTCAGTTTGCTTTTCAAGCAGTTATTCATGTGAGTAGGATTAGGTGATAAATATGAAAAGTGACCAATGATATTAATTAAAAGTCTATTGATGTTTGTGTTTTTGTATCTGTTCTACAATGCAGTGCACAAGGTAACAGGAACCACAGATATTCTTTTAATAACTGCCACTTTTGGGCATATCCCAACAGAAATGCCAAAGCAAGGAAAAAAGAGATGTTTCTGCTCTGTAAAACTTAGTGGATTTATAATTGTCATGAAACAAGCTAGCTTCAGTTCTTGAAATAGCCTAGCAACAGAGAAAGAGATCCTTGTGGTCTTCACTTCAGATCTGCTATCCTGATTCCAAAGAGATCGCAAGGAATGAAGTTATGAGAAGATTATATGACCAGACCAATGTGGGTATTCAAGGCTGGATTTTTCAACTTATTTATTAAAATAGAAAAATAGTTCTTTAACACTTCCCTTATAAAAAACTGGAGGATAAGGAATAACTTGTAAGATGCTGGTAGAAAGAAGACTTCCGTTGTTTCTTTTGAAAAGTGATTGACATTCTGTTTCAGCATATCTGCATTGAAGACAAACAGCAAAATGGAACTGCATATAGTAATACATAAAATTCACCAACTTCACCACTTGGGTAGAGTTCTTGCTCTGTTCATCGTTTCTTTGTGCAGTCTTAGCCTATGAATGTTTTAAATCACCCAGCTCAGCTGGTCAGTGTTATAGATTATAGAGGTAGCACTTCAAAGCTGGAGGAGCATGATCCATTTTCACTCTCTTTTAAAGGGTAGTTCAAATTCCAGTAGTTCAAATGGCAGAGAAACAAAGAAATCAAAGCAGCAATAGAAAGTACAAACAAAGCGTAATGTCTGCTGGGCCTGATTCTTACACTTCAGCCCAGAAGGTTGAATGTTCTTGCCCTTTACATTTAAAGGCCAGTTTTTCCTCCCCTGTAGATAAGAGACAAAGGAGTCAGTAGCAGTCAGTCCTTTCTTCTTGCCTGGATTGCTCCTACCTTTGTCTTCTAATAGACATCACTTTTCTATTCATCATATTTAAAAAAGAAAAAAACCTAACATATATTATCTGAGGCCCTTTTCCAAAATAGACCCTGACCCCTCTGGCTGCTATTCCTTTTTCAACTGAGCTGTAGTCTTCTCTGTCAGCTCCTTCTAATTGGTCCCTTAGTTGCATCTAGAGAAATAATTGAATTATACTGGCCTCTTTGAGTTGTGATACAGTCTTTACATCTTATCTTATTCACAGTGCTACTGAATACTCATCACACTGAAAGATTTGGAAAATCAGAGCTTAAAAAATTCTTACAAATTTGGTGTTAAAAATTAGTCTTTGGATTTGAACAAGGTTGCCAGTCTTGACCTGTGTATTTGGTAGTCATTATAGATGGAGATTGTTCAAATGGGTTCATTGATCAAAGGATCCACTGCTGTCTGAAGGATGCAGTTAACTGGTCTCCCCATAGAAATAGAGATGCTGCTGTTGTGGTGTAAGTCCAGCTGGTAAGTAACCATCACACAGCTGCTCACTCATTCCTCCTCCCCTCCAGTGGAATGGGGAGGAGAATAAAAAGTAAAAAAACCCAAAAAACTAATGGTCTAATATAAGAACCGCTCAATAATTAAAACCAAAATTAAATGAAATGGAAGACAGCAAAAAGAAAGCAAGAAAACCCAAGAAAGACAAGTGATATTCAATGAAGTTGATCTCCATCCACTGACCAATGGCCCTGAGCAGCAAATGATCCCCTCTGGCCAACTCCCCGAAGTTTAAGAACGAATTATGACATCATATGGAATGACATATCCCTTTGTCTTGTTTGGGTCAGCTGTCCTCACTGCTCCTCCAAGCTTCTTGTGTCCCTCCTTGCTGGCAGAGCATGGGAAGTGAAAAAGTCCTTGACTTAGGATGAGCATGGTTTAACAAGTAAAACATTAGTGTGTTATCAACATTATTCTCATACTAAATACAAAAAACAGCACTGTAACAGCTACTAGGGAGAAAAACACTATCCCAGCTGAAACCAGGTCAACACCCTACACTGAAATCCTGACAAAAGAGGTAATATGAATTTTTATAGTGTGCTGTGGCCATACCAAGTGAATGCTTAAAGATAGCAGTCAAAACTCTGAAAAAAGACCCTGACAGATTACAATTCAGAGTGGTGAGAGGATGTATTGTTTGCTGAAAAAAACTGCACTGTGGCAATATGCCTGTTTCTCCAGATCCTGGAGCACAGCCAGCTGCATTGGTATTATGACACAAATGAGTTTGTAAAGTACATTTAACAGTGTATCAACTTGTTTCATTTACCTGGTAGCAGATTTTTATCATGTGTAAGAGTCTGCAATTTATTCTGTTTACTTTTCATTTTTCTTTGTGGTGCATAAGCATCCAAATTTTTTTGGCATGAATTTCAATGATATTTACATCACTAGACCAGCAAATGTATGAGGATGTTGCAGTTTAAGGGATCATTTTGATTTGTTGTTTGTTCAGCCTCTCTTTTTATCAGTGTCCAGCAATAGTGTTCTCTAATTGTCCCATTTGTTTTGTTGAAATAGTAATCAGCTATATATAAGAAGAAATCAGCTTTAAGAAAAAGAGTATTTTTTTATGAGTATCACCCACATACTTCCACTGCTACTTGCAAGGTGTGACTTTTAAGATGTTTAATGCACTTTTGGGTATCCTTTCACTAAAATTATGTGAAACCATTTAAAATAAAAAATATTTTAACAAAATAAAGGATGGGAATTCAAAACAGCAGGGCTATTTTCTGACCTCTCTTCCATCTCTCTCTGGGCACATATACTTAAATAAAGGAAAAAGCAAATAAAGCTTCTGACATTGAAGCAGTCTGCCCATGTTAAGTTCTCTACATTGCACATAAACTCTTAAGGCCAGCAGTGACTGACTCCTGCAGGCACATTTCCTCTTCTAGATTCAACCTGAGTCCAGGCCATGGCTTCCAAGCACTTTGGATTCTGTGTTTAGTTGGGGCAATGTCACTCTGTACTCATATATCAGTACTTCTCATGCAACTTTAAACCAAAGTTCTCTGTATTCCTGAATTTTGAAGTGTGGACCAGAGAAAGCAATGGTGTCTGGGGCCTAAGCTCCCATGCAGGGCTGATCTGGATGCTCTCTTGATGAGGTGTTCAGACCTCTTGTAGCTTGGGACACAAGCATCAAGTCTCTCCCTGAAGAAGCACTGTTTTGCTCAACCCACAACTGGAGAGGAAGGCTGTGGCCAATAATATGTATATCCTCTGATAATTCCACTCCTACAGAAGGCTGCATCTCTTATTCAAGCATTGACTAAATGGATGTGACATACATTGCTTGTACTGTTTGACCCTGGAGGGCGCAGAAGGACAAAGCAGAATAACACATTACCTCATTTGGGCAAATTAATAGTTAGCTGCCTGCTTTCAGTGGCTGTTTTGAAAAGTAAAAAGCAAAATTTAAAAGGTAAAAATGAAAAAGTAAAATAAATATTTCATTCCTTATTTATCTTTTAGTTAAATGTATCTGTATCAATTATTGTTGTTTTAATATAACTTGACAGAACGCCAAAGAATTAAGCATTATTTCTCATCTTTGTAGTAAAGCACAAGCATCCAAACAATAGGATGGATTATTGAAGGGAGAACTTTATAATGAGATTTCTCAGAGGAGCACTTCATGAAAAACCATATTAGCTATTGAGGGCTGCAACAAACTGTAATGAGATTTAAAGACTTGTCTACCTATTCTTTCACAGCTACAGAAAGATCAAGTCCTTAGAGAATTTACTACAAACCCAAGAAGGCTACAACCAATTTAACAGTACAAGTGTATAAAAAGGGATATTTGTACCTTCTGTTTAGACTACGTTCCCTCCTATTTTTGAAATATAAAGATTTTAGGATTCACTGGCATGCTGTATATTAATATTTTATCTTTGCCTTGAGGATATTGATCTTAAATGTAAATTGCAGCGTTTGCACTCTTCAGATCCTAAATTATCAACCAGTCAGATTGATCTGCACTTATTATAGAGGTTATTGTGAAACTTTTTTCAATTGATTCATTTTATTCAGGAAATGAGTTGGAAAAGGACAGAATTTTGGATTTTGTGACCTGAAACTATAAGTACTGAACACTAAGATCTCTGCAGTTGATTGAAATATATTTTAAAGTGATTTTATTTGTTTGAGTTTATCTAGCTGTTGTATACAACTTCATTCTGTTAAATTGTGGAATAATAATTACTGAGACCCTAAAGGAAAAGTTGGACACATTAGTACAAGAACACTCTTTCAAGATGCCTTTAATTCAGTGTAGCAGAACGATATAGTCAATAGGAAAAGCAACCACCCTAAGCTGAACTGAAAACTGAGAACTCCCATGCAACAAATTAAATTAACCATTTAACACATAATGCAGCAAACCTGAATTAAAACACAAAAAGAAGTTGCAAAACCACAGACTCTGTGTGTGCTATTGTTCTATTATGTCTGAAATTAAAAACTACTTCTTGC
The DNA here is from genome assembly GCF_036169615.1 of Heliangelus exortis. Lineage (NCBI taxonomy): Eukaryota > Metazoa > Chordata > Aves > Apodiformes > Trochilidae > Heliangelus > Heliangelus exortis. The sequence goes on along the minus strand of NC_092424.1, from coordinate 101,806,271 downwards.
AGAAAAGAGCTGCTACTAAAGTATTGTAGATGTTGATTCTATGCAGCTTAGAGTGAAGAAAATCAAAGTCTAACAAGCAAAAAATGTCCCCAGTGTGAAAATATTTCATCATTCATGCACACATCTTTTCATGCTCTTTGAAGTGAATTTAGAAGGGAAATAAGCTGTCCTATATCTTTAAAGCCACCTGGACAACTTAATTCACTGTCTTCAGTGCTGAGACATACTTGAATCAGTTTGCCTTTAAGCTAGGAAAGGGTTGCGGGGTTCTTCCTTTGTCCCCAGCTGTACTAAGATCTAGGTGATCCTAGGAGATGTCATCCTAGGGGTTTCAGCTCACCTGGGTGGAAGAAAGAATGTTTGGGCTTGCAATGGATCTTGTACTTGTAGGATGATAAAGTTAGGTGTTGAACAAGGATTTGCTAAGAATTAATTAAATGCAGATTTAACTCCAATCGATACAATTAGCATCAAAATACCATGTAACTAGTTGGCTTTTTTTTTTTATGGATGAAGTAATTTGGAGACATTAGGTTTTTAGGATGTTATTAATGTCATTATTATTTTCCTATCTCAATTTATTATGAAATGATACTTAGGCAAGAAGTCTAGCAGTTGATATTGAGAATACAATAAATAATTTATTTAAATATATTTACCTCTAGGTTATGCATGGCCTTTTTCTTTTTGCTAACAAAATATCTGTGTCTCCTCAAGCAATTAGTAGTGTATTACCAGCTTTGCCACTATATTACTTAAATAGAGATATTTTTAGACTGCAAGAAGGAATTACAGATTTCTACAGTTCAAAACACAAGCTGATTAGTTTAAAATTATATGTACCAAGAACAATATCTCAAATCAGTCTTTTCTGTGGGTGGTGTTATGTAATTTGTGCTATATACTAGAGGATTAATTTGAAATATTTTTGCTCCCTGACGTAAGCTCAGATAACCATCTACTGATGATTTATTTTGAAGAAAAAATATTTATAAATTTGGTTCCTGAGTACCTTCTCAATTTTCCTGAAGATGTTCTCTTACTTTTTTTTTTTTTAAATAATAAAATTCCTCACGTTGAATAATTACAGACAGATTGTTTTCATTTAAAACATATGGAGGTGCAGAAATCTCTGCAGATTGATCAATCTGTTTTGTTTTTATTGTTTGGTTTTTTTTTTTTCTCTCTGGGGGTGTAAACTATAGCTGTTCCTACCACTTTCCCACAATTTTGGGCTGAAATGAAAGGAGATGAGCTATCCATACAAGATTTCAAATGCAAATAAATTCAAAGCATAATGTATGTCCATTTTTTATTAATATTTGGCTCATAAGTAGGATTTTGGATGAAGCTGTTACTCTACTGCTTTGTCATACTTCATGATGATTCAACAGTTAAACAACACTGTTTTGCTCAATATTGATTATGTTGACCCACAAGCACTATTTGCAGACAGAGAATACACTTAATGAAAGCTTGAATATGAAAATTACTTCTTTCAAAATGATGGTATGAATGTAAACAAACAACTTGAATATATCTGAGTTAATGAAATCAGTGACTAAGAAAGTAATTCCAGACCCTTAAAACTAGTCTGTCTCCCTATGTACCTATAAAAACAGGAAGCTCAGGGAGGCTGTAATGTGTTTGATTTTTACAGCAGATAGAAAATCAAAGTTTTTCCTATTGCCACCTGACCTGGCTTGTTCTATTCTATCCTGGGTATCTCTTAACAGGGCAGCAATCTGCCACGTAAAATACACCCTTTCCCTCTTTGTACTCATACTGACCTATGTCTGGCTGTGATTTTGCTTCATTGGTGCTCATTAAAAGAATTAAACTACTGACCTTTATATTTCCTCTCCTATTTGCACACACTTTTACTTTTTTTTTCTTTTTGAATGCTTCAGCTGTCTGTTTTTTTACACAAAAACATGCATTAGTTTCTCTCTAGATTATAGATGACTTATTATTTAGAACAATAAAAAAAAGTGTCTTATTATACTGGTTAGTGGTTGGAATCCATATGGTTCTGTGTTTTGGATTTGTGACCAAAGCATTGCTGGTAATACAAGTATTGACTGTAGCAGAGCAGCACTTACACAGTGTCAAGGCTTTTTCTGTTTTTCAACCAACCCCACAAGCAAGTGGGCTGGGAGTACACAAGAAGCTGGAAGGGGACACAGCTGGGACAGCTGACCCCAGAGCACCAGAAGGATAGTGCATACCACATGATTCCGTGCTCAGCAACAGATGATGGGGTAAGAAGGAAGAACTGGAAACATTAATAACTGTCAGGTATTATGAAGCCCTGCTTTCTTAGAGATGGCTGAATTCCTGCTTTGCTTGTGCAGGCAGGTCTTTGCTTTACCTACTAAATTCCCTTTATCTCAATCCACAAATTTTCTCCTTTTATCTTTCCAATTTTCATCCCGTTCGGGGGAAGGTAGAAGGCAGCTGTGTGGTACAGAGCTGTCTACTTGGGTTAATCCACAATACAGTGTCTTTTAATGGTCTTACCAGGTAGCTGGAATTTGAATACACTTTGATTTGTAAACAAAACTGGAATAATTGCTAATATGTCCAAGGGGAAATCTGATGTTTGCTGTATGTGTGTTTACACTACCTTCTGGTAGGTACCTGTGTTTACCGATGCATTTCAAAAGCTGTAATGAACTTTGGCTATTTTGTGTATTCGTACACTGCAGATCCTGGAGAAAACTAGAATGAACTAATGTGGTCAGTTGCACAACACAGTCTATTGGAATATCCTTTGTAAATTATTGTTCTGCAGTGGAACTGATATCAACAAAGAAGAGCTGATGAAATCCCCACAGCTCTTGTTTCAATGACTAATGACAAAAATGTTAAATATTGTTTCTTTTTTCCTAGGCAGACTTGATCTAATTTCAGCTACTATGTCTTTGTTTTCTAGTTTGATGAATCCATTTCCAAGGTTTTCTTTGCTGTCTAAGGATTTACACTGACGGACCAATTCATGCTTTGCAGGCTAGAATGAAAAGGCTAAGCACTATTACAAGGGTCAAGGTTGATATTTATAGTGTTGTATTTACAGCTGAGTCTTGAAAAGCAAGAGTTCTGTGCCAGCTCTCATTCACAGTATTGTAACTGATGAACAATTTGAAACTGCACACGCTCCCTGAAACATGGAGTTAACAGAAGCACGAATGACTAAGACACCTGGATTTAAAATCAGAAAATCATAAAGGATTTTCTCATAGATCAAACCAGTGGTCTATCCAGCTCAGCATTATGTATTCAATAGTGCCAACAAAAGATTTAATTCCATTGTCCTGCAGAAATTTGTCACTTTTTGTGGCTCCTTCAAACACAAACTGATTCCATATCTAGAACTGCTCTATTGCTCTATTAATTAGGATATGAAAGGATATTCCCTTATCTTGTCCTCTTAACATCCAATTTCTGAACTATGAATTTTTCTATGAAGTTGTATAAAGTCATACCCTTTCTGAGATATAAGTAGATACTATGTATCCACTTTTAGACCCCAGAGTTCAACCATATTTTATGAATTTCACTAGTCTCTTCTTGAATCTTCTAATGCTGTTGGCATCCACAAAATCTGACTTTATACTCATAACATCTGATTCCAGTTCACTACTTACTTTAATGTAAATTAATGTATTTGACCCATTTAAACCGGTCTACAAGTTTTTCTTGCTTCTGCCTTCTAATATAGCATGAATCAGTGAACAACAGCTCTGCATTAGGCTTAAAGATCAGATTCTTTATTTTAAACTTTTTCAGAATCATCCTCTTTTATTCCTCTCCTCTTCTCCTCTCTCCTTTCTGCACCTTACTTGCCCTTCTCTCTATTTACTGTAATTCTGTTACATCTTGAGATGTGGCTACTAGAACTACACAGTATTCAAATTGTAGGATCACCAAGCTTTCATACAGCAGCTAAATTATGACCTCTGCCTTGCTGATACTATTCTTCCTGCTGAATATTTTTATTGGCCTTTTTTAGCTTCTGCTTTATGTTAAGATGATGATAAATCTTTGAAATCAGTCGTGACCTCAAGATCTTCTGCATTGTTTTACATATGCACTATATATATAATTTTTTCCATTTATCATTTCACCTTTATTCATGCTGAACCTTGTCTGCCACCATTTAGACCATTCAGACCATTAAAACCATCTGGAGTTCCTAACTGACATGTTAAAGAACTTAGTATCATCTCAAAACTTAGATATTCATTGCTTGCTCCTTTTTCCAGTTCACTGATATAAATGGTTTATAGGATTGGCCTCAAAAGCTGTCCTTGTAGGATTCACTATTCTCCATCCTGAAAAGTGTCCATGGAAATCTTTACTATGCAAAACAGGAGTGTTTATTGTCTCTTGAGACATAATAGCTTTTCTGACTGTTTGAGTAATAGAATAAAAATCAATGGTAAAATCTCAAAACTGGAAAAAATTCCCACAGGTATTGCTATTATATTCCCTAATATTTGAATCTTGAAAGTATTTAGACCAATATTTATCCATTGATATAGGATTAGTTCTATGAAATGAAATGAAACAAAACATCTGCAGATATAAACAGACAGAAACAGGAAGGAGTAAAAGAGCATTTAGAATCCATTTCAAATGGATTTGACTTTTCTTTCAAATGCCTCTAACTGAACTTGTGCTGATTGCGTATATAGGATAGGATACATATGAAAAATCCCTGTTACAGGTTTCTCAATGTATTTTAAAATGTGTTTAGAAAGAAAAGGATTCTCAGGATGACTCGATAGCTTTCTCAAGTTACTGCTATAGAATTTAAAACATTTATTCAAACATTTTTATAGATTTAATTAGTTTCATCCTACTCTAATCATGAAGCATACAGGAAATTAGTCAAGTGCAAGGAAAAAAACAGATGTTTGCTTCTTTCAAAAGAGGAGTATTTTTAAGTTACATGAACAATATGCAGCAGTTCTGTAGTTCACTGAGAATGGGTCCTCCCTTCTTTTTACTGAATGGGCAATTTGAAAAACAGAAATTGTTTTAAAAACCTTTCTCTGTTGAGATGGTTACATATGCATAAACTCCATTACACATGAAGAGGTTGAATGCTGAGGTAAGTAAACAGGACAGTTTTCCAAATAACAGGTCTTGAATGTCCCTATTTAAATTTAAATAAGAAAGCCCTGAAGGCAGTGTAGTGAGAAATGGGAGGGGCCTATATTTTATTCTTTCTTGCCAGCTATTTCTTTCTACTTATTCCATTTTTCAATACCAGCATAGAAAATTCTCCATTTTATTATCTCAAGAAGACAGAATAGAGGAATCCACCTTTTATTACATATTCCTTCTGCTGCCAGAGGAATTGCTGACATAACACATATATTTTAACAAAATTTAACTCCTGAATTTCCTATAGTATCCATGTTTTTCTTTTAATATTTAACTTGCAAGTCCAGATTACAAGGTATTAAGCTAAATGCAAGAAATAAAGTTAGAAATTCATTCACATGAGTAACCATCTTACAGTTTGGGATTGCCTTTGAAACAGTGAAATGACAATCCTAAAATAGTCTCAGAGAACAGGTTACTGAAATATCTGTGGATAACAATAGAAGTATAGGTAGTTTTGCCTTGAAGAGGATGAATTAAATAATCCCTTGAAATTCCTCCAGAACCACCCTCTGAACATTTCTCCTAAAGTTATACTACCTCAGAATTTTTTACCAGATCATCTTTGACATCTTCACACCTCAGGAATATTGTAGGATAAATCTACAATGGTTTCAGACTTTTAAAAAAAAAATTAATAATTTGAAAAAATGTAAAAAATTTTCTCCACTATCCAAGGCATGATGAAGAATTCCAGTCTTTTATCTAGGCAACATAGAAAGGACAAAAAGAAGTCTGTAGGAAAGAGGGGTGGGGGAGAGGGGAAAATAAAACCAACAAAAGCAATTGCTTAGTGGGAAATTTTATTGCAGCTCTGTTAGATTTGGGGAAAATAATTGCTTCACTTTTTATTTATGATGACTCCTTGTTGCTTATAATTCAGAATGATGGCACAACGAGAATTAATGTAATTCAGTCTATGTATGCATAGTGAGAAAAAGGGTTCAATTTACATACATTTTATCCAACAAGGCCTTCAGTGATCTCTTTTGTCCATATTTCAAATACTAAGGCATGTCTTTGCAACTGAAAGTGCCTCTAAAGAACTTGCCACCTTTTGCATTGATGAGACTCCCTCTCAAATGCAAATTATTATCATTTGAACTGAAATGCTGTAATTATTCATAGTTTCTTAAATATGGTAATATGAGTCATTTTCAGACATGTAAATTGAACAGGATGCAATATTTTCCATATTGTAAATACTATTTTTTGTAGCAACACTAATTGCTATTAGAAATCACTCTACATCTGTTTTGATATTTTCCAATAAAAGAACTCCTGCTGTCAATGTAATATTACCAGAAAAAGACTTAACATGTATCTGGACCCAAGAGGTTCAAATGAAGTAGGTGAATCTGTTCTTTTTTTCTGATTATAATAATACATTTGGGTAGTCCTTTTTAACATTAATCACTGATTCACCTCTTTCCTATTTCATATGAATGCTAAAAAAAAATGCATATTTTTCTGTTCTCCAGGGTTTCAAGTTTGCATTTAGTTATAAAGGGAAAGCTGATCAAAAAGAACAAAAAAAGAACCACAGTATTTCTGTATATGTGGTTTTTGCACATATTGTTGTAAGCTACATATTAATACTCATTCTAAACCTTTTTTGGATGATTTTCAGATACTTATAAAATTTTAATAAATGTTGAAAGATAGGTGAATTTAAGACTAATGGCTATTTGTCCAACACATGTATTTATTGCTATTTGACTGTCAATACCTTTTTCTGTAGGAAAACTGGATAATGAAACCTCAAAGAAGGTATAACACACAGAATATAGAATGGGACAGCAATTTATGCAACAGAAATTATTATGGAACATATTTTATTAATTGTCTGTCATTAAATTTAAAAATTAACAAAACATTAAATAGTAGCTACAGTTAATCCATTAAGAATTAAAAAAAATTAAACTATTATTAAATGATTTCATGAGTCCATGATTCTATAACCGTATAGTAATTATTTCATTTTGCTTTTTTCAGCAACATGGTACTATTGTGAAAAGTATGTAAAATATTTTTACTTGAAGATGCCTACATTTATTTTGTAATTTATAGAACAGGCTGTATTTTCTTAAAAAAAAATAAATTAAAGGGACAAAGTTATTTTCTAGATGCTTTCTTGATTAAGAGATGTTCATTTCATTGACAGATTGTGTTACCCAACAAATTACAGAAACAGTAAAAAAGACAACTTTCACCTTAGTTATAATTAAAACATTAGAAAAGATTTTTCATTCTGTTAGCACTATTTTCTAAATTTGAATGAACATTTTAAATGAAATTTCAAATAATACTTGAAACAGTATTTTAATTTTTTTTGTTTCAACAGCTCAGAGCAGCACCCATTTATGGTGACAGAGGCTTTGAGGAAGAGGAAGCTTCAGAGCATCATCAGTGTTCCACAGGGTTACTTTCATCTGCATCCCTTTGCCTCAGTCCAGGTATGTAGTAATAGTACTGGACCTGATCCTCTTTCTGATATTAATAACTAATAAGCCTCTTTACATTAAAATGCAGCCACATTGATTCACAACCTGAGCTTTTTGAGATACGTTCTCTCTACCATTCCTGGGTCATTTTCTAAGATAAAGATGATTAAAAGAGGATTAAAAAAAAACAATGTTATTTCTTTTTTCCATTGATACTTCAAAAATCATACAGATATATATCAAGAAACTTATTGGGATATGACTGTATGTATGTCTACCCAACATAAATCAAAGAATTCATTGTGGAAGAGGTTAAAGATATAAAATTGTCATAAAAAAAAAAAAAAAGTTTTAGTTATTCTAGAAACAAAAAAAGCAAACAAAACTAAAACAACTGAAACACAAATCTTCTGTAGCATAAAAACAATCTTTTAGACAAACAGGATTTTAATTCTTTTGAGGTAGTAAAAGGGGACTGACATATTCCCAGCCAGATCTGTATATAAGTCATGACGTAACCCCCTGAACATTTCTCTATCCTTTGTGATTTGATTCTATAGTTAAGATAGGATGGTGTTCTAATTGAATTACAAGGACTAGATCACATTGGACATATTCAAATAGAGGCTGGTTGCATCTGAATCTGTGCTTGCATAGATTTACCTGAGGAAATAATTCTAATGAGACTTGATGCCTATGACAGTATTTCGAGGAAGATCAAAATAATCATGTAGCTAAAATAAGGTTTAAGAAGGATTCAGGTAAGTAACACCAAGAGAATGATTTATAAAGTTCTCTCTTCCTCTGCTAAACATGTTTAAGTACCTGTTATGATCTGGATCATTCTCAGAATCAGCATTGCACTGGGGATAAACTGATTGTGTAAACACCTGTCCCTTTCAGTGGTTTGGATTACAGTATACAAGTATTCCTCTAACTCCATGAATGTTCCTGTATCACAGCTTTCAAATATAATGATTTAAAATAGTCAATGTGAAAGAAACTAGATTTTCAGGACACTTTTACAGGGACCTTTAAACAACAAGCTGCATCATCAGATTTCTCCATATCTGCTATTACTATGGTGCTAATTTTATATTCCTGCGTTCATGACAATCAAGATTCCCTTCCTTGGATATTTTGTTTCCTCTTAGGACATTCTCTCCTGAATGAGTAGCAACGTGTTCATAACGAAGTGCTGATAATCCTTACAGTTATCTCAATCTCAGCTTTCTTTGAGTTTTGATTTAAATCTCTGAAGTGCAGGTGTGTTTACATCACAGGAATATCCTCATACATAACCAAAGTACTGTTTGGGGAAAAAAAACCCTGTCATGCCCGAGAGTGTGAAATACTCTTGAATGAAAATAGCTTATATTTGGATTATATAAAGTACAGAATCATTATTATTTTTATTGTTTGGCACTTCTTTTTTATATAGATATTAATTAAATTAAAAAGACGTGTTAAAAGCTTTAGAGAGTTTGAAAGTGCAATACAATGTCATGAAATATCATTGTGAAGGTTACTTGCACCTTTGGACCTTTGTGTGTACATTAGAGCAGAGCCTGCCTCCAGGGCTTGGTCTAATTTGTGGCACTGGTAATGAACAGATATTGATGTGATCCCATTTTCTCTACTCCACTGAAGAAAGAAGTGACAATTTCCCCCACAGATTTTCTGCAGTAGTCCTTTGCTATAATATGCAAGTGGTTCACAAACAGTTTTCTTATTTTTTAACCCAGCAGGTTTGTAATATGAAGAATTGTTTTATTCTTATTTGACATATGGGGAATCTAGGCACAGAGACATGACAGTCAGAAATATCCATAGGGTTTGGATGCCAGTTTTGAGTATAGATTTTATTTATATCAGCATATATTTCATTGTGTAGCACTCTGTATTTAGATATAGCATGACTCCTATTCTTTCGATTGCAGTTGAAAACATTCAAACCAATAATCACAGCCTTTAATTAAAAACACAGGAAATGAGGACCATACAATTAATGACCACTTGTGAAATGTTTTAACAGAGTGATTTTTTCATTATAAAGCCAGAACTCAGTTCCTCAAAGCAAGAGTTGCCTTCCTTTTTTATAAAACCATTGGTTTCCTTTCCCTGAGTACTATACATTATCAGCTTCTGTGGTAAATGGCACAGGACTGTAAGAGTGTTTCCCTTCCAGAGTAGTTTTGCTTCATCTGCCATTTAGCTTGGCTCTTGTGCAATAGTGGGAAGTGCTGCTATATAATAATGTAAAAATATTATTGTGCAAATAAAAAAATAATGAAGTAACAAAAATGTCAGCAAAAGTAAACATAAACATGAAATAAAAATTGGCAAAAGTAGTGTGGAAATTTTCCATCTAATTCACATTGAAAAAATTATTATTGTGTCATGATGGTCTCACAATTATTCCCTAGACTCTCTTCAATTAGATGACAACTTTCTTGAAATTTGTTGCTCCAAAATAGTATGATGAATTCCAACCAAGGAATTCCAACCAGTGCTGACTGTAGAATTTATATCATGTATTCTCCAGTCTTGAGTCTTCACACATGCAGGTATGTCATCTTTTGTGATACTGTATGACCTTGTTGGCTCATTCTTGCCTTGGGAACCCAGTGACTCCCATACTTCATAACATTTTTCCCTAATCAGCATTTTTGTGTTGCATGTTCATGACCATGAGCTGTATCTTGTACCAATCTACCTGTATAGCACCCTTTTTCTATCTCAGTATCTTTGATACATCAAGATAAATCTGGACACTAATTTTGTCTTCAAGCACAGGTCTAAGCTTGGCACAAGGATTTAATTTTCTCTGTTTTATCATCCATTTTATTAATTATAACATTGAATAGTTCCATGTCCAGGGCCCAGAACAGATCCCTTAAGAACTATATTCAGCAAGTCTTTCAATTTTGATAGCCCATCTCTAATAACTACACTGTAAGAATGGTTTTTCAATCATCCTTCTTTAAAAATGCATGTGTTTCATCTCAGCTCTATTTATTTGGTCAAGTTGCTTATGAGAAGGACACATGGGACACTGCCAAGAAATCACACAGCAGTCAAGATAAATTATATACACTCTTTCTTTCCCATGCTCACAAGATTAGCTATAATGTTGCAGAAGTAACTTAGATTGATTTGCAAGCTAATCTTGAAAAGTCTGTGCAGGCTATTACTCATCTCCCTGCTATCTTGTAGGTAGTTAGAAATAGTCTGACTACCTCTTACAGGTTTTTTTTTTCCTTCAGTAAGTACAAGCCAACTGTTCTATAATGATCCCTTTCCGTTGATAGGCACCATGTTTGCTTTTTCCAGTCTTTCAGTGCATTGTACACACTTTAGGAGGGCTCTAAGTATGTCAGCAGATCTGAAATTTTGTTAAGCAGTTTTGTAATTATCTAAATCAAAAGGTAAAATGAGCTTTTTAAACTAGAAGAGCTTTCCAACTGTCTTCCTTTTACTAGACTGAAACTGTAGCCTTTTATCTGACTACTAAAGAATTATTTTTTTATATCTCAACAGTTATAGGCTTTATGTGAGGTGAAGACATATGGACCTAACAAAAAAAAAAGTTAAATATTACTATATTCTAGAGAACAGATCCTCCTCCTTTCTTCTTATTTAGAAATGTGCTTGCAGAAAGATTTTTTTGCCAGTGTCAACAATTCTTTCTTCTTCCATGTAATTCTTATCTTGATATTTCTGTTTTTTCTATGTGCTTAAACAATCCTTCTGCACTTGTGTTTAGTACACTGGCCTTAATTTATACTTCCTATTGAATTTTAATCTTCCTGCCTTTCCTCTAGAATAAAAGAAGCTAGTACTTGTGTCCTTTACTTTAAAGTCCTGCTTTCTCTTTATCTTTTTTTCTTCTTGTCTGATGTTCAAGGTTCTTTTTTAAACCTGCCTTTATAAGATCTATTTTATTTTACTCTTATTCTTAATGTCATTATTTTCCCTCATTTTATGATCTTTTTGAAACAAATTGTGTTCTCTCTGATGACATCGATCAGTTCTGCCTGCTGTAAATTGCAATTGCCACACATTTAGTTTTTTCTCTGTGTTCTATATAAAAAGACTACCTGGAAGAAATTACTTGTTTGCAAGAAAGCAATTGGGAGGAGGGAATTGCTCATAACTCTTTTCTATTTTTGTTTTTGTTCAATTGGTCACTTTGAGTTTTCTATGTTTAAAATGTGTAGTGGAATAAAACTTGCTCAGAGAGTGAATTTTAAAGGACTTGGAATTTCTTTTGATGGTGAACCTAAGGAGAAGACTCAGGCGAATGCAACTCAAAGCTCTGGCTAGCTAAGGTCTCATCACAATTTTTGTATTTCTCCATAATATGGCCTGAGAGAAATTATAAAAGCACTTGGAAATATAAGGACACATTTCTTTTTCTTCTCCCTACAGGCAGAGAATGTATTCATTGTGTTTGCTACAGATATGGGAGAATATCTAGGTTAACAGAAAAGCATATGGAGAGAAGATAGATTTTAATAGTACCAAGTTAGCATCACACCAAGCAGATAGATGTCTAAATGGGAAATATTTTATATTTAATAGCTATATCTTTCCTGAGGCACAACTGATTTCAAAAATCAGAAGGGATCAGGCTTCATTAAGAATCCAGAGCTCTCTCTTGCCACTTTTTTAAACGTGGTTCCTGAAAGGGAGTAAGAAATTCTGGAGTGATCCCCATTCCCACTGACTTCTCAAGAGGCATTTTTAACATTGTAGGAAAAGACCAATAATTGGAAAACCACAGACTTAATTTCTCGTAATCCGTCAACCTTTGTCTTGTTTGGAAGCTGTTTGTTTTCTGTCAGGCTACAAATTATTCAGGTGGGAGAATGGGACTTGCCGATCACACCATTCTGGAGAAAACAAAAATTACATATATTTGTAACTATGATTTATTTCCATAGATTACATTTAGAATCATAATTGCATCATTTTTTTTCTGGAAAATTATACTAAAGTTTCAATTTGAGATACTGTAGAAGGTGATGCATACTTGTGTTCATGTAAATATTTTTAGTTGGAATCCCACATCATAAGAGAGACTATAGTGACTGAGATGTCATTGCAGAAATCCTGAGAAAAGGGCTGTTTTAAAAGATTTCTACACAGCCTTTTCTGGGGAAAAGAGTTCAGACAGTGCAGTACCTTGTACTATGTCACAGTTCAGGATATTTTACTCAAAGCTCTCTGATTGAATAATACAATAATTTTCAGACAAGCGCTTCTCATGTCTGACCTATGTAGTTCTGTTAATGCCAAAGCTTTACTACTGACTGTTGGGAGCATAATCTGGTCATGTTGGGAATGTTGGCTAAAATACTGGAAGGAAGCTTTTCCCAGAGGTTGATCAGGAGATTAAAGGAATATGAAATATTGTTGAAGCAAATACAAAATTGGAAGTAAAAAATAATGGGAAAGGGAATTGACCTAGGCATCTAAATAAGAAATGGACATGCGTAAACATTTCATTTTTGGCTATTAACTCCTTGAACCACAGCTGATATTAAATTAGCTAAAAATTAGAAAGATAAGTACCCTAAATACCTAAATACCAAACTGTGTTATCATGGCTTTTTCCCTTAGCCTGGCAATGATTAATTATCTGTACAACCAGAAGATTCAAGGGAAAGCGAGGTAATATCCCCATTCCATCTTGTTGACCTTGTGTTTAAGGTTGTGGGGAGATGACAGAGGCAAGATTTTTAATTGGATATTCCCAAAGCTTTGTGAGAGCTTTGACCATTGCACTACTGTACTAAGTGCACAGAAGGAGGCTGCTTTTTAAAATGCTCCTCAGATCTCTTCTGAAGATGAAAAATCTGCAGTGTGATTTAGATGCCTCATTTTCTCCTTGGATTTGGGATTTATTGGAAATAAGGCACAGAAAATCTGCATAAATTACTTTCAGGCATAGAAAAGCAGTGAGGTGGAAGGCAGACAGAGTGGAGATGAGCAAGAATTGGGACTTCTGCCCTTCCCATTGTATGACCCATAATTCATATACTATGCAGCAGAGTCTAAAAGGCAGGGAGGCAAAGACCTCCTGGTTCCTGTATATCAATTTACTTCTGAAAAGACTGATGAAGGAGACTTTAAAAGGGAGGCATTTTTGGAAGGAGCAATGCCTTTTGCAAGCCTGTGTAGTTTCCAGTGCAGGGTTTGGAAAGCCATAACAGAAATAGAGCTACTGTAATGGAAAAATGATAAAGAAATGGATTTCAGTTAGGTTTGCACTTTCTGAAAAAGAAGATTCTGGCTGCTTCCCAGAAGCCATGGTAAGAGATTTCAAGCCAACGAAATGTAAGAGGAAAAGGTAAATTTAAAAAAGATAATATACACTCTGACCTCTAAAAAGAACTCACATTTTACAGCCCAATAATTCCTCAGTTCATCTCATAGTTTCTCCTTATGTTTCTCCCCACCTTCCATGTCTATAAAGTAATTAGCTACTCATATCTTGGATCCTTTAAGTATATTAAAATCAGATATTTATTTGTTGAGTGTACTATAATTATCATTACTAATGGAGCTACAGCTTTAAGTAAGAAGTGTTTACTCAGACACATCAAGTATTCACTATGAAAGCTATTAAAGATTTTGATGTTCACAGTTAAGTATTAATATTAATGTGTGAGGAACTGCATCCAAATCATTTAGAGGTGGTTAGGAATGCCTCTGGGAGTGAAACAGCCATAGAAAGCAGTGACATGATTATAGCTGTATGGGAAAATAATGGAAACAGCTACTCTCTAAGCATCCACAATAGGGAAGGAGGATCCTCCAAACCGAAATGAATATGGCTATAATTGGAAGCTTTTAAGTTTGATTTTCCTGCTATAAAACATTTTACATTAGTAAGTGTCTAGAGTCTTTGCACTCAGATATATTTTTATCACTTGTCTCTAAATCCCTTTATGCATAGTACAATTAACAGCATACATGAAACAAAATTGCATTACTATAATTTGCAGACCATTGTGATCTCACAACTGGAACTGTAGTTTTCATCTTCTGTATCTGACGATGACCAACTACCAGACCTACGGTGAGCCATTTAACTATTGGCTTTATTTTACCAGCTCTAAAATTGACAGGAAAGTTTTAATGTGTCTCCAGGTGTATTTGAAGGCTGAATCAATAAAACTTGTAAAGTTCCATGAATGTTGTATCAATAAGATATAAACTTTATTGGCTGAAAATGTCTTCAGACTGATTAGCAATCTACAGACACTCCATTTAGTATGCAGTCTAAGAGGATAAAAAATGAACCAAAACCTAAAATAAATTAAAAAATGAGAAAAAAAAGTTATGATCTCTGAAGGCTGACAAAGAATCAGTTTTGTTACATGGCTGTTACAGCCCTCCTTTTTCCACCACTTCAGATTTTCTTTCAGATCACTGTTTCATCATTTCTAGGTGACTCCACAGGAGTGGTTTTGGCTTGAGAATGTCAATCTTTTCAGTGCATCTTTTCAGTTCTGATTGCTTTACTGGAACAGATTTAGCATTTTGACATTCAGTATATATTTTATGCCTTTCTTCGCTGTTTTCATGATGTCACGACTGCATGTGCAACCAAGTACAAATGCATTTCTGAGAGATGTATGTAAGTCAGTACTTGTGGGTGAACAGTATAATGAAGAAAAACATGACATTCCCATAGCAACAGCAGCAAAGATCTTTATGCTGATGTTGAGCTGAAAATTACCAATGATTTAAAGGACAGAAGAAATAAGCGGTATGTGATTCCAAAAGAATTTCTTACCTTGCCAGAAACAAGTCAATATAAGGTCAATCCCCTGTGTCTGAATAACATTAATATAGAGCCTAAAGAAGATATTTGGTACTTACATCACTTTTCTAGATTATATTGCCCTACAAATTAAAAGCAAAATTTATGCATAATATAACCTGCCCCTTGTCACTCCACATTTTTTTTTTAATAAAAGTATGTATTTATGAGACTGAGACTGTCATTTTTTGGCTATCATAAAACTACACTAATTTAATGTGGTAGCTTTTAAAACATACAAACTTATTTTCAAGGGATTTTATATCTTGCATAGCATCCATCTATTAAATTTTACAGCTAAAATTGTCCTTATTTTTATGAAACCAATATTTCTGGATGCCAAAGGCAAAATAACGTTCCAGGTTGTCTTTCACAGCAATTTCTATAAAATTGAAGTCATTTCATTCATATCTGTATTTCTATCTCTGATTAGATTTGCAGACAGATTAGTAATATTATTGGAGAATCTGCAAGAGGAAGAATTGCCTACAAAAAATACCTGCTTAATATTTCTATCAAATATTGAAATATATAAAATATAAAATATTTCTATCAAAAACTGAGCTGGTTATAGTTTTCCAAACCAGGTATTTCATGCAATGTGACAGTGTTGATTAGATCAAGTTGTATCACAACAAAAGCAAAACAGCTATTTAGAAGACTGAGCCTCACTACCAATTTAAAAAATTGGTGTTGGAAAGAAGTACTAACTGCTGGCAGCTTGCAAAAATCTCAGTCTTTTGGCGATGATAGGAAGCCATTTATTTTCATGACCTGTTGACCCCTAAACCTTACCCTCTGGCTAGTTTTTATTCCAAAGAGGATTCAAGGTAAGCCATTTTGCAACATAAAAAGTTAAAGCTACCATTTGGAGTGCTTCAGGGAGTGTAATTTCATCATGAAACTACTAAATTACAATGATATCGCCATCAGTCCAGGTAGTTAAGCCTCACCTACAGGCTGGTAGTTTATTGACAATGCATTTGAGGTTGATTCTAACTATCCCAAAGCCTGCATGATAGCAAAACTGAAAGAGTTGGTAGTTACTGACAAAATTAATAAAAAAAACAGGCATAAATCAAGAAGTTAGGCCTATTGATAGCACGTTTGTGTACATTTTTTCATTGTAGTGAGAACCAGCCTTTAATAATTCCCATTGTATTACATGCATGGCATGTCAGGTCCTGTGCCACACTTATAAACAATTCTTAATATGAGTGCAATATATATGGACATATGTGTGAAGTGTACAACTAACATACCTCATTCAATTAATTTCATATGTTTTTTTGTAGATATATTTTGGCTTATGGATCTCCCTTTGTTCTTAGAAACCATGAAATTCCTTCTTGTTATCTTTGCTGTTCCATTTGTAAATAAATTCCCTTCCTTCTTTACTATGTGACCCCAGCGCCCTGTGCAGATCCTTACATTTTCCCAATCTTTCTTTTACCTCTCTCTTAAGAAATTATGAGAATCAGGCCACAACATATTTTATTTCATTGAATACTATGCTGCTATTAGCAGAATGAATTATTCAGGTATGCAGTATACTAACAAACACTTTTACTGCTCTGCATAATGCAGCCTACAGAAAGGCTACAAACTCTCATGCTCTCCATCAGCTCAGGAAATCCAAACCTACTATTTCCTACATGCTACAGCACATGTTGAAATATTGTTGATGTGGTTTAAGTCAGTATCATATTTATCAGTATCTATAAAATTCTCTAAACGATTGGACTGAAAATTAATACAGTATATGAATGTTAACTTATTATTATGATAACTTAGAGAAATGTGAGACTAATTGAAGGATTAGTGTCAAAATACACAAGTTTCTGGGTTTCCAGATTGCATTGAAGGGGGAGCAAAAAATGTTCATCCATTTACAATGTAATGCTCTCATAGTCAAGTGAACAAATTTACAGGTAGGAGATAGAAATTAAGTGTTTCTATCACAACATGACATGAAAAGCTGAACTTCCAGTCAAAACTCCTATTGAATTTCCAAGCTATCATTGCACAGTCCTCATCACTCTAAAAACGTTAAAAAAAAAAAAAAGATATTTGATCAGTTAATTTGCTCTACTAGCTCTCATGAAAGTGCTACAAATCTGCATAGGGAGCAACTGGAATGAAATGTCTAAAACAGTAAGTAGGAACTACAGGAAAGATGCACAGCTTCCAGGCTTACTTCCTTCTGGGTTTTGATTAAACCAAAGTTTGGTCACATGCTTTGCAAGCAAATGTAAAATGCTCTAAAAGGGAAATATTTGATATTTAAAGAAAAAATGAGTCAGATCTCTGGAGCAAATCTAGTCACAGGATATTACTTCTGTTCAAAAGGCTCTCTCATTTGTTACACCATCTCCTTGGTATTCATGTTGCAATAAAATGCATTCTCAATAGAGTTATAGGTAAAATTATTAACAGGCTTTTCAATGCTACCAGAATCATTCTTTTCTGAGAAGGGGATTATTTGTTTATCATAAAAATTCTTTCCTCAGTCTTTGTAGAGATGGTTAGTTTTCTACAACATATTGTGTTTTCCTGTCTCCTCACTGCTTGGGACCTGTTCCTTTATGCGTTCCCCGATGGAATAATGTACAATTTTTCTGCCTTACCTTTGGTAATGTTTTTATTTATATTATATTTTTAATTTACAGTAGAACAAATAAAATTTATTTCTAGCTTCCGACTAACTTCCTGCATATGCTATTGGAAGAGTACAATGCTGCCTTTATCCAATGATTAAATCCTAAGCTTATCTCATTTCAGCATTAGTGAAAAAAATATATTAAAATTACATACAAAGAAACTTGCTTCCTTGGCTGCTCGTACTGAGACAAACTTGTTCATTACTATTCTTTATCTGAAAGTACAGACTGCAAAACACTGGGTTTTAGAATCAAATAATGTACTAATATTTACAGAAAATATGTGTCTCTTGATAGTTGGGAGTAGAGATTTTTGTCTTCACTGAAATAAACAGAATTTTTGCCCTTGACTAATGGGAACAGAATGCCATTGTCATGTCAGGCTCTGATGTGTTGGCTGATTTGTCCTCATACCTCTAGAAGTCACTTCCCTAGAAACAGGTTTATGATTCTCTA
Source organism: Heliangelus exortis (assembly GCF_036169615.1). Taxonomy (NCBI): domain Eukaryota; kingdom Metazoa; phylum Chordata; class Aves; order Apodiformes; family Trochilidae; genus Heliangelus; species Heliangelus exortis. Next base: position 101,787,705 of record NC_092424.1, on the reverse strand, counting down.
AAATGAGCTTATGAAAGGTTGCTTAGGTGCTTTTGCTGTCACATGGTGAGACATGGAGCTAACAGTAATTCACTTTAACTTCTTCAATGATGGACTAGAACTTATTAATCATTTAGAACAATACATGCATTTTGGCTACACAGTTGACAGGACAGATGTTTCAGGTTTCAGATTTAATAAGGTTTTCTAGGATGCACCATTTGTTTAGTTCCTAAACTTTGTAGTTTAAATAATAGCATTTTTATAATACTAGTTCTCAAAAGACCCTTAAGCTTTAGAGTATTTAGCACTACAGGGCATCAATGTCATCCTCAGTGCTGGGACTGGAAGGCATTGGCACCCAGCTCTTGCATGTCCTGTGGACCAAAGTTTCATTCATGTTTTGGGATATTATACAGACAGGATGCTATATACTTGCATGCCTCAGTTAACAAGAAAAGAAAATTATATGGTTCATCAAGAATAGGGTAATAGGGTTAGAACAAGGCTGGACTTGATGATATTGAAAGTCTTTTCCAACCTGAGCAATTCTGTGATTCTATATATTAAATTCAAGGACTTTCAGCTGGATTTTCAGTTTTTACACAGCCACAGGACCGCTTCCCAGACAAATAGACCAATCCCTACACAGTCACCTCAGGGAAAATGTTTTGCTGGAGAACATGTCTGTACTCCACAGGGTCTTGCCAGCATTTACCTGTGACTGAGTGCAGTTCTTTGGTCCATGATGTAGCAGGGAGACCTTTGGTACCTCCAGATTTAGAGCTGATACCGAATCTTTGAGATTGGAACCCCTGGACTTTGCATTTTGTCATTGCCCTTGTCTCCATTTTGTCTCAGACATCATCATCAAGTAGAAAGATTATAATGTCAGTGGTTTCTGGGGTGCAGCCATCCTAACTGTTAGATTAGGGCTGCATAACTGACATTGAAACAATCACATTGTAAATTCTCTTTACTCCACCTGCATCTTCTGATGCTTCTGGCTGCATAAAAGCCCAGACGTGGCATACAAGGTATAGGTGACCCTCTTCCTCACCACTGACTGCTTTAGATACATAAAGCGAGGTGCAAATCCTTTAAGTCAAAGATTTCCAAATTATTCAGAATGGAGAAGATTAGTCAGATATTTTGCTGCTGTAGTCAGGACTCTGGACTCTGGGAAAAGAGGGCATTGAGATATTATATTAAAAGCAGGCAGTGATACCATCACTGGAAGTGTCTCTCTCACTTTATATGGTAAACTTCATCATGTTGAAACCAGATATCTCAGTTAGATACTTCAGGTACAGGACATGTATTATCTGCTGGAGAGGTACCTCCACAAGGTGCCTGGCTTCAAATCTGGTAACTAAATTCTGTGTCTAAATGTTTGTATTTTTTTCTTTTGGTTTCTATTTTAACACATGATGCATCAAATGAGGGGGCCTGGACACAGATGAGGAGGAAAAGAAAATGGGGTAACAGAATGCTCAGGCACTCCTAGCAGGAATGCTGTGCCAGCTGGTGGCTTGTACTGACAACCCTCAGCTCTACAAGTTCCCAAATGTCAGTGCCAAACATAATGCCTGGAAAGCTGGAAGTCCTCTGATCTACCACCCTGCTCATCCTAAAGATTCAGGTGTGCCTGGAGGCCTCTAATAGCTATATGCAAATAAAAAGCATGTCATCAGATCTGAACAGAAGAGGAAAATAGGATGATTTACATAAAGCAAATTAAAAAACCCTCAAACATGAACTAAAAAGTTGAGGCTGATGGCTAAAAAGATCCCTGAGGTTTGTAAATGATAGCCAATAAGTGTTTGAAAGCATACGGTCCCCATAAGCTCAGTGCTTCTCAGTCTGTAATCAGAACAAGCCTCAGGCTTATTGGCTTAGACAGTAATTTGTTTCAGGACTGTCATTACAATGTGTCTTTAATTCTCTGCACCTGATTCAATAGTTTCTTCAGTTATCATTGTGCACCATTCATCACTGCCTCCCTGCATCAAAAACATCACCTCCAGCAACAGAAAGATGAATGGTTTGAAAGCAAAAGGTTTCTGTGTACATTTTAACAACTGAAAGTTTTCCAGCTTTTTAGTTGTACCCCATCTGTTGGACTTACTTTCATTTTGAGCAAGAGTGTTACTGTAAATAATTGCATTTAAAAAAAGCAAAACATGGTTAAACTTGAATATGTGTCTAATAACCAACTATTCCACTGCATGTCCATGTTTGTACTAAGATATCTGGATCAATACTTCAAGAAGTTGCATACTCAGGTGCCTTCTTGAGACATCTTATTTTGCATGCACAGAAATGAATATAAAGACATTATTCCTTGGAACCCTTCATGGGTGGACCTTTATGATAGGCAAGTAAGTATATATTTTAAAACATTAATAGTCATGCTCTATAATTCAGGAAAACATGAGAAACCATAGCAAAAATTATCATCTCATTTTACTACGTTCTGTGCAAAGATTATAAGAAAACAGCTTCAGCACAGAAGTTTATAAATTAACCAACGGCATGCAAATCTGCTATTCAGAGTTTATGAAATGATATGTAAGACCAAGCAAGGCAGAAGCCCTGTTCAGTTCTGTTAAATAAATAAGCAACATCAAATCAACATGTTTATTTAGTTCCAGTTTAGTTTACATTTGTCCCCTGTGATCTCCACAGCCCAGGTGGGGCATTCTCTCTGTTTCCTAAGCTGACTGCTGCTGTCAGGAGGCAAACCTTTCCCACCATAGATAAATCTTTGTTACACTCTGGGAAGGGCTGCACTGATGAACATGAGCATGTTGCCCCAGCCACACAAGAGGAAGCAGCCCAGCAACCCAACATAATTATAAAACTTCATGAACTCTTAACTCAGTGACTTTCTTTGACTGTATCCCTAGCCACATATTTCTGCTAAAACTCTTCTGGCCAAACCAAGATTAAGTTTCATATGTGATGAAATTGCAACTAACATATAGTCATGTTTGAGCCTTCAGAGATGCCAATCTTAACACAACGCTCAACCACAAAAGGTGCCATCTGAGCCCTGCCTTCTTCCTGTCAGGGGATGGCCAAGGCAACAATATTGGTTTGGGACTGGCAGTAATACTTTATATATGCCCTTTATATACAGTAAAGGACATATATATGTCCTCTATATACAGTAATACTTTATATATGTCCTTTTTCTTTGCCATGCACTGAATAATCCCTCTTTATGGAGTCCACATCGGAACTCAATTGGCCGTGGGGGTGTACCACAGCAGGATACAAGAAGAACTTTTGGGATATTGGGTTGGGCCTGGAGAGCATCCTGCAGCAAACCTCCCTGCAGTAAGCAAGAAGTAGTGCTGGCTTGACACTGCCTTCATGTTGAGAATACATTTCTTTATCCTCACTGTATTTATTGCTGGAGTCAGCAGCCCTCTTATCCCCCTTTTCTGGTTCCACAGACCAGCAGGGAAGGACAGTCTTGCTGGAAACAGTGTCCTCTGCCTACTGGTTTGATTGTTCATGCAAAGGTCTGCAAATTCCCTCTACCCAGCCACTTCTGTTCGTGCATCTTTCACCATGTACAAAAAGACTACAGGAAGATTCATATAACTTGCTAGAGCATGGCAAGATTTTTCTGTTAATAATAGATGTCTAGGATTGTCATCTTACTGACCCAGGCACTAATGTGTTCTCCACTCAGCCATATGACGAGTTCCTGTTAGCTGGCAGGCATCTGCCAGAGTAATGTCAACCTCTTTTATTCCCTTGGACAATCTCCTCCTTGAACCTTTTTTTTTTTTCCTGATTCATTATTCTTTTCTATCCTAGTGTTTTTTATCTTTTTATGAAAACATTTTAAATCCTTAAGTTTATAACCACCAGTCTCTCACATTCTTTCTATGTTTTTACTTTTCTTATTTTGCATATCTTTACCTTATGTGCTGTCTTACAGCTCAAGTAGTCAATCTCTTTGTGAAACTGAGCCAATATCTCACAGCTGTGATTCACAAAACCAAATCTTTGGTCACAGATGGCTGAACCTCAAGGCTACAGGCCTATTCAGAAAGTCTCTATGTAGCAGCTTCTCTAGGGCAGACTGTACATTTTGAAGAGGGATGTTTTGAAAATATACAAGTCTCAATCAGAATTGCAATCTGTGTGTGGAGAATCATTTTGTAGAAAAAGAAGTACTGCAAAATGCATTTGCCTCCCTGGAGCCTGGAGCACAGTACCAAACTGGTAGGTGACTGATAACAAGGGGCATGGGGCCAAAAAGACTGAGAAGCATGTAAATCTGTGAGGGACTACTAGCTTTACAGGCTGATAATCTGCCTTGAGCTTTCCTTGATCTCCCCAAATCCCTTTCCCCTTTGCTTGCCTTTTTTTTAAGCGGAGAACTGGCTCATATTCCCAGATCTGTTAATGCCACCATTTCAGTTCCCTGGTCAGGATTGCCCTAGAACTAACAATTCCTCAGGTGCGGAAATGTACAAAAAAAGCTGGAGCCTTTTGTCTTGCTGGAGCAAGAGTTTGTCTTGCTCTTTTCATTGCCTTTCATGAGCACAGGATGGAAAGGGACACACTGCAGAGAAACACTCATTGCTGTCAGTGCTGTTTACAAGTTGCATCCCTTTGGTGTGGCACTGGCTGGTCAAAGGGTTTGGTAATCAAAGGACTTGTTCTCTCCAGGAGCTTTGCTTGAACACCTGAAGAGATCTTGTTCCAGTTCATAGGCTGATCTAGAAGGCATAATGGTCTTTTGCACTTCTTTAGTGGATCTATCATTGGATTGAAATACTGGGAAGATATTTGGGGGATAAACTTGATCAGACACAGCCAAAAGACCATCTTTGTTGTCTCTTCTTCTACAGCATTCCTCACACATTTTGCTTTCTCTAAGATGTCTTGCTGGACTTGTGGACCACAATGTACTTTCAGACTGACCATAGCTGTCTGGCATTTTCCAGGATTTTACTTTCTCTTCTTTCTTCCTCTGTGTGCTGGTAGATGACTAAATGATGTCTGATTGAAAAAAAAAAAAACCAAAACCAAAACCAAACTATCTTATTTCATATTATCTCTGTTCTCTACCATGCCAAAAATAATAACAAAAATAACTGCTTGAAAAGTTAAAATGGTTTCTGTATGTCATAAAATTGCAAGCACTCTGAAGCCTTCAACTTATTAGATTTATCACTAAATATCTTAACTTTGAGATGACAATGAGTTGAAATTTTCTGATTTATTAGGAATTCACTTACTCATCACCTTTATATGGTACTGAACTTCTAAAGGACTTCTGGAAATCAAGCTCTGCTTTCCTGTTTAGAATGGGCTGTCTATTTGTCTCTTTAAAATTTTGTACATACATACAGTGTTCAGAATGTTACAGCTGTGCTCTGGGCCTTCCTGGGAGTCTGTTGTACTTTTTTTTTTTTTTTTTTTTTTTTTTTTTTTAATGGCAAGATTTCACATTGTTCTTCTCTCCTCTTTAGGATGGTGGCAGCCATTTTGCTGTCCAGCAGAAGTTACTACTCCCAGTTCCAAAATTCCTCTCCTTGTGGGAGAGCTTTATTTCTTGCTCTCTTACCTTAACACTGGGAACATTGCAGCTTTATTGGTTCCTCTGTGTTCTAGTGTTCATTTTTTATGTAGGCTATTCAGTATGTAGTCCAAAGATAAGTCTAGAAACTGAATGACTTTTTCAGTTCCACCAAATTTCAGCAGTTCATAGTTATTTAGTTTATTTATAACTGTCTGGTAGACTGTTTTATGTAACATTTAGTAGAGACTTTCACAGTTCCCAAGACAAATACTTCTGTTTATTGAAATGACCAGCAGTAGCACAGAGAAGCTTTAAACATATTCATTTATTTATTATATTTTTAAATGAACTGGGGGTCCATTCCAAATTGTTATACATGTAAAAACCTTGACATGGTTCCTGAGCAGAAATTTCTGAAGGTCAGCTAAGAAAACCTCAAGAACTATTAGGAAAATTTCACTTTTTTGCCACTTTTAGCAAATGAGCTTTTAGAAAAGGTGAGATTGTCATCATACATTTGATAGGAGAACAAACTTTTTGAGTGATTACACCTTCCCTTATGAAGAAAAATTCTTAAGATTCCTCCAAAATCACTTTTCCTTTGTATTTCCTTGATAATTCTTTCCAATATTGTATTACATGATATTTCACGAAAGATGACTGCAAGTATCCATGGTGGTTTCTCTACTCATATCGGAGAAGATTACTGATTTATGAAGGAGTATAAGGTTTAAAGTGTGGGTAGGGGACTAGTGACAGTTGAAAAAGAAAAGGAGAGGGAGGGGGGGGAAGAAGCAGGTGAAGAAGAAGGAAAGCAGAAAAAGCAAAAGCAATAGAAGAAAAAGAGAAAGAAAAAGAAAAAGAAAAAGAGAAAGAAAAAGAAAAAGAGAAAGGAAAAGAGAAAGAGAAAAAGAGAAAAAGAGAAAGAGAGAAAGAGAAAGAGAAAGAGAAAGAAAATGGAAAAGAAAAAGAAAATGAAAAAGAAAAAGAAAAAAAAGAAAAAGAGAAAGAGAAAGAAAAAAAAAAAAAAAGAAAAAGAAAAAGAAAAAAAAAAAGAAAAAGAAAAAGAAAAAGAAAAGGAAAAAGAAAAAGAAAAAGAAAAGGAAAAAGAAAAAGAAAAAGAAAAAGAAAAAGAAAAAGGAAGAAAGAAGGAAAACTGCTCCAAGATTGTCAAAGAGATACAAGGGGTTTTAGCAACATCTCTTGTTGAAATCTTAGCTATCTGTGCATTGTTACAGAAAAAAATGGAAAATGGTTATAGGGAACTAACTTACTGTTAGTATACAGAAACTAAAAAAAAACAACCCCATCCCTTTGGCATCACTTAGATTTAATGAGATGTTATATATTTGAGTTGAGATATTCCAGGACTGGAATATTAGCATAGACTCTGATCAGGTAAGATGCCAATGAGAAACCGTTGTATATGGACCCCTTTAGAGATGGGAGAGAGGAAGAGGAAGCACAGTGAGACCTGCTGAGTGGAACTAAAGGAACTGAGGGATGCTGTGGGAGAATCTATCCTAGATTCTTGCGCTAGTAAGTAGGTTATGCCTTTTTTTTGAACACAGGATACATATCAGGAGGCTGATTGATAAAAATATTAATAACTTTCTTTATTTGATTGTCTGTTGGAGAAACATTACATCAGATAATGTTTTTTTTTTTTTAAAGAGACACTTCCAAAGTTCTTGTAAAGTGCTGGAGCAATATCAGGAAAATACCAAGCATTGGTAATGAAGATCAGCTATTTTAGATTTGGTTGTAGTTTTTAACTAAGTCCTAATGACTGATGAAAAGTTGGAAAGTGGAGAAAGCAATTTATGTGAAGGGGGTTGTGAAAGTGATCATGAAATGATATTATTCGTGCTACTAAAGAAAAGAAGCCTTAGAATAATAGAAATGGATTGAAAGAAAAATCAACAAAACAAAACGGACTCTCAGACTCAGGTTTTATAAATCAATCCTGATAAGAAGTAATTCTCATGAAAAATGGGAGTTTATGACATTTGGTAGTTTATAAAGACTATGAAAAAAAATCTTCTGAGTATAAAGGCTGTTAAACATAAAGGTGTAAATACAACCACCACATCAAGGAGATTTTGTGCTGGATGTTACTCTAACTGCAGACTAGACATTCTTTCTTAGTGCTTCTATTACTGCCTGTTACTCTGAGCCAGTGTTACTATTTTTCTTGTGTTCTCCTGTTGATAGTGACTTACCTACCTCAAAAAAAGTGAAGAATAATGTAAGTGAAGAATAATTCAAATATAATAATATAACCAATATAATATAATACAGTATAACCAATAAAATGGTTTTAGTTAGTTATCATTGTAATCTCCTTTTTAGTAGTAATTTTATGCTTCACTGAAAAAAAATATTGTACTTGCAGACAAACATTTCTATGCTCTATTTGTCTCATATTTCTTACTGTCATCAACATGAATAATTGACTCCTGCCCTCTTCATCTTAAACAATTGTTTACAGAAAGCTATTTTGTCTTCTCTAGACATGCTTCATAATAACCTTGCTGTTTCTCTTGTTTTTTTCCCCTCTCTCTCTGCTTTAGCTCTGTGTATTTTCCATGACATTTATTATTGTGCAGCTATTCTCTGAATTCTGTCTTTGAACCATTACAGAGGAGTTCGGGATTACTTAAATCCATTCTAACACCTTGACAGCATGAACTCAGTTTTGATTGTTCTGGTGGCTCTCTTGAGATTAGTTTTGCTGTAGAAATAGAGTAATTTCCAAAATTAATATTGCTTCCTTTCTCCCACCAGGTTGGCCCTGTTGTCCTGCTGCTCCATAGCTCAGCATGATCTTGTAGTTTCCCCTTTCAAGATGTACATTTCCAAAGCTCAGCACAACTGGCTCACTGGTCAAAGCTTAAGCCTTATTTCTGAGAGTACAAAATTGCAGAGTATCCAGACACAAAATTATCCACTGAGGCAAAAATCTGCCTGTGAATTACTGTACCCAAAACATTCAATTTCATAAATGTTGCACCTGTTAGAAAATTACAGTGGTCTTTACTATGAGAAGGGAATCTTTTGGATTCAATGCCAAATTGCAAGATGGTTGTCAAAATGAAGTTTTTCAAGAATAGTTTCTTCTGACTGGTTCTCACATAACAATCTGCTTTGATGAAGCATTGATATTCCCTGAGTGAAGAGAAAAAGACACCCTATCAGTTCTGGACCCTTTAATCAACCATTCTTAATAACCCTGAACACCATCAATTTTCTTTATGAACATACCAGCAAATAGAGCATTAATTAATGAAACACTAATATTCACAAGGAAATAACATTCACAGAGTACTAAAGAAGAGTGTGAGGTGCTATATCTTATGGCCTCTGTATGAAATCCTCAGACTCTCTTTCTTGACCATGAGGGCTGCTAGGAAATATGTAGTCACTGAGCTTTGCATATCAGCACTTCAAAACATCAATATTAGCTGTCTGATGTCATATATCTGACAACATATTCTTATTAACGAGTTATTTAACCCTTAATCTTGTGCAGGCTTTGAGCAGATGTGAAGGGAGGTGATATTTTGAGGTGTCCTCAGTCCATATGTTGCCACCTCTTAGTGGCAACACACTTGTAGTAACTCAAGAGTTTTTATGGCTGGAACAAGTATTTAAAGTTTTTATAACCTCCTACAGGAGGTTAAAAAAACGCTGAACTTCTTAAGAGTGAGTGGGTGAAGAGCAAACAATGTTTATTTGAACATGTCAGTAAAATCATTTCAGTAGGGAAAAAGAACAAACCAGATGCTGCACAGCAGAGGAAAGTCATGATCACCAGCGAGCTCTGCAATCAGTCAGAGTGGGAACCCCTGAGTGAGCAACCATTTCTGCCTATTACCTGAATGTAAGCACAGCAGGCAAGTCATTTGTTTTCTGCTTAGGCTTTTAGACATTCGAAAACCTCTACACAATAATTCTGCTGCAACATTTCTGTTAAATCATGCAGCCTAAATACCAGCCAGTGAGTTGTGGATAAATACTCTTTTGTATTTTTAGTTTTTTAATTTTAATACTCAGATGCAGATTTGCATGTATTTCCCTGTTAGTTATGAATACATTAAATTCAAACATACATCTGTTTTATTTTGCTAGAAATTTTTTCCTAGCTGTGACAGCAAAAAAAGTAAGGATTAATTTTGGTAACCAAATATATATAAGTATATAGTAACTATATTTAATTATTTTCCCCCAGACAACTTCTAGGGTTTGCCTTTAAGCAAATTGGTTGTTTTTAAAGTTGTTGTTATTATTATTCAATGGTAAATTTGGCTGCCATTTTGATATATTGATAGATTGGAAGATGAACTGAATGGAAATTCAATGTTCATATGAGATATTGCTTACAATTTTTTTCCTCATTCCTTTCTTCTTGTGGATCAGGGTAGGGAGGAGCATCACAGACAAAAGCTTAACATTTGGCACTGTCAATACAGGTCTAAGATTGCTGCCAGTTTAATAGATTGCCAGTATTACAAGTCCTATCAGTGACAAGTTTTAAATTATGCTTTACTAAAGCCAGTTTGCACTGAGACATAATTGCAATAGATGTAGTCTACCCTTGATAATTTAAAGCAGTGCAAACTGCAGTCTGTGCTGCTTTATCACTGGAGCTAGCTAGTTAATAATAGAAGAATCTTTTCTCTTAAAGGCTCATCATGCAAATAAGATGCAAGGGAGAGAACAGAACTCCTGCCGTACTACGTACAAAAAGTGAACAGTTCTGCTTGCCTGTGGCAGTGCTGTCTACCACCTACAAGTAGGCTGAGTTTGAAGGGAAATGTACTATGAGATTACTAATTAATTAGAGTTGCTATATGGTACTTAATTAAATTAATAACTTGGCCAAGATCAGCATTGAGGAAAACTGATACAGCAATTAAAACCCATCCCTATTTTCAGCCATACAGTTTTATTTCTTTCATTTTCTTTATCAAAGAACTCCTTTAACCAGCTAAGCCTTGATCTCTCACTGACTCTACTGAGGGGTAGGTTTTCATCCCAATGCTCACAGTACACAGCTCACATGTATCTTAGAGGTTACTCTTGAAGTGTGAGAGAGAGGAGGAGAAGACACTTCTGGTATTTGACTGGTAGGTGCTGTCTTTTCTTTCCTGTCCTTGGGGCTTAGTCTTTACATATGAATCTTGAAAAAGAGGGGAGCTGAGAGCTGAACCCATTGCAAAGAACTTATACTTGATGCTCCCATTTCCTGCAGTTCCTTTCAAGGGAATGGCATTGTACAGGAATATGAATCAAGCATCACTTACCTTAAAGCCAGACAGTCATCTGTTTAGACGAGTTAAAAAAATCAACATTTGAGAAAACTGGTCTAGCTGCAAATGGCAATAAGAACTAAACACTACTTTCAAAGCACTCAAAACTAACTGCAGTTAAGCAAGAGGATAAACAGATGACCCGTTACTTCAAAGTCAGACATCAGCAACTAGAAAAGCCATGCTTTTTGATGAAATTCACAGCTGATGTGTGAGAAAGGCTGGAAGGGTCTTATCCTAGCTGATATGTGTGCAAATGTTTCTGCACCTCTGGGATTAAAAGCAATTTTTTTTATACCTTGATAAGCTACTAGAATTTGAGGGCTGAAATCTATTGCAACACAATTATCATAGAATCATAGAATTGGCTGGGTTGGAAGGGACCTCAGAGATCATCAAGTCCAACCCTTGATCCACTACCGCTGCAGTTACCAGACCATGGCACTGAGTGCCACATCCAGTCTCTTTTTAAATATCTCCAGGGATGGAGAATCCACTACTTCCCTGGGCAGCCCATTCCAATGCTTGATCACCCTCTCCGTAAAGAAATTCTTTCTAATGTCCAACCTAAACCTCCCCCGGCACAACTTAAGACCGTGCCCTCTTGTCTTGCTGAGAGTTGCCTGGGAAAAGAGACCAACCCCAATTCTATGATTCTATGATTCTATGAAGAACATATCATAAAAATGAGGAAATGGAGAAAGATATAATTAACATTCCTTGACAATAAGCATCATGTAGAATAACTAAAATGCAGAGAGTGTACACTGTAATGCCATTATTTTTCTCTGCTGATACTACTGTTATATTATCATAAGGTGCATTCAAGAAAATTATTTAAAATTTTAAGGTGTAAGCGAGGGCAACTTGAACTTCCTGATTAAAAACATAGCACTTTAAAATATAAGTATCATGTCTAAAAGTTACAAGATCAGTTTATCACTAGACATTAAATGGATCCTCACAATAAGAATATTTGACCTTCTGTCAAATCTTTTCTCCTTAGATCACAGATGCAATCATCAGATGTCTCGGTCTGTGTGTACTTATAATTCACACAGAATTTCAAGATGCTCAGTTGAATGTTCTATCTGAACGAGTGCAGTTCACAGAATAACCTAGCTTAACTACAACTTGCAAAACAATTTTTTAGGTTACTGTGTAGTTGCAGGCTTTGGAGAAAGCCAAAAGTAGTTCCTTATCAGCTTGAACATAATTACAGTTTACAAGAAGTAGCATGGCTGGAAATAAAATACAGGGATGTTTTTCTAGATTTCAGATTTTTTTTTTTCCCCAGGTATTGATGAAGACATTCAAGTAGATTCTACAAATTACTTTTTAAAAAATGCCAGGGAATCAACTACCTTTTTTATATGTTTGAGGAAGGATGAAGCAAGATAGTCAGATAGCCATATACTATCTGATTTTCTGCAGTGGTGAAAGGAAGAGCCACATACAAGGACAGAGCCAATAGGAATCCAGTGGAAATATCTTCCTAACTAAATAGTAATCTAGCATCTTCAATGTGAGGAGTTTTTTGTTTTTCTTCTTTCTCAGCATTATCTCCTGCAGGAGAATGACACCTGGTTAATGACAGCAGGTCACCTGTCCTAATCTTCATTATCATACAAGCAGAAAAAAACCCAGTGATTTGACCAGTATTGACTGGTGCATAAATTAAGACAGAGACACGTTCTGCATCACTCTGCTGACTTTTTTATAGCTTCAAGGTACTTAACAATACTAATTAAAAATATTAAGAGAAACATGTCTCAAGGAGCAACTCAGACAGGAGCAAAAGGAAGGTTTAACATTGTGCAGTTGGAAATACAGAAGAGAGAATAGTGCCACAGTTTAGAAAGGGTATTGTTTACAGCCTTATGTGACCATTTTTCAATGTTTACTACTGGTCACCACAAAAATGCAACCTTCAGAGATGAATAAACCCTTTTCTAGGATATAACATGCCTAGGATTCTTTGAATGCCTATTGCAGCTTCCCATGACTGTAAGCCTAAGTGGGGTCATCCTCTGACTGAACATAAGATCATGAGAAATCAAACAGGTGTTCTGGCATCTACCTCAGGGGATGAAGAATTAATGACTGTAGCATCCTGTGTGTGTGTGTGTGTGTGCAGCTCACTTTATTATCATAAAACAGAAAATAGATATCTGTTGCTCTTTGGTCTTGTAGCTTGTCCATTGTTAGTTATTCTATCAGTAATGTTTTATCTAGCAATCTACCCTTGAGCTTTTATTATAACTTAAATTCCAAACCACTCTTTTTGAGCTCCGGGGTCCACACAAAGGTAACATAATACCATTAATGCTTTAGTGTCTACATAAATAATGGATTTCTTTTGAAGAGCTTGCAAAAATTTGGAAAAAAAGCTCTCCCTTGTTTTAATGCATGCCAAGTCAAATGATACCACAACTCTTCCATAATACTGCAACAGAGTGCAAGTGTAATTTCTGAGGGCCATTTACACACCTAGAGTGGAGAAGTGAACTGCTGCAGAAAACTTTCATAAGTGCAACATTTAAAAAAAATTAGTTACCAAGGAAACCAGCAGTTTTTCAGATTAGAAGTGCTCTAACACTTATCTCTGTGACAACAACCAGACAGCACAAGGAAATGATGTAATGAGGAAATCAGATAATTGGTTCTATAATAGAACTGCTTTTCATAGACAGAAAATTGCATATTTTCGAGTGAAAATGAACATTATGCTGACCAAGACAACATCAGTTGTCTGAAATGCTGTGGGAAAAACATGTTCCAAGGATGCAGGAAATATTTTCTTTGCCAACAAGAAGATTAAAACAATTTCAAAAATACAGGATCATAAATATTCTTTCCTCTTTATAGACTGGCACATAAATTTATAAACCAACAAATTCATATCTTGCTCTGACAATTTATTATTACTGTTGAAGAGCAAATGCTTCTGTTGCCTTTGACAGGTGGGGATAATAATTCTTATGAGACCACAAGAAATTAATTGTCAGCAAAAAGAGACATATGCTACTTCACTTTTTCTAGTTGAGTCTCTGTGTGAGAAGCTCATGTGCACATAACTCCTGAAACAATATCTTTTGAGTGTAATTAGCTTATAATAAAGCTCCTGTTTCTTTCTACAGTAAATATTCTCTCGTATAACATATAATGCATCCATTTTAATGCTGACAAGTGCATTGAGAAGATGGAAAGTTTCTAGAAATTATTTTAATTTCTTAATTCATATATACACTTGCCTCAGGCTCTATATTTGTGTATAAATATAGAGATATATTGTTTAATATAGTTTATCATGATATATAAGAAGCATTACATTAGCATGTATAATCACACAATCAATTGAATTGATCGATATTAAAAATAAAAAACTTATCAATACATAATTAACTTTATTATCATAGCTTCTTCTGAAGACAGTGTAGCTGTAGTGGCTGAAGGAGTTAGAGAGAATTAATTTTTTTGGTTTTTTGTATTTGAAGCACTTTATATCTGGCTAATTTCATACTTTCTCTTGCATAGTGAGTTTTGATGAAATGTACCCTGGTTAGACATCCTGAATATTATCTCCCCGGGAGTTACAAATTGAAGCATTTTGTATGGCTCAATTCATACTATTCCTGTGTGTTCACGATTCAGGATACTAGGGGTTCTTAAAGTCCTGAGATCTTTTCCTCACATTCAAGTGTTAAATTAAAGACATATTTTAACCTTTCTGTCTCTTGCAGAAAGATTAAAGATATGAACACACACACAAAAAAAGGTTGCCAATTGAAAAAGAGACTACTCTCTGTAAAAAGATCTCTTCATTTCCGTGGCCAAAATCACAGTTTTCATAAGCAATATTTTATTTAGCATTGCTGTGCAGGTGAGAAAAGAACACTTGATTTCTCTGGAAGAAAAAATATTTCTTTTTCTTACGTGATGGATACTGCTTTTAGGGATATTTTTCAAGTTTCTATTTCAGATGTACCAGGAGAGGCACTTTAAGAAGTATTCAAATGCACCAAATTATCTTTACACTATCTAAAGTAAAATCAGTATTGTAGGAAAAGGGCTCAGCTTTTAGATATGATGTGTAAGAAGAAGTATTCCCTAAAACAAAGTTTGTGTGACATCTTCATAACACTCTTCGTGGTACTTTGTGAAAGAATTTATGCTTTCTGGTATCAGGAAAAGTAACAAAAATGTTTTAAAAAATGCAGGCTAGGTCTTTGAGTTATATGAATTAGCATGGTGATTTAAATCATAAAAAATGAAACTGTAAATATATTGATACTCATGTGTGTTGAAAAAAAAAGCCCCTTTACACATGTTCTATGCCTTCTGAGCATTAAAATATGAATGATTAATTTGATACAAAAATTAATGAAGCAATCTGACATTTAAAACAATCCCCAGTTGTCCTTGTCACTTCCAATGCATGTGTATTAAAAATAAACAAATCACTAGCTTATTAGATAAATTAATGGAAATGTTAAAATTTCTTCTGAGAGGTCTTTTAGTCACTTTTGAGTATTTTCCTGAGTACTTGAACATTTCCTGAATAATTAATGAGAACCCCCTAAATTTTTGAAAGATTTTTCCAATTCCCACCCTGATATAAACAATGTAGATTAAAAAATGCAAATGATAATGTTCAAAAATGAGTTACATAAAATTTACTGTATTTTGGGCTATTTTCACGTTCACAAATTATTGTCTATTTTTAAAAGTCAGATAAATAACATTTTAAAATAAATTAATTGGCTTTGTTGTCTGTACAATATGTGATTTTATCTATCTTAAGAGTGCTGTTTCATCAATAAGTTAAAATTATATGAGGCAAACTGCAATCAAGCATCAATCTTTTTGCTAGAGATAGTGATAAGAACAAGATAATATTTTAATAGTTTCCAGATATTACAATGTACATTTCAAAGCAGTTGACATGAGCAATTGTTATCTGGTTTTTAGAAGATCTTGGATTTAATAAAATTTACATAAATTGAATTTTTAACTTACAGAGAATTTAGCCAGATTTTCAGATCCTCAAATATGGCAAAACCAGTGGGAGTTGTAGTGAGCTGAACTGTAGGGTACCTGAGCCATGTCATGGAGCTGATGAAACAGGTAGGGTGATGTGGAAAACTATTTCTGAAATATAACATGAAAATTTTATTTTCCATCCCAGTTAAAGACTTACAGGCTGCTACATCTGAATCGGGGATCTGGGGCCCCAGTTTATCTAGCAGGCCATCAAACTTGCATGTGCATTTTTGGCACTGAGAGAACGAGTTGTGTCTGGGAGTACTATGGTATGACTATGTGACCACACCATGTATGACCCCACGTATACATAAATAAAGACCAAAAAGCAGATGGCATCTCTTCCTTGAGGCCTTCATGGAACCTTACCTAATTCCAGAAACAGTATATGAAATTCTCTTCACCAGTTCTAAATAGATACCTAAGCCTTAGGCACAGCTACTTCCTTGATTCAAGCTTCAACTTTTTCTCACTGAGAAAGCAAAGTTGTTATATCTTTAATCCCCTCTTTAATGCATGGTAGAGAACTCTACCAAAACAGAGAATGTAAGGATGAAGTATTTATTCAAAAATTAATAGGAAGCTGTGTCCCCATTTGTGTGTGCATATACACCTACAAAAGCCAAGCCACAAGTATTTGCATCACATTGATGTAGACATTTATGTACATATTAATGTCTGTCAATATGGATATCTTGTATTATTTTTATTAATTGGGTATAGGTACACATCCGTAGGCTTATGTGCCTTATGTTGATGGGAGCTGAACGAGGGAAAAGATCACAGGAATTCAACATGACAGTTCTGCCAGTGATAGGTGACTTTGGAAACTGGAAGTATACAAGAATATGCAACAAATATGTCTGACATGAGTAGTGGTATTATATGAGCTAAAACTGGATTCTGACTTTTAAGATTCCTTGCACAGCCATGAAGATAGAAGTAAGATCCCCAGGTTTTTATAACAGATTGAGTCTCATCTTCCTGTTAAGCTAGTGTCAAAGAAGCCCAATAAATTTTATGAGGCTCTAATTAGCTCTCCCACAAGCTGTTAACATTTTTACTTGCAGTCAAGTGGCATTCAGAGAAGTGTGAAATTCTGCCTTTGAAAATATTAAGGAAATCAGTTCTTCTTTAGTGGAAAAGTCCACCTTAAAAGCCCACTGGAAACTGGACTTCATTTTCAGCAAGGTTCATTGGATTTCTACTGATGAAGGAATTAAAAAATACTTCCTGAAACTGTAACTTTCCAGTATACCCACTTCTCATAGAAATCGTTTATGTATATTAATGTTTGTAATCATTAAAATTATAATGTTAGTCACATGCTGTTCAGTTGCAATCACATTCAATTATAAATGGATGTTACTTAATCTCCTATGGGTTCACACCTCTTAGTCAATCGACCTTTAAATTTTCTGCTGTGATTGTATCTAAAAACTTTTCTCAAAGAGAAGTTTGGAAGTAAGACAAGATTTTGCTTAATTTTAAATACTGTTTTTTACAAACAGGATCCAAAACAAACAGGATCCATCCAGTTGGCGGCCGCTCACCAGTGGTGTCCCCCAGGGATCAGTGTTGGGACCAGTTCTATTTAATATCTTTATTGACGATTTAGATGAGGGGATTGAGTTTGCAGATGACATTAAGCTGGGGGGAAGTGTCCATCAGCTGGAAGGCAGGAGGGCTCTGCAGAGGGTCCTGGACAGACTGGAGAGTTGGGCTGATTCCAACGGGATGAGGTTCAACAAGGCCAAGTGCCGGGTCCTGCACTTTGGCCACAACAACCCCATGGGGAGCTCCAGCCTGGGGACAGAGTGGCTGGAGAGCAGCCAGACAGAGAGGGACCTGGGAGTCTGGATTGACAGGAAGCTGAACATGAGCCAGCAGTGTGCCCAGGTAGCCAAGAAGGCCAATGGCATCCTGGCCTGTATCAGAAACAGCGTGGCCAGCAGGTCCGAGGAAGTGATTCTGCCCCTGTACTCAGCGTTGGTGAGGCCACAGCTTGAGTCCTGTGTCCAGTTCTGGGCCCCTCAGTTCAGAAAGGGTATCGAGGTCCTGGAGCAGGTCCAAAGGAGGGCAACCAGGCTGGTGAAGGGACTCAAGCACAGATCCTATGAGGAGATGCTGAGGGAGCTGGGGCTCATCACTCTCTACAACTCCCTGAAAGGAGGTTGGAGCCAGGTGGGGGTTGGTCTCTTTTCCCAGGCAACTCTCAGCAACACAAGAGGGTACAAGAGGTCTCAAGTTGTGCTGGGGGAGGTTTAGGTTGGACATTAGTAAGAATTTCTTTACCGAGAGGGTGATCAAGCATTGGAATGGGCTGCCCCAGGAAGTAGTGGATTCTCCATCCCTGGAGATATTTAAAAAGAGACTGGATGTGGCACTCAGTGCCATGGTCTGGTAACTGCAGTGGTAGTGGATCAAGGGTTGGACTTGATGATCTCTGAGGTCCCTTCCAACCCAGCCAATTCTATGATTCTATGATGATTCTATGAAAATTATTTGGAGCAAACTTAGGAATTTTCACTCTTGATTCCTCTTTTGCCCAGTTTAGTGTTTTTTGCAGATGCTCTATTGGAGTTTCAGTCTTGCTTGAAATTAGAGAGCAAGTTCAAAAAGTTGCCAGAGGGATATACAGACATACACAAAGACTGTATAATTACATGCACTGTTTTCTTCAGAAACAAATGAAAAAAGATATGCAAACTATTCCTTTCGAAATTTCAAGGTGATGTGAGAATAACTGGGAATGAGACAATGAATTCTCAAGAGGGTAACTTAGAGAGAATGCTAAAAGAGAGGACAAACATACAAACAAACACACAAAAAGATTCTTCAGATTTGTTTAGAGTAGAAAAACTTTTCATGGTCAAATCAAGGAAATAACAGGTAACAGCAGCACATTAACCACTTCAACTTTTTTCTTCCTCTAGCCGGGGAGGGCTTCTAAAACTGACTTCCACCACTGCATCATAGGCTTCCTGTCTTATGTAGCCCCCTGACACTAGGGACCTTTTAAAGGCATTCTTTGATGAATATTGTTTTCTAGAAGAGATGAGTAATGAGGCAGCATCTTCTATCAGCTTCTGACCTCCTTTCCATACTGCAGCCACTCAGTAGAGACCCTCAGTTGGGCTCCTGACGACTAAGACCAAAAGCACCCAAATAGGCTAATCATTAAGCTGAATATTTTAAGTTAAATTGCTGTCTAGGATGCACTGACTAGCTCTGCACTGACTATAATGGAGACTTAAACACCTGCTACTGTGTTGGCATCTACTTGTGAAAAACTACTTTTTTGTTTTAATATGTGCCACCACCAGGGATTCATCTGGTGCTCTAAACTCAGATCACAGGGTAAAACACAATGGAAAATGACATTTGAGTTGACCTGGACTATTTGAGACACCTCCATTATGTTGATGGACCCGTGGGAATTTTTTTTCCCCTCTGGAAAGACGGCTGGAGCCTGGGAATGATAACTTATGACATATGACATGAAATTTCTGTGTAAGTAAAATATTTCCCCCCTCTCAGGTCACATGAGCTTCTGCCACTGCACAAGTGCAGAAGTAAATCTGGATACCTTACACAGAGCAGAAATCCAGCTCTTGACTCTGGCATAGGTGTTGTGTTAGAGCTCTCACTGTACCACTTCTCATTGTTACCATGTACAGAGAGCAGCCTGTGATTTTGAAGGTGACAAAGTATGTTGTGGGCATCCATTCATCTTAGATAAAAGTACTGGAGACTTGCTTGTGAAACATGTTGCAATGTGAATCATTTCCCTGCAATGCCTGATTTGAACTAAGAACTTAAGCTTACTTCTTTGTACTGTGTAAGTCTTCATAAGGGTCTTAATTATCTACCAGACAAGAAATTAGTTTTGAACAATGAAAATTTTTCATTCTTTTTTCCATATCTATTTCATTTTGCACAAGAAGTAAAAATTAACTACAGCAGAAATTTGAACTAAACTTGTCTGCTACCAAGCTGATCAGTCTTCCTCCCAGATTATCTCAATGAACTTTTTTCTTATTTTGTTTTTATATAGAAAATGATTGTCCCATTTTAGAGACAGAGGTCCAGCTGAGAGTCTGGATAAGATCCATCTTTCAAAATAGATATCTCTATTGTGCAGGCATTTACATATGAATAAACTATTCAAGGATATATTTATAGTCAGTGATAAATAAATGACTGTGTGACAGGGTGAAGAATTTTATTCTAAAACCAGGTTTTCATACCAGTCTGATAAAATGCCTTCCTCTCTCATTTACTCAACTATTTCAGTTGCAGCCATCTTTTAAAGCAGGTGATATGTGCTTCATTGTCTGGAAACCCCAGGAGGAAGGCAGGTGTTTCTTTAAAGTTTATGAGGGCTAGGACTTAATCCTCTAGCCTGTCTGCTCAGCAGTTTCCTGAGCCAGAGTTGGGTTAGCAATGTAAAGTATACAAAATCAGTGTGTAATATGGAACCCATAATTTCTTTCATAAGAAAACCTTAAGATGAGATAAATTTTTCCCCTGTAGGTGCTTCTTTTAGAGGATCAGTTATCAAAGATTCTAAATTATATTTTCTCTACATTTCATTCCTAAAGTACATTCGTAACGTTATAGTGCAAACAGAACAATTTGTCATGTGTAGCTCTGTGATTGAATGCAGTGGTGACACAGATCCCTGACTCTTCAAGGTTGATAGAAAATACGTGGACATAAAAGACATCAAAGTTCAGATTCAGAAAACCATTCATTGTAGATGAAACCTCTAGTAGTGAAATAAAGAGAAAATTCTGCAAAAGGCCAGTGGGCTTTAAGAAAACTATGTGACTATTTTCACATTCAGGGTGAGGTGTAATCAGGAAGTAGAGCACATTTTTAAGGTGTATGTGGCTTTATCTCGCTGTTTCTAATATTTTGAACTTTAGTTGTGTATTTCAGGAGAGAGTTTAAAATACCTTATTTCCTTGAAGCATGGTCCTTCTGACATCTAATCACATTTGCAGGCAGTAGGGGAAACTAACACATCTGCTGCTCCTTTTAAGCTTATTCTGGACAAAAAGAAGGGGGTTTGGGTTTATTTCTTGTTCCCAGATTCTCAATGTTTGTAAGAATTTATAACTTACTATTACTATTTTAAGGTAATAATGTTTAGCTTCTGAGGATGCAATATTTTGATATGGTAAACCTCAGCTACTATAGAACATAAGCATCAATTAATTAGGGATCTAACTAAGATTGTGAATTAAATCAGTTTGATTGATTTTATCCAGCCATGTGGATTTATATGGAGGGGAGGTTTTTTTCACATGTCTCAGAAAAAAAAGTGAAAGGGAAAAAAAAAAAGTAAGTAGGGCTTTAAATAGATATTTTTAATATGTGAAATATAGAGATTTGTTAATTAACAGTTACTGTAGGAATGTAGAATTCTATGACTGTAATTAACCAAAAATAGTAGAAGAGCTGACGACCATGTAACTATGAACAAGAGGGGAAAAAACAGCAACAGAAGGAGAGCAGAAGAAAAACAAGCTGACACCTCTAAGTACCTCCTCCAAAGACATGGCAATGAATCAATACACTATTCATCTTGGTGGCAGAAGACCTCCCAGGACGAGTGAACAATCCAACTAATACTGACAGAGCTGACAAAAACGGAATACATAGGTTCTGGGCTGAAAGCATCTTGGCTAGAGATTTTCAGACACAAGGGGCACACAGGCACAGAAAAAAATTGTAAGCCTTCACTGCACCCCAGATATATTGTCAATGTGCTAACAGAGAAGGTACACTGTTGTGTGCACATACTTTTCTCTTTTTCATAGTTTCTACCAAAGACTGGGAGTCAGTGAACCCTCCAGTCCACACCCCAGGCCTCTGCTTATCAGAGTCAAGAAGGAAAAACATATTTAATTTACTTACTATAATAGCAGAGGCAAAAGGCAGCACTTACTGATAGAGAATAAAGAAAACAGGATTGGTTTTGAGATCTGGTATCTTTCAGCTCCCTAGGCCTGGATTGAATTCTAAGAGCCATGACAGGTAATGAGATACCAGAACTTAAAACTACATTATCCTGATTTATCAGATACTTCCTTCTCAATACTTTGCTCCGCTTAAAGACCCCTGAAGCCAGAGATTATTCCTCTATACACCAAAAAAGCTTGGGATCACAGCTTTGCAGTTCTGCATGTCACTTCCTAACTCAGGCAGCATCAGATTTAAAACTTCCACAAGTTCCTCACAGTTATGGCACACTGGTGTGGTTTTTTTCTCACTACTACACTGTAAGCAGAAAACATGCTTCTGAATCCTACAATAAGCAATATCTTTTCAGGGCAAGGTTATACCATGGACTATGAGAAAGAGACAGATATGAAGCAGGTCCAAAGCCACCCAGATGTTAGATAACCTTCCACGTCGTAATAATATCTCTGTTTCTATGCTCTACAAGAAACTCATATAGTCTCTGAATTTCTTTCTGGAGAACCACTTTTCTCACAAATGGCAATGCAAAAATCCTGTGAAGGCGGTTGCTGCTGTATGCATCCTGTTGGTGCCTGGATCTATACAGTGAAAACACTTTCCCAAATGCAGCAGATCATGCTGGAGGCTGGAAAATTTATAAATTCACATTTGCAGAAACTTCACCATGGTAGAGTCTGAAAGAGGTTTTTTAGCTACCAGGGAAATGACAGCTGTATACATCAAAATAGTCAGAAATCTGGAGGAAAAGAAAAATGCAATTTTACTTTTTTCTTCAGTTGGTGCAAGTCTGTTGAAGCAAAAGGAACACTGGCTTCCTGATATATGAGATAAATTTGTTTTGAAGTATTTAATCTCTTGGTCACTGTAATGACTTGATTTGACTCTAGGAAAAAGATGCCAAAGTGTGCTGAAGAAGGCAATAGGCATATTTATTCTCCCAGTTCAAAGATGAATCCTAATGGAAATGTGGGGATGTTGCAAAGAGCTGCCTACTTAACAAAAACTCTGCTAGATGTACACTGTCCGCAGGACACTTCAGGGCATATTAGTAGTTGATAGGAAATGCACAACATATTAACCATCTGTAAAGAAATAACTATAAGATTATTGTTTTAATCTCACTTTTCAGTGCAGGTGTTAACATCTATGAGTGAATGGAGTCTGGTACAAAATTCTATGAATTAGTTTTATAATTTAAATGAAGAATCAGCTTGACTTCCTATGAAATTATTTACTATTTTACAGTATAAATAAACAACTTGGAAAGCACTGAAATGAAACTATTTAGATGACTGGAAACATTATATGCCCTATTATGTACAGTTTCTGAGGAAAGAACTCTAAAGTAATCTATTATAAAATTTTATCTTTACTGACATATTTCTTCCGCCCTAGGTTTTATTGCTGTCATTGGATTGTATCTGTGTGTGCAATTACCTTGTTTGTACAGCTGGTAGATGGTATGCAACAAAACAGTCTTGTTTAATAGCAATTCCTCATGTTCAGATGAAACTTCTTGTGTTCCTCTCTGTCTGTTGCCTCTCATCCTGTCACTGCACACAACCCAAAAGAGCCTGGCCCTAACCTCTTGACATGTGACCTTTATATATTTATAGACATTGAGAAGATCCCCTCTCAGTCTTACCCTGTCTCAACAGACCCAGCTCTCTCAGCCTTTCCTCATAAAAAGGGTACACCGGTATTTCTAAATTTTGCATCATCCTACCTTTCATTTCCAACGGGATTATGAGGCTGCTTCTATGCACAGCATTCATAACAAAACTGAATAATTGGTGTTTGGACTCTGAGTCTTCCTGACTTCATTTATAAAGAAATCTTTTCTTCACAGTAAACCCACAGTTTGCTAGGCCAAACTGGAGCCAGCCCAAATTACCCAGCTCAGTAGTGTCAGAGAGTTTTGCAAACTGAGGTTCCTTTAACTTGGAGTAGAGCTGAGATGATCTGGGGCCTTTTGTTCTTTACATAATTTTTAAAAAAGCCTTTCTTTTGAACCACTTCACTTAATATTTTACCTATAAAGAGAATTGCATTAGGGATAAGCTAAATAGAATTACACTTAGAGGAGACATTCTTTCCTCCAAAAGAACTTCAATTACTCCCCTAGAAATGGTGGTGTGTTTAAAGAACATACTTTATTAATTGTCCTTTACTATGAGATGTAACTATCCTTCCCATGAGGTACTGACAGGAATTATGTCAAAGAGAAGACACATATTTGTCAGCAAAAGGGAATCAGCCACGAGCAACAGAATGGCAGCTCAAGCCAAAACAGGAACTATTCAGTAGATTTAAAGTTAGAAAGATTGAGCAAAAGGGGATCTGGTAACAAAGAGGTCTTGCCAGGAATGGAGCCCTGTGAGACACTACTCAGGGTGAGTGTCAGGAAAGAGTGGAGGAACTTCAGCTTTCAGGTTTTTTGCAGGGTACACACAAAGCTTTACAGCAGTTCATAAGCTTGTGTGCTGAGATACTTGCTTACTGGAGTTCTAAGTTTCTTCTTACTCTCATCTTATTATCAGATAGCTGCCAGCTGTGTTTACTTCATCTGTGCCTCCTTGACCACCTGTTTTGTTGTTTTTTTTTTTAAGGAGAGCAGATAGAACAACTCAGTAGTCACCAATTAGTCACCTTAGGGAATGGGGTGAGATGGAGTTTTTAAGAGAATAGAAAGGAACAAGCACTTTTAGGGCCTAGGGATGCGTGAGTTGCTTTGCATCATAAAGAGCCCATTTTCCGGCATTCACTGTTGGCAACATGACACGTGCTCATTTAGCAATGGGTATCCAAATCTTCTAGCCACATGATAATGGCAAATTCCTACTTAAGGCCATAGGCTGAATGAGAAAAATGTAAGTCCTTTATTAAGTGAGATAGTTATTTTTATGACAGCAAGATAAGGACTTTTTAGCCTTAGTCTTCGCTACTTCAGTCTCCCAGGCCTCAGCACCTGAAGGATTAGTTTAAGAAGATAAGGATTGCTGAGTCGGGGGTTATGTGAGAGAACTTGATCCATTCAGGTCCAGGGAACCTAGCAGGCTGCACCTGAGGGTGCTGAGAAAACTGGCAGTGCTCTTGTAAAGCCACTGTTTACCATCTTCAAAGTGTTGTGAAGACTGAGGGAGAACCCCAGTGACTGGAGAAATGAAAAAGTTGCAACCATCTTCACAAAAGGCCAGAAGGACACTCCAGAAAACTCCATGTGTAGGAGTTTCAAATCACTTCCTCAGAAAATCATAGAGAAGATCCTCCTGGAAGTAATTTTTGGGTGTACGACAGAGAAGGAGGTGGCTGAGAACAGACAGCATGGCTTTATTAAAGGTAAATCATGCTTGACTAACCTGATTTCTCTGGACAAGGGGAAAGCAAAATGGATAAAAATATACCAGGCCACTGTGTGGGAGAATTATTCATGGTTTGAAGTTCTGATTGTATAACACTCCATTCTCATGGATCTAGAAGTGTCATTTAATGCCACTGATTTGTGTAACTTTAGAACTAAGCTATCATTACAGCTTCCTAAAAGTCTTCTCCTCTGAAGTTCCAGCAAAGGAGATTAAATCTGTGTTGCACTGTGTTGATTCTGTGATGGGTACCATGGAAATGCAAATTCACTTAGGCTGCTCTCCATAAACCATATAATCTATAAGGAACCATGAAATATCAATATGACATTTATTAGGAAAAAAAAAGTGTTTCTAAAGCTTCTGAGCTGGCACAGATGTGTAACTCTTCATCTTGTATTGTAAGATATTAACTTTTAATACTTTTTATCCCCAGGGCTCATAGATTATCAGTGAAATTTTACACAGCTATACTGATATTAGTCACAAACATGACCCTCATTAATATTTTTTCTACAGTTAATTATGTACTGAAATAGTATGAAATTGTAAAAGCATGAGACAGGGTCAATCTACTTCCTTAGTGATGTAGAAAATATTCATTTCTCATAAGAAGTTCTGAGTTTGAGATCTTAGAATTCGATCATTTAGCTAATTATGCCCTTAATTTACATACAACAATTCCTTGTCAAGGACTGACTGATGCTAGATTTTTTTCATTAATAAGTCATGTATAACATTTAATTCTACTGAAGCTCTATTTAAAATAAGTATTAATTTTGATAACATTTGGCAGGGCAAAAGATATATATAAGATATATGAAGGATATATATATATTTTGTAGCATTTGTTGAACCTGTGAGCTTAACTTGTATACTCACTTTTACTTGCATGACCACAGATATTACAATAAGTTAATTATAGTGTTAAGTATAGTGAAAGCACTCAGCTGTGATCTTTTTGCATAGCTACTCAGATAATGTAAGGAACTCCTTTATTCCTGTTGTGTTCATAAAAGAGATTTTTTGAGATAAGAGGTTATTAACATCTGTAGTTATTGTTAAGAGTAGTCAAATGTGAGATTTAGGTTGGGATATTATATTAAAGCACTGGTCGAAGATTTCACTGTAGCAGCTACTGGTGCATGGGTTTTTTTATTATTTGATTAAATATGGTGGTTGAGGGGAGGAAGGGAAGAAAACAGGTTAAGTACTTATAATGAAAAGAAGCAAGCAAAGCTCTTCTTTGGAGGGTGTTTTGTAGCCATTATTCACTTTCCCTTTAGCAGGAAACAGTGCCTCTTTTATCTGGTAGTTTTCATTTTATATTGACCCTCTTTTTCTTGGGATGAAGACAAAGCCAGGTTAGACAATCTCAATCTATTGTTGAACTTCTCTCTAAGAGAAAGCAGAATGATCTTAAATACAATGCTGTGAAAAATGGTATCAGAGACAGAAAATGGGATTTTTTTTTTTTTTTAATTTGAACCTTATTGGTGGATATTATTGACACAGCATAAAGTCCTTGCAGACAGTCTGAGAACTGAAAAATTTCCCCCAATGTCAATTTATTTAAGTCATTGCTTTTGTTTGCTCTTCCACTCATACATTCTCAGCAGTAATAAAAGAAATAGAATTGATTTGGCAGTCTGAGCCAAGCTATTAGGCAGGAATCAGAAAGAAAAAGACTAGCAAAGGAAAAGAATAAGCTGGAAAGAAAATGATGCATCAGGGAGGCGAAAACATCAGAGCAGTGAGCATCATATACTAAATGAAACTTAGAATTCAGTCGAAGCTGCTTTCCACCCTTTAAAAACATGTTCTATAATAAGACCTAGAAGAGCGAGCTAATTCTTTTTTAAGAAGCGTTTTAATGATTAAACATTAAGCTTAGTTGCTCTTTGGAGAGAAATCTCAAATCCTAAATTCACTAGAAAAAGGGGAGTTTAACCCTGACTACAGGGAAGTTCACGGTCCTCCGTCCCACGGGTGGTGGTGGTGGAGTCCTCTCCTGCTGCAGCCCATATATCAGGGATGAAGTCAGAGAGGCCTGAGGGGGTCACACTTTTGAGAAACTCTGAGGAAATCTGAGATGCTGGGTTCCCTCCCCCCAGAACAACCAGGTCGGCAGCCAAACACAGATAAACTGAAACAGCACCAGTCTTCCATCAGTCTCTTAGACAAGTTGCTTGCAGAGAAGAGTAAATGAGATTAAGAACTCTGGGTAAGCTGTGATGCAAATGTTTTGTGTGAGTACTGTTGGAACATGATCAAAATTCAACTATTTCTGAGTTTTCATTTTTGAAGAAAAAAAAAAAGAGGGTAGATATTTCATTGTTGATTTCAACAGGGCTGGTGAAGCTGCCAGTGCATTAGAATAGTGCACTAAAGCAGGAGCCTGACATACAGCGGAGAAAAGGCAACATTGTCCAGGTCTCAAGTTTCTGACATATTGCCTTGTTCTTCAAGAGATTAAAAAAAATGGGAATATCCAGCTTGTTATAACCAAATATTTTTACTTTTTATTCTTATTGATTATTCATATATTTTAAACTTCCAGTAGATGTAGAAGCATACAGTGTTCCGGAATTCACGTTTGTTCTAACAGAGGAATGATGACTGAAATAAAAGACAGTAAAGTGACACTGGGAAGTCGGATGTTCCTAAAAATATTCTCCATGTAACTAGTGGTTTAGCATTTATCACAAGCATCATGATGTGATGCTGCACACAGGTAGTGGATAAATGTAACAAGATATTCCTGAAGGAATGAAACGTTTTGTGAGAAAGGCTCAGTATGACTTGTGTATGAAAGCCAATTGGCAGAATTTCGCCTCAAAAGGCCAGGGAGGAAGGACAACTGATTCCTCAGAGCTCTGGAATTTTAATGCTACTTGTATTGTGGGATCTGTTCCAGGTATTCACATTCACTCCCCTATCTTTAAACAGTTTATCTTTAAAATTTTATATTTACATCTAGCAAGTATTAAGGAGAAACTTATGTATGGATTCCTGCTATAATCAAGAGATAAATATATTGTATCCAAAAAGACAATTAAGATTTTTTGGGGTAAAACACCCTCTGGAGATACGTTTTAATTGCATTATCTCCAGAAGAAACCAGGAACAATGGTGCTGCTGCTATAGGTGGCTAGCTTAAATGATTAATATTTGCTGGGATGAGCATGTATGTGAGAAGACAGGTCTGTTACCTGTACATGAGTCTGGGCTGGCCAAAACAAAAAATAAATACCTCCCTCCACTGAGATTTCCTACCCTAACCCTGTGTAAGAAGTTACTCCATAGGTAGCTAACCTGCTTTTGGGACAGGGAGCTTACACATCCTAATACGTTTCAAACATAATGAGCTGGGTTTGCCAGCACAGTCTTCATTACTGTTTATTAGGTCTTTTTGATCCATATATCAAAGAGTGATTGAGGAACTATCCAAGGAATTGTCTATATCTGGAGCAGCAGTCAGCTTCTCATATCTGACAAGTTCAATATCTGTGGTAGAGAGTATTGCAGCCAGCTCAGCTGTATCTGTGATGACTTCCAACTTAGTTCAACTTTAAAGATCTAAAGAGATCCTTCATTTTCTCTTTCCATGTGAATGAGTGGGATGTTTTCAGTGAATGTGGGTTTTTTTCATACTAATCACCCTGTGTTTCTGAAAATGTTTAATGTTAAATTTTTGTGTCATTGCCTAGGCAGCTGAAGGAGAACTTCTGCCTTGACTTTTTAAATGGCCAGTTTGTGGAGCAATCAATGAAAAAAATGAAAGAAAGAAACAAGTTCCATGCTTGATCGGACTCAAATCTGCATTTTTAGGTAGTCTTTTTTTTTTGCACCAGAGAAAAAGGTGAGGTGAGGTGAGGTGAGGTAAGGTGAGGTGAGGTGAGGTGAGGTGAGGTGAGGTGAGGTGAGGTGAGGTGAGGTGAAGTGAGGGAGAGAGAGAGAGATGATGCAGGGCTTTTTTCTGGATCTCAATAAGAAAGGGACAACTAGAGGGAAAAAGAGAAATACTGATAGTATGTAAACCTGCCTCTTCAGATGCTGGGCACCCTGCATTCCTGGAGTGTCAGAAGGATTTTCCCATAGCATGCTCTGCAGATGCCCTCCCTGGAGATTTCCTCTTTTCTAGTCCTTGGAGCTATTATATAATTTTCTTACAGGAAAACAACTCTTTTCCTAAAGGACACTTTCAGGAGGACTTCTTGGTACAGAAGGACAGCTGCCACAGAAGGGGTGTAATTGCAGGTACTGAGTGGGAGCTGCCTGCAGGCTCCTCTGCTGCAATGAGCTGGAGGTGTTTATCCTGTGCTCAAGGGATTTGTGCAGCACAGAACAGCCTGAAGCTCATACTGTAAGCACAGCACCAGCGTGGTCCTACTTGGGTTAAATGCTTTGTGGATCACTCACACCTCAATGTACAGTGGTCTCCTGGTCAGGGTCACAACATTGCATCCTTCAATCCACATACAGTTCACCTCTCTGAAAGATATTTTAAATTGAAGGTGACATTAGTAAACTGTTCAGCTAAGAGAAAGTTTACTAACTGGTTGAACTATTATCTCTGTCCCAACACCTGCCAAAGTGTGGCACAGCCTGTCACAGAGCACTCCAGCAGGTTTCCAGGCTGTGGCTGTTCATGCTAACATGCAGGCTTCTGACGCCATGAGAAAAACCAATATAGTAGACCTGACCTGCTCAAAATCATTAACTTCTCAAATACGTAAGTCTTCAAAAAGGCTTCCAGTACAGCTTCTAGCTTTATTTAGACATAGGCATCAAGTTCTGAACAGTTTTATGAAAGAGAATTTCATGGTTAATTTGTTAGATTCAGACAAATCACATCTCACATAACATCTGTAGCCATGGTAAGCCTGGAATGCAGAAAACCCAATGTGAGCTACAGCAAGGTGGGGCATGCAACATGGTGTTAATGATCCATACCCACTATATATCACCAAGATGAAATATTATTTTGCTGTGTTGGTGACACGGGGAAAAAGCTATGGAACATGGATCTTCCACTACATAGGTCATCTGGCTGATCTCTTCAGTTCTTCAGAAGGAGTGAACGTAATCCTGGGTAGCTATGGCAACCTTGAAGCTACCAAGGTTATGACTTGAGGACTAGGAGCGTAAATGTCTTGAGTGCTTCCAGAAGTGGCAGCAGAATAAGTGCTTGAGTGAAATGTGAAATCCTCATTAAAAGACTTAGCAGAAGATTAAAAAAAAAAAAATTGCTTAACTAAAATTTGAAATTTGATTTTACAAAGAACTCAAATTCTAAAAGGAAGACAGGAATGGTTGCTATCAAGGGCCACCACTAGTTTTCAGTCTGTACACTTAATTCACTTTCTTCTTTGCAGTCAGCTCCTTGTTGTTGGAAGTGGTCTGCCATAAAGGAGAGCAACCAGCTTCTTAATGCTCCCAGAAGTCTTTTTCCAGTCTTCCAGGATTTTCTCTGATCTCTGCAACTCCAGAGAGGATAGTATCCCCATCCTAGGTTGTATCCCATCTGGTCCTATGGCTTTGTTCTTAACCTCAGTTTAAGTATCTACTCTGTCCTTTGTTACCATGCTACCCAGCCCACTCACGTATCAGCATCAAGTCAGCATTTTCCTTGATCATTTTTCTGCTAATGTAACTTTAGATATAGCCGCCATGTTGCACTTGATATCCATCTCCAAATTTGACAGCAGCCAATTTTTTTTTTCTTAATTCCATCCTTTCACATACAGGTGTTTTTCCTGAGTAGCCCCATCTCACTTTCTCTTTCCTTATACTTACTTTCTGTTTGTATTTGAGCTCAGTCTATTTTGTGTTTTACTTTCTACAGTCAAACCGGACCATTCCTGTGCTTTTGGGAGACTGTCACTGAAAAAAATTGGCTTTCCTGGACTTCCTCAGGGCAGCCTTGCATGGGACCCTGTCCATCAAATGCCTGATGAAAAGAAAATGTTTTCCTTAATTCCAAGTTCTACACCTTGCCTTTCAGAATCTGGGATTTCTACCTATTAGTATTTCTACTATTAGTCACTGCAGTCAAACCTGCCACTGACTATCACACTCCAACCAATCCTTTATATGCAAATTAAACTCCAGCAGAACATATACCCTGAGGTTTGGAGCGGATGCCCACCATGATATCTCCCTTACTGTTTTCCTCCTAAAAATCTTGAGCAGCCCTTTCCTCACTCTGTAGTAGATCTTCATGTATTTAAATCTTCCCATTTTATAGAGAGCACTCCCATCCTGTGACTTCCCTGCCTGTCTTTTCCTAATATTCTGCATCCATGGGAGCACTTTAGCCATACAAACTATCCCACAACATCTTTGCAATCCTACTGGTGTCAGGTCTGTGACTGGAAAGGATTTCCAGTTCCTCCCATGTGTTTCCCAGCCTCTGTTCATTTGTATATTGACAGTTCAGGCTCCATGTTTTCACTAGGAAACTGAAATCCTTCTTTGCCATGTGCTTTTTGTGCTTCCCTAAAACAACACCTGGACTCTTGCTCTTTGAAGCGTAGCCCCCAGGCATAACGGATCAATCCAATCTCTCCCTCAGCAGGATCACTGGTACATCCACAGATGAACAGTAAAAGTTAGTAATCTGAGGGCTGGGAGAATGACAGCATTCTCTCCATGATGTTCTTGGCTGCAGAGAGATGCAAGCCCCTGGAAGCAGCAGGTGTTATTTGAAGGGAAGTGCTTCCATTGTATGCAGAAAGGAGGACCAAATCTCCCTTACTCAGTGAGTTCTGTTGGGACCACTAGTGTGAATCTGTGGATCAGTCATGGGCAGTTCAGATGCTTGCTCTCACCTTCTGTGTGGGGCTTTGTACCTATTCTTCAAGTGAGTATTTGCAGGTGGAGAACACACATTCTTGTCTCTGGAAGTCACAAGTTTCTGCCCCCAGTGTCAAAGCAGACCCTATCTTCCCTCTGCTCCTGTATTGTCTCCCTCCTTATGTGCAATGTAGGACTTCCATTCTTGCCTCCACAGGTTTCACAAGGATGCTGCTAAGATGCCATTCCTTTTCCCCTTTGCTTTCTTATCTGGTCTCTTCCTCCCTGCTCAGCAACTCCACAGTTGCTGCAGGATGGTCACTGCCATCCCCAGTTCCTATCAAAGGAGGCAGCCCTTGGCAAAACCTGTAGACCACAAAATAGATGGAATTGTCCAGCTACCAATGGTCAGCTAGGTCTAAAGGCTGTTGTCCATCAGGGGTAGTGACATCAGACAGGGAACTGTCTTGCTATGTGTCACCAGCACTGCTGTACTGAGCCTGGCAGCCTCATTCAGTCTCCAGCAGTGCCTCCTACTTCTGCACCAGCTCCCACATTAACCTCCTGGTTTCTTGCTTTACATCCTCCTCACTGCAGATATCCTTTAACCAAGGAGCCAAATATGAGCTTGCATTGTTCCCAGGGATGTGCCCTCCTCACCAGCAACTGCTCACACTCTCAGTTCTTGGCTGTTGTCCCTCACTGGTGAATGTGGGATTTGCCACATGTGCTTTCCTTCTGTCATCTGTTCCCTACAGGAATCAGAACCTGATTCAAATTGCTTCTTTCTAATGTAAGGCAGCACAGCTGGGACAGGATTTTTTTGTTGATCCAAGATAATAATTTGCCAAGTCATAGTCTCTAATATAAAGTACTAACTCTCTAAATGGTTCATATTACTACCACTTGTTTGACTTTCAAAATCTGAGTAAAATCACAGCCTATGGAGAATGGATGACTTACTTGTTGAAGCAATCTGTTTCAAAAAAATGAATTGATATTTCCTTAGCATTGAATCACTAATATCTAATGTTTAAAGTGCTGTTTTAGGAAATACAACTACTTCTCCATATGAAAGCAATTATAGGTATGATCCAACTACCACTGAAGCTGACAAGACACTTTTTTTTACTAAGTAGAAAACATGGAATTTTTAAAGCAAAATATATCTTATTCCCTAAAGGCAAAACACCTCCAAACGTTTTCCTCATCATTTAATTTATATTGAGCTATGTCTCCATTATGTATTTACCCTGCACTTTAATTTGCACTAAATATTCATCTCCATTTTCATTAGACAGTTGAAGGAATTCAGAAAACCTCAATCAGCGTAAAGATACTTAGTTTTGGAACAAGAAAAAGAAATATTTATTTCTCAAAGGAAATAGTATAAATTGAGTTACAGTAACTAAACACAGGAGAAATAGATGTCTTCAGACTATAGAATGTTTTTCTATTTTCTAGTTATATATTGTTTAACATTTTGCAAATTGCTGGATACCAGATGGTAACAAAATAGAAATAAAAATGGAAGCAAGCAGGAAAGCCCTGAAGACTACCATTCCATACCCAGAATTAAAGGTATTCACCTAAGCAGAAAAAAACCGTAGAACCAGGACCACTGCTGTGCAAATAGCTTTTTGTTTTATTGACAGAATTAATACATTGTGCACATTTAAAGTTCAATCTGTAATTTAATATTTTTTTGTCCTAACAGTCTTTCACTATTGAAATCCCTTCACTGCAAAAAAAATCAAAACGTAGGGTAAAGCAATGATCAAACCCAACATCATTTGCAAACAAAAAAACTTTTTCTTGTTCCTTTTGTTCAACTAAAATATAACAATAAATACTTAAAAGAACTTTCCCCAAATCAACATGTTTTATTTAGAAATTCTAGGACCAAATGCTTTGGGTTTTTTTCCAGTACGTTTTTATCTTTTCTCTTTATCAAAACTATCCTTCAGTTTGGTATGAATTTATGAAAAATTTTATTAAATCATGAAATTCTATTGCTGGATAATAAATAATTTTATTGAAAACTGGCTTGACTTTCCTCACTACAATGATGACATAGAAATTATATCACTGATACTCATTAAAAGACTCATCCTTTTAAGGAAAGCAGGAAATAGTTGCCTTATTTTATTTTTTATTGTAATTTTACTTCAGTATATTTAGGAGTTTCAGTGTAGATGAGAGGAGAGGGAATGCCTGCATCTGTACATGTGTCTGGTAGATTGGATCCTGTCATGCAGGTTTTATGCATAATAAGTAATCCAAGTTTGGCAACTGCAATTGGCAATACAAGGAAAACTTGTATTCCAATATTTCAGTTAAATATATTTATGAAATTAGTATAAATGGGAAAAGGTATTTTTAATATCTGATTATGCTTTGCAAACATAAAGACATAGAGATGTTTTCAGAGGCATGTAGCTGACATAACTAAAACTACTTTTCTCAGATTAACTTTTCTGACTCTTTGAAAATACATATGAGCCTTTTTTGTTTGTTTTAGGGTTTTTTGTGAGGTTTTTTTGTTTCTTTGGGGTTTTGTTTGGTTTGGGGTTTTTTGTTTTGTTTTCCCTGTAACTTTCCAAATCAGTTCTCTAGAAAATATCTGAGGGAGGTATGCAGATGACTTTAATGGCCAGCTGATTTAAACACCTGCTTTTCACAACTTGCAAGGGTTTGTTTATAACATTAATTATACCAGCACACCTTGTGTTTCAGCATCTGGATCTGTGCCTGGCTGGTGTGTTGGTCTGCGCATCTGAACAGAACTAAGTTTTTTTTAGTTGCTATAAATTTGGTGCCTGGCTGCCTTTTAGGTTGGTCTGAGAAATGCTTCCTTTACACTCTGTGGAAAAACATGTTTAAATTGGGCAGACTATTAATGATGAGGCACATCTGTAGTAGTCAAATAAGTAAGTGGTCAGCCTACTCGTGGCCCTGAGGTCAAGTGGGAAGAGTTGGCCCGTTCACTATTTCTATGCTGTCAATATCCAGACCAGGATTGTTACAACCATGATGCATATTGGGAACTTTGCATGCCCCATGCTAGATCCTGAGTGTAGCTTCATAGTAAATTGGAAAAAAAGTGCTAGTGCATAAAGGCTGAAACCACGCTAAGTACACATCTGACTGTTTATAAGTATAGATGTTAGTGTGCTGGAGCTCAGGAACATTCCAAGCATGGTTTAGTTTATTTAATATTCGTATAACCTCACTGGATAAGTTAGATGTCATGGCTTCTCTTCAACAACTTTAAATGTCAGACAGCATTAATTAGAAGGCAATGTAAATTGTCCATAACTCCTTGGCTTTAAGCACTACTAAATTAAAAATGTCTACATAACCACTTATAACAGATGCTTGAGTGTATCCTTATGTAATTTCCCAGTCTTTGAGTGCCTGGAAAGTATGGATTTCCATACTGTACTCTGGCCACTCAGCAAGTAGCTGAAGGAGATGGGATGGGCCAGATGCTCACCTGCCTGAGAAGACTCACAAGGGCAAGATTTGCACTCCCTGTCAAGCAAGGAGTCGTAGATTTGATCCACACCTGGGGATCTCAAGATGTCTGCCCACTGCTCATAGGGTCCCCCAAGCAGCTTTTTTCTCATATAATCCCTCAGAAGAGTGGTAATCTCACTCTCTCCAACATTATGAATGCAGGAGGCAGGTCAGGGTAATAGAAATATAGAACAAACAGAAAAAAAAAAAAATAGAAACAAATCTAAACAGAAAATCCACTATGAAATGTGGCTAATCCACAGTTAAAGGGTTCTACAACAGCTAAGAATGAGAACACCAAAACTTTATTCCAAATATTGAAGAAATTGTTCTATGCAGAGGGTGGGGTGTTGCAGTTTTGTTTTGGTCTCCTCTTGAGCATCATCTTTTTTAATTCTTCACACTGGAAGCAGAGCCAGTGTGAAGAGCCTTTTAGTGCTCAGGTGACTGACTGCATGAGTGATCATTTAGCAAACAGGCAGTATATTCTTTCTACTCTCCCAGAGAAAATGAAAAACCTCAAACGTCACCACACTGGCTTTTGCAAAACAAAACAGCAGTGAAAAACATTGCCAGTAACTTAATTATCTTTTAGGCTGACACCTTTAGCTATATTTAAAAATTATCAACCAATGGCTTTATACTAAGTGTGCCAAAAAAACGAACAGCAACTAACAGATGTGCTTTCCTCTTCTTGGGCACATCACCACTGAGGTGCAGCTGCTGCTTTGATTTTGTCTTTTGTGGCTTGCTTTGGAATGTTATCCTTTCTTTATCACTATGCACTAGTTTTATTACCTCATTTTTTTCTCAAACCTAACTTCTTTTTGACAACATCATGCTGATGAGCTGCAAGAAGGATGCTCTGTGGATATTGTGATAGGTTAAAATTGTGCAAGTGGTGCAGAGAACAGTTATTGGCAAAACATGTATTTCTATAGGATGCAGTGGAGTAATGCTTATTTTTAATTAATGGGACACTTCTCAATGAAAACATTGCAGTTGTTTTGTAACCAAAGAAGGATACCAGCAGGAATATACTGAGTGTGTGTGTCCATCTTGGAAGAGAAATTACAATATTGTATTTCTTTTATTTAAACTTCATTTAGGACCATGAGGAGATGGCAACACTGGGAAAATGATTTGGCTTGCAAAATTATTAAAGTGAATACTCCTCAGCTTGATATTATTCATATTTTAATAGAATGGATTAAATGAAAAAATATCATTGTTCTAACTCTTAGCACATCTGGTAATTACAGCAACATAAAATACAGAAGTGAAGATGAATAAAGTCTCAAAACTTTTTTTCCAGGAACACAGAGAAGTGTGAGTGTGGAAACAAGCTGGAGGACAACTACTTAGAAAATAAAGAATATATCAGAGAATTTTACAAAGAAATCAACAGTTCCTTTTCATTATGTGAAATTATTTTTTTAATACTGTCAGAGATCCTATATGTAGCAGCTGCAAACAAAGCTAAGTATTTTTATCTGGAAAGAAAAACATTTTGTGGGTAATGAAAGGAGTAATTATGATTAGCTGAGATGCTGACATCCAGTGGGGTAGAACTGTTATTTTGTGTTACATCCTTAGCAAAAATGTACCTAGTTGATTCTTAGCCAGCAATTGTGAGTCTTCTGCTGCAAACTAAGTGTGAGACTGAACACTGGCCATGACTTTGAGTTAGGGAGTGGGTGGCAGGAATGAGCAAGGAGAGACCAAGAAAGTTGAGAGCAGGGAAGAAGGAGAAAACAGTTTATACAAATACAGAGAGCTGTGATCACGTTCCTCCTTTCCACTTCCACTCGTACTTGTCTGCCCCTGTCTGTGGTGTAGGAGCAGTGCCAAGGCTGGTTTCCCACCTTTCTTCCCACATAGGCAGCTCCTCAGAGGAGCACATCCTGGGCAGCAGGTTAGAGAGGGGGAACAGGCAAGGGGAAATAGTGTTAGAAGAACAGCCTGACAGCAGACAATCCATACTCTTACCCCTTTTCCCACCCACAGCATACCCATTTAGATACAACTCAGCACTGTATGTTTTTGCTACTATAGCATCTTTTGTCTCTCCCTTATTTCCTCTTCACTTGTATGCTGAGGTCCTGCACACACATGGGTGACTTACAGCCCCAGAGTCTGTAGGAGGTGAGGCCTGTCAGCCTCTGGTAGACCAGAGGAGAGCAGAAGGGGAACTGGGTACTTATTTGTCTGTACTCTGTGTCCATGCAGGAGAGAAATATAAAGCCTGTCATGAGAGACTATCCTATTTAATTAGTTTGTCAGTGGGGCAGCATTCTGAATATTGTGATGGAGATTGCTACTTGGCATTGACCCAAGAAATAACCTCTGAAAGATGAAAAAGACAGTAATTCATACAGTTTGTCCTAAGTCTTACTTCCTGTGTAGTAATTGGTTCTGTCCTTTCTCCAGTCTACTTGACAATCTAAATAACACAGCTTTCCAGTTCTGACCCCCCAAGGCTAGTCCGAAGTCTTCATAGCTTTGAGGAGTTATCCATCAAATTTAAATTTTCTTTTGTTTGAACAAATAGCTGGTTTTGATTGAAGGTCATTCCATTTCATAAAGACTTTAAATATAATTATCATGGAAATAAGATGTAACTGCAAATTTGAAAGCCAGATGCTGCAAATACATGTTCATAAAAGCAGGTTTTTTATAAACTCTGTTTCTGTGGGAATATTCACCTCGTTAAGAGGTGACACAGAATGGGCATGCGATCTGAAGACTGACATGTATAATGTGTAGATGGGCAGGAAGAGAGTAGAATACTTAGCCTTAAAAATAATGCTCATCATGCCTTAATATAATGCAGTAGCACAGTCTCTAGTACCACCTTACTGAACATGGAGACACTGTGGGTGAATAACAGAAAATGCAAATGGAAAAGGCAAGGAAGGGAGGGAGAAATGCCTAATTCTTGTCACTTTCAGGCAAAAAGCCCCACAGTCTCTTTTGGATATACCCCTAAAATGTGTGAACCTGATGGTAAGATTTCATATTCTAACCCACTTTCTCATAGGTGTTTAACTCAGGACTAGGCGGAACCAAATTTATCTTTTCTCATACTGCTTTCCTCAATAGCTCTACTGACTATCTACCTGTAACTTACTGCAGTACCTAGAGGGAATTCCTGTTTCTGGTGTCCAAATCTATTCATCAGGCAGAAATTTCAGGCACTTAGCAATGGCTAGTTCCAGGAGTACATGAATATAGATAAATTTCCAGAATTGCAATATTGAGTGTTAGTACACTGACAATCTATGTTGTATCACTTGAATTTGTCTTATATAACTTTGTTATATTAAAGTACTGTTCTACTGTAGATATAATTGTGAACTTTTTTCACTATTAATTAATTTCCCTATAATTTTTTCACTATTTTATCTTTTTTATTCCTGGAACTCACAATATAAGCTGCTAGATAGCAACACTTCTTAGAACAGGAATGGTACAAGAACATGTATGAGCTTCTGAGGGCCTTTTAAGCTGGTGAGGGACTTTTTAGTCAGGTAGTGATAGGAATGGGGGAATGGACTCAAACTAGAGGAAGGTGGATTTAGATTAGGTGTGAGGAAGAAGTTCTTCATCATGAGGTTCGTGAGACACTGGAACAGGTTGCTCAGAGAGGTGGTAGAAGCCCTGTTGCAGGAAGTTTTTAAGGCCAGGCTGGACAGGGCTCTGAGCAACCTGACCTAGTGGGAGGTGTCCCTGCCCATGGCAGGGGGGTTGGAACTAGATGACCTTAAATGTCCCTTCCAGCCCTGAAAATTCTATGATTCTGTAATTCTATCTACCATATACAGCTATCCATTTCTTATCTCAACTTAAATACTACATCATTAATTAGTTAGTCTAATTGAGGAATGCTCACTTAATAATTTAGTTGATCTGTTTGGTCATATTTTCTGCCTGCTGAAATACCATAAATAATTAATGAATGGAATTAGACATGTAAGAGATATATACACCTACAAATGTATGGATTCATCTTGACTTATTTATTATGGTTAATCAGTACTTGACCTTTGATTTTTAAAACTTGAGCTAGTGTGATTTTGACTGTACCAAGACATTTCACATTCTCACAACTGTGTGAGATTAAGATTTAAAGTTTAATCTCTCAAAACAGTACAGTCAAATTGTCATCTTCAAAAGAATACAGCTAAGGGGCTGATTCAACATGATTGCAAACATTTCCACTTGTTTATCAGTCTCAGAGAACTGTTTTTTCTTTCTAGATTGGCTGCAGTAAAATCCATGACAATTGCATTTTTGCACACTTTTATGCAGTAGCTTCTGGTCTGGGATGCTAAAAAGAAAAGAAAACATGAGGTGCACCCAATGCATACTTTAGAAACCATGATGTGGGATTTTTCTAAGTGACTCATTCTAACTCATTTTAGGTAGTGCAGCTGCAATGTGATTTATACTGTAGATGGAAACATCGCAACAGCAGTATGCTTTTATAACTGGAAAAACAGGTGTCTGGGTTTATTTAACAATGTAGCTAGCATAAACCAGATTTCTATTTACTATTAGAATAGTTGGTGCATATGATATTGTTTCAAGAAAGCAGGGATGCCAAATCTCTGTGAAGCATTTGTAGATTTAAGGTATTCCTGCAGATATTGTTTCATCTTTCAGAAATTTTTAAAGTGCTATTTTCATCTCTTTTTAGTATGCAGCATCCATTCACTCCCTATAGTAACACCCTAAGCCTGTGGTGCCTGCATCCCTGAGATATAAACAGAATTTTCTTCTTTGCATGTGTAATATGTGTATTATGCATGTGTGCAACAAAAAGAAAACATACTAATTTTTTTTGGTAAATATAAAATGGAGCTGATTTTTATTTGTATGTAAACCATATTCAGTACTCACACAGATAATTCTGTTCTCCAGACAAGCCATTCATGATTATATGCTACACTGCTGTTAGATATATAAACAGCTGTTTTGCCAGCATTACTTAACTGCTGAGGCTTTCCACATATCTCCAGCAATGCCATTACTCTTTCAGTTCTGTTGGGACTTGAACATGATGGACATGATAAAGCTCAGGATACCCATCACTGGTAATGTAAGCACTTAGTAATGTCCACAGAAATGAGGGCTGCATTGATAGTGACAAGCTGAACAGGAGCAGGTATGGTTTTGCCCGCTGGCCAGCAGCAGTCTGCAATGAAGAATCCTTAGAATGTTCCCTGTGATGGCTTTGGCTCAGGCCAAAGAACACTCTCCCAAGTAATGCCTAGTTTAGGTTAGCATTGGCCAGGCATGACTCCAATAGGCAATACAGATGAAGCTACTCTTTTGGGCAGGAATAAAAGAGAGCTTGAGAGTTTGTGTGCAACTCAGGGCCAGAAAACCAGCTGAGGGAATAGAGGAAGGCAAAGGTGCCAGACATCTCAGCTCATTTGAGTGTTGGACGGGGGACAAAAGAGTTTTTCAGCTCTCCTGTAGCTGTAATCATAAGTGCTAAAGCAGGGAGAAAACACGCTGATTACTGTTAATGCCACTGACATGCAATCCTATGAAAAAAGACAACGATACACCCACATAAGATGTGAGGATGTTTATAGCCACTGGAGCAAAACACTGTGAGAAATCATGGGTTTTTCACTGCCTAAAGTCTTCAGATTAAGCCACTTAAGGAAAATCTTTGTTAGTGAAAACTGCAGTATGGGGCTGAGAACAAAAGATAACTGTTTGAAAATGCAGTATCTGCAGTACATAGGGGCTGAGAATACAGGTCTGAAGAGTGCTATAAACCTTATATATCACTGAAGAGTGATATAAACCTTATAAATATACTAGTGGGAGAAAAACACATTAGCATTCTTAATCTACTCATTTGGAAAATGAGGTGTGTTCATTGTGTATCTGGCATGACACAGAGCAGTGGCAGAGTTGAAAGTGGTGTGAAGGGGTCTCTGAAATTTAGTAGCAGGTACCATTTTCCAAAATCCATCGCCTGTCATACTGGAAAAGAGCTGCAGGCAAAAGGCATTTTGATTTATTCTAATAAAAAAAATTTTTTTACGCACACAATTCCTGAAGATTATAGACTGTGTTATTCCCTTTAGCAGTGCACGGGTTCATGAATGATTAATGAAGTTTTAGGTCCAGAAGGAGTGAGTAGTGGTATATTGCAAGTTTTACAGTGTGATCTGTTACCAGCTAATGTACTTTTTGGTATTTCATTTGTTTGGTATACTGTGCTTTGAACTGGATAATCCTCTAATTTTCCCCCTTTTGAGAAATTACCTGTTGGGTGGGAGTGAGAACAAAATTTTGCTGCACAAAATGGATATTGATGTTAAGAACCTAGTTTCTTATTTCATAGAATCATAGAATTAGCCGGGTTGGAAGGGACCTCAGAGATCATCTAGTCCAACCCTTGACCCACCGGAGCAGTTGCTAGACCATGGCACTGAGTGCCACATCCAGTCTTTTTTTAAATGTCTCCAGGGACGGAGAATCTACCACCTCACCGGGCAGTCCATTCCATAGCCTAATCACCCTCTCCGTGAAGAAATTCTTTCTAATATCTAATCTAAACCTCCCCTGGCACAACTTAAGACTGTGTCCTCTTGTCTTGTTGGAGGTCATCTGTGAAAAGAGTCCAGCTCCCACCTCGCTACAGCCTCCTTTCAGGTAGTTGTAGACAGCAATGAGGTCTCCCCTGAGCCTCCTCTTCTTCAGGCTGAACAGCCCCAGCTCTCTCAGCCTCTCCCCATAGGGCCTGTGCTCGAGTCCCTTCACCAGCCTGGTTGCCCTCCTTTGGGCCTGTTCCAGGACCTCTACATCCTTCTTAAACTGAGGGGCCCAGAACTGGACACAGTACTCGAGGTGTGGCCTCACCAGCGCTGAGTACAGGGGAAGAATCACCTCCCTGGACCTGCTGGTGACGCTGTTTCTGATACAGGCCAGGATGCCATTGGCCTTCTTGGCCACCTGGGCACACTGCTGGCTCATGTTCAGTTTCTTGTTAATGCAGACTCCCAGGTCCCTTTCTGCCTGGCTGCTCTCCAGCCACTCTGTCCCCAGCCTGTAGCGCTGCATGGGGTTGTTGTGGCCAAAGTGCAGGACCCGGCACTTGGCCTTGTTGAACCTCATCCCGTTGGAATCGGCCCAGCTCTCCAGTCTGTCCAGGTCCCTCTGCAGAGCCCTCCTGCCTTCGAGTTGGTCTACACTTCCCCCCAGCTTGGTGTCATCTGCGAACTTGCTGATGATGGACTCAATCCCTTCGTCTAAGTCATCGATAAAGATATTAAACAGAACTGGGCCCAACACTGATCCCTGGGGGACACCACTGGTGACCGGCCGCCAACTGGATGCAGCCCCGTTCACCACCACCCTCTGGGCCCGGCCCTCCAGCCAGTTCCTAACCCAGCACAGGGTGCTCCTGTCCAAGCTGTGGGCTGACAGCTTTTTCAGGAGAATGCTGTGGGGGACGGTGTCAAAGGCTTTGCTGAAGTCCAGGTAGACCACATCCACCGCCTTCCCCTCATCCATCAGACGGGTCCCCTGATCATAAAAGGAGATCAGGTTGGTCAGGCAGGACCTGCCCTTCCTAAACCCGTGCTGGCTGGGTCTGATCCCTGGCCCATCCTGCAGGTGCTGTGTGATTGCACTGAGGATGATCTGCTCCATAACCCTGCCAGGCACTGAGGTCAGGCTGATGGGCCTGTAGTTTCCCGGGTCCTCCTTCCGGCCCTTTTTGTGGATTGGCGTGACATTCGCCAACTTCCAATCATCTGGGATGTCCCCAGTGAGCCAGGACTGTTGG
Organism: Heliangelus exortis; assembly: GCF_036169615.1. Classification (NCBI taxonomy): domain Eukaryota; kingdom Metazoa; phylum Chordata; class Aves; order Apodiformes; family Trochilidae; genus Heliangelus; species Heliangelus exortis. The sequence goes on along the minus strand of NC_092424.1, from coordinate 101,744,340 downwards.
TAGATGATAGAGAGAGGCTTGGCGAGCTCTTCTGCCAGCTCCCTCATCACTCTTGGGTGGATCCCATCCGGTCCCATAGACTTGTGGGGGTCCAAGCAGCTCAAGAGGTCGCTGACTGTGTCCTTCAATATTACAGGGGGGCTGTTTAGATTTTTATCACCCTCTATAGGCTCCAGAAGCCTGCTGTCAACAGGATAACCTGTCTTTCTGTTGAAAACTGAGGTAAAGAAGGTGTTAAATACCTCAGCCTTTTCCTCATCTTTGATAACTATATTCCCACCCATGTCCAGTACAGCATGAATGTTTTCCTTGCCCCTTCTTTTGCTATTGATGTATCTGTAGAAGGATTTCTTATTGTCCTTCACAGAGGTAGCAAGATTCAGTTCATGTAGTGCTTTTGTCTCTCTGATTCTCTTTCTACATGACCTGACTATATTCCTAAATTCCTCTTGAGAAGTTAGCCCTTTTTTCCATAATTGATAGGCCCTCTTCTTAACCCTAATTTCTTTCAGAGTCTCCCGGTTCAGCCAGACTGGTTGCCTTCCCCGCCGGCTCGCCTTCCGGGACTCTGGGACAGCCTGTTCCTGTGCTTTCAGAATATGCTCTTTGAAGTATGCCCATCCCTCCTGGACCCCTTTGTTTTCAAGGGTTGTTTCCCAGGGTATACTCTGAACCAGTCTTTTGAATAGTCCAAAATCTGCTCTCCGGAAATCCAACACAGACGTTTTACTGACGACCCTCCTTGTTTCCCTGAGTATTGAAAACTCTATTATTTCATGGTCACTAAGTCCCAGTCGTCCATCAACCACCACATCTCCCACCAGCCCCTCTCTGTTTGTGAAAAGAAGGTCAAGTGGGGCTCCGTCCCTGGTGGGCTCATTTACTAGTTGGAGCAGGAAGTTATCTTCAATACACTCTAGGAATCTCCTAGACTGCCTCCTCTCTGCAGTGTGGAGTTCCCAGCAGATGTCTGGCAAGTTAAAGTCACCTACAAGGATAAGGGATGATGATTTTGAAACATCCTCCAGTTGCTTGTAGAATATTTCGTCGACCTCATCGTCCTGATTGGGCGGTCTGTAACAGACTCCCATCACGATATCGGCCTTGTTGACCTTCCCACTGATTCTAACCCACAGGCATTCTGCCCTATTATTGGTGGTCTCAACTTCTACAGTGTTGAGAGATTCTCTAACATATAGGGCTACCCCTCCACCTCTCCTACCCTGCCTGTCCCTTCTGAAGAGCCTGTATCCACCCATGGCAGCACTCCAGTCATGGGAGTCATCCCACCACGTTTCCGTGATAGCGACTACATCATAGCTTTCCTGCCGCACGATGGCTTCCAGCTCCTCCTGTTTGTTGCCCATGCTGCGTGCATTGGTGTACATGCACTTCAGCTGGGCTGCTGGTTTGTCATTTATCTCGGGTAGTCCACCTTTAGGTTCCTCTCTGGAGAGCTCAGTTTCAACCCTCTCCCCCTTCAAACCTAGTTTAAAGCCCTCCTTATCAGCCCCTTCAACCTATGACCTAGAGTCCTTTTCCCCCTGTTAGTTAGATGAAGTCCATCAGATCTAATGACACAAGGCAGTTTGGGATTTGCCCCATGGTCGAAGAACCCAAAGTTCCGCCGGTGGCACCAGTCCCTTAGCCACCCATTAATGAGATGGGTTTTCCTAGTCCTCTCCTCATTTAAGCCTTCTACTGCAGGAACTGAGGCGAAGACTACCTGTGCTCCTGACCCATCGACTAACCGATTTGTATGCTTGGCAGGTGAAGAGTGGGGGGAGAGGATTTAACTCTCATTTTCTGGCTTTCTTCCTCTAGTAAGTAGTAAGGTATAATTTGCATAGCTTGTCACTGCCTCTTTTTCCGATGCTTTATTCGTGGTCTTCTAGGGAAGCTAACCATACACATCTAAATAGCTTGCTTTGGAAACCCTTGTCATGATTAAGTTTTAAAAGCTGAAAGAAAAGGATGAGTCACATCAAGCTTTGGAAAATGATTGATCTTTTAAAAAGATGGATGGAAGAGTTCAGGGGTTAATATTTTTTTTTCTTTTTTTGAGACTATAACCCCTGCCTGTGAGTGTGAGAAGTTAAAGAAATGAAATGGCAGTCTTGTATTTAAGATATTAGTGGCGCAACATACTCTCTTTTAGTGGTTTTATTCAAGTGCTATCAGAACCATTGCAGGAGTTAATTAAAAAGATGCTGCTTAACTCACTAGTTTAAAACTAGAAATGACTCTATGAGCAGTCTCCTAAGAATGTCAGAAGTCTGAAGCAAATATTGGAAACACTCAAAAGAAGGTAATAAATATACCCTCTCAGAGGAACTGTCAGGGAACCTCAATATAAAGGTGAATGTGACATGCTGGTAATGAGAATATGTAAAAGAAGGAGGGAAATCAATAAGCAAACTATAAAGCCATAAATCCATCCAACTGAGACTGCACTGAGTTGCAAGTTCAAGCAGAAAATATTAGAGTAGACTTCCTGCAGGTCCACAGGACACCTACTCTGCCCTATAATGACTGCAATAATCTGCAGAAGAGTTTGTTCCTTAAACAAGCAGTCACACTAAAAATCTGCACCATGTACACATAAACCTTGGTATTGATTTTGTCCCTAATCAAAAAGATAAATATAGTATCTCAACTTTCAGACAATTTTCTCTGTGATCTTCAAGAAAGGCAAGAAAGAGGGCCCAGGTAACTACAGACCCGTCAGCCACACCTCCATCCCTGGAAAGGTTATGGAACAACTCAGTCTTGATGCTGTCTCCAGGCATATCAAGGACAAGAGGCTTATCAGCAGTCAATAGGGCTTTACTAAGGGGAAGTCAAGTCTGAACAACCTGATAGTCTTCTATGAGGATGTAACTAGGCGGATGGATGATGGCAGAGCAGTAAACATAGTTTATCTTGATTTCAGTAAGGCATTTGACACCGTCTCTCTCTCCCACAGCATCCTTGGAGCTAAACAGAAGTGTGGCCTGGATGATTGGGTGGATCAGGAGCTGGTTGAAGGATAGAAGCCACAGAGTTGTAGTCAATGAGATGGAGTTTAGTTGGAAGTCTGTTTCTAGTGGAGTCCCTCAAGGGTCAGTACTGGGATCAGTATATATCAGTACTATTCAGCATATTTATTGATGACCTGGATGAGGGAATAGAGAGTACTATCAACAAGTTTGCTGATGACATCCCAGAAGGCTGTGCTGCCATTCAGAGGGACCTGGACAGACTGGAGAGCTGGGCAGGGAGAAATTTAATGTATTACAAAAAGGCCAAATGTAAAGTCTTACATCTGGGAAAGAAGAACCCCAGGTACCAGTATAGGCTGGGGACTGAGCTGTTGGAGAGCAGCACAAGGAAAAGGGACCTGGTGGTGCTGGTGGATGGAAGGATGACCATGAGCCAGCAATGTGCCCTGGTGACCAAGAAGGCCAATGGCATCCTGGGGTGCATTAGAAGGGGGTGGTCAGTAGGTTGAGAGAGGTTCTCCTCCCCCTCTACTCTGCCCTGGTGAGGCCACATCTGGAATATTGTGTTCAGTTCTTGTCCCCTCAGTTCAAGCAGGACTGGGAACTGCTTGAAAGAGTCCAGTGCAGAGCGATCAAAATGATTAAGGGAGTGGAACATCTCCCTTATGAGGAAAGACTGAAGGAGTTGGGTCTCTTCAGCTTGGACAAGAGGAGAATGAGGGGTGAGTGACCTCATCAATGTTTATAAATTAGGTGCAAGTGTCAGGAGGATGGAGTCAAGCTTTTCTCAGGGGTAACTAACTACAGGACAAGGAGCAATGGTTATAAACTGGAGCATAGGTGGTTCCATATAAATATCAGGAAGAATTTTTTCACTGAGAGGGTGACAGGGCACTGGAATAGACTGCCCAGGGAGGCTGGGGAGTCTCCTTCCCTGGAGACATTCAAAGACCACCTGGATGTGTTCCTGTGTGACCTGCTATAGGTGACCCTGCTTTGGCAGGGGTGGTTCGACTAGATGATCTTTCGAGGTCCCTTCCAACCCCTAACTTTCTGTGATTCTCTGATTCTATGATTTTAAGTAACAATGACTTAGAATAAGAAGAAAGTAATTCAGATAGGGTGAGATGGAAGTGTCTTCAAAGTAATGAACTTCTTTGATTAGATTAAACAAAATATATTACTTTTTTTTTAACAATATGAATCAGAAGGGGAGTTCATGAACAGCAACATATCAAAGTCTGCTGTGATGAGGGTTTAAAAAATGCATTAAAAATTATTATTTAAAATTATTTAAAAATGTATTAAAAATGTATTCACTGCAAGCTAAAATTATAAAATTGACCAAGTTCAGGGGATCATTAGTGACTAAAGTACAGCAGGCATTAATTGCAAACTTTAACTGAATTTATACACGAGTGATTTCTGAAATAGAGAAATAGATTGAGTAATTTTTATACAAATCATGTTCAGCGTATCTTGACAATAAATTAATATCCATTTTAAACTTACCACTTCTACAGTGCTCTTCATCTTCTTCATCCAATTACAACCCAAATAAAAACTAGATAGGAATCTTTTAGAAAAAAAATCTGGAAAAAACCCAACATCACACAACCAAAAGACACTTAATGAATATAAGAGATTTTCCTTATGTTTATTAAACAAAAAAAGCCCTGTTTCCTCAGTCTCTCTCATGCTCCAGCCCTCCTGCCACCCAAAGGTCAGTGGCCAGTTAATGCAGCCCAATATGCTAGGATGCATTTCTGACTCTAGTCTGTTGGCCACCTTTTAAGCAAGGCTGTTTCCCAGCAAATCCATCTCCAGCCTTTACCAGTGCAGGGGTTTAATCCTTCCTTGTTGTAGGACTTTGCCTTTCTCCTTGCTGAATATCATGAATGCATTCTTTCAGCCTGCCCAGGTCTCTCTGAATGGGAGCTCTGCCCTTAAGCATTTTGATTGCCTAATCCTCAAGCTACGATGTACTTGTATTTATCATATTATCACAATATACAGTCACATATTTAATTCATTTCTCATAAGAAAGGAAGGAAGTTAGGAAGGAAGCCTCAGGCATATTGATTGCTTAATCATGAATTTATAATATGTTTGCATTTATCATAGTATCATAATACACATTCCGATATTTTGATTCATCTCTCATAAGAAAGGAAGTTAAGAAGGAAGCAAGCAAGACAGTCTAGACCTCAAAACCAAGAAAAGTATTTCTAACTATTGAGGTTTTGATCCATTTTTTTCCTTGGAGGTGTATGACCACAGCCATTGCTTAGCAACACAGAGAGTCTGACCTAAAGATGCAGGGTACAGTTTATCTTTGTGTTCCTGAGTACTATTTTTTCAATTCAATTTAACAAAAAATAAACAATCTGCTAGCATCTGTTAAAGATTTCTAGCATCAACTTTAGAAAAAAAGCCGATCCCCTTATGGTTAAAAATCTCATCTGAAACTTCAAAATCCATGTTTAAATTCCAAAACTGAGGGTACAGTGTTGCTATACATTATAACATGGTATTTGAATATTTGTGCTTTCTTAGACAAAAAAATAAGCTATAGGTGCACAAAGTACCAAATGGTCTTGATAGTTTAGGCCATGCAGATTTCCATGCTCAGTGAGGAAGATTGTTGATGCCAACATTTTTGTGGATGCCTCCACTGTGTAGTTATACCATCAACTGGACAAACTAGGAATTCAGAAAGATACCTACCAATCCCAGTGTGAAAGCCCTAAGTATGATCTGTTCTGAAGTCTATTTTTAATTTCTTAAATATTTTCTTTAGGGAAAAAATGTTGCAACATATACCCAACAAAAACACATTTCACAATTGTGATATTTTAATGAAGAAAATTTTCTGCTTTGTAGCCAGATCTGATTATAAATATTATTGCAGAACTTCCAGTAGTTTTGCTCTTCAAATCCTTCTGTTTCCCAGTTGCCTGCTGAAGTTATATGATGTATATAACACAGAACCAAAATAATTCATATAATTTAATTGATACTATTTTAGCTGATTTTGCAAATCAGCACAAATTAATTTACTGTGATTATTCCTAGTAAAATAGATGAAATAGATTAATCTCTTTTTCCCTACAACTTAATTTCCCTGAAGAGACCATCTGGGACTGAAAAAAATAATTTTACTTATATAAAGAAATGTTCAAGATGATTATATTATTAATTTCTCCTCCAACAGGTTAATGAACTGTTTCTGATATAAACTTAAGTTGCTGGAGTTACACTTGAAAGCCTCAAAATCTTTGGCCTTCCTTTGGATGTAGGGAATGGGAGATTTTGCTACTTCTTGAGATTCAGTTCTTTTTTGTATTTTCTCTGCCAAAACTTAATAAAGCATTGCTATCTGATGGTTCTACTGTTTATAAGCTACTGAACTTGGGCCAGAAGGAGAAAGTCTGAGGGGAATTTGCATGAGAGGTAAAATTCCATGTTAATTGCAAGTCCTGCTATGCTGTAGAAATATAGCAGCATCCACTATTTCTTCAGCAAACCATAGAGATCGTACTGACAAACGCATGGTTTTGAGGTAAGCTACCAGAAAAGGTTTACGAAATATTCTCAAGCAGGTTTTTGAAGATTATGATTGTGATTTGAATTACAAGGTAGTCAATAGCTGCAAAACTATATGGAAAGATGAATGAGCTAAATCAGAAACCAAATTTTTAGATGACTGGAGGTACTTCAGTGAACCAGAGCTATAACTTTTCTACCCATATAAACATCTACTATGGCAGGGACACCGTGTGTTGTGGCTATCTTAAAAGTATGAGTTTACTTATAAATTATCTCATTTGTAGTCTAGCTGCTGCCAACAGAAATGTGAAGCGGATGAGCTCTGCCTGAGCTGACCTCAAGAAGGCACGGCCCAGACATTGTGAAAATCAGTAAAATTACACCATGGCGCAACAGGTAACATCAAGATGGGTTGGTTGAGTAGTGTTGTGTTTCCTGAGATCAACCCTACTTCTCCTGTGACTCAGAAAAGTTGCTTCAAGCTTTCAAAGCAAACTTTGCTACCTCAGGGATGAAGAGCTGCCACAGGAATGGGCTGAAAACATTCTGGTAGTGGGGAGAGAACTGCGAGGAAGAAAAAGCCCTAAAGATTCAGCTTGTTCTGTCAGAGGCTGCTGCTGCTGTTGCTGCATGGAAATATTCTCTTTGATTACCTGTGCACTTTCTGATTTATCAGAGTTTCTGATTTCAACGTCAGCTGCGGGGAATCACTGTTGTAAAACATGGTGGGTCACAGGTCCTAAGCTGATTTGGTGCTAGATATTTGATTGCTTATATTGCTATTGCTTAGTACCAGGTTTAACTCCCAGTATGGTTGCACCACCTTATAGTAGATAAAGGTTTGTGCACTAAAAATGACTTTTGTATGCCTGGAAAACAAAAGAGATCACAGAAATTACTGTGATTTGTACAGTTTTGCCCTTTGCTGCAAAATTTCACACTGCCACTGTGTCATGCTCCTTTTTAATTGAAATTAGGTATAATTTTTAGAGGAAATTATTTGTTTAATTTTTTATCTCTATCTATTTTTTTTTTTTTTTTTTTTAAGGCACAGCCAGTTGAGTGGCATTGCAGTGATGACCCTGACTTTATACCATGCTTATCATGATACAGTGTGTCAGCTTGAGTGGTACAATTAATGTGACATGACCTTATGCCATACTGAATGTCACAGCAACATCTTGTTTTTTCCCCTTCATTGCAGGAATAACTGTCAGAAATTATTTTTCTTCTGTCAACTACTCAAACAATTACAATCATGATGGTATGTGTTATAAAACACCTTATCTTCAAACAGTCTGGCAGTTAGCCCCTGGAATATTTTCTCTAACCTTTAGATACTGAGTGTTTTCTCAAACGTCTGTATCTATTTTCCTTGCTAAGTTGCATAATTCAGTGCCAGTAACAAGCTCTCCTGGTTGTTTATCCAATCTGTACCATACAGTAGGCTCCTATATTTCGCCTTCTCTTTTTTATTGGCCAGTTTAGAAGATCTGGAATATTTTTCCTTAGAAGATCATTGTTTGAGGATGCTTATTTTCCAGATCAAGCCTATGTCTAAAGGTGAATCTCTTTTTCAGTTTCCATATGACTGCCTTTGCTTGGTATGTGGGAAATGGCTGTTGACAACCCTGTGAGCTCCAGAGTGGCTAAGCAGAGCAGTGCATAGATTTAAGAGCCATCCCACACATGTCCAGGAAGAATTTGAATGAAACACTGACCAAATCTGTGGAGGAAAAAAGCCTGCCCTTTTATGATGTCAACCTTTCTCTGGAAGAGAGGTAGGGTGGTTTTTTTCTATGATATTAATATAAATTATTATTATCAATGAACCTTTGGTGGTTCATTGGACTTTCCCTGCACATCTGTTTTGTCTGAGCTGCAAAGATTTTTTGTTTTCAGACTGTTGATGATACTTCAAATATTTGGTTTTCATCATTCTGATGAATTAATGACTCCCACTGAAATAATATTCCTATTTTGGGACCCGGTGAAACTTCTGTTAGATCTAGGAGAAGTAAAATAATATTTTCATTAAGACCTTTTGCTCTGGAGTACAGTGAGCTAATGGCTGTCACCCTTCAATTCATTTATTGCTAAGAGGCTCCCGTTGAGTTTGTTTTTGTGTTTTAGTATAAAGTAGCTCCCAGCTTTTGCAGGAGTTGGTCCTTACGTATAAAGAATTTATCCCCTCACTGCATATTTGAAGTAGTCTGTAAAGCTTAAATTTATATATAGTGTTTCGGTTTGAACAATGAAAAAATCAAAAACTGTTAACAAGTTTATCTTTGATACAAAAAAGGTAAAGAGATATCACCGTGCTGCCCAACTTTGGAAATATTGACTTCTTTGGCTTAGTTAGGACTGCCTCCAAGGCTGCCTGTACAGGTAAAAGAGAAAGATGGACTCTCTTGACCATGACTCCTTGTACCTTCTATGTTTTTGACCAGCCTTTGGATCAACATTTCACTCTTCCTCCTTGACTCTTCTAATGACCTTGCAGAAAAAAAAAAAGAAAAATTTTAATACTGAAGGCATCCTGATCCTTCTGCAATACACTATCCTGGGCCTAGAAATAGTGGTTTTGGTAGCTGCTGAACTGGAGTTTTAAGCAAGACCACTAATAGACTTTTCAATATTTCAATTTCTTTCTATTTCTATACATTGTGGGGTTTTGTTGTTTTTGTTTGTTTGTTTGTTTGTTTGTTTTTTAAATGTATTTATTTAATACTGGTCTAGCTTTTAGGAAATATTGTATACAGAGTCCAGAATCCAGCTGCACATAGTAAAAATACATTTCTTTGCTAATAATTTTCTTAATTCATATTTCCTGTTTGACTTCTGCTAAGAGGCATTTCCTCAGAAATATCTGCAATGAGTCAAAAAATCTATGCTCTTAATTGATAATAGCTCATTAAGAGCATATAATTTTATACTGTTTTTTCCCTTGCTTATTAGTTTGCGTTTATCAACACTGAATCTTTTATATATCTTATTACCCATTCAGTTCTGTAACTCTGGAATCACGATTATAATTCACTTTTTAAAATAGCCTTGTGTCATCTGTCCTCAACTAAATAATAATTTCTATTTATACACTTAGCCCATGTCCTAATTCCAGTAACCTTCTTCCTTTGTGTTTATTGGTATTGTTTTTAGGCTTGAACTATCTTTTTTCATTTTAGTCAGTTACTAATCCATGAAAGAAACTCATTTCTTTCCAATGATATTCCATTTTTTAAAGAATCTTCTGACAAGATTATTGTCAAAAGCTTGTCAAGATCCTTGTGAATATGTCTAAATGGACCACCCATATTCATGTACTATTTCAGAAATAATAGCTCCATGAAGTACATCTTTCCTCTGTAAGAAAGGTATTTATTTATTCATATTGGACTTTGTATGTCATATTCATCCAAGTATGTCTTGATACTTGTTCAATTGTCTATCCCTGCACAGTTTCTCCAAGCCATTTCTTAAAGGTCATTCTCAGTCTATTACCAAATCCAGATACCAGAAAGTAACAGTTACCTACAACTGTTAATGTTTTATACGTGTAAATATGTATTTAATCATAATTAAATTAATTTAAAATTTGAGTGATTCCATCTGGTCCTCAAAATTTTTTCTCTTCATTTTACTAATTGATTCTGAATCCAGCTCTAATACCAAGATTTCACTTGCAGACAATTATTCCTTTCTGCCCCCATATAAAAAACCAGCAGTCTGTTAAATTCATTTAGCTATTTGTAGGTCTACTGATCTAAAAATACCTATGCATTTAATTTTCCCAAAATGTCTAGTGAATGTTTTTTCTGTTCTCGATCCCTTATTTGTGCTACAGGCTCTGCATCAGGCTTCATATTTTTGGGAACTTTATTATTAAAATTATAAGTCATTGGCAAGATGCATCTCTAGATCTTTGTGCCTGTAACATATTGTGATTTTGCACTTAATTTTCAAAATAAAACCTCTTTTTTATTTTAAAATAATATCAAACCCTAATTTAGTCATTTTGCTTCAGTGTCCTGTATATGGCAGCATAACTGCCATCTATGAAGTAGACAGGAGCAGTTGGGATTAGATCCAAGTGATTTGGATCACCCCATCAGAAATAACTTTCTATTTGTTGAAGGTAATCAAGAATATTATTCAGTGCTTGAAGACTTAGATATTAGTGTTATAAACACTAAATGCTAGATTTCTCTACAGCTTTATATGTTAGTAATTTAATAAAAATGTACATGTAATAATGACAGCGTCAAGTCAGATTTTTCAGACTACAGAATTTATTTACAACATTGCTTAATAAAGTAAGTTAAAGTAATTTTAAGAAAAATAGCTAAGACAAATCCATAGTAAATGAACAATGATAAGTAAAACATGAATAGGGTGTACTCCAAACTTAAACCATCACATTTATGAGTTACAATGTATTTGTAACCAAATATTTGTACCTTCATGTGGACATAGCAGAGGAAAATAGATTCCAAAAATATCTTCAGAATGCTGAGCTGCTCCCCCTTCCCCTTCATCTTATTATTATAATATTTCAACACTACCAGGTTGCAAAATTTTATTGATTTATATAACTCCAAAACCAAGGAGTTCTAATAACCTCTTTCACAACAAGAACTCATTCTTTAAAAGGCCTTAAATAATCCTATTTTCAGTTTTTACAGTCCTTTAAAAGTGAGAATGCAATTTTGCATATGCATGCCCAACATGTCTCAGCAAAGAAGAATGCGGCTGTTAGCGTTGTGCTGTGCCCAACATTTCTGATGTTTACTCAGGCAGTTTAATTGTGATTTATTATCTGGTAATTTCTATCATGTCATCTCTTAAAAATGAATATAAAGGAAGACTGCAGTGGCAGAAGTTGGCAGTGAATGACCATAAACAAAGAATTATAATGCTCCTCAAAATAGAACTTGTTACTGTACAAAACACAAACATGGCATTTTTCCAGATACCTATAACATTCAGATGTAGGAGTGGCAGCTGGTAAGCAAACAAGTAGCAAATGTGTGAAGTGTCATTTATCAGTAAATGGAAGGCATTCATAGAGCAATGAATTTGAATTAATAGCAACAAGCTAGCAGCATTTAAAATAATAATAATAATAAAAATAAATAAATAAAAGAGGGAGATAGAGACAGAGAGGGAAACAAAGGGAGAAAGAAGGAGAATAAGAGAGAGCAACATACTTCTTACCAGGAGCAGTACATAACTGTACCATGGTGACATTGTCTCCGTTTTAATTTATTTTCTTTGGAAAAAAAGCATAGCTCATTGCCAGTATTATTTTCCCAATTTGAAGCTATACATTGTCTTGCTCCCTTCCACAGTAATCATCTTGTAATCCTCTATTTAAGGACCCCCCGGACAGGTGTTGGTCAGCTCCTCAGCATTGATTCTTGTCTGAGATAGGACTGTAAATTCCTCAGGATGCTTCCTCACACTTCATATTTCATTTAAGCACAGAATGGCCCTGTGCCATTTGTGAATACTTCTGTAATGGAGGCAATGAATGATAGGAGAGCTTGCAGGGAGCTAGAAAGTTAGGAGAGAGATAAACCATCCTCTTCTTGAAGACTTCTCTTCACAGCTTGGTGGTAAAGGCAGGAGAAATAGATTAATTTGTACTCACTGGGGCCAGGTCCAGTACAGCTGTCAGTACAGGGGTCATGGTCAAGAGCACGATGACTCAGGCTTACCCTTCCTCAGAGTGATGCCTATATGAAACATTTATTTTATTTGCACTGTCCTACTGCTCATGCTTTTATTCTCTGTCAAGACAAACTAGCTGGTTTTCTGTTTTTGCACTCTATTAATAAATAGCTTGAAAATGATGCTAAAAATAGGTCTTTTGGGAAGATTCTTAATGTGAATAACCCTGCATTGCAGCTTCCAGACGAAAAAAAAAGAAAAAAAATTCTCCTAAAATATTCCTGTTACCTTTGTATATTTTCTTATGCACACTTTTCTATTTTCATCTATCTCCAACAAAAAAAAAAAAAAATCAGAGAAACATTCAAAACACAGCATGCAATTCCTTCAGGTAGATCCCAGAGGCCTTAGAGAAACAATGATCCTTTACTGAGCCATTTTGTTAGATACTGACATTTCAGTCATTCCCTGATTCACTGGCAAAAGGAAAATTAAATGCAGGGACAAAAATAATATGTTGAGTAATATCTTACTCTATGGCTAGTTTAATTAAAGTCAGTATGCCTATTGGTGGATGTGGTTTAGCCTTCCTTCAGTGAGGGAAAAAATATTTTAAGAAACAGAACTGTAATTTGTCAATTTTGTGATGTGAATTCTTTAAAACTCCCACTTAGGTTCTTCTTTTTTTCACAGAGCAGGGCATGTACAGCCTCATATAGTCCTTTTGGACAGGAAATTATCATAGAGCACTTTAGTGAAGGGATTTTTATTCTCCTGTATCATTAATGAACTCAGTTTTACTTTCTCTGTTTTGTGTTTACAAGCTTTTTTGTGGCAGATGAACTCCTGGTTAATGTAACAGGGACTGAGCCAGGAACCTCAAAAACATTAACTGCAAAAGCCTGAGCTAAAAAAACCAGCCCACTATAGCTGGGAACTGCAACACTCATATCATCTTTGAATAACTCACTAGTATCTTGCAGTTACTCTGACTGCTCAGCTGTGTTTTACTTTGTGTAATTTCAAACTAAAGTTTTTGTTCACATACTTAGACACAGATACCTTATTAATTTTTGCTGGGAGTTTAACTCTTTGTAAATGGAAGACAAGCTACAACTGACAGACAAATCTAAATTATTTTCTTTGATTTCCAGTAAAGCTTACTCCAAGGATATGAGGAACTATTTGACTTCAGCCATGTGAAATAAAACATCTAACTGAAAATAGACAACTAAGCTACCTTTACAGCCAGCGGAGTGAAATAAGTAAAGCTGTTTATCTCACTGTTATGTTTGCCTGTTCTAGTGGAATAGATAAATTCTTGAGAAACCTTTCCTTTAATCGGGTGATCGTCTTCCCCATCTGCAATGAGTCTTGGGTTTTGAAATACAGATGTTCAGTGCTGTCTGAGAGACTATTTCCACTTGGTTACCATCCATCAATCTAGAACAGACTGGTTTGCTGATGGAAGACACGAAGGCACGGACCCTGGTTGCTGTACACAGTCAGAATCATTTATTTTGTGGTTTGCTACATTTATATAATATCCCAATATCTATTGATTGATCTACAATTTGCACCTCAAAGTGCTCTTTCTACTAACATAAAACCTCATCTACTTGTTCCCACTGGAGTCACCTGGTACCAGGACATAACATTGTCCAGGTGGCAAATTCCTTAAGTTATTTACAGCTCTTTGTTCTTTTTCAGAGTCAGGCAGTAACCAGAGACTTCCCGTGCAGGCCTGCTCCTCTGCTGAAATCCTACAGTTTTCTGTAGCTGTTTGGTAATGTCTGCCAGCTCTGGGATGATGCCTCAGATACCCTAGGACATCTGAAAAAGTATTGCACAACTATGCTCAGGTTTATTATTATTCTATATTAATAGGTAGGCAATAAAGAGTGGTTAGGGAATTGCTACACCTTAAATTCCAGTTTCATTGACATCACTAGCAAAACTGATTTAATTTTAGTCATGCAGGTGTAGACCATCACCTCCCATGAGCCCCAGACTAACAGAAAATACACCTGAGCAGACAGTCTAGGCAGATAGCAGTGAGTATTTGCAAACAATTTTCATCTCTTTTGATGGAAAATGCTAAGTATCAAAGAGACTTATGCATTATTATTTTTCAGCAGGAAAAATTGGGGCTCCCAAGTAAATTTACCAGCTGGGCCTAACCATTTTGCATTTTGTATGTTAATTAACCAGAAAAAAACACCCACAAAACAAAAAAACCCAAACAAAATCAAAACAAAACACCCCAACAAAACAGTTGGCTCAGAACACAAGCGAGCTGTGAATTGTGCAATTTTTAAGTTTTGAATTTCACTGCTAGGAATATCTCTATTTCTAATCAACAGAACAAAATCACATAGTTCTAAAAAGAAATGTGGATGATTGCATTATACAGTCATACAATCTATGCCTGCCCAGTTTTATTATGGAAAGCTGTTTACTTTGTCTATGAAAAAATTGTATAGTCTCTGATTCAAATGAAATGAATGGGAATCTGACAAAAAGCTGAGTAGCTAAAATCTCAGAGCTGTTCTCTGCTTTTAAGTCTTTTTAAGAGGAGATCATGTCTACATAGATTTTTTTTTTTTTTACTCCTCATAATCTCATGCTCTTTATTACTCAATGCAGAAATACTTCAAAGCTAACAAAAGAAAAATTCATGTATGTGCCATACACATTATAGCAAAAGCAAAAGAATTCATGCATTTGTAAAAAGATCTGTGAAAACATTTTTGCTTTTTACAATACTGGTGGTCCTCTGACAGTTTTAAGAATATGATCATAAGCTCTTCTGAGGCTAAAGACTGACTTAAGAAGCAGCTTAGCTGAGTGACATCAATGTCAGAAAACCATAAATAAATGGAATTGCTTTGAAAAAACGATCTGCAAGTACAAATCATATAGAATTATGAACACAACTTCTCCAAAGTCTCAATAGATTTATTTCCCTCTTTCTAACAACAACAACAACAAAAAGACAGAGAACAGTTTAAATCTAAGCCAAACTGGATTCAGAAAATTGGTGTATTCCAAAGTTACAAAAGGCTAAAAACATCCACCGGATTTATACAGAAAAATAATAGGTTTGCAGAAGAGCCATGGAGTTTTCAAGCATTTTATTTAAACAAGCAATGTGTGTGTTGCTTTGCTTGTCACTAGAAACTGTTGTTTTTATGATGATTCCTTCCATATTCAAACAATTGAAAAATATTGGATATTTATCTTTTCCCTTACATTGAACTGTTATGTTTTTGTTATGCAAGTTATGCTGAAGAGGATTTTTTCTGAACATACAGTAATGATACTAAACATTCACAAGGATATAGAAGAAGACACAGAACATCAAGAGAAAGTACTTGAAGTGGAAGGAGTCTTGACAATAAACAAATTTTTTAAAATTAAAACTAAAACACCAGTCTCAGGTCAGCAAATGAATTGATTAGGCATATAACTTTCCATTCAATTGTTTCTCCCTTAAATTCTGCAGACATAATTCAAATCTAGATGGCAAGATATTAAGATGCCATTCTCTACAGGGCAATCTAGGATATTTCAAAGTCTTGGGTTTAAACTGAGTCATGACCATTGAAGTATTGTCACGTGAAGCAGAAAGCCTTTTGGCAACTGAGATGAAGACTTGGGTCTCTGAGAGTCATGGATCTCAGGAGCTTTCCAGGCTGAGGGGAACTGTGAGGCAGCCAGTGTAAGCTTCTTTCTGCAAGTCTAGATATTTGTCTTCTGCCTTCTCCCAACAGACTGAGTAGGATGATGAAGGAAAAAGGTAAATTGTTGCACTGATGCTATGGTCATTGCTGTCTTAGTGATCTCAGATCTAGATTTTCCAATTTCCCCACAGTCCCACAACTCATATTTATCATCTTCATAGGCCAAATACTAAAATCCTACACCAAATGCTATTTCAGTCTAATTCTTAATTCATGACTTAGAAACCTCTGAAAACTCATCTCTTTCTGATCTGTTTAGCCCTCTAAAGGCCCTGGCAGCAGATCAAAGTTGACACCTGTCTGGAAAAGCAAGAACCATGTAACTCCCAGAATGGGCAGTTCTCTGAGCACAGAAGGATGAACAAAGCATAAAGTGAAAGGGAACATTTTACCTACACCAGATTCAATGACTGGAGACAGGAATGTCACATTTTACTAGTGTTCAGCCTGTGTGTAAAGCAGCTCACATGCTCTTTAAACGGGTTTTTTAGACACTGTCTATGACACCAGCACTCCTACTAAAGCATAAAAGGAAGTTGTCAGCTTTTGCATATTCTAAAAGCTCTTTCAGTATTCTAAACTGCTCTTTCAGTTCTCTAGCCTTTAGTACTGCCATTAGTAATTTTTGAAAAACTTCGTGTATAATTCTGGATACTGCTGATCACAATAAATCAGAAAATATAGCCCCGCATCTATTTGCTTCCTTGATGACTGAATTTCACATCATTCTTCTGCTGTCTATTTGTTCCATAGAAAACCAGAATTTTATTAGTTTATTTAGTAACTTCTGTGTGTGCTTGAGACAGCTTGACTCAATTGTCACTCAGTTTAGGGGTAATTACACAGTAGATGCTATAAATGGACACAAAGAATATATTTCCCTAAGAATCCAGAAGAAGGGGAAAAAGAATAATGAAGAGCAGGCTTTAGACTTGTAAGCCACTTGTCTATCCATACCAGCTGTTTGACACTAGCACTCTTCTTGAAGTCATTTTTAGACTGAAATCACACAGTGATGCTGCTTCTGAAATTTTAATGTTTTCATGTCTAAGGCAAGACTAGATTATTTTCTCCTGAAGTTTTTTAGCAGGCAGTTAGGTCCTTGCCAGCACCAAAATTTCAGACCCCTACTGATGCAGAGTAAAAGAACTGCCTTTTGCCTTGCTTTCAGGGAATAAATGTTCCTTGTGACTCACACTGCCTTACTTCTCTTAGATGCAGCTGGGTTTTTTTCTCATCAGAGTTCAAGTAAATTTACAAAAGTGCTTTAGTGAAAGAAAAATGAAAAGGCTGCTTATTCTCCAAGCTCAACATGTTGGCTTTTTTCTGAGAAACACTCATTGTTCAGTAATGATATTCCCTGCCGAACTCACAAATTGAATCTGGGGGAAAGACAGGGAAGATATTTTGGAGGTTAAATTAAACAACAAGTTTTATTAGTGTGGTCCATAAGGATCATAATGTGTTAGTTATTTAGGACTTTTGCTAGGACTGGGATTGCACAATGTGTGTGTGTCCTCTCTGGAATATTTGCAAGGTTTTTCACATGTATTTCATAGGATCACAGAATCATGGAGTAGTTTGGGTTGGAAGGGACCTTAAAGATCATCCAGTTCCAAGCCCACTGCATGGGCAGGGACACCCCCCACCAGATCAGGTTCCTCAGGTTCCCATCCAGCCTGGTTTTGAACACTTTCAGGGAGGGGGCAGTCAAAAATTCCTTGGGCAACCTGTTCCTATCTCTCACCACCATCACAGGAAAGAATTTTTCCTAATGTCTAACCTAAGCCTCCTCTCTTCCAGTTTTAGACCACTGCCTCTTGTCCTCTTCCAAAAAGCCCTACTCAGCTTTCTTTTAGGCCTCCTTCAGGTACTGAGAAGCCACTATTAGGTCATCTCAGAGTCTCTTTTTCTCAAGGCTGAACAACCCCAACTTCCTCAGCCTGTCTCCATAGGGAAGGTGCTCCAGCCCTCTGATCATTTTAGTGTTTCTCCTCTGGACACATTCCAGGACCTCTATGTCTTTCTTACGCTGGGGACTCCAGAGCTGGACACAGCACTCCAGGTGGGGTCTCACAAGAGCAAAGCAGAGAGGGAGAATCACCTCCCTTGACCAGCTGTCTGTGCTTCTTTTGATGCAGCCCAGGACCCAGTTGGTTTTCTGGGCTTCAAGCACATGTCAATGGCTCATGTGAAGCTTCTGGTCCACCACCACCTCCAAGTTGTTCTCTCCAGGGCTGTCCTCAATCCTTTCTCCTCCTAGCCTGTATTTGCGCATGGGACAACTCTAGAAATCTGATATCAGAGCCTGTGGCTTTCTGGATGTCCATTAGTGTAAGTACAAGCTAGATTGAAAGAAACAGCTTTTTGTTCCACATTTGGGAAGAAAGGAAGCATGGGAGGATGTGACAGTAAATATTAAAATATTGTATGTAGAGTTTTGCAACTTAAAAACTGACATTTCAGGTGGTTTTGCAGCAGACATCATTAGTATTACATAGGTGACCACAGGAAGTGTTTCATATTTATATGGCAAGTTTGCTATGCTCTTACTTATGAGTTGTAAATATTTTAAATTCTCTGTAATATTGAATTATTGCAGCTATTTTGGACAGAGGTGTAACAGCTTCTTTAAACCTTGAATAACTGAAAAATTGCAATGTATTAATTATTTTCCTCTGAAAATATTTTCCTCATCAAAATATTTCAAACTGCTGTGTGAGGAAAAAAACCAAAAAACTTATCTGGGACAAATTTAAAATTTAATCTGTATTTTGCCATGTTCTTGAGTTCAGTTTTTCATAACATGATCTGACAGCTGGACTCTAAGGATAAAGAAACAATTTGCTTAGAGGAATTGTTTGTAAGCTGCCTCTCCAAACGACTTCATCTGCCCATTTACTATTGGTCCTAAATTTGTGTTATATAATGTGAAAGTCCTGCAGGTTTTCTTTATAATCTATAGGAGAAAAATAAAATCAGGGAAGAGTCTTAATAATTATCCTTCAAATTTAAGAACTGCTTAATAATTTGCTTTAAAAAATGCTTTTAAAGCAAAAAAAGATGTCTAGCTGTAAAAGAAGCTAAACAAAAAACCAAAATTGTCTACTGTTGGTCACTGTAAAAAATGGGTTAGTGAGTTAGAAAAACACCTGGATTGATCTAATAAGACAAAAAATGCTTTCAAAATTAAATGTAAATAATATATTATTCAGCTGTTAAGGTCTGATGTTATAAACTCAATTTAGAGACTCAACAGTTCATTGATCAAAGGGAGTAGAAGCCCAGTTCAGGGGATACAGTAGGAGAAAGCAGAAAAACTAATAATCTAGGGAACTACCTAGTGCTTTTTATTTGATTTGTTTTATATACCTACAAAGGGAATCTGAAAAGATAAATTCTTGAGGCTTTTGTTTCCCTGTCATGAACAGTATCCATCTTTCAGCTACATGGATACACAAAAATTTAGATTAAGACACTGGAGTTACCAGATCTTGGACATTCTCTATAGTCAAACTAAGACTCAAGCTCTCAGTACTCTGCAGTGTCTGAAATAGTCACGCTAAAATCTTCAGCTGACATTAATGATGAAATGGCCTCTAGTGATGGCACTGTTTTATTTTTGCAGTAAAGGACAGATTTTTGTCTCACTTTTTATTTTATCCTAATGACCATTTCACTCACTGCTGCCCATCTGCTGTCAGTATCTGAGACAGGCCATGAGAGCTGAGATCAGACAAGGCCTCCAGAGTAAAATATTTATTCAAAAATCCTTTTTTTATCCTTTTTTTTGGCCACTAGATGACTCTCTGATCTGTTTAAATTTAACAGGAAAAGACTTAGACCCTGAGAACACAAAAAAGATGTTCGGGCTAGGAGTTTTCTTTTGTTTTTCAGTTGGTTTTTCATTTGTTGTTGAAATCAGTAGTTCAGTATGCTAAGGAAGCATGGGATGGTCAACTCAGAAGCCAAGACAAAATTCAAGCTCAGGTATCTTTACAGCCAAACCCCTTTTTATTTGTTTGATTGTTTGGTCTTCAAGGACTTAAAGATAAGCAGTCATAAACACACACACACACACAAAAGAGAAGAAATTAAGAAACTTAACAGGCAAAGGTGAGACTCCGGCATAGATATCATCACATGAAAAGTAGATGATGGTAGGAAATGGCGTGTGTTGTTCATTTCACTGCTGTTCTTTGGCCCCAAAAGCTCTATTTATAGTTTTAATAATTCTTTCAGCAATTTTGGTCTCTTCATGAGAATTGTTATTTCTCTACTTCTAAATCTGGCACAGCATAAAATTTCAGGTGTTCTGCTGCCCACATCTCTGTCTCCTGTCTCCTACTTCTCCCCAGTAGAGGTAGTGCAGTTTCTATTAATAGGGACTTGAATG
This sequence comes from Heliangelus exortis, assembly GCF_036169615.1. Taxonomy (NCBI): domain Eukaryota; kingdom Metazoa; phylum Chordata; class Aves; order Apodiformes; family Trochilidae; genus Heliangelus; species Heliangelus exortis. Next base: position 101,724,001 of record NC_092424.1, on the reverse strand, counting down.
CAGGTGTATGGAACCAAAGAATTCAGCTCTCATTCAGCATTCCACAACTGAGCAATGTCTTGATGAAGCTAATTTTGAATCATGAAACGTAAGGCTGACTGCAGAGTTGACACTGCACCCTTTTAGAGCTTGAGAAGCCTAGTAAGCTGATCAGGTAGATTATGCCGCCCCCTGAAGAGGAGGATGAGGGTTTACAATAAATCCCAAGATGCAGTCTGCTCTGATGTGGTGTCAAATCAAAGAGCAGATGGTATGGCTGCTATTTGGTCTTCAGAATCTTGAGCAGACTGCTGTGTGGTGAATAAGAGGATATTCACTGTTCTCTCTCAAACTGGATGGCAATAGGCAACTCAACAAATCAAGTTCTGGTAGGAGTACTTCTATTTTTTAAGAAAAAGTCCTGGAACTAGCATTTCTACAGCAGATGTTTATTCTTTTTTTGGATATTTACAATCCTTCTCAATGTAAATTACTATTATGTGGTATAAAAAAATCCAGCATGTCCTAAAATCCAAATACATTTCATTGTGTCATTGGTTGGTGCTTACGTCTGATGGAGTAAATGAGACAAAATTGAAGATAATGTGAAATAAATACTTACTTAGCTTAGTTTCTGATACCAGGACCAGAATCACCAGTGAACCAGAACCATTGTTTTTCCAGCTCTAGTGATCATGTTTTTGGAAGACATTATGAAAAGAGAGTTATTTGATCAGAAGTTTAGTGTGATATCTGAATGTAGTGGAAAAATGATTTATTTTGGTTCTCTATTAAAATGTTCTATTTCTCAAATGCAAGAAGGAAATAAAATTAATTATATCTGCTCCTTACAGCTGAAGAAGTATTTTCATCAGTGATGAAGATTTCAGAAGTATTTGAATTCTCATTCTCATATGTATTTTCAAAACTTATTCTGAAATGCATTCATTATGAGTGGATGAATGAATAACAAGTTCAATTTAATAGAACAAATGTTAACTATTACATTTTTCCAAGTACAGATATTATCACTTATCATTTCAATACAGGTTTATTTAAATGTATTTTAAAATTATTCCAGTAATGGAAAAAAAAAAAAAAAAAAAAGAGTAAAGGTCAAGCATTAGAACAAAGACTGCATGCCAGGGATATTACTGTAAATGATACATCAGTTTCATTCTCTGCTTTATTTCTCATCTACATTTTATGCTTCATGTGTGGAATGACTTAAGCAGAGACCACAGACTGGCATCGGAATTCTCAGGCAGCCATTTTCATTAGAAAATTTTCAGTCAAGTGTGAAATTCACCAAGGGAGATTTCTGCATCTTATTTTTTAATCTGGGTATCCTTTATTCAACTGTCTTTCTAGATAGGAAATGTCATTATTTCATGGCATTTGATAGACTGATTTATAGAGTCTGACCAATCATTGCAAACTTGGAAAATATAAATGAGCAGAGGAATAAGGATATACAAGTGCTTCTTGTCATTGTTTTGCATTATAAAATTTGTCAGATAGGACCTAAAATTCAATATTGGGAAATCAAGAGGTCAAGAAGAGAATCTGCAGAAATCTAGCTAGAGGTTTTTTATCATATAAATTTACCTTTGATACTAGAGAATTGTGCAACATTAGCACTTCAATATCTTGCTCATTTTAAGTAGTTTCTTTCATATTCTGTGTTATGGCAGTTACAAACAGACTATAGCCATAGACAAATTGAGTCTAGAGAGAGCTTCAAAAGCAAGTCTGGCCCTTATTCAAAACCCTTTGAAATGGATGAAAGGGTATCTATTGACTTTGATGGACTTTGGCTGAACTCTTCCAGCTTCTACAGGCAGTCCCGGACTCTTGATCACGGCTGCAGATGATGCTAATGTATTTTATTAAATTGCTGCTTATCTGTATGTATTGAACAGCACCTGAAATAGGTCCAGGAATACAGGACTTTTGCCTTCCAAGATGATGCTTTACAGTGAATGCAAGAAAATAATATTTTTATTTGGTTGGTTGCTTTGTTGTTTGTTTTTTTTTAAATGTCTGAATTTTCTGATTTCCTGCACAGTGACAAAATAATCACTCCAATAATAGGCCAGAGGTGAATATAGAGGTGAGGTAGATGGAATACTCATGGACAAAAGAGGAAAGGAATTCCTGACTACATCAGGATTACTGTACACATAGAAATTAATTCTGTAACTGTTCAGCCTTGGGTCTAAATTGTACATATCAAGTTTTAGCAGCAAACATTTTTCATTATATCTCACTGGATTACAAAATTGCCTGGATGTGGGAAAAAGCAGGACTGCAAGCATTATGAGGAACTGTCAGAACAAGAGTGAGGTATCTGGGAAACAACAGATTTTCTGCTTTTTCTGACTACTGCGATTTTAGAAAGTGAGACTAAGTCTTTGAAAGTTTGTGGCCTTTATTTCCACTTCTGTGAGTGGAATGTGTTGATCTAAGAACATGACAAGGGGGAAAAATGGTCTACCACCTGCTGTCTGAATTGAGCACTCGCCCGCAGGTCACCAGTCTTGTCAAAGAGATTTGAATTGATGAAATATGAAATGACATTACCATCAAAACATATAAGATTATCTTTTCTTTGAAGAAAAGCAACAGCCACACTAACTTTGAAGTTTGAGGACAGGAAGGCAATTACTTCAAAATGCTAAGCACAAATGGGAAAATTAATTCTATGTGGCCACTAATGGAAACTGGCAGTTTCAAACCCTGAAAGATAGGCTTCTTAGAACACTTTTCACTGACAAGTGCCCAGCTGGTGAACTGATTTTGGACCATAAGAATGGAATCCCTTGAATAACCACGTCCAATCCTCAAAAAAGCTAATCTTTCTGCTGTATATAAATAGATTTCACAGAACATCTACTCCATGTGCTACCTTACCTTCATGAGCCCCAGACTATGTTTCAGTAATCCACATCATAGGAATATAGCAAGGGAAACTGTGGGAATTGCATAAATTGTGCAAAATAAAACTTTGCCATTGATATTAGGAAGTAGACTACACTACATTCTACAGAACAGCAAATTCCCTCCTCTGCTTGCAAAAAACAAGAACCAGGTTAAGTTCTTGAACATATGAACAAAAGACAGCAATTAAGCAACTGAGAAATTACAGTGCTATTAAGAGTATCAAACTTGGATATCCTGCCTGCCTTAACTCTGTCTTAAATTCACCTTTCTTCAGCTTACCTCAGCTCAAGAGCAGGCCATCAACTTTAGAATCAATTTTGAAATTTCTCAAAGTTCTGTTCCAATCTGTCACATCACTTTCAAATTATTTTTTGTCATTGTTTTGAGTAACAGCTAAACTGACATGTTAATCTTAAAATATATTGACACAATATCAAATGGTTACATCCATTTCTTACACTTTATTCTCCTGGAAGGCAGCCTGCTGTCTCCTTGCTGTACTGAAAATCCCTAACACTAACTAAATGAGTTTTGACGAAGGCAAGTTAGTATCTTTCTAGATGAGTGGACATCCTCTCATCTGTAGAAATAAAGATCATAATAAGTGTTGAAGCCTCTAGTAGTACGGTTACTGAGCTGATATGCTAGAGGATCCACTACTGTGTAAGGCTTCATAATTTCATAATGCTTATTTTTGTCACTAACACAAGACATCCCTTTATATGTAATTATTAGTTATCAATGTGTTTTCTGCGGGTATGCTACCTAGGATTAAGGTAAGACTAATGTCAACAATCATCTGAGAATTTTCAGCAAATACAGAATGCATCTGTTCTTTTTTAAAAAGAATCTGCTATAGGTAGCATAAAACAAGAATTCTCGTTTTCCTCTGGCAGGCCACCAGAATTTAAATTTGGCAGGGTGTAGTGTAGTATAAGGTTTACTTGTTCAATCAAGCATTCAATTAATGAACATGTCAGTGTTTTGGTTCTTTGTGAGACAAATAAAAGGCAGCTAAAGTGCACTGAGCCACCTGAACGGATCATTGTGTAATTAATATTTGTTTTAATTTACTGTAAGATACCCAGGTCCTCTGGCAATCAGTTCCAGGGAAATTCTTAAAATAATTGACTGGATTCTGTAAACTTACTAGAAGACAACAGGTTTCCCTCTGTGTGTGATTATAATTGGGAAAATTATTCAGAAATTATTTTTTGTAGCTTTTTAAAAATTAATACATTGTTTACAGTTATGACATAATTTATGTGTAATTGACTAATATACCAGGGTTTATCAATATTCTAGAGACTGTCATTTTTCTGGGATCACACAGCATTCTCCATCTTGGTAAACCAAGCTTTATTAGGCTGAGGTTTGACAAAACAGTAGAGCTGTAATGGAGAGAGAATAAATCATGTAGTTTCAAGACATTTTTTTCCTTAGTTACTGTCATCTTTGTTAGCTACTCTGGCAACACGTTATTCCTAGTTGTGTAAACACTAAATAGGGAGAGATAAAAGCCATTTGAAATATGTGATTTTATCACGTGCATGTTGAAGTAGGGTGTATTGTCCTCTGAAAGTATGTCTCTCTTTCCACTGTTTAGATAAGTAAGGTAGACTACATATACAAGTGGGGAAATCAGCCTTCAGACCACGTATTTCCCAGTTAACTACAATGTGTTAACTAAGAGCATTGCTATGCCTTCTCTAGCCACTGGAGATACAGGCATCTTCAAAGAACAATGTTGCTTGGACAGCTCATTCTCAGTAAGTACCGAAAAAGCCTAATTGATAATTGAAATCAGATTAACCAATTCTTTATGTAAGAAAACTTTGCATTTCATCTAGGTCTTGGAGCAAATGGGATGCTTCTCAGCTAACCAGAATAGGTAAGAAGCAGCTAACATTTTTACATGTAATACATTAGTGCTAAACTGTACGTTTAAAAAAATACTAATATATTTAATACTTAGTAGGATACCATATTAAATTCTGTGTTTTGCAAGATTTGTTTTACAGCTATGAAAGCTTTTTAAAATATGTAACTTTCTCTAATATGTAAAATATGTAAGCTTCACTTAAGCTGTCCTTAGTGTTCAGTTTCTGACTGGAAGATATTTGGGGGCTTCATTTTCAGGTGGCAGAAATTCAGCATTGAGAAAAAACTAACAAGTTTGAGAGATCTTCAGTGAAGTACTGAGAAGATGAGGCACCACAAGTGACTAATCATATTTGCAAAACACTTCCCAATATAAACAAAACTAATAAAAAAATAATGTTTCATGTTTTGCAGCTATTTGCTCTGAAACTAGCATACAGAAGATTTGGAATAGGCAAAGAATATGCCTTCAGATTTCTCACAAATATGGTAACTCTATTAAACTCAAAATGGTACCTTTTCCTTAGCAGTTTGTTTCAGTAAAGCATACCTGAATTTTCAAAAAAAAAGTTTATGGATCTTGCAAGCAGAACTTCTCCCTAAATATCAATATAAATCTTATTTCTGCTTCAAGGAAATAAGAAATACAGGACAGTCCATAGCTGAACATAAAACAATTTTTTCCTCTGACATTTTATGTTCCTGATTAATTTCCATTCACATTCTCTTGGACATCATTCTTAGAAAAGTCATTAAAAGCTCAAAGGTATGTTTGAGATTAAGGATTTCAGGAGAATGGAATTTGAGACAGGTTTTCAGTACTGCTATCACTTGCTATCACTTGTATGCAAACATTTGACATTTCTACTGCTCTTGCTCTTCATCATGAGCAGTGAACTCAACTTGGGGTTTGTATCGATTAGGAGAAGTTACTAGCATGCTGTGAAAAGGAAAATCAAAAGATTCTCCTTTTTATTCAGCATACATATGCAAGCTTCTAGCATGACAAAACTTACAGGGTATCATTTCTATCACTGTTGTACCTAACACAGTTTTATCAGCATATTTCTAAGCTTATCTGTATACAAACCATAAACATAAAAGAACAGCCCAATATTTCTGCTGAGCATAACTCCTTTAGAACATTTTTCTTCTGCCAATCCTTTTTACCCTGTTTCTTTGACTTGAAAGAGAAATAAAGAGGTATGAAGTGCCTTTACAGTCCCTAGCTAGAGCCAGTGGGACCCAGACAATGTAACAGGTTAATCTGCATATTAGCTGACCCTTTGTGCAGGGGTCTAGTACCTGACACTCTTTTATATTGCCATAATTAAAATGAGATGGCCAGTTAATTAAATGAACCTTTCAATAATAATAATGACTTTGATTATCCTTAACTGAAGAATCAATGGTATATGTAGTCAGCACAGATTGAAAATACTAATCCAGTAGAAAATACTGACAGGTAGGCAGATGTATCATGTAATTAGGTTTGAATTTAAAGCTGAAGTAGGGCCATGGCATATTAGCAAGTAAATAGAGTTGTACCATATAGCTCTATCATAAACATTAACAGGTCCTTGCATTCATCTAAGGTACCTCTGCTCAATGAAGCTGTAGTTTGAAATGCAATCTGTTTCTTAAAAGTAACTGTTGCTGGTGCTCAGCCAGATGTTTTAATTACTAGCAATGTTCTAGTGGTCTATGAGTTGTTATACTGGATCTTCTTTCCTTAGAGATACACTTATTTATTTCAAGAAAATTGTTTAATTAAAAAACTTCAACAGAATAGGTGAGTGATTTCTTTTTTCTTCCACAGCCTCTGAAAATTACAGTATTAAGGTCTGACAGTCTCTGTAGCAGTGATTTCTAGTGATGGGATTGTTCATGGAAAAGGGTCTTACACCACTCACAAGTAGTTTCAGGAGGAGGGGGAGGAAGAATTTTGGATATGTAGGAAGATCCATACCTTTTTTCAGGCGAGACCAACGGTGCTACTCTACTTGTTTTTGAAATGAAGTTTCACCTGTCATTGAGTCAGAGGTGCAACTCAGTAATCCTGCCCACGTGAAGCACCTGCAGGTCTTGATAGAGCGCATTTTGACCCTGTGCCTATTAGGCAAGATTTCTAAAAGCAGTTAGTGTTAGCCTAACCATGGCCCCATAATCAAGGTAAGTGTCCAACAAAGAATTCTATGGGGACAATCAAATCAATTTTAAGTGCTTTTAAAATTTCCACCATTTAGCTTTTGAAATAATTACAGAAGTTCAAAGAATGGTAAGATGAGAAAAGTCAAGAAATACCAATGCCAGCCATCTTTTTACTTAGGAACAGCTATACAACAACAGTTGAGCATGTGTGAACAAAAGAACAGTTAATTTCAGTAATATTAACTTCAAAATATTACAGTGAGGTGAAAAAAAATTCAAATTATGAAAAAGATTTGTGGCACAATCCATTAAAATATGCCAAAGGAAGATGGATGGATACTTCACTGGAGCATTATTTTATTTATAAATACACAAGTCAGTAGCAGCACAGTTCATTCTAAAAGGGTATTTTATTATTGCAATGTGTAGTGCTCCTTGATATTTTTCCTTCAGTAAATAGCAGTATGTCAAAACACACATATTTAACTCACTACTCTTGATGTCAGAAGACCATGGAATACCCTAAAGAACAAATATTTGAATACTTTTAAAATCTTGTCAGTGAAGACCTGGGTATCCATCTGCTGCACAGATAAAATACATATTGAAATGACTGCCATTTATTACCAATACTAATAAAATAGTCAAGACTTCTTGTGTGTGTGTATGCGTAATACATACACACAAAGTATGTATATGTATATACAAATATATCAGTTATATATTAATATACATATATATTTCTGCTTAAACATTTACAATTAGTTTATTTTTCAGGCTCAGTGTTTGTATTGCTTTCAGCTGACTGAAAGGGCATATGGAAACAATAAGAACATATGGAAAAAAAAAGATCTGTCTTAAAACTAGATTGTGGTATGTTTACTCATGTTGAACAACATACAAGGAATATTCCATCTGTGGCATAAAGTATTCTGCTGTGGAGAAGTGTCAAAATGCAGCAGTTGGTATTTACCCACATTGCTAGCTATTTGCCATTTATTTACCTGCAGCAGTGACAGTGTCATGTCAGAACCAAATCTGGGGTTTAATTGTTTCATTTATTCACAAGTTCTATCCCATGATAATTTTGTTGGGTCAGGGTTACTCTTTTATTTACAAAAACTGGGAACAAGCCCTTACCTCTACTGTATAGGAATTACCCAGAACCACTATTGAGGTTTCAGCATTATGCTGCTTAGGTTATGAGATTAAAAATATGACTTCTCAAAATAGTTTGCCAGTTCCACTCTGTAACCAAATAGTGTTTAAACTGTGAAAAATTATTTGCTACTTAAGGCTGATGAGACACTGCATATTTGACTCACCCTATTTTGTCAGAGCAGTAGCATGGATCTCCAAAGTGTGAATGTTTTTATGTACGAGGGCTACACCCTTGTGCACCTGGGAGGGAAGGAAGGAAGCAAATAAATTCAATCTTAGCTCTGAAGATCTTCCTTGAACAGACTGGAGATTAACTGCAAACTCTCCCACCCTTTTCTGTTGTTCCCCCATTGGTTTCAAATTCCACTTGAGTTCCTGTTGCAATAGCTCTACAGCATGGCAGAGGCTCAAGCCCATAAACTAAACTCAAATTTTCTATTTGTGACCAACACAGGTGCCCACAAAGCCATGCAAGATAAAGGGATGTTTGAAAAGCATTAAAACACTTTACCCAGGAAAATGCCAATTTGCATAGATGATTACTATATGTACAAGAGTATGCAATTAAGGCCCTTCTGGTAGACATCCACACACATGAGCCTCCCACTGAATTGTACTGGAGGTTGATGCTGAGGTCTTGGTCCTGGTTGGTTCTGCTTGACTTTAGCTCACAGTAAATGCCACATGAAGGGGATAGATCATCTTTTTTTAAAGATGTTGATCCTGCAGACACTTGAAGAAGAAAAGTTTTGCACCCATAGATCATCTGCAGAATTAGAAACACCCATAAATCCCGAAATCAAAATAAGACAAAAAGTGCCACCGTATAGAAGTAGGTGAATGGTCTCTGCTAACAGAAACTCTATAATCCCTCTAGACCTATCCACCTAAATATGTTTGTGCTTGATGCAGATATTTTAAATTAAGAAGTTGAAGTGCATATTACTACCTGCCCTATTATAAACTCTGTAAGACAAATTCTGGTTTATTTTTCAAAGGTAAATGTAGTTAAAGGAACTTAAATGGCATGGTGGCATTTCAATATTAAAAAAAAAGAGAACTTCACAGTGAAATTGTATCATTTAGACAAGATACTATTTTGCAGAAGAGATGACACAGAGTGCCACAACCAAACAAACAGCACTAGTAATTTGTATCTATATAGATTATTTCTGTATCATAGAATGATTTTTATATAGACTATTTCTGTATCATAGAATGGTTTTGGTTGGGATGTTAAAGATTGTCTAGCTCCAATCCCCCTGCTATGAGCAGGGACAACTTTCACTAGACCACAATGCCTGAAGCCTCATCCAGCCTGGCCTTGAACACTTCCAGGGAGGGGGTGGACACAACTTCCCAGGGCAACTTGTTCCAGTGTCTTACCACTTTCATACTAAAGAATTTCTTCCTAATGTCTAACCTCAATCTTCCAGTTTAAAGCCATCACTCCTTGTCTTATCACTACACACTCTTAAGTCCCTCCCCACCTTTCCCGCACCTTTCAGGTACTGGAAGGCTGCTATAAGGTCTCCTGAAGCTTTCTCTTCTCCAGGCTGGACAACCTCAACTCTCCCAGCCTGCCTTCATAGGAGAGGTGCTCCAGCCCTCTTGTCTTCATGGCCCTCCTTTGGACTTGCTCCAAGAGCTCCATGTCCTTCTTGTGTTTGGGGCTCCAGAACTGGACCACATAATCTGGATGTATAATCTGAAGTAAATGCATTGATACACCATGTAGTAGAAGATTCTTAGTTCACTGCATTTTTGCAAGCTAACATCTATGCTACCCTCTTTTTTATTTACAAGCAGTTCAGTAAAGTATATGATCTGAGTATTCAATTTTCTTTACAATATAACTCTTAAGAAATCTGATTAACATTGTGTCAGAGGATCCACAAGGATGGGGCACTTTCACATGTCAAATCTGAAAAAGTACAGAGAAGTTAAATATTTCATAATGATAAAGTAATCAAACAGATTTCACACTTGCCATGGAAACACTGACACTCAAGAATAACAGCAGCACTTGATCACACTGTAGTCATATATAACTACCCTTTGGATCTGCAGTTGAACCAACCTCAGCACAGTATCCCAGTCATGATTCCTTACATATTCCTATATTAATTCTTTGGGACCGGGACTTTCATCATTCTCTTGGGTTATAAAGCAGAAAATACACTGCTCGGACAGCATAAGTAGCAACACATACAACTTTTCAGTAACAGCCAAGTATAATTATTGACAGAACACTATTAAGCCACCCTAGTTGAAAACTTTCATAGAAAATAACTAAACCTTAAAACTAGCAGTAACTATCCCAGACCACTACTTCCTCTGTAGCTGTATACAGAGGGTTGAGAAACAAGTGACCTGATTGCAAAAGATGCTGCAAGTTTTGACTGAAATCTAGTGTTCCCTCAGCTCCAAGAAATGTTGGTTGTAGTTACAAGCATTCAACACATCGCATAAACAGGTCTATAAACTCTTGACAGATTTTTGCACATCACTTACCTGCATATGAAAGACACCAAAATGAAAGGAGGGAGGATAATTAAGACTGTACTCAACCCAGCACAGACCAAAAGCCATTTCTTGTCACACCCTGAAGGCCCTATCTTGTTACACCCAGTTTTTAATCTGAAATCCACATATGGATCAATTGCCTTATTGCCCTAAAAATAGGCTATGAAGCTTTTACCTTTATTTTTTTTTCATTTTTAAAAACTATAGACTGGAAAAAAATCCTAACAAATGAAAACAAAGTAACCCAGAAACAAGATGGAGACAAAATCAATTTTGCTACCTATTCTTACAATCCTCTACCTATATGCACAGCCAACAAACAGCAGACATTTTAGTTGTAACAGTACAATGTTTCACAAAGGCTCTCTATGTTTCAAGGGGACACGAATGTTTTTTTAATAAAATGTTAGCCTCAACAGAATTCAAAAGATCACTTTTTGAAAAGACTAAGAAAATCATATCCAAAGAGAGATTCTATAAAACTACTACCCAAATAGACAACAGGAAGTTTGAAATGTGACACAAAAGAAAGATGTGCAAAGCATCCTAGCATTGCAGTCATATTACAAGCCAGTATTTCAAGAGCAATGAATGAGATATAAATATTTACCCTAGGTAGTTAAACTGAAGAATGGAAACAGATTGCATGGATATAATATAATTTGTCAATACCTTCAATGCTGGAATTGGAAATTCTAACTCAGGCAGGTCACTGATCCTGAAAGATGAGTATAATCAATTACATTTTTTTACCTGTCAGTTATCCATATCACTGCCTTCCTCATAGCTGACTGCTTCCCCACCTTCCTTTTCTTGTTTCAAGGCATTGAACAACCTCTTACATGCACTTTTCATTTGGTCTTTTCACTATTTCTCTACTGCCATCTCAGATTAACATTGCTGTTTCAGAACTAGTCTGTTTCTGCATTGTTACAGCATCGCCTGTTTCTACTGTCTCCCATCTCAGAAAGGTGCCCTATCTTGTTTCTGAAATGTCATCTTAAATCTCACTTCTTCTCAAGGTCCACAAATTTTAACCACCTTCTAAACAATAAATTAGGACCTAAAGCTCACTCAAGTCAGTGAGAGCCATTCCATTACCTTCAGTGGGCTATGAATCAGGACCAGATTGCTGTCAGTAACTCAGGACTGAAATCTAGAAAAAGGAAAAAACCAAACAGGATCTGCATGGGTGTCTTTGTTGTAAATAAGACTTACTTGAACACAGTCATAGCAATACTATATCCTAGGTTAATACCATTTGTGAATATTTCCAATAACTTCTGCAAAGGACTCAGACCATAATTTTGCTGTTACCACTACCTGTACAAATTTGGGCTGATGCCAAAAACTTCTGATAGAGCTTAAAGTAAGCATGGACTAGTTTCTATACCTTCCTATATATACTACAAGGTACCATTCTACATCCAGCTAGGCAAAACAAGGAAAATTATTGTGTTCATGAACCAGCTTAGTAAATCATTACCAAAAAAACCCCAGAGTTAAAAATGGATGTTTGAAAAAGCAATAGAGCACTTGGAAAGCACAGTGAAAAGTTTTCAGCCAGTGTGTTTTAAATTCTCATATGCAAGAACATGCAATGCCATTCTTGCACAGATCCTCTCTCTACTCCTGTATTCATCTAAGAGCAATTTTTAAACAAGGCATTCCAGAAATCAATAATAATTATGTGATCCCACTTTATTCTTCCTGTCTTCATCAATGTTGTCACTTGTCTTCAATTCTCTGTGCCTATTCCTACTTCAGTTCTCTAACACATATCATTTTTATAAGGAGAAATTAAACTACTCTTGTCCACCCATCTTTCTCCTACCACTTAATTTTTAAGTGCCTTGATGTAAAGCCAGTGCCTTTCTGCAGTCCCACAGGGCATTCACCACGATACAGGGAAAACAGATCTAGCAAACATTTTGGGAGATCTAACAAAGTATAGCTATTAGAATACAAAAATATTATGTAGAGGAAGCTGTTCATGTTTTGAAAAGAGCTATCATTATCAGACAGCAACTATTGCCAATGTAAAGCTAAAATATTACACATTTATTTAAATGTATGTTGTGATTTGAGGCTTTTTCAACAGTAGTTAGACAGTATTTCACATTTTTTAAATATTTACCCTATATTGTACTAACCAAGGTTCTTTAGGGAAGGAGATAAAAATTACACTGACTATTACCACAGAACTTTGCCAAGTGTATCAGCAAACACAAAGCCAGTTTGACAACCTTCACTGAAGGGGTACAGTTTGGGGGGTTTTTTGATTTATTTTTTGGTTTTACTTTTCTAAAAAATATATTTATTCTGGAACTTATTATAATGAAGTACACTCCACCCTCACAGCTTTAGCTATGGGAGGAAAATACTTTGGAGAAATGAAATTGCTATTGCAACAAGGTTGCTTATGACATTGTTTAATACAAAAAGGAGCCAGGACACAGTACATTGATAGGGGGTGGAGTGTATAGTACACATAGAAGAGGGGTGTTCTATTTGGTCATCTAATGTTGATATGAGAAGAGGGGACAAAAACAAATGCATTTTCTTTCCAGAACTGGAACATGCAACGACAAATTGCTTATTACAAGTTGTATGCAGCTCAGAATAATTTAAAAATAAAAAAAAATAAAGACATCTTTATAAGTGCCCCAGTCTGATAACTTGTTTAAACTTTAATATATTTTATAGTCTGCTTCTTTCACTTCAAAGGTTAAGAATTAAACAATGAGTGTTTATGATCTGAAATACAGACAATGCATTGCTCACACCACATTAGAAGGCATCTTAAATGCAGCTGGGGATTTCTAAACTTAGACTGAACAAGATTAATTGTTTGGAATTTGAAATGCAAGATGAACTTTGCCACATTACATCTATTTTCATTAAGTGGAATTGTAAATATGCAATAATTTGCTGTTTCAAAGAGGCAACATGCAGAATTCAAACTTATTTGTTTCTTGCAGGGTTGTGTTGACCTGTGCATGAAGAGGTATTGAAGCAGTGGTGCAGTGAGAATCACTACAGCGATACAAATTCACAGCTCAAGCATGAGATCCTAGAGGCTGGATCTCTGAGGAGCAACACTGAGTATACTGTTCTACAAAATACACCACTTCCTTTAACCTATGAATTTAGTTTCAGGAGAACAGCTGCTCACCAAGTTTTTTCCAAGAGAAAAAATTTAAAAAGGCAGAGAGGTTCGAAAGAAGTGAAAAGAGCTTATGCATTGTAATGACAATTGGCAGAGTGCTGCAAACAGAAAGCAAAGATGACAAATATTTTTAATGGAACAGATTTCAACCAGAAATAAGAAAGCATTTTTCCCTGCTAATATCTTGCCTGAGTTGGCTGGGACAAAATTTGGGTGTCAGCTACAGGCTGAAGCAACAGTATTTAGAAACAAAACTGGCATTTACCCCCCCTTCCACTCCCCGTCAACCCTCCCTTCTCCTCACAGCTAGCAAAGTATGATTGATGCTTCTCGTTGGCCACAAGGCAAATATTATCTAGAAACTCATTTAGCTAGATCCACATGCATGGCCCCATATGTTTAAAACCTATCATGGATTAAAGCCATGAAATAATTTTTTGTTTTTAAATTTCAATTTGAAATTTTATTGGCATGTTGCTAGAATGGTCAACATCAATCAACAGGAGAGACTTTGTCCGCTTACTCTGAAAACAGCCTTCCTGCACCTCCCCCCTAGTTTCTTTCTTTCTTTCTTTCTCTCTCACTCTTTCAGCATTAATACTACTAAAAGCCAAACAAAATACTGGCTATGGGTGTAAAGAATGCTGGTTTTTGGAATGTTGCCATGGATCCTGCTTCCAGTCTCATCCCACAGAAAGAGGGTGCAGCCTCCTGTCTCTGTGGCAGGCTGGTCTCCCCGGGCAGGGCAGAAGGAAGATAGCCATGCACCCCTGCTACTCCCTATTCTTTCCCATCCACTATAGCCAGGTCTTTGATCACCCTCAGTTTGCCACTGGCATCGATCCTGCGCTTCTCACGTATTAGATCCTCCAGGCTGTGGAACCTCACCGTGTGCACCTTGTTCTCCGCCAAATGGATCTTGAGATAGTACTGCTGCTGGTGCTGGGTGTCGGCAGCAGCCTGCAGCTCCCCCCCGGCTTTGAACTCCCTTTTCCCGAACCGGCACCAGGCAGCGAAGCTCTCCGAGTTAGTCCAGCAGATCTCGTCGCTTTTTAAGCCCAGGTGCCCGCAGGCGTTTTGCACCACCAGCTCAGCCACCAGCGGGCGAAAGCGGTACCAACTATTCACCACCCGGCCCACGTTGCCCGCGGCAGCGTCGTACAAGCTGTCCTGCCGGATTTGCCCCTGGTGTAGATGGATGATCTGCCCGCTGCCCACGTACACTGCCCAGTGCGGCGGAGGATGCTCCGACGGCCCCAGGTAGAGCAGCTCCAGCAGGTCCCCCGGCTTGCAGAGGGCAGGCAGGGCTGACACCGAGTAGACGCTGAGGTCCCCAGCCTGGGGGCCGCTGCTGACCTTGGAGAAGATGCATTCCTGGCCGCGGAAAGCGGAGAACTGGGTCTCGTTCAGCACCAGCTGGTGGTGGAGGTGGTGGGTGGGCGTCTCCTGGCCAGGGCTGCCGGAGCCCTTCACACCGTACTTGTCTGGCTGGCCTCGCTCGTCCAGGTCCTCTTCCTCATCCGAAAAGAAGTAAGCCACCCCGACGCGCAGCTCGTCTTTCTCGATCCCCGAGGGGTCCCCGGTCGGCAGCTCGCTGTAATTCAGGTGGGTGATGCGATCCAGTTGATTTCCCATCAATGACAGGGCGAGGCGAGGGCAGGAATCGCCGGATCTGAAGGAAGGGTGGGGTGAGCAGGGATCGAGAGAACAAGAGAAGGGAAATGCAAACGGAGGAAAGAAAGAAAGAAAAAAAAAAAAAAAAAAAAAGAAAAAAGGAAAAAAAAATAAAATCAAGGCACATACGAAAGACTTAAGCGATTCCGCCCTCAGCCCCTATCCCTCCCCCACGTACGGATGAAACTCCTAGTGCGGATCCTTCCTCCTGCCCTCGGGGTGCGGGGCAGGGTAGAGCCCCGTCTCCCTGCGTCGCGCCCTGCGGGGCTTCCCCAGCTCCGCGGTTCTGGAGCGCCAGGCTCCCACGCCGCCCGGCAGCTCTGCGCGGGCGGACGGAGTTGCCCCAAGAGCCTCCTCTCCTGGCTCGGCAAGTGGAGAGGGCCCCCGTAAGGGCTAGGACGGAGGGTCCCGAGCCCTTCCCTCCGCTTGCGCGCAGCTGAGCGGGGCATGCGGGAAAGAGGCGGGAGGAGCGCACAGCCTAGGAGCCCGACTGCCAGATCCCAGCACCGCGGCCGGGATCCCGCCGGGACCAGGCAAAGAGCAGGCGGCCAGTATCCCCCCCACCCGAGAGGTCCCTTTGCCCTCCTCCCGCCCCCCGCCTCCGTACCCGTGGTCGCCCAGCGCCAGAACCCCCCCAAACTCCTTTAAAGTCGTCCAGTCCCCATGGGCGCCGCAGAGGAGGTGAGCTCCGGCCTCCCCGCTGCGCACCCCGCTCCGCTCTGGCTGCCCGGCCCCGCCGGCGAGCCTAAGTACCGGCGGCGCCGTTCCCGAGCCCGCCCCGGAACCGCTCATTGGCCGCCACGCGCTGCGCTCCCCGCCGCCGGCGGCAGCGGCGGCACCGCCCGGCCCGGCCCACGCGGGTCCAGTGCTGCCGATACCGATCTCCGCCCCACCGGCTCCGGTGCTGTGGCACGGCGGCGGCTCGGTGTGCAGAGGCGGTGTGAGGGTAGGGGGGTTGATTAGAGAGCGTGCCCCCCGCGCTATGCTGCTGCCGAGCGACCCTGCAACTAAAAGAATGAAAAAGGAGAAAATCAAAACAAAGCCAAACAAATTTTCCATTAAAAACAAACAAACAAACATAAAACTACCAAACGTGTTCAAAGTACTCTTCTCACCTAACTTCGCAACCTCAGGTTGTGCCGGTGAAGTCTGAACTGGTGATCTGGGTTTTCTTGTGGACAAACATTTCCAGAGGGCTGTTCCCCTCGCCTGTTGCATGACCTAATTTAAGAAGGAATGGACTGCCCTGAGGGGGTTCCTGTCTCTTGCTTTCGCCTAGGTAGGACGTTGAGATGTTGGATGGTTGACAGTAGGTGCGGTGACGCCCCGTGTCTGTCTTCCCACGTCCAGCTGAAGCAGCGGCTGTGGGCTGTCCTCCGATGTGTCTGGAAGATGAGCTGTGTCTTGCCTCGAGTGAAAAATGAGACTGCCTGACAGCAGCAGTCCATTCTTCTAATATGTATGAAATCTAAAATCCATCCTCTAGAGTAGTTAATACCAATGTACACTCTTAAACCTAATTTTGCATATTATGGAAATGGAACTCAGAAATTATTATTTCATTTGATCATCATTTCCCTGTGAGGCGGTGTCAGCTATGGGACTGTAACCTAGTTCTTCCAAGTTCTCACTCTTGTGCTCTAATCACATGAGCTTCTGAGGAGTGAGAATTTAAATATTTTAAGACATATCATGAAAAATTCTAATGACATTCTTTAGTTCATATGTGAACCATATTAAAGCACCATTTTTATCTAGAAGTAAATTTACTACTTTTTTCATAGTGGAAATAGTTTTGTCTCCTAGACATAAGAATTTCTCTTTTCAGTGATTGTGGACAATATGTCTCTTCACTGTTGGCCTTTTTCCAGCCTTCAGGTTTAATCATCTGAGAAGAATAACACCATTGCTGTGTTCTCATGATAGAGAGAAATACATCCTTAAGTGTAGTGAATTTCAGTTTCATAGGGTATAAGTTGTTCATATAAGTTCTTATGTGTCAAATACCAGGCTTCTTAGATAGGTTTGTTTATTTTGAATAACCCTTTTTCCATTCAACTATTTATGATTTTTTCTAGAACAGTATTGGCTTTTGTTCTAATTAATTTTTTTTTAATAAATAAAAAAGCATCACATAATAAGTGGAAGAAAAGAGTGTGTTTAGTGATACGATGCTCAAAGACTGACATGAGTTATTTTTCACTTTTCCAGTTATACTGATCTGTGGATAGTTACAGACTTCTCATCTCTCAAACCCAGGGGCTACAGCCTGAGACTCACAGGAATTAAGCTGATTTACAGCAGTTAAGGATGTAGCATTCAGGGTCTGTAGAATTAGAAAGTGAATTTGAAAACAAAATATATTAAAAAAGATTTATCCCATTCTAATATATGCCTTTAAAAGTTTCCCAGGACTAAACATAACAGATGAAGGTTATTAATCTCTGTAACTGTGAATGCTTTTCTAATGATTGTCAGGAATTATATGTTCTTTTATGGGATGACCTTCACCAACTGCAACATTTTAAATTAAATTATGAAAACACTCTAATAGGTTCAGAATTAAGGCTGTAAAGCAGTGTTTAAATATTTTGATATATTTAACAATTGTTAATGTGTTTCATTGTTAAAAATAGTCCAAGCTGAAGGCTATTTTCTGTAGGCCTTTATCAACAGTTTCTGTTTTCTAAACACTTTGCATTTTTCCCATTTAAATCTGCATCTTTTTAGGATGCACTCACACAGTTCACACTTCCCACATTTGCCATTCATCAAGGCTACGTGGAGTAATTTTTAGATAGTTCTAAACAAACAAAACATTATTTCATCTTTTGCATGCAAAAGAGGAGAGAACAGACTGCTTCAGTAAACTGCAAGTGGAAAAGGGAAGAGTCTGAGCCTAGGAGAAGCCCTGCACTTCTGACTAGTTCCAATATCTCCAGCCAAATTTTAACCATTTTCTTTGTAGGTTCCATGCTTTTGCATGTCTGCTTAATGAGGATGTGCTGCCTCTTGCAGGAGCACTTAGAATCCCCTAAAAAACCACATCTCTTTGTGACCTCTGCTCAACACACCTCCAACACTCATCTCGTTTCATTTCAGTTCTCTTCTCTGCACACTCTGTTTCATAAGTGCTCTATTCCTCAAGGATTTCCTCCCCAAGTTTCTCTTAAATCCCAGTTTTAAATTATGAAAGATGTCAAGAAGTTGCCTTAAAAAAGCAAACCCCCAAACTTTAAAGCATAGTTACATAAAACTGATTAAAGAAAAATTACAGAAATTATGTAGATCAACTGCTTGAAATAAACCTCTAAGTTTGAAGGCTTCTGCTGATGTTGTAAAACATTACAGAAGCAGTACACAGTGTCCACAGAAGTGTATTATCATGGAGATAATACCAGAGATGCTTGTATTGTCTGAGCTATTTTGATTAATATGTTTATCATCACCTTTGGATTTTTTCACTTCTGGATGCTCATGAAAGCTTATTGAGTAAGGCAGAGAGTGCAGGCTCTCAGGCCGAGACATTGGCACTGCAGTGTCACTCTCTCCACAGTCCTATTGACCAGCTTCAGCCTCATTAACCACTGTTATAATCTCTCCTTGCACCAGGACATGGGAATTTTCCATGTTCCTAACCGCAGACCATTACTACTAACCCTAATGATTTTTTTCTTCATTCTGTTAATGTGTAAAAAGCCTGGTAACATTATCATGTCTGGTTATGTCTTGGTCTACTCTGAGGGAATAGATTTACATTTTTCCATTGCTGTTTTTAGCATTTGTATTTTTTTTTTTTTTTAATATAACAAAATAGATACCCTCTAGCTAATTTTTTTAAACATTACTTTTTAAGTGTTCTTATCATCTTGTCTTGAGCTGAGCTTTGGAGCCTTGGACCTACATTGCTAAAAGTGGAGCTGGAACCTCGGTTGATCTGAATAAATGGATACTATTTATGCCGAAAAATTTAGAAAGACATGTTTCAATAAACAACCAGAGATAAAAAGCTGATGTTAAGGGTGCGAACTTTCCTGAATATTATGAACTTCCTCTAAATTGTAGAAACCTGTCCATTGCAATTCTGTTAACACTGAATCTCCAGTGCCCAGAAACTCACCTCTATTTCCGTTTCTTATCTGGTCTGCTTAGAGGCACCTAGACATAAAGGGTACCAGGACAGATCTTCATCTGAGATTCACTGAAGTAATGTGTATGTACTTCATGTGTACTTCTTCTGTGCCTATATCTTCATTACAGTGTCAGTGTACCTAAGGCCTCAGAGTCATAGGTGTTAGTTCTTTGAGAGACCTGTGATCTGCACTACAACTCATGTAGATAGTAGAGTTGCTCACTTTTTGCAAGCAGCTTTGCATGCATATTGTCCACATACAAAAGCAAGGTCATAATGCCCACATCTGAGCTATTCTGGGTAGATGTGAGCACTGCCAGCCCTATAGCAGCAGGCACACTGCATAACTAAGTATTGACTAGCCTGGGAGAGTTGTGAGATTTTGATCCTTGAGCTTCTCTGTCATTTTTATCCTGTGATGGTGAGATATAAAAAATGTGAAAACTCACTCAAGAATATGATTGTGGCCACAGGTTTGCCCTTTGCCTCTTTTTGCTCTTCTGGCTTCTGGTAGCTTCATGATTCTTGCATTCATAGGGTCTATTCTGAGTAAAATTGGCCAGGGATTGTTCTCTGGCCCTGAAGTATGGTCTAACAGTGTAATAGTTCAGATGAACTCTCAAAATGTCAAAATTGTGTGGCCCTATTCAAGTTCTCTATTAGGAATTATTCCTAACCCATTTTAATCTTTAACCTGGATGGAAGAATAGCAGCTGGTCAGTGTCAAAACTTCTGAGATCGTGCTACCAATTTAATACTGTGAATAACACTGTCCTTGGACCTGTGACCTGGCCCTGTGTAGCCAACTATTTACACTTAACTCGGCTCCTGAAGGAGAGGTGAAGCAGGACCAACTATTTTTTGTCAGATAACACTTGTAAAGACCTCAAAATTATTTTTTGATTCCTGATCAGTGTGTACAACCAAAAGGATTTTGTAGTAGAAAAGATTTTGAGAAGAGATGGGAAGAAACTACCGTCCTTTTAAAGATGTTTTTCTTTGAAAGACTCTTATGTGGCCAGGATCCCAAATGGGGATGCTTCATCACTTTTCAGCTGTCAGGGGGCAGAAGGGCAGGGTGCTGGGCAGGGTGTAGGGAACCAGGGGTGCCCTCACCACCAAGTGCATCCCCACCCAGTGTTGTGGCAAAGTGAGGAGAGCAGGGGTGGGGTCAGGGGCCAGCTGAGACCTAGCCTGGAGGTCAGGGCAGCCGTGCAAGGACATCCCAACACAGGCAGCCTACCCTAAGCATGGGCCAGGGTTTCAATGCAGCTCCCAAATCAGGGGCTGAAGCCTCACCTGAACCCCCTCAAAGCTCAGGAACTTTGTTTTTCTCTCAAACATCTGATCTGAGGTTCCTCTTATCACAGCTGATCTTGAACACAGGTAGTGAGGGAAAAACTTGCAGATCTTGCTAGTGCACTCAGGGCCCTGACAGTAGCATCAGATTCATTCACTGGAATATGAAAGAAAAATAGCTGAGGGACTAGATTTTCATTTAGACATTTGTCTCTCTACACCAGATGGAAACTGAAGGCATAGGTTTTTGCTTTGGTGGGGGCGGTTAATCCTAAATTACCTTCTATGATATGCAAAGGAGCCTTCCTCAGGATTACAATATGCTTTATGAACTTTATAAGAATTAGATGCTGAAGAGCATAAAGTTAGTTCTATTAGCACTGAAATTTATTTCTTAATCCTTGTATTTCCAGGATTATCTCCTTCTTAGTGTGTTATTTTGGGCATCCCAAATTGCTCTGACATGACACCATTTTGGGTATGCATAGAGACAAAAAACCAGAAGATCGATACCAACACCACTACCACCTCCATTTAAGTAGGCATGACCACAGTCAAACAGGGTAGATCTGCTTATTCAGAGCAGAATATTCCCTCCTTTGCAGACTATTGTTTGGGTCAATAACGTAGTCTAAATGTTTATACTATTTACATAAATTTCATTTAACTTTTTATCTTTTTTAGGAACTAAATAAAATACATACCTAGCTTTGTGCAGTGCCTAACAAAATGATTGCAGCCATAGAATCTGTTTTTCAGTGGCTATTTGTTTGAAAGTAAAGCAAATCTGATCTTAAATTTGCTAATGTAATCATGTATTTGTCAAAGTAGATTCAATATAGTAAGAGAATTTTTATTCATATTCAGGGTTTGGTTGTTGAAGGGTTGGTTTGTTTTTCTTGGTGATTTTTGTAGTGTTTGTTTTTTCCAGTAATGGCACAGTTTCACATTATATTTAATTGTGAATAAGAGGATTCCAATTGATAGGGAACTTTAACCCCAGCTACCTGCTTCAACTTCTTTTACAGCTGATCTTCTGATGAAGTAGTTACAAGGTGAGTTAAATTTACAGCTCTGCTTTAACAAGATGCTGAATGCATGTCAGATGAAAAACATCTTTTTTAAAGGTGTTGGACTGCAGTAGCTGGTACTCTGAAACTGAAACAGTCATGAGTATTGGCCCCTTCAGAATATATGGTTTTGATGTGGCTTTAATAAAGGTGGTTACATTGTTCCTTCTGTAAGAGGAGAATGATAATGTCAGCCTAGTGGGCAAATTCCCATGTAGCTCTAGCTACAAAGAAATCTAAAATAAAAATGACATCATAACTTTTTGTACAAGAAAATATGTCTCCAGAAACTAGTTTATCTTAGGAATTTAAGCTAAAAAAGAAAAATAAAAGTATTTGTAACTGTGTTCTAATGCAATTTTATTAGGTGTCACATGGGAAATCAACTTTTTGATGTCTTTCTTCAACTAACATTTTACAACTGCAGGCAGCGCTTTCCTAATCAGTTTTGTAGATTGGAATTGCTTTTAGAAATATGTGACCATAAGGAGTAAAGTAGTGGTTCCAGACAAAAATAACATTTTCAGCATGTAACTCTCCATCAATGGTGTGTTAACTCTATGACTAAATGACTGAATGAGAAATATGTAATAAATATAATAAATGCACATTGGTTACTTAATTAATATTATTATCTTATTAAGCTGTTTTCCAAGCTCCTCAAAGGGAAAAGGCAAAATGGTTTCTCCACTAGAAGATTTGAAGTTTTCTTACATTTCCCCTTTAAAATTAGCAAGGATGTCCATTATACAAATTTTTTTATTGAAAAGCTGTTGGCAACCTAAAATTTACCTGTATGTATTATAACAGGGTTATTTGTTTGGCTCTTGTCTTTTTCATATGTGCTTTGGGATCCTTTATTAAGTCATTGTTCTGTAACTATATTCTATTATAATTCTGCTCATTTTTAACAATATGTATGATATTTCTGCTGCCTACATCTTCTGTGTTTAAATAAAATGAGCACCCAGTGCTTCTTTCTATTAGGCTAGTTAATATTTTATAAAAATGTTTTTATCAGTGAGTCTTTCAATACCTTAACTCCAAATTGACTTTCTAAATATTATGAGAAATAAGAAATACCTCTTGGCTGAATAGCAAAGAAGAAATTCAATCTGTGTGACAGTTGCTATTCATAAACTCTTCAAGCTTCCCTCTCATAGTTTATGATGTTAGCTGAACCCTTTTGACTGAGTTACAGAACTAGATTCAGTAGGGGAATCATAAAAAAAGGCATATATAAAAATACATTTTGGGGTTAGCTCTCTTTTCCTTTTCCAAATACAGAATCCAATCCTGGAGACTTAAGTAATTAAAAAATTGTATCAACTTGAGTGCCAGGCTGGCATCATCCTTTCTATAATAGAGAAGAGGCTATCAACAGATACATGCACACAATTTCCTTTGAAGCCAATGTAATCTTTGTGTGCATTCAAAGAAAGAATACAGCCTTAGATGCTTGGAAGTGACAAATATATACAATTAGAATTCATTTTCTCTGCTAAGGTGAATGAGTATTGGATAAAATCATTGAGACTGCAATGTGATGCTTTTTAAAATAAGTTTCTGCTCAACAAATATGAATAGTTCTGCTCAGCAAAAATTAATTTTTCGTGACATTGTTTACAGAAGTATTTTTTTAGTGATACTATATACTAAACTTTAACCAAGTACCTTATGTATAATGCATAAATGAGGTAGACTAAAGCTCATTTTACTTATCTGTGTTGTTCCTTCAGTAATAACAGAAGTAAAAAAACACGGAAAAATTTTTGTTTATCTGTAAGTTTAGAAGATGCAGCATGACTTTAATATACTCAGGATAAGTTGGATATTGTATGACAGTGCTTTACCTTAGCTCCTACCTTTCCCTATAGGGAAAAAAAAAAAGAAAAGAAAAAAAAAAAAAAAAAAAAAAAGAAGAAGAAAAAAAGATAAATTAATGTGATTTTGGTAAAGAATAGACTTTGCTAAAAAGACAGGTAAAATAATCTGGTTTGAGACTTTGCCCTTGTTAAGAAAACAATGCAAGGAAACTCAAACAAAACTTTTAGCTAAGTGATTAGAGTCCTCACCTGAAGGCAAAGAAACCTGGGTTCCTATTTCTCTTCCAATAGTTCAAAGACTATGTAATGTAAAGGTGGAAATAGCCTTGAGATGAGAATGATCCTGCAAAAATTATGTGCTTCATTCAAAGTAGAAAAAATAACCTGATCCTATCTTTTTGATAAGTGGTCTGTGATTTGACAGCTGATTGCAGAATAGGTGGTCAAGTGCATCACTGTTTATTGCAAACCTGTCTTAAAAACACACAATTTTGTGCTGTGTTCATTCCAACGCACAGCACTGAGCCCAGGGAGGGCTCCCAGGGATTTTGCAGTTCTCGAGCCCCTGTGTGTAGGTGCTGTGCTGCTGACAGTCAAGAAACTTCAGGCATGCCTCTAATGAGAAAAGTTAACCTCCTGTAAACTCAAATCTAAAGTGTTTTGTGTTTGAGTGCCTCCAAGTTTAGACAGCAGCTGTTGCTTTGCTTATCAGATTACAGTTTTCTACCTAAACATCTCCGTTTTCTCCAAATCCTGCTTTAGATGTTATATCTGTTATTGACTCTGCCTCTTAACTTCTGTATTGCTTACCCTCCCCAGGATAAATGGGAATATTTGTACTTCTTTTACCCCCCTTTACTTCCTGCATTTCCTGATCACAGTTATATAGGACAAGTGTCTATTTGGTCACAGTAATTCTCACAAGTCTGTTTCTTTTGGGGACTGTTCAGACCTTTACTGGGAAACAAATTTCTATTAGAAGAGTTAGGTGTTAATATACTGAACATAGATGTTTTACTAGTTTTAAAAAATAAAAATCTGTGGCATTGTGAGCTGGTAATTTAGGACATGAAAGACGGTAAGAGCTGCAATGTCAGTGCTGGTTTGGGGAGACAGTGTAATGCTGTTAATGAAACAGCAATAAAGTTATGTTAATACATCTCTGCAGGGACCTGTAAGTGAAACGCAACAAACATGGGACATGGAGGTACTGTCAAAGAGAAATGAATTTAAATAATATAGCTGCATGCTCATATCATTTCACTTGCCTGTTCCCTAGACCATCATTGACATTTCACGTACAGTGCTGTAAGAATGATATTATTTTGGATGTCATCAAGATGGGGAGGTAATAATCCATGATATGGATGAAATTCTGGGTGTGAAAGTACAGTGCATACAGGTTCTGTGTTGTGTTTGCAGAGTATGAGAGAATTGCTAATGGTAAAAGGACTTTGAAGATGGATCTTTGAAAGAAGCTTACAGAGACTGTTGTCCTCTGACTTTTTCACAGGGAAGTATTTTCATTTGAGGCTGAGGTGGTAAAGCTATGTCTGGGATATGATGAAATTCACAACTATGGAGACCTGATATGACCAGTGGTTCTTTTAGCTTGGTCAAAAAAACCCTACTTCTGAGTTGTAATGCATTCAAAACTTTACCAGACATTGAAAAAAAAAAAAAACCAAACAAAAAACTAGCCTATGAAAACATGCAATTTTCTAGTTAGTGAAATGTTTTTGACCTGAAGAGTGGGGTTTTTTAAACATGCACTTCTTTACTTCTTTAAAAAAGTATTGATAATTACATATGAAGCATAAGTAGCTGGAAAGTGACATTTTCTTTTGACAGATGAGGATATTTTTCTCCCTTAATTAGACTAAATGCTAATGTCAAAAAAAATATTTAGAATCTAAAGATGCTGAATATTTTGGGGCTAAAAGGTTTTGCTGAATTTAATTTGTTCTTGAAAAATATTTTTGATGACTGAGTAATATATTTCTTGGTACACAGAGTATTTGCTAAAAGAAAAAACAAAAAAGTAAATGTTCTAATAAACCAGCATGTAAGCTAGGCCTACAAATACATTCATACATGCTATGGACACATGAGATGTTTTTCCAAGACCACAAACAGGTGACCTCAGAGACAAATGAGACACCTATACAGAAGAACTGGATACTTTGATAACTTCCCCCCCAAAAAATGATTATGTCTTAGAATGTGGCTAGTTGAGGACTGCAGAGATAAAAATAAATGAAGCTAATAGAGAGGAAAAAGCCTGCGAAGAACCTGCTCTAATAAATTAAACTGAAAGTGGTGTAACTCACGTATGTTCATCTCAGCTTTAACTGGGCTCATGATTCTTAATGAGACAGTTATTTGACCAATTGTTTCTTTTCCTTTTCCTCTTTTTTTTTCCTCTTTTTCTTTCCTTTTTTTAAAACTTTTTTTTTTTCACAAACAGCTTATGAAAAAAAACCCCAAACCTATTTTACCCAATCTATTGATTGGGCAAAATTATTTTGTTGGATAAGTTCTATGAGCAGAAATTGTTTCTTATTTTTGTATTAAATTTCTTGCTTATTACTTTTGGTCATGAGCAGAAAATTGTGAAAAATATGGTGTGAAAATATTTTGGGGTACACAATTCAGATTCCTCTCTTAAGTCCTCTATGTAAAAGAAATAGTGGAAATTTCCATGGTTCCAGAGTGAAGTCCTATCAGTACAAAGTAGATGGAAAGAAGATAAACCCAAACAAATCTAAAGGACAAAAACTATGCTTTTTAAAAGAAAATTCTGAACCCTGAAAAAAAAAATAATGCAAACAGTAATGCAATGCTTGTAATAGCTAATGTTCAAAACTGAATGTATTTTATGGAACAGTCAAATGAAGTAATTGGTTTCTGTATAGGCAGAGGAAAAACAAAAAGAAACACTTCTATAGATTCAGTATCTAATCCATCCCTTGCCTCAGCAATATCTCTGAAAGTACTGGTAGCTCACATACACTGTTTTGAAGGTTTTGAGAGTCCATGTCCCAGATCTATTTCAGCACTTCACTATTCTGACCATTATATTACTATTTTCTAATATTCTAATCCTAATTTTAAACTTTGTTGCAATTTAAACCCATAATTTCTTGTTATGTCTCTTAGGTCATGGAGAATAATTTATGTATCTTCTACTTGCAGCCTTTTATATACTTGAAGAAATTCCCCTTTTGGTCTTCTTTATTTAATTCTTTTATTTTTAGGTTAAAGAATCATAATTCATTTAGGTTTTTCCTTTCCAGTTATGTTTTCTAGAATCCCAGTTGCTCTTATTCTACTGAGCCTTCTTCAATTTTAAATCTTTCAAAATCTGTGGTGCCCAAAATTGGAAAAAGCAACCCAGCTGAGGTAGAACAGAATTGTTTACAGGTTGTGTGCCTATTTATACCTTTTGGTGTGGTCTAAACCTTCTGGTGTAGTCTGTGCCTTTTCACAGCATTCACATTTAGATT
Organism: Heliangelus exortis; assembly: GCF_036169615.1. NCBI lineage: Eukaryota > Metazoa > Chordata > Aves > Apodiformes > Trochilidae > Heliangelus > Heliangelus exortis. The sequence continues at coordinate 101,696,684 of NC_092424.1, read as the reverse complement.
GTCATCCAATTACACCTTTTTCAGTGAAACTGTTTAATTGTCAGGTTATTTCCCACATACCCGTTTCTGAACTTAAAATTTTGGAGTCTGCAACTCTTGTAAATTGCTACAAGTTATTTTTTTCCGCAGGGATTATATTCACAAATTCTTTTGTGTTAGCAGAACTCTATCAATAAATCTTTTGTTGACAGTGCAGTCCATCTGCATAGGTTGAGAGATGCTGAAGAGAAGTCAGACTTTGCAGAGGGAGTTTGAGTAAGATTTGAGGAGTAGGTGCAAAGGAAAGCTGGAAAGGAAAATATTGCTTTAACTGATGTCCAGTAGTTAGAATTCACTGAACTTGCTTCGGGTAAAATTTATTTGTGGAAATGGAGTCAAAAAAAGGAGTTGTGAGCATAATTAGTGTAAAAGCTTTTAAGAACGCAATATGTATTCATGGAAATTATCAGTGATAGTTGCTCAGCTGTATTCTTCACATACACAATCAGAAAGAATTGTAAAGCTTGGAAAAGACCTCTAAAATTACTGAGTCCAACCCACTTACTGCTAGGCAATTTGGATTTCCTCTAGTACACTATTTGGAAGGGCTAAGGTTTTACAGCAAGGTTTTTTTTCTGTCTTAGCCTCATAAAAGTAGTGGTTGGAAGGGGTATCTAGTAGTTCATGTAATGCACTTTCTGCACAGAATGAAGCTAATATCAATCCCAGACCTGCATCAGCTGCAACTTTTTCTACTTGTGTATTAGAAAAGATAGAGATTTCCATTTTGCAGGCTGTTCCTGCAAACTCTTCTACAACTCTTCTACAGCCTAGAAGAATACAATTCTTCTACAGCCTTATGTATCTTCTCAGGCTCTACAGATTGCTTAATCCAGTTTTTCTAAATAATCCCTTGTCTGTTGCTACCCAATCACTTTCCTAGGTGTGCTCATATCAGCAGAGGGCTGGGAGCAAGATTTCTTGGTAAGGGTGAGGCAAAAAAAAAAATTCAGTATTTCAGTTTTCCGTGTCATTCAGTGCCAGATTACCATCCCCATCCATCAGTATTCACTCATTTAGTTGCTGCCTTATTTTTACTCCATTACTCTCTCACCAAGTTGATATCTAGGTTATAAAGAATGTCAAATGCTGTACTACTACTTACCTTAGTAAAAACATGACATCTTCTTAAAAACAATGGTCTCACTGTCCCCCTAAAAATGACCCTGCTATTGTGTTGTTTTGTGGGAGAGACCTGATGCCAGGAAGCTTCGTGATACTTGGCGTTCCAGGAATAAAGAAGGCTGTTGGTATTTTAGATTAGGTGACTAAGTTTCATGGATACTTTTGACACTGATTTCCCTGAGCCTCTTTTTGCCAGTAGGATATTCATTATTCACACAGGAGATTTTGATTCCTTGCCTTCTAGTTTGGTGTCTGGTGAACATCACTCTGGTCCAGCCTTTCCCCCTTAGCCACGGGCAAGCTATAGCAAATGTGCAGAACTGTGATGTGCAGGAAACATGAGGGATAAAGCTCATTTGCTCACTTGAGATGACCCATTCATGATCAAGCAATGTGCAGTATCCTCAGTCACTCTGAGGCCTACAACATCTGGAGTTCTGTGCTAGGACAAAAAAATTCTAACAAAGTTTTTTCCAGTGGGCAGACGAGTTTCTACTGTTCAGAACGGGTCAAATTTCTATTTTTAAATGGAGTGGTTTAAAAGGTGGTAAAAAACACTCTGGCTGCAATTGTGGTATCTGGGCTTCAAAGCATGGTTTAGCTTTATAAAATGAGATAGCTAACAGTTTTTTAAATATTAATTTTCCCCTAATTAAATTCCCCTAAATGGTTGAGTTGTTTGATCGAATGTTGCCCACCAAGCAAACAGCCTCAGGCAGGCATCTGTCATAGAAAAATTCAGCCCAAATTATTAATATTGTACAAAGTTACAAGATATGAAAACAGGGACCTATAATATAAAGTGTCAGGGAGCCTCAGAAGTACATTACTAACTTCCTGCACAACTAAGTTACTGGTATGGGATTGGGTATTTTGTAGTCTTTTTGAACTACTTTTTTCCTTAGGTGCAAGAATTTGGTTCAAAAGTGCTGTGGATTTGTGTAGTTCTTTGTTACAACTCGTAGGCACAAAAGATCTGTAATGAAAATGAAATGGCAGTCTAAATTCAGAATGCCCATGCTTTTGTATTTTGATGTCTCAGCTTTCATGCTATTTTTATGTTGTTCTTTCATCTTTAATTTTACCAAGAGACTCATATTACCTTTTTCTGCACAGTATGTGAGATTTCTGGCTTCAATAGAAATAGTGATGTGTGAGATTATTTTCTACATTTAGCACGTGAATATACAGCTATACAATGTGGATTTTCTAGAATCTCCATGCATTGTAATTTTCTTCTGAAGATTTTACTGATGCATTAGGACTGAGGTATGAGCAATCACTAAAAGGTTTCAAGGAATGATTTTGGTTTTGTACTTTATAACCTAAGAATTCTCAGCATGCAGCACATTATAACACAAACTGCACTGGAAAATAAACAGAAAAGTGAAGCACAGCAGCTGGACTTTCTGTAGCAGTTTGACATAGATGAAATAAACCACAATTCCAACATCTCCATGAGCTGCAGAAGAGGCAATTAAATGTCCTCTGATGATGGTTGATGGGACTAATTAGAGAATGTGTTTTGCAGTGTGACTGTTCCTGTTATGAAGCTTGTGATGGAGAGACAGAGGCAAGAGCAAGAGGGATGAGAAATTGTGAATGGCAAGAAGAAAGACTGCTACTTTGGAAACTGTTTTGTTTTATTCTAGTTGGGTAAAGGGGAAGCTGAGTACAAATGCTTTTCCACTTTGAGTTATATGTGTATCCTATCTCTTTGATGGTTTTATTTTTTTCTATAGATAGTATCACAGCTGCACAAACTGGTAAAGAAAAAAGAGTAGCATGTAATTGTGAATCCCTGGCCATAGTATTTCTACATAACTAGAATAAAAAGGGAGCTCACAGGGTTTCTGCAGTGTTGATCTCAGCAAAATCTGATGGACATCAGTCTTCCATTCAAGCTGGGGAGCAACAACAATAAACCACTTAAAAGAGAAAATTATTACTGAAAGAGTATTTTGGTGCCCCAGCCATCAGCTGGGAAAAGGTAATGTACTTGTGTGTAAGGTAATGTGGTGCCTTTTTGCTGACCTCTTTTCTTCTGTTAAAAACAATGACCATTTCAAGGGGTAATGTTTCATAAAATTTTCTTCTGTTATAAACAATGACCATTTCAAGGGGTAATGTTTCATAAAATATGTAAGCAATTTGAAATCTAAGTCTCATTTGCAACAGTGCTGCAGGACATTTCCCACAGGCCTTATAGAGAGAAATGTGATGCTGCTGTAGGTGTAAAGGCAATATAGTGTCTTTCTGTGAGTCAAACCTGAAGCTGGAAGTACTGGGAGGTATGGTGGCCCCCTGTGAACAACCCTGTTCTAAACAATCTCGTTAACGTATGGAAGCAGAATTGCCACATCCTTAAAGCACTCTGCCCACACCAACAAAAACAACTCCTCGAGGCTTCTGGGACTGTTTTTCTCATTACCAACATGAGAGCTCATTCTCCTGTTGGTGTTTATAACTAGAAATGAGAAAGGCCTATGTTAGCATCATAGTCCCTCTATTCTCGATGTGGCTGATGTCCTAAGGTCAGATGGGGTGAACCCATGTGCCCATATCGTCCTCCAGAGAAGGCCAGTCACTGGTGCTTCAGAACACAGCCCTCTAAAGTGTGTTCAATGTTCCTAAAGTATCAAGGAAACTAACTTAAATAATACTCTGAGTGAACATGTGCAGTTAGCTAAAGCCACATGGATAGCTGGGTTTTCTTTAGCAATGCTAAGGCAAAAGGAAATTAAAGTGTGCAATATGTTTCATTTGCTTTGTACATGTAATATATCACTACAGATATTTGACTTTTTTTTTTTTCCAGAAAAGCCAGGATGATTTGGAACACTCATGAAAGTGTTACAAATCTCACTTTGTTTGAGTTTGATTAGAAATTGGCTAATAGTAATTTAAAATGAAAAGAGAGGATAAATTATGATTGTTTAAAATAAAGTAATATAGTTTAAGCACACAGTATCAAATAGTACAGGAGTAAGAATTGAATATGTAAAATAAATTCTTATTTCAGTCACCAATTATTATAACTTCATCTTAAATTCAAGTAAATCAGGATTTTTCCGATTTCTAATAAATCGGTTGTACTAGGTCTGTGTAGTATAGAGCAAGTTTTCTTCACAAGAGCTAATATAGTGCTATGATTTAGATCTGTAGCCCAAGAAGAACTGATAACATAGTAATCTTCTGATTTTACTAAACAGAGTTTGCACAGCATCAAGGCCTGCTTTGTTTTTTACTCTCTGCCTTCTCACCCCAGTCTCCAACCCCTAAGGATAGACTAAGGGGTGTGCAATAGGTTGTGAGGTGACACAGGCTGATGACCCCAACTAATGAAAGAGATATACCTTGAAATATAAATATAATATTTATATAATATAAAGAATATTAAGTTAAAATATGTTTATGGAGGTTAGCCACCTTTTGCTTTCGAACTGGATGTGCATTTATCTACCTGTGAGAGGTGGTGAGTACCTTTGTGTCACTTGGGTTTTCTTTTGTTTGTTTTTTTTTCCTATTCTTTCACGTATCCTTCACTTATTAATTTTTTTTTTTTTTTTTTTTTTTGGTGTATTTTCATATTGACCCCCAGGTTTTCTTGATTTTTTTTCCTTCCTTTCCTCATTCTCTATCCCACTGGGAGTTGGGGAAGTGAGCAAGCAGCTGTGTGGCACTTAGCTGCCCACCGATGTTAACCCACAACAGGCAGCACAGGAAGACTGCAGCAGACTTGCCTTGTTATGAACTTGTTTCTTGGAACAGTACTAAAAGAGCAGAAAATGTCCACGTTCTGCTTTTGCAAGTTATAATTTATTCTACAAGGCAGTGGAGATAAGTGCTGTTTGTTTCAGCAAAGCTGCTTCTGACTCAGTCTGTTCTACCTGAGATGAGATTATTGTCTATTAGGGTTTAATTTAGACTGAGTCTCATTTTAATCCTCAGAGAAAAATGTTTCACAACAGAAAATAATTTGTGATTCATGGAATGACACTTGGTGTTCCAAGTTGGGGATGGAAAATAATAGATGTGCTAACATAATGTGAAACAAATCCTGAAATGGTGTAAATTATTGTAGCTCCATTGTTTTCAATGTGTGTACCTGCATTCAACCTTATTTATGTGCATTTACAGTAGATTTCTGCGGAGTTATTGTGAGTTTTAACAAGAAATAAAAGTATGAAGCAGCTGGAGCTGGTTCATTCTGCTGTTCCTGTTTTTTTTTTTTTTTTTTTTTTTTTTTTTGTTATGGCTGGTATTTCTCATACAATAAATAAGCAGTGTTAGAAAGATCCTCTTCTTAAATTTTGAATAGAATTTAATCCATAAATACTTCCCTAAATACCTCTGTTTTACCAGTCATAATGAAATATATTCACTGCAAGAGTCATAAAGTAGATGAGGCAGTGAAATGTTTAGGGAATGTTAGAACTAATAATGATAATGATGCTACCAGAACAGTTGGAGCAGAGCACACAAAGGCACAGCAAGATGTTATGGTAAGTATGCAGAATCAGTGGTAATCCGGGATTGTATAACTGGTATTACAGACTGCACTGGAGCTGGTGTCTCCCTCTGGGAATGGTTTGTGTTAGCAGAGCCAAAAATAACATAAATGCTCTTTTGATGTTTGAGTACTTCCCCTCTCTCAGCATTCATTCTCTCTTCTGTCTCTTTACAGTGCTTAGACTGAAGCTTTTTATTTTATCATTATCTTTAACTTCAGTTTGTGCAAAAAAAAAAAATTCTATTTTACTTGGAGGTGCCATACATTGTGGACCATGAGTGTTATACCACACCAGGTCTGTGTATTACACCCAGAGCTGCAGAGCTTTGCTGTTGAATCACCTGTCTGTTAGTTGTTAGGTGATTTTTCAGTAAGTCACAATATGGTGACCTCTGTCTGCAGGCATCTCAGAAATATAAAGAAATTTAATCCTCTGAGTTTAGGAGAACTGAAGAATACATAAAAATCCAAATGGAACAAACTGTCAGCATGAAAGAAACAAAACCAGCAGCCGAGACTATATGTTTTTTTAATCCATAGTGTGTCATCTTGGATAACCAATTGTGTGTACGTTGTGTGCATGAATTGTTGTGTTCAAGTGCATGTTTGTTAAGAGTGCAGTGGAATTGCCACTGGTTTTGGACACATTTTATCTTGGAATGCCTCCAGAATAAAAAATTTACAGGTTACGCTTTGCTGGAATCTATTGATAATAACAACATTAATAAATTTAGCAGCAAGATCTGTTATGCTGCAATAAAAACGTTGGTTGAAGGACCTAGAGTACATCGTAAATAGAATTATTTCAGTGAAAAAACAAGTGCAAAGGAGGTGGTTGCTGTGAATTAGCTGTGTCCCAAGCCCAGGGCAGATATTTTCCAAAATCACTGTACCTAATCTGCCCCAAGAATCCATATTTATTTTGGATCCAAAACATCTGTGCATCTGCTGTGAAGGCTTTGTTTTACTTTGTAGAAATTAATCCTAGATGTGATAATGCATAATTAAATAAGGGTGACCTATACTTCAGAAGATTATCAATCCTGATATTGTCATAAATAACTGATAACCTGACAAATAATACAGTAAAAAGTTAATTAGTGCACAGTACTATATGCCTTAGGAAGAAAATAGTGTATTTCAAAGACCCCATGATTGATGATTCCCTTTGAGCTTAGTAACAGTTCAAAACTGGGATCAAAAATTGTATCCTTGCTAATGTCTTGAAGTTATTGATTTACTGTGTAGAGTATTGTAACTACTCTAATATAATGATTGGCTATGGGCTCTGCTTTTTGGGTGGATTGTTTTTTGTTTGTTTTTTCTTTTTTTGTCTTGCTGGTATTTTTCATCCATGCCACATGAAAAAATGCTCTGGAGAACTAAACTAATCAAATACAGTTTAATATAACAGTAATTCAAAGAAATTGAGAGATTCTGGCAAGGGAGAAAATGTACATGTACAGAAGAAAACTGGAAATAAATGAAAAGTCATTGAAGACAAGGGATACAGGGAAATGCAAATCTAGATAATAACACAAAATAAAACAAAACACACACATACAAGCAAAACCTAACCACAGAATACCCCATTGTATGGACTGCAGTGGTAGTATGTTGTATTTATCACAGAATCATAGAATGCTTTGGGTTGGAAGGGACCTAGAGCAAAAGTCTCATGAGGATCAGCTGAGGGAACTGGGTTTGTTGGGTCTGGAGGAGGCTGAGGGGAGACCTTATTGCACTCTACAACTACCTGACAGGGAGTTGTAGTGAAGTGGGGGTTGGTGTCTTCTCCCAAGTTACAAGCAATAGGACAAGAGGAAAGGTGTTCATGCTGCACCAGGGGAGGTTTAGATTAACTGGGATTTTTTTTTCACTGAAAGCATTATTAGTCATTGAAATAGGCTTCCAAAGAAAGTGGTTGAGTCACCATCCCTGAAGGTGTTTAATAGATGTGGTGCTTAGGAACATGGTTTAGTTGGCATAGATATGTTGGGTTGACAGTTGGACTTGATGATTGTAGAGGTCTTTTCCAACCTTAATGATTCTATGATCCTATGGCCTTAAAGATCACCTAGTTCCATCCCCCCTGCCATAAGCAGGAATACCATAGAGTATTCCAGGTTGCTCAAAGCCCAATCCAACCTGGTTTGGAACACCACTTACAGGGATGGGGCACCCACAATTTCTCTGGGCAACACATGCCAGTGTCTCATCAAATTCACAGTAATTTTTTTTTTTTAATATCTAACCTAAATCTACCCTTTCAGTTTAAAACTGTTAGCCCTTGCCCTATTGCTACACACCCTTGTAAATTTTCTGCTCTAGCTTTCCTATAGCCCCTTCAGATATTGGAACACTGCCTGCTATAAGGTCTCCCAGGAGCCCTCGCTTCTTCAGGCTGAACAACCCCAGCTCTCTCAGCCTGTCCTCACAGGAGAGGTGTTCCAGCTCTCTGATCATCTTTGTGGCTTCCCTCCAAGAGCTCCATGCCATTGCTGTGTTGCAGGCTCCAAAACTGGACACAGTACTCCAGGTGAGGTCTCATTAGAATGTCCTAGAGGAGGAGAATAACCTCTCTTGACTTGCTGGCACAGTTTTTTTGATGCAGCCCAGGATACTGATGGCTTTCTGGGCTGCAAGCACATCTTGCTGGCACACATTGAGCTTCTCATCAACCATCAGCCCAAAGTCCTCAAGGCTGTTCTCCATCCGTTCTTCACCCAGTAGGTATTTGAGCTTGGGATTGTGCTTTGCCTTATCAAGGGACAATGAAGCAAATCTTAAAGTAAAATACAGGGACACTCTGAAGATGTTCTGGAATGCCATGATCTAGCATGCTATCAAAGATGCCAGTTAGACTTTCAGAAAGCAGAAGATAATGGCAGCTCTGGGTACAGCCTCTCCTCTGGTACCACAGCTTGCTCAGGTTGCAGAGAACATGTGTGCCCTTATTAGGGTAAGAAGGGGAGAATGGAGGGAGTAAGAAGAGAGAGGTGGTCATCAGACATTTGGAGAGGCACAAATTTAATTCCATCAGGAAAACAAAATTATTCTGTGAATATTTTGGTGGGCTTTTTTGTTTTGTTTTGTGTTGCGTGGGATGAGTCTCGCCGTGGGAGTCAGTTGAGCTAGTGCTGGCTCGGACAGTATCAGGAGCTAACTTTGATCCGTCCGGCTCTGGAATTCTGCCCGGAAACCACACCTACCGAACCCAGGCATGCATGCCTGGGCTAGCCCCAGCTGGGCACAGGCAGGGGGGGCACTGTCCGGGCACTTGCTGCCTACATTTCCCCCCCCTTTTTTTTTTTTTTTTTTTTTTTTTTTTTTTTTTTTTTTTTTTTTTTTTTTTATGGGGGAAAAGATGACAAATACGCGAAGATCTTAGCTGCGTGGTGCCTCGTTGTTCAGAGCTGGTGGTACTGGTCTGCAGGGAGAGGTTGGTGAAGACGACGAAGCCGCAGAAGCTGAGGGTTAAAGGCATCATCTGCGAAGCCTGCAGGCTCCTGGAGGTGATCAACAGGATGATGGAGCTGGGCTTTTCCCAGCAGTGTATGGCAGGAGGACCAGAGACAAGGAGCAGGAGTAGAAACATAAAGAGCTTGGGGTTAAGGATTCCCTCGTACAGCCACTTTAGTTTAGGGGCTGCTTTTATCTTCGCAGCCTTCCGTGGGGCCGGGGGCAGCATCGGGGGTTGCTCTCCACAGCAGCCGGGGGTGCCACCAGCCGCGGTTTCCGCCCCATCATTTTCCGGTGTTTCGACTTCCTCCAGGGGTGGTGCCGACGGAGTTGCGCTCGGCGCTGTCCCAGGCTCCCCCCCCTCGGGGTGCGGCGCCGACGGAGCTACACTCGGCGCCCTCCCGGGCTCCTCCCCTTCGAAGGGGGGTGCCGAGGGGGTTACTGTGGGCATTTCCTTCAGGGGAAATACCTCGGTTTTTCGTAATGGGGCCGCGGCGGTGGCCATTGCCACTTCTACTTTGGCTTTCAAGCAAGCTAATAGATTGCAAACGGTTCACCAGGTGTTGTCCGCACCAACAATGTCGCCGTTGGCCTCCTTATAGTGGAAGCTTGCCAGCAGGTTGTACACCTCCCCCCACAGGTCCCAGGCCGTTTCAGGACTCGGGTAGCGGAGGTTTTCCTGCGTTTCCGCCTGGGTTGTAATCTGATCGGCAGCGGCGGTGCCGGCAGGTTTGCTTACATAGGATTCCATCATCGGTTTTACTGATAACGGTGTTGAAGAGAAGAAAAAGTTTCTCTTACCCGAATTTTTCGGGGTATTGGACGGTCGGTAGAGAAGGGTCACTTTCGGACGAAACGCTCGGGGAGACGGTTTAGACCGAAATTAGTGCCCGCATTCTCCACCAGATGTTGCGTGGGATGAGTCTCGCCGTGGGAGTCAGTCGAGCTAGTGCTGGCTCGGACAGTATCAGGAGCTAACTTTGATCCGTCCGGCTCTGGAATTCTGCCCGGAAACCACACCTACCGAACCCGGGCATGCGTGCCTGGGCTAGCCCCAGCTGGGCACAGGCAGGGGGGGCACTGTCCGGGCACTTGCTGCCTACAGTTTTGTTTGTTTATTTTTTCTTAGTAATTGATCCAAGAACTTGGTAACAGAAATATTTTAGTGCTGACTTTTTTAAAGGTTAGGAAGGTGCGTTTTGCTTAATTGTGACAAAATCAGCATGATTTTAAAATGAAAAAAAACCCAAAACAAAACAAAAACAGCATAACAACTCTTTCATTAAAGAGTAAATTAAAGATTAATTTTTCACTCTGAAATTTAGATTTTTCACAAGAAATATTATCTGAAATATAACTTAATTTATAAACACATTCCTTTCTCTTAAAATTATGATTTCTTACTAATTTTATAAGAATAAAGATCATGAATTTGGACTTAAGGCAGAGTATGATACAGCAGCAAAGCATGACAGTTACACATGGTCTGTAGGCACTCAGTGTAATAGGCATAATGGGAAAGCTATTACTAAAGTTAATTTGATTCTGGAACATTAAAAATAGACTGTTGTAGAGATTTCGAATATCCTTCCACTTTCTACCCTGTGCTGTGTGGCTACTGAACCCTTATATATGCAGATGCAGAAGAATGACTGCTTGCAGCTTTCTTTCTGCTTTGTCTTGAAGTAAGGAATGAGTTTGAGCTCAGGCTTACATGGGCTCAAATTTGTTCTTTCAGGCAGCTTATAAAAGGGTGTATTTTTCCTGGTAGGTAATCCAAACAGGCCAACACAGTCAGGCTGTTCTGAAATCAATTTTGTATTTTATGTTTTCATGCAACTTTCACATGAGGACCTCTTTATATGTCATGGTTACATCTGCAAGGTGTAATGGGTATTTGAATAATTATCAGTTTCTATTATTTCAATAATATGTTCCCAGTATTTGAATCTCATGAATACTGGCTATTTTTATATTACTATTTATAGTATTTTATTTATAATCAATAAAAAAGTGTTTTCTGGTAGATCAGAGAAGTTTTATTTAATTTTTTTTCTCATTGTAACAGAAGGCTCTTTGTAAATTCATCCTCCCCATCCCTGTATCCAACTTGATAAATAGTTTTTGTCCCAGAGAAAGTATCAAGTTGTACAATGTATTATTTTGTCCAATGGGCATAAAGTCTAAGCTTGTTTCTTTTCCTTAGGCACATGACAAAAAAGCTTGAAAATTCTGAAAATCCTGTGGAGAAAATGAATGCTTTTTCCTAACTTGCATTCCATTCTATATTCTGGAAGGCTCCTGGGTCCATTTATATTAATTTATTTACAGTAAATTTTTCCTCATATCAGTCTTTGATACCTCATGTAAGCAGAACATATGCATGCAAAATTTGACAGTAGTTGTTTATGAATTCTTTCATGCAGGCAGAATGTTTGTGGCAATTAAAGATAATTGAGCACTCAAATATGAACAAAGGAAATTTAATTTATCTGCTAAGAACTCAGCTCAAAGATATAAAAAGGAAAAAAAAACAAAAAACAAGTAATTTCCGTCAACTTTGAAAATATACTACAAAATTTGTAATAGCAGTGCCAGACAGTTTATGTCAACTTTTTAAACTTTTCCTTCATGGTTTCTATTGTGAAAATTGACTGGAGCTGGATGTTTGGCTTTGAAGAGCTCAGTTGGGAAAAGATGTTGCTTGTTGCTGGATAACTTTTTCAGAAAAAAACCACTCATGCTACTGAGATCAACACTTCTTTCTACCACTACAAAGATTTGAAATATGCTGATTTTTTCAGGTTTGTATGACTCTCTAAGCAGCAGATAGAAGTGCAGGATTTTTTTCCTATTTTATTTCAGTAATGATGCAACTATTGATGCATTTTAAATGGCAGAATTTTTCATTTTTTAATATTTGTATAAATCAAGCAGGACAATTGCACAGCTCCAAACAATGTGTAATAGCCATGCCTTACATTGTGAACAACAAGAAGTTATGAAAGTGTAATCTCTACTTGATGTAATGCAAGATGACTAAATAAGTTAAATGGCTCTTCTGTTTCACTGTTTTTCCAGATTGAAACATAGAGTTCGGAAACATTTTATATTTTAATATGCCACAAAAAATCCCTGAAGCGAGCAAGTACTGCACAAGGACTCAAGGAAGAGCAAGGACAGCAAACTTAGTCTTGTAACTGGAGATGGATCTCACCATCACCTGACTTTAGCTGTTTACAGAAACACCTATATTTTGGGTAGTAGCCTTAGCCTAATTATATAGTCTATGGGGATAAACAAACACTAAAATTATACAGTTTCTCATATCTGTTATATAAATCTGTTACAATATAATGAACAGAAATAGCTATTTCTCTTCACTATCAGGGGAGGCTAGACCACTAGTTCATAAGTCAAATCTTGCTCCTTAAGCAGCTGTGGTTACACAGATGTATTTGACTTAGATTCAGTTCTAGGTGGGATTTTCATTTTCCTGGATAACTTTCTGTGACTGCCTTAAGTTATAAAGATCTGAACCAGATGTTATTAAGGTAGCTTCCAAGCTCCATTGAGGCTTATTTAAGATTAGAAGCTAAGTTAGATCAGGAATTGTAAATAGCAATTGTTTATTAGAGTAGCTATATGTCCAAACCTCAAATCAAGAAGTTTGCTGAGAAATATGAAAGTTTTTTATTTTCTGATTACATCACTGAGATACACACCATGTTTGAAAATTTCACTAGCCCAGAGACTACTGTCCTCAATCTTGCTGGCATAAATTGAGCGGACCACCAAGAAGTCACCTCCAGTGTTTACTCCTTCTCATCTTTCATCACGAAGGAAGTGCCCAGAATGTTCCTAACCCTGGAGTTTTTGACTGCAGAAGGCCTGAGTTAATAGGTAGAAAGGAGCAAAAGCCTCTCCTCAGTTGATCTGTACTAGTCTATCAAGAATTTAATCCTTCCTGCATGGAAAGTTCAAGGTGCTTTCACAGGTCCACTTCTCTGAAATGCATCAAGCTCCTTCTGGCTCAGTTACACCTGTGCACAGTTGTCCACAGTATTTATTTGTTCCCCAGTGTTATTTATGCCACTTCCTGAAGAATTGATACAGATGGGCTTCCAAGGGGTGCTTGGGGTCTTTTTGCTTTTCTTTGTTTGGTTGATTAGGTTTCTTTTAATGTTTGTTTGTTTTCCCCAACATAATCTTTTTCCTTCCTCTCCCTCTCCCCATCAAGAGAAGAGACATTTCCTTTGTGGAGTTCAAATCATGCTTTCTAAATTTTTTCTCATGCAATGATTAACAGAAGCTAATTTGCTCAGTGGGGTTTCATTTCTTGCTTGGGCATGCATTATGGGCTCATGTTTTCCCACTCTCAGTTATGCAACATTGCAAAGGCAGATTAATGATGGACAAGGGCATGGTTACTCCGTGTTAAGCAACAGCTAAATGTATGCTACTTGTCAAGATTCCTGTTAAGACATGTAGGTTAGCTTTCATTTTGAAAAGGTATGAACATGTTTGGTAGTGATAGTGTAGGTTACTGTCAATCAACAATTTTAAATGGACAAAAAAAAAAAAAAAGGTATTATTCTAAAAACCAGTTCAATCAATAGGTTTTATTTTTATTGTTTTCTCTGAAATTAAATGGAGTCCGTGTTCCCTGCAAACTTGATTTTGCTGTGTTGTAGTCATTTTAAGTAAAAAATAAAAATGCAAATGAAAAGTACTGCAGATTTTTCCTACACCTAAGTGACCTGAGAAATTTTACTATGTCCCAAATAATTGTTTTCCCATTTTGTTAATTTTAAAACTTATTTTAAAAACACATAGGGAATTTAGAAAGAAAATACCTCCACTCCCAATTCCCCCACACTAGGATTTCATCCTGCCAAATGAACCTCAAAACAAGCTCACATAAATCACAGATTTCTCCTGAGGTTAATGAGAACTGAATGTATTTTGAGTATTAGATACACCATAGCATTAATGTGAACCGTAGTAGCTGCTATGACAACTACCTGTCTTGGGTGAAGACCAAAAAATTAGCATAGAAAATTTACCTGACTCTGGCATGTTAACCAAACCTTTAAATCAGCTTTTCAATTTTATAGGTTTTTCACAGGCATTTGTTTTGTTGGAATGTATTTTAGAATGGAGCCTTCTTCAATTTCATGTTGTCCCTGCAATCTGGAAGCTTCACTTGATTTTGACTTGTAGGTCAAAATTATATGGTTGCAGCAATCAAGTGCCCAAACAACTGAGTAAACATATTGGCACAGACAACGTTTCTGCAATGCAAGCCTCAACAGGAATATGCTTCTGACTCAGAGGAAAGGCAACATGTTCACTGCAAAGTTTGGAGCACTGTGGAGGCAATGCTCTTTAAGAGATAAACATGGTTCATGGGCAAAGAGCTGTCAATCACTGGAAGATCCACTGGCTGTGGAAAACCCAGAAGGTAGATGTCAGGACCCCTTAAACTCTCCGAGATGGGCTTCAGGGAAGAGTAAATTATGATTTTCTACTACATGTAGATTGTGGGTCTTAGAGATAAAACCCAAGTGATAAGGATCAGTGACATATGACTTTCCAACTGAGTAATCTGCATTCCCTGGTTTTAGTGGGGAAGGAGGCTTTTTTGCTCCCCTGACATACTGGCTCAGCTACACAGTGCCTCCAAAATGAGCATGGCATGAAAGAACAGGGACTGCAGAAAGGTGATAACTAGAAATGGACCTGTTTTTTTTCAGGAAACCCATAAGATTGTTCCCAAAAGTGCTCTAGTCCACTGATGGACCACTAGAAAACCCACAGCAGGGTTGCTGGTGAGAGGGAGCTGAGTGCACCTGTTTTTTTTGACTTTGTTGTGTTTCAACATAATTTCCTATTACTCCTCATGTGGAAATGAACTTTAAGGCCAACTTTATGTTGTCAGAAGTTTGGAGAAGGGAGAATAGGTGTCCTAACTCACATATGTGCTTCTCCTTAAGCAGCTCTAAGTAGATGGCAGTTCCCGAAGGCCTTTTTGTCCTCTGCTCTTCTTTCCCAGTGTTTAGCAACACAGACTTTATCTGATCTTATTTTGATATCAGTGGCAGTCTCATATTGCACTAGAAAATGCTTTTGCTGTCTGTTCAGGAAAAAACAGAGCAATCTGACACAGTAAGTTAGAACACATGGTCAATTTGTACCATAATTTACTAAAAGAAATGCAATACTATTGCCATATTATCATTTCAGTGGAACTGTGTAATTTAGTTAAGACAGTGTGAGTTTCCATGTATCATAGAGAACAAAATCAGAAGTGTCATTTGCTCCTGAAATGGGCCAAACACCTTATGGAGTCTGTATGTTTTTTCATCCATGTGTGTGCATGTCTGCTGTGTCTGCTTGCTGATTTATTCACACAGGTCAGCAACTTGGACTGAGAGCTGAGACAGGATTGTACTTTAGGCAGGATGACTACAAAATAGGTGTCCTGTTCTTCCTGAGCACACCTGAAACTCCGAGAAACCCCCGCAGTCCATTCTGCCCATCGTGTAAGACCTCAGAATAAGTCTTTAATGCTTTCACTTCAATAACATTTCTGCCTGTACCACGTCATGAGTTTTTCTGCTACATAGACATGATTTTGAATTATAAATTTTAGTAGTTAGAAAAAAACAACAATAACAAAAACCAGCAACCAAACATAAAAATCCCTAAAAACCCCAAATGTTATTATGCTAGGATTATAAAGCTGTTACTGTCTCGGATGGAGTGATGCACTTCACAAATAAGAGAGAATTATGAATATGGTTTGATATAAAACTACGACTTTGTAAAGTTTGATAGTAAATATGAGTTAAAAAGATTCAGGGTCAAGGTGCACTTGATCTTTGCTGCATAGAGGACAGGGTCAGACAAATCCATCAGGTCGATCCTCCCCCTGAGTCAAGAAGTTCAGAATGTACGCCCTTGTTTTCTAATTTCCTTCTCAGAGTAGAGTCTATCTTCAGCTGCATCCAGTCCTAGTCTCAGACTGCCAATAGTTTACGTCCAAAGGATTATATATGAGCACAATCAATGCTCTCTGTCATCTAGCTAAGATTTCAAAGTTTCAAATTTCTTATTATGAATTCACTTACTGAGTATCTTATGCAACAAGGGTAACTGGTCAATTCTGAAATAGTGTCAGCATCAGACCGTGGGCTAATAAGTGGCATTGTTGTCATAAGGGTATACCTTAGAAAATACAATGATTGGGAAATAGCTTTTTTAATAGATTTATAAATTTTTATTCATATAGAAAAAAAAGTCTTATAATGTCTAAAGAGGTAAATAGTACAGACTAAGCAAAAACACACTATGTATACACCTTAATACATCAGTGTGCAAAGTACATAATTTTTTTATAACTAAGAGGTCTCACATGCCTTTCTATTTGCTCTTCATGTTGGGCAATCACAGCTGCAGCATTTGGCATTTACTCCATCAAATCCAGGCTGCTGTCAGATGAGTTGCTTAGTGGAAAAACTGACAGAAGCCCAATTCAAACCATCCTCAAGATCTGCACCAGTGCAGCCAACTCAAACTGCTGGAATTCAGTTTGAGCAATTCGTATCTAAAGGAGTTTCAAATACTCATGATGAAAAGAGAAATCTATAAGGCTGAAGTATTTCTGCAACTGTGAAAAATGTACCAATGTCCCATCTGACAGATTTATTTTTTTAGAAGTATAAGGCCAGATCTGCTGAGACAACTAATGCATTTCCATGTTTGACACCCCATGAAAAAGTTCTATTATGCTTCAAATTAAGTCCAGGAAATTGCACATTTAGATGTTCCTAGCAGTCACTGAAAACCTTTGGAGCTATTTTTTTTTTTCCAGGAAATATGGACAGTAGGAAGCTGAGCTCCTCATTAAATTCTGCTAGGTAATTAATGATAGATCATTAAAAATTTAAAATCGACTCTTTTTTTGAATACTTGTCCTTGTATTAATAATCTAATCACAATAGACTCAATAGATTAATCGGCCTTGTAAAATGTGGTTCCAGAATGTTGGAAAGGTCCATCTGGTTAGAAAATTTGTCCTTATTATGAGAATTGTGAGAAGGACTATTTCTAGTAAACATTAGTAGAGGGTTTAAAACAGGGGTCATATGGAGTTGTGGTGGAGAACGACAAGAAAACCACAAAGAAAACATGATCTGTCCACTGCATTTGCATGTACCCCATTTCCAAGACTCCATGTACAGCATAGAGCACAAAATAAGAGTTTTGCATGAAATGTTTGCATTATCTGACAGAATTATCACATTTTAAAACCAATCTGTGCCAGATGTTCCTATGTTGGTCTTTTTATGAGTCAATTAGTCTGATGGTATGCTCCACAAAGTGTCCACAGATAGAAACACGTAGTGAATTTAATTTAATTAAAAGACTAGATAATACTGTTTTATAGTGGATCATGAGAAATCCTGAATTTAACTCTGGATCATGGAACCAATGTATTCAGTGATAATTGAGTTAAATCACTATTTCAGAAACTAAACAAGTGAAAAAAAATTTTTAATCATACTGATATTCCTGAGCATGAGATTTATTTTTTTTTCACCCATGTTGTCATAGTTGTCCTGCATTTAACAAAATGCGACCCTGATAAAATGTGATCATATATCTCCATAAGTAGCTAGATATACATTATACATGCATAAACTTTACATATTTATTAAAAAATATATAATCTATAACCTAGAATTAGTGATTTACCTGGATGCATTAGGATATGTGCATCCATGTGTATCCATACATATGATTCAAGTAGCACCATTATAATCTGTTTCTTATGAGACAGTAAAGGAGTCAAAATACTTCAAGCAGTATGAAGATTTAAGATTCCTGATTTTTTGAGAAGTTGAAACCAGAATACATATCTTTTGCTTTGAACCAATGTAAAATGAAATCAAACTAAGTTTATGAATATTTCCAAAATCGTGATTAATTGGATTGGATTAATATTGACTGGATAAAACAAAAGTAAAGCATGTGCATAAATAACAATTCAGTTCTGATGTTAGATAAATACTACCAATTGAAATGTACCATGACAAGTGTTTCCTTTTCTAAATAAAAAACAAACCCACATAGGACTGATTTTAAAAATAGGAAAAAAATAATACCTTCCCGCACTGCCTTGACTGATAATTTGTTTTATTTCACTGATTAAAAAAAAAAATCTTGTTTGCTAACGTAAGGGTCTGAAGCTTACTTTAGCAAGTAAAAGCTGATTTTATTTCAGCAGCTGTGCCTTAGGACACCTTGTGTGATGAGGTTCACAGCAAAGTCACTGGAGCTAGCAATATTGTAGAGACATGTACAGATAATTCCAAACTGCATCAGAAGTGAAGGTTCATTAAGTTAACAATGTAAGTTCAGTGCTTATTCTCAAAAAGTTTATTTTCATATTAACACACAATACAGTGGACAGAAATTGGTGCTTTATCTCTCCAATTTAGAGACAGGTTGTTTATTATCCTAAATTCAGAGCTAAAAATTATTTAAACATATGTGATGCTTTGATAAAGTGAGCAAATGCCCATATTCATTAATTTTCATTTTCAAGATAAAATTTCCTTCAAAAACATTAGAAAAATCTATCCTGATCAACACGTAGAGGGCACAGTGCTTATTTCTGACATGCTCTGATGAGACTCTTGATACTGAATGCAGCTTCATAGAAAAAACTTATAGACTCGCCCAGAATATTTATTGTTCATCTCATTTATTTCTTCCTGATGGGTATATATATTAGGAGTGGCATCCTAATTAAGTGTTAATGAGGAATTAATTAGAACTAAGTGCTTCAATAGCAGTTGGTGATTATTAGCTTTTTTAGGATGGGGCAATTTAATTCCAAAGCAGTTCCTTCACATTTTCAAAATGGGTCTAAAACAAATAGAAAGACCATTCTTCCTTCTCCCCTCAAGCCTTGAATTTGCATTCCTTCATCTAGTGACATTTTTAGGGTGATATTAATGACAGCAATAGAATTCTGCCTCTCCAAAGGAAAAGTTACCTTTTTACACATAGCCATTACCATCATGTTTTCCTCTCTGCTGTGAAGCCATGTCTAACAGAACAAAAGTGTTATTCCTTGTCCATGCTCATGCAATTCTTAACCTTTTTGCTTATCTGACAAGCCTTGCATCCAGGCTAGAGATCCATAGGAAATCTAGTATGTTATAGAAGATGGAGCGTGAAAACAGACTGATTTTCTATTTTTTGGAAGACATCTTCCCAGCAATAATGACTTAAGATCATTGTGGAATGAAGCTGGATATGCTGCAGAGACCACAGCTCAGAGATTTTGTATTCCTTCAGCCTAACAAAGATTAGGCTTTCTGTCAGTAGCATCTATATGTGTTTTCAGACATTAGTGAGACTGGCTGTTTTAATTTATTCTATATTTATTTGATATGAGAAAATAAGCAGCAACACCTTCTTAAAGGATTAATTTCTTCGTGTTATGTCAAGTACAAGAAAAAGTGACAATGTATAACTCTGAACCAGGAGAAATTACAAAAGGGGGGGGGAACTTCCACATACTCTCCTACTAATGTCTCTAAATCTAGATAGTAATTACCACTCATTTTGCTACCCATTTAAAATTATGCCAGTTACTTAAAACTTAAAAACTCTCTTTAAGGAAAAAGAAATGTTTGCAGCACTGAAGGAACACAGAATGGCCATGTTGACTCAGGTTTAAAAAAAAGTATGGTACCTACTATGTACACTTTCTAACATAGAGCTTGAATTTAGTCAGAGGATGAAAAGTCTTGTGTATACAATTTTTAAATTCTACTCTAACTCTTTCATATTCATCTTAGTGAACCAGAATGTTCATGAATCATTGGAAAAAATAATGTTGCAGAGTCTTTAATTTCCTAACAGTTCAAAGCACACAAAAAGTAAATATATTTGTCTGTGCATATAAATCTGTATATATACATATATGTAAAATTTTACTGATAGATAATCAAAAGACAACTAGAAAACACTTACTACTAACTAACTACTACTACTAACTACTCACTTTGCTGAAATAGAAAAGACCTGTGTGTGTATGCATGAAAGATCCTCCAGCTCAGAATGCCTCTGCTGGAGTACCACCTTCTTAGGTGGTACTATTCACTAAATAGATTAATAGTGAAATTCCTATAGAGTCAAAAGCATTTCTGGAAATTTTTAACCCAAGAAGGAATTGAAATCAGATAACACTACCGTCATTTTAATTAATGGAGGAATTAAAAAAAAAAAAATAGTAGAAGGCAATCTGTAAAGATGGCACTCAATTATGCTGCATTGCCTCAGAGACACAGCATTAACTATTTGAAATAATGAATAATGTCAATCTGAGGCCAACAAACAATCTCATAAACAGACAAAATAATGAAGGAATGATGAGCCTTTTATAGACAAACTCTGAAAGCAATCTACATCTGAAGCCAGGGAAAATTAAGGAAGTCTTTCTGAAAGCCTATTTTGTAGGAAAGAACAGTAACAGCATGTCAGGAACATGTGGGAATATGTTATGAAAAGGACACCAATGGGAAAGAAATGGCAAATCCCATAGCTGCATGAAATAAGTTTTAACTACGCCTGATTCATGGCTGAATAAATGTCATATAGTGATTAAAGCCATGAAGGAAGAGAGATCATCCTTATTCAAAGACCTACATAAGCTTGGGTCTGGTTTTCAAGAATGGAAATGCAAGGCACCACTATGAATACCTGTCCCATATTGAGATAGTCCTTGGAGAGCCCAGACACTGAGTATTACATATTTATTGCTATAAGACAGGATCTTACTTTTAGGTATTAAAAATAAAAAAAATATTTTCATTGTGGGGTCAAATTTGGTATCTACAAATATCCTATCTTTTCGAGCAGCCAGAAGCTGATGTTCAGAAAAATATTATAAGAACAGAGTGAGTACATACTTTCCTGTAATACCCTTTCAGCTCCTATAATTCTGCACTTCAGCCACTGTCTGAGAGCTGGACTGCAACTTTATGGTTATATTAATGTGAAATATTCAGAAACAAGGTAACACTAAGGTATTCAGATATACGTTCACATTAATGTCTACAGAAGTAACCGAAGAATGTTGTATACATGTAGATATATATATATACATATATATACATATATATATATATATTTGCCCCTGTACTCAGCGCTGGTGAGGCCACACCTCGAGTACTGTGTCCAGTTCTGGGCCCCTCAGTTCAGGAAGTATATCAAGGTCCTGGAGCAGGTCCAAAGGAGGGCAACCAGGCTGGTGAAAGGACTTGAGCACAGATCCTATGAGGAGAGGCTGAGGGAGCTGGGGCTGTTCAGCCTGGAGAAGAGGCGGCTCAGGGGAGACCTCATCACTCTCTACAACTCCCTGAAAGGAGGTTGGAGCCAGGAGGGGGTTGGTCTCTTTTCCCAGACGACTTTCAACAAGACAAAAGGGCATGGTCTTAAGTTGTGCCAGGGGAAGTTTAGGTTGGACATTAGAAAGAATTTCTTTACTGAGAGGGTGATCAGACACTGGAATGGGCTGCCCAGTGAAGTAGTGGATTCTCCATCCCTGGAGATATTTAAAAAGAGGCTGGATGTGGCACTTAGTGCCATAGTCTAGCAACCACAGCGGTGGGTCAAGGGTTGGGCTTGATGATCTCTGAGGTCCCTTCCAACCCAGCCAATTCTATGATTCTATGATTCTATGATATGCATAAACAGACACTTTAATATTACAGTCTGTACCAATATACATCCGGTATAACTCCATTTAATTTTTTTCCTCTTTTCTACAAATTTGAGGTTACTTTAGTAAGTATTAGGAGTGTTAAAATGCCTATCATGTAGTACATCACCAGGGCAATTTACTCCAGTGTATTAGGTTGTTCTTGTCTTCCCCCCTCCTTTTGTGTTCATGAGAACATCTTGACAAAAGAATGTTATAATGTCCCTGGTCTGCAGTAAGCTTTCTGTTGAGAGGATTTTGCAGTTGGCTAAAGCCCAGTAAGTGGGATGTAAGCATGACATGGACTTAGTCCTTCCTTATTTTGCACTCTTGTCTTATTTTTTCCATGGTAAAATAAAGAGGACAAAATTTAAAGTTATGAATTTTAATTCTCTGGAGAGTAAAACCAAATATGTTTAACTTGCGGATTACAGGTTTATCTAAAATGAACTTTGTAGTTTATAAAAACTTAAGCATGCAGACATAAAATATCTCCATGGCAAGCATTCATAACTACCAGGGTCAGCTTTAGCTATGCATATGTGTATATATGTGTGGGAGTGCATTCAAAAGCAGTGTTTTATAAAATTGGAACAAGTATAAACAAGTATGCACATAGCTACACAATGAGAAAAAAGGATTTTCACTTAATCTACTGCTTAATCTTATAACCTCCATGTCAACAGAACTGTTTCACATTTAAGAGAATACAATGTGTCATTTTAAAGTCAGTACATAATGTGCTTGACAAATTACTATTCAAATCAACTATATTTGATGTCTTTCTTTCAAGTGGTTTCTATTAGTTTATCAATAGACCTTTTATTGACTTCATGGCTCAGTGGCTGACATGGTTCAATATCTGTAGAGAAGTATTCTACAGTCAGAATTTACAACAACATTTGGAGAACAATGCTTGGAAAACAAACTGTTTGTTGAATGTTTTTCATTTATAATGAAAGGTATTTGTCCTAATCCAGGCAGTACCTAGGGGATGGCAAAGCATGGCATCAATACCAAAGCAGATCCTAGGCTCCTCTAGCAGGCTTGAGAAGAAAAAAAAAAAGTATCTATAAGAGCTCTGTATATGATACTTCATTGGCAATATTTTGCTGTTGGGATGGACTTAGTAATGGGCTTAGAAACATTTAATGCCTTGGATATTTTTAAAGTTTTTTTTAGTAATACTGCATAGCTCAATAAACAACTGTCTACTCAAACCATCACACGCAAGAACTTACTGCTTTTTTTAACTACAGCACAGATTGTGTGGGGGAAAGCTCCTAAAGAAATAAGGGAAAGGTGGAGCACAATTTCATCCCTTGACACTGTGGACATCTGTAATGACCATTCTTCTGGAATTTCACTACATGATGTCTAAATGATTACAGAGTAGAAACACATTTATTCTAATATGCCTCCATTTCACCTTGCATTTTATA
Organism: Heliangelus exortis; assembly: GCF_036169615.1. NCBI lineage: Eukaryota > Metazoa > Chordata > Aves > Apodiformes > Trochilidae > Heliangelus > Heliangelus exortis. Next base: position 101,673,322 of record NC_092424.1, on the reverse strand, counting down.
ATGCAGTCTTTGTGAACTGCAGGTGACTAGGGCCTTTTTTCGTTAGCATATGAAATACACAAAGGAGTTAATATGTCCCAAGGAATTCAGAATAAATGCTTACTTACACTGATTTGTATTCTGTGAAGTGTATGGCTAGTGTCTACAAAACAAACAGAAAAAAACTTCAGAAATAAAAAGAAAACTTCAATTCTAACTTTTGTAAGTTTTGATTTTTTTTTCACCTTCATTGTGTTAAAAATTCTATTTATTTGAATGGAAACATGTACAGAGACACACTGCAACAGAATTTCCAAAAGCACATGAACAACCTGGGAGTACATAACTTTAAATTTTGCCCAGAATATGGTGCTAGCTTTGGCATTTTTGAAGCCTTAATTTACATTTTCCTTCCTCTTACAGTGCTGGGACAGCCTTGTACCACCTCTCTAACCATTTTGCTTAATCGTGCCTCTTCCACCTGATTCCTAAGACATATAGCACAGCTCATATAATCCTTATCTGACTATATTTAATACCACTGAATGAATTTGTTTCAGCACAGCATCCCACCAAATATGAGCTCACAGACATATCAGTTTTAAATGAGCACTTCCTCTGTGTTTTCACAGTGTCATAAATAGTGGGTGGAAGGCAGATTTCCAGAAGATTCTCAATAGCTGAGAGTCATTTTCTACAGCATGAAGCCAAGAGGGTTTAATTCATAAAGAAATGTGGAGCAATCAGTCCCAGGGGCTGAATTTGCAGTTAGCAGTTTCCCTTTTTAATGTGGTTTTTTTTTGTTGTTGCCACAGGGGAACACCAGCAACAGTGCACACACAAGAGTGTAAGGCGAGGAAGAGTGCACCTTCTCTGATAACTTCTTTGTCCCTCCAGGTACACCAGCCTTTCTAAAATTCAGATTCCAATATGCTTTAGTGCCTTCTTTATAACTTTTTCTAACAGAATACCTCAAATCTCTCAATTTCTTTTCCAGCTTGCCACATGACTTTTCTTTGCATTGTCTCCTGATCCACACAGCCAGTTGGGGCCCGTTCACAACCACACCTGAGTTTCTGGCTCCTAACTTCCTTAAGAGCCAGGTGCAAGAAATAAGAAATTGAATACCAGACATTTTACACAATATCCCCATTATCTGGGACAAAGAAAAACAGAATTACTGACAGAAGACTGACAGAATGCACCAAGGCTTGTAAATACCAAGATACCTCTTTAAGTACATTGCTTGGACCTTTTTGTAGTTCAATCATCTGTTATTTTGGCTATATGACATAATAGTCCTCATTATGTATTAAGCTGCATTTTAGCTATTAAAAAGTGGTTTTATTGCAAATGAATGTGGTGTCTCCTGAACATTAACCAAAGTGTTAGAGTTGCAAAACTCTCTCGAGATCCAAAAAGTCTACATGTAGTCTACATGATGCTTGTCAGTGCTAAATGGTGTAGGAACTTCACTAATTGGGGGGCTTTTACTTAGCTTAAAAAAATTCTTAAAAAAATCACCTAGTATTTCTTTTTTATTCCCATTACTTTCCACAAGGAATAGATTTCTATTGAAATATGTGTAGAGATATCTGATATAGAGAGGAAAGAACACAGAATGGGATGGTTTCTTTCTCCATCAATTAAGCATATGGTAGGGGGAGTGAATCAAACCCAACTCATCTTCCAGACAGCCATTTAGGAGTCTAGTAAGACTGCATGCCAGGTGAGGTGTCTGATTTACCTGGATTGAATTATACTCAAAGTCAAGTTTCCTTTTTAGTGCTGTAGATATTAACATAAATAGGTTTCTATTACCCATGGTATTACCTTCCACTTCTTTCATCCTTGAAAATGTGTCATTTGCTGTTACAGTCAACAGTATTGTAATATGTATTTTAAATACTTCTTAACAGTTCCAAACTCTGAAGTTAATAGTGCTGTTAAGTGCTGAAAATACCTCTGTTTTATTAATGTTCTCTAAATTAGATAATCCCTGTGATCCTCCTGCCTAACACTGCTCAGGAACAGATACCTGATGAATTTCAAACAATGAAAAGGCCAACACCTTAGCTAAGTTCCAGGTCTATCTAATGTTTAAAATTCATGAATTTGCTTTGCACATTTGCCACATTCCTGATTTAAGAGCAGGGGGGATAAAGAAGCATGATTGAAAACTCTATGTTCATGTGTCTTAAGACCTAAAGAGAAATTAAAATGAAAAATAGAGTACAGAAGGATATTTCATAGAATCATAGAATGGCTAGGGTTGGAAGGGACCTTAAAGATCATCCAGTTCCAACCCCCCTGTATGAGCAGGGACATCTTCCACTAGATCAGGCTGCTCAAGGCCCTTGAACATTTCCAGGAAGGGGCAGCCACACATTCCTTGGGCAACCAATTTCTGTGTCTCACCACCCTCACAGGAAATTTTTTTTCCTAATGTTTTATCTAAATCTCTCCTCTTCATGTTTTAAACTATTTTTCCTGGTCGTCTTGCTACACACCTATGCAAAAAGCCCTACCTCAGCTTTCCTGAAGGCCCTCTTCAGGTATTGAAAAGTCTCTACTATTTCAGTGGCTCTCCTCTGGATGTGTTCAAGGAACTCTATTTCCTTCTTGTATTGGGTACTCCAAAACTGGACACAGTAAAATTTTGTAATTGAAATTCAAGGTGAAAAAAAAAAATTCTTTTATTATGAAAATATGTACTGTTTAGAATACTTTAATACGTATATAGTTTAGAATATTCAATATGTGATTACACTTATGATTTAGATCACCATAAACTGAGCCCTTATATATGTCAGTTTTAACTAGATTCAAAAGAACTCTTGTTCATATCCTTGTTTTGTAAAGATGATTCCTCTTCCTCAGTAAGTTTGACTCCATATCAAATAGCTACATATAATATGCCAAAATACCAAATG